>NC_139249.1:61497724-62186383 GCF_977018435.1 Lepisma saccharinum
CGAGTTATCCATCAACGGTAACATTTAGACTGAGCCGGAAGTTGCTGTGATAAAGTTCCACAATCGATTGTGCCATCCGATTTGCTTTTGTTTAGTCGTGGATAGCCCCGATACCTGTTCAAGCCCGTAATATTTCAGAGGGAAATAGAGCAGCAGCTAGAGGGGTGCGAGGGGTGGCCGGTACTCGGCACAGAGCTAAGGGGGTGCCAAACGGGTAAGAAAAGAAAGTTTATGAAAAAGAGAATATGAAGGCAAATACTATTGACGCAATATGTGATATCGAAAATATTCTGTTTAAAATACATAAGATTTGTTGTAGAGGACCGCACGCACGCACTTCAGACAAAAACCATGTATTTTCTTTCTACGGATTCCTTATAGGTAGGGACATTGATTTATGGTAAATAAAATTCATGAATTTCGCATTTAAAAAGTTACAATTTCGGTATATAAAAGAGGTGAAAAAAGATCATTTCGTTAGAAAAGCGGTAAATAAAAGTCAAAGTTAAGTAGTCTGCACCTATCTTTTATCAACTAAAGTGTACACTTAACATAATCTCTGCATTGCATGGTTTTAAATTGTATCTCTGGTTGGTCATTATTAGGGAGACAAATTTATGGTAAATAAAAACTGAGGAGAGCGGTAAATAAAATGTTATATCAGCGGTATATACCAGCGGTGGAAAAAAAATTGGCACACACTTTTTCATCATGAGAGGAAACATCATACAAAAAAGAGCTATAACTTGATAAACTACTTCATTTTTATATACTGTACACATACACAAGTACTTAGCTGTCCAACCAAAAAGAAAACATCAACACAAAATCACTTCATTTCTAAATTGCATATCTCAAGTGATTTATTCATTGTATGTAAAGGATATCCTTGCTGTCCATCAAATAAAATAATCACTACTGCACATACACAAACACATGTTGAAAATCACATGATGATAAACAAAATTCATTCATGACTGAACACAAATGACACCATTGTTTCCCTTGATGTGAGGGAACAGACTAATCTTATCGCTGCTACAGCTAGCAAGTTCAATGAAACTGGAAGTTGAGTGGAAATTCGGGGGAAGAAAGGAAAAGAAAGGACAGGGAGCGAAGTTTTCGAACTGAGATTATGTACATGGGAAATCCCAATTTGCAGCGTCTTCCTGATGTGATAGAAGATAAAACGTTTTTCAGCTGCAAGTGGTAGGAAACTTTAGGCAAACGTTTCGTTACAAATCGACAGTTTGCGCGCAGAACATCGATTGCCGGTTTTTGCTTGTTTTCTACATAATTTGATGATATTTCACGGTTATTTCGCGAAAAAGCGTTCATTTCGTGGAAAAGCACACATTTCGCATTACTTCGCGATTAAAACTCATGCATATTTCATCATTGGGGGTGTAGTTACGTGCAGAATGTTCAAAATCGCATATTTTTTTCACATTTCGCGATTTCGTGCATCGCGAAAATTCAATGTCCCTACTTATAGGATAAGGACTTACCGTTCACCAGCGAATATTATAAACGAGGGCTGCGAGGAGTCAAATTCTATTTTCACTCTTAGGGGAAGCAACTGAGCTGCTCGCTCATTTCATTGTTAATTCATACGACGTGGTTATTGTTGACTGGTAAGAGTATATACTATAAAAAACATGATAAAGGAACAAATATTAAGTATTAAATTTTAAATGCAGTAAGTAAGTAAGTGCTGTATTCGCTAACAGCACTCACCTGCAAATCCTTCCGTAACTGTGTTCGCTGAGAGCACGTGTTCGATACGAGCACGTTCACTAACAGCACGGCTCCATCTGTATATACATATACATGCTTACGTGTTTGTCTGTGTGTATCACGTATACGTGTGTTTAATATAGGGATACAGTATGTCTCTTTATGACGCGGACAAACGTTTCCAGAGTGCAGAGGACATCAAAGCCGACTTTTTTTATCAATCAAATTTCACTAATCGAAACTTCGTTTCAATACTACGAGACTAAAGACGCGTTTTAATTTTGTACGTATGTAACCACATATAACAGATACACAGTTGTTACTGACATTCATTTATTTCCAGTGTCAGATAACATATTTAGAAGTCACTTACTTTTCTGTTCCTTCCTTTTCACGATCTGAGTGAGTTTTGTTGGGCGTATTTTCACTCTCTTGAGACCAGACCTTGCTTCGACGAGCCGCACTGAGTGTCTGTAGTATCATACAGAAATATAAATGTCAATGGCAACCCAAAATGTGAACTGCATGGCTACATACAGGGTAAAATGTCGTTTTTTGATGGCTGGGAGCATCGAAATGTGACGTCTTAACGGACAAAACATTTGGGAAAAAATGTTCGCCTTGATGTCCTCTATAGACGTTTGTCTGCGTTGCACAACGACATCTTTCAACAAAATTCAAAGATACACAATCTCAGAATGACGTAAATTTCTTTATTCTCTCCTAATAATATTCGCTACTGAAAGATCGATACAATCAGTAACGTAGGGTTTCAGACTTGAGTCCGCTCTGAAGTAACTTCGGACCACCTAAATTACTATCACATTTTTCTAAAGCCTTACGACTGTGTAAATATACCACTGTAAAGCCAAGAGTGCGAAAATCCATCGCATACTGGTCGGGAGCCCTGTTCTTCATTGTTGTTCATTACGAGTGAAATAATCTGTAAGAAGAAGGACCTTGCGGTTCTTGGGTCCGTTTGTCATCCTTAAGCTGTTTGTACACCATCAAATTATTCACGAACAAGTCGTTGAATTGAACGCTTAAAAGGAAATGACGTCAGAGACCAGGCCAATTTGCTCATTTGTTAGGTCCAAGAATTTCTAATTATGAACGGTTCTAAATAACGCCATCCAATTATGACTGTCGATCAATCAAAGCACATGCTATTGAAATCGATTATCTAAAAGAAGAATAGAGGTACAGAATGATTTTAATTTCTATTCTGTGTTGAAAAGAAAGCGACGCGGAAAGTGTAAACACGTGTTTGAGAAAGAAAGGGAGGAGCATTGGAACATTCTCGTCTGTATTTATTTACAACAAAGAGTGATGTACATTTCTACAGCAGTGAGTAAACTATAAACTCTCTATATATAAAAATGGATGTAACTATGTGTGTATATGTGTATATGTGTATATGTGTGTATCTATTTGTTCAGCAATAACTCTCGAACGCCTCGGGCGATTTCAACCAAACTTGGTACGCGTATCGCTTGCAACCTGGAAAGAAATACTGTGGAGTAAGACACCCCTGACATCCCTAGGGGTGGGGTGGGATAGGGTGACATGTAAAAATAATCGAGAACCACCGATATTAAATTACGCAAAATCAGACATCCGTGACTCTATGCAATCCGCACAACGATAGTGTTTCTCGGGTTGTCTATCATTCAGGCTGTGTTGCAAATGGAATCCATAGTTTTCGTGACACTCCCAATTTGGTTCAACTACAAGCTCTTCACCTATCGGCATAGGTGGGGGGGGGGGGAGGGTGAGAGGGGGTGAAAAATATAATGCCACAAGATTAGTGTCGAATCAATAGTTTTCGGAGTGGCTAAGCTAATTGGTGACATTCACGATCACATTTAAAATTAGTTACATTTTACACTATAGTTAGAATTCATTATGTTTCTGTGTAATACAAGATTGGGATAAATAAATACCCGGGCAACGGCGAGTAATCAGCTAGTGTAATAATAATAAATATATTCGACAACCAACCGTAAAACATAATATTTTGTGTTGATCTTAAATTGAAGTTTAGATAAACACAATGAAAAATAACTATCTGTATATCAGTGGAAATGAGATTCTTATAAAATTATTTTGTTGTGTTTACATTCATTGTTTTTCTGGTGTTTCGGATTACAGTTTGACTCTTAATATCGAGGAAATACATCAACATCACGCTTCTTTCGAGTTTCCAATATGCCCTACCAGGGGTGCCCACAGGGGGGTTTCATGACGCGCCTGCGTCATGGAAATTTTTTGGGGGTACAAAATTTTATACTAGTTTTATATATCTTCACACAAAAGTGGGGGGGGGGGGGGATCGGATCGTTTTTGTTCGACTTGTTATTAATTTTTAGTTTTGGTTATTGTGTTTAGTTTTTTCTATCTACCTGTGGGTGATCGCGGCGATAGGGCTGAAATGAAACACAACCTCTCTTGTCTTTAGAATCGGTTTGGATGGAGGGGGGGAATTCGCATTAATACAAGGTTAGTCGAGTAGACAATCTGTGCAGAATAAGGTTGACTAACAATGGCAGTGAGCCTAAAGTGTGACACACACTCAACCGTCGACGAAAGTCAATTCTAGGGTAGCAAGGGGGTTTCAAACATTGACGGCCAAGGGAACCTGCGAGGGGGTACAGAGGAGCAACTACCCCTTCGATTTCAAATTTTATGAAAATAAAAATTCATTTTGTAAACTTTTCTTGCTTTCTTTGCTCACATTATCTGCTTTTCTCGTTTCGTCAAGTTCAGAGCTGTAGCTAGGGGCAGCCGCGGAGTCGGCCATGGGCACCGAAAAATCTAAATGAGAATAAGTTGTAGAAGAGAGAATGCCTTGGCGCCCTGTGATATTATTTGCGCCTTATTAGGGGCAAATAGGGGGTGGGAAAACATTGACGGCCAAGGGCACCTGCAGGGGGGAACAGAGGAGCAATTACCCCCTTCGGTTTCAAATTTTATGGAAATAGAAATACATTTTGTAAACTTTTCTTGCTTGCTTCGCTTGCATTATCTGCTTTTCTCGTTTCGTCAAGTTCAGAGCTGTAGCTAGGGGCGGCGTGAGTCGGCCATAGGCGCCGAATTATCTAAAAAAAAGTTGTAATAGAGAGAATGCCATGGCGTCCAGTGAAATTATTTGCGCCCTATTAAATCAATATTATTTTCATTTGCAAAAATTAGATCTCGCTTCGCTCGCATTCTACTTCTTTTATGTAATGTAATGTATTTAAATGATATGTGTTGTATATTTGTATTGAATAAACTTTCAATACGTACACAATTTAGTGTTAGCTTGTTGCATATGTATTTTCTATTTTACGTCGCTGCATGTTGCATATGTGTAAAACATATGCTGTACATGAAACTTACACATGTATCTTCGGAATGCATTTATCATTCATTTTCTGCCATTCAAAAATACAGTTTGTGTGCTTGATTTCCATTATTAGCTAATGTGAAATTGACAGTGTTGAAAAAACATTTCAAATCGTTTGTTCCAAACAAATGCTTTAGCACAGACTTCTACCCCATTTTTGCATATTTTACAAGGATAATAACATCTCTGATACTACTACTACTACTACTACTGGTAGTAGTAATAGTAGTAGTAATAGAACCATTATTAATGTTGTTGTTGTTGTTATTATTATTATTGGTCATGGTACTTGCCCCCACAGTCAAAAATTCGTGCTTGAACCTCTGGTATTGTATTTTTCGGCAAATTTTGTCTGACATAAATAATTTTAGTAATTAATTCGGCATAAACAAGGGGGGGTTGTTCCACCTTTTTGGGGGGAGTGCGTCATTGGCCTTAGGGGGGATGAGCACCCCTGTGCCCTACATCCTTCTTTGTTATTTTTGTTACGACTAATCGCTAGTCCATGTATTTCCTTTCATGCCGTACACACTGCCACGTTTTGGTAAAATGTGAATTTGTCCAATTTTTCTTTGATTGTAGACATGTACAATTTAAGACCATTCAAGACTTTCAATATCTCTTAAACGAGTTTCAATTGTCGATTTTAGCGTTCAATTCAACGATTTGTTCGTAATTCATTTGATCGTGTACACACAGCTTTAACCCTAAAATAAACGAGCGGGCTACATATGTAGACCAAACAATTTGTTTTCATTGCCACGCGACGCCATCTGGTGAGTCAGGTGAATGGCTCTCAGTACATTCCTACCTCCTCTCCTTCCAAGTGTTAAAAGTGTTTAAACACCTCTAAGGGTTATGATCTCTGTGTTGTTGCCTATTCGTGTCATTGAGGAAGAAACATACAAACCATCATTCCAGTGATTGCATTCTGCAATGACTTGACGACAGATCGGAAGGTGAAGACGTTGTCACAAGTGATAGTGATGATGGACAAGAATATGACGTCATTGAGGAGGTTCACCACTCTGACATAGAATAAATTGTTGGGGATAATGGGGAGGATATGGATCAGAGCTATCAGCTGACATCCAGTGATGAAGATAGAGCCGAATTAGGTAGACATTTTCTTGCCAAAGACAATTTTAAATGGAAAAGAGATATCCCTGGAAACCTCCAGCTATACATGATCGCACAATATAGTTTTGCGCTTGGCTGGGCCAGAAGGGGAAGCAAGAAAAGCCCAGTGTGAACTGGAGTGTTTTGAACTTCTTCTCGACATTAACATTTTGAAAATTAGCACCGCTCGTACTAATACTTATATTGATATACAGGAAGAGAGGTTTTCTCTTCATGGGGATGCGAAAAATACAGTTGAAGTAGAAATTCAAGCATTTTTTATTATTCTGCTGCAATGTGCTTACCTTGCGAGAATATAAGACTTGAGTTTGGACTGATCTTCTGTTCTTTACATGCAAGTTTACATTTACATTCATTTCTAAAATGTTATTTTCTGTGTTATTGTATTTTCTCACAGAGCTTGAACTTAAATCGGATACTTTGGGCTACAGAAAAGTCATTTTTTATACAATGTTTCTCGCCTTTTATCTCAATATCCAAATCAAGTAATATATCACATTACAAATATTACATGAACTTTGTGCTTTTATTGTACATTTTTGTGCACAATTGTCTTTACTAAATTGATGCTAACAAAATTATGTAATAAATATGTGAAAACGGTTTATGCACCTTTTATCATAATTTTTTACCGAACTTGAAATTTGAAGGAACTTTTTTAAAAAAATTCACGCATTAAGTTTTTTTTAGAACGAAACTCTCATTTTTCAACAAATGTAGTTGAAATCACAACCTGTTCAAAAGGACCAAAAATTGCCATGAATCTGTTTTACTCTAATTTTCAAATTAATTGTTGACTTTTTAAAAAAATGAAAGTCGTGGGCTGCATATGTAGCCCGCGCGACTAGTAATAGTGTAACAAATGTTCAGCCTTGCAGCCAGAGCTTGGCCAGCGAAATACGGGTCTTTCTTATCGCACAACACCTTTGAAACCTTGCGTTCTGACGTCACCAGAGACTGCTTTTATGTTTAGGCTAAATGTCCAAGTTGATATGTTAGGCTGTCTAGGATTAGTTCTTTTACCATAAATAACAAATTTGCAGTGCATTTATGCTAAGAGAACCAAACCTAACACACCTAACCTAACAATGTAGCCATTCCTCGTCTGACGTCAGAACACGAGGTTGCAGGAATATTGTGCGATAAGGGATACCCGCGAAATGTGATGAACGTAGCAGAGGAGACAATTCGGCCTTTGCCGTGACGATGGGCACTCGAATAAAAAACAGTCGGAAGAAAAACAGCACATGTGCGCCACTGAATGCCACTGGTCTTTGTTTACGACGTCTTGAGAAGAAAGGTAAGAAGTCGCCTCGGACAGCACCCACTGATTGTGTGCGAATATATTTTACGGGTGGACTGTGACTGTGACTGCAGCTGTGTCAAGGACGCGAAGGAAGTGCTCTGTTGAGCAGCCGTGCGCAGCACGCGTGACATTTGTGGCACCATGGCTTCGCTCGCGGAGAAAGTTGCGGCTTCCTGGAAAATGGCGCTTTGTCAGCAGTTTTTGTTTCTCGGAGTTAATGCGCTCATCAAAGAGAGTAGACGCTGATGCGATTTGACCAGGAAGAACAATGAAGTAAATTCAAAATCAGGGGCGGGCGTAACTAGATTTATTTCGGGTAGAGCGGAAATAATAGTGTATTGAAAACGTGTACAAAAAAAATACTACGATAACAATTTGAAACGTACCTGTTACTACGTGCATAAATTTACACTATTGTATTTACAATACAATGCTAGAATACTATCAGAACAGCAATTTTAAAATTTTTAAGGTCTTCTTCACACTGTATGCACAAAATGTTATGACATCTGCAAGAAACACTAAAAATCTTGAAAATACTAACTTAATATGCACGAAAAATGTATTTAGAATGTCGTTTCATACGCCATTTTCTAGAAACGATTAATGTTTTTTTAATGTTATTGCAATTGCGATAAATAAGGTCTCCAAAAATTGATTGATTGATTTTACTACGATTTTCTGCCACTTTTGGCTAATCGCGAAGATGAGGATGAATTGTGAAAGATGAAATGGATGAAAGGACAACCACAAACACACAAGGGCAGCAAGAAACACATGTCCCATAGACACCAGACCCACGTTAGTTTGCTAGATGCAGTCAAATCAACCAATAAAAAATCACTTTGTACCTTTAGGATTGATATTTCTAAGAGTTCTTTGTTAATTCATTGTGCCTATCAAGAGGACAAAAACTGCCAAATTTCAGATTTTTTGGGCAATTAGGGGAACGGTGGGCAGTATGACCCATTGAGTTTCTTCAGGATTTGACGCAAGGTAGCAAGCAACATCGTACAGTACTGCTTACGTGATGGCAGTGTCTGTCCACCACGTGCGAAGAGTAGGCTGTTGTCAGTGCAGTCTGTTAGGAGATATTCCATTTTATTTGTTTTGTAGCTCTCTGCGTGCTGTCACGAATAACATTTAGGGCTTTCTGTGTTGAAGTAGGTAAGATAGCTAAGCAATATTCTACACTATTATTACTGTCTACTATGTCTAGAATATGCCATATGAGTTTCAAACAGTAACGTTTGATCGTCTGGTTAAGAGCAATTTTCCTCGGTCGGGCGGTATGGCCCATACTGAAGTCAGGTGGTATGGGCCAAACAATGACATGATTTTATTTCAGGGGCCTATGCCAAAGTTTAAGATGAAGCCTGCAGGTGAAGCCCATGGGGACTGGTATGCAGATGACATGAAATTAGAGAATGTCGGTTCGGAACCTGACAGAACGGCATACTGTACCAAGAACTACTTTACGCAGAAAACTTCATAGCGTTAAAACTAAACCAGAGGTACAAATGAAACCTCAACTGTGTGGTTTTAAACCAACTTTCTATGAAATGTACAAAAACAAGCTGGTCACGCATATGAAAAACTTGGATGCTCGGTTAATGCCATTGTCGAAAAATGAATTCTTAAAACTCTCCTTTGATTTAGCAGATAGTTTGAAACTGCCACATCAATTAAATAAAGAACAGAAAACGGCAGGTAAAGATTTTCATTTAGCGTTCATGAAGAGGCATCCTGAAATAGCCTTTAGAAAACCTGAGTCCACTAGTCTAATGCGGCCAGTAGGCTAATAAGTAATAATTAAAAGTTAAAACACTGTAATACCAACTATGTAAACTATTAAGTGATTAAAATAAACAAAATATGTCTCGTTTCACTTAATTCCGCTTTTCCTAAACTTTGGAGTGTATGAACCACCTCCTCTCGTGGAAAGGGAGGATAATTTATTCCTTGGACATTTCTATTAAAAGTTTACTGTTTGTTTTAAACGTCATTTTCAGGACTGATGACTTAGTTTTAGAGAGAGGTAACACCATTTATTCTTATGTTAGCAAGTGATATAGTTTTACGTTGGGTGTAGTTATTCTTTAGTTTTAAGTGGCAAGTTCGAGGCATGATCGATATTTTCGACCGAGATTTGATACCTCGGCCTTCTCCAACTAACTCTACATTTGAAAGTCTTCGTTGGAACACTTTAGCCTAGCAAATGCTCTAAAATTACTGAGAGTATTATTTTTTTAATCTCAATCTCTGAATAGCAGTCTGAGATTTTGAAAATATCAGTAAAAGGTGAAAGAATCGTTTGTTTGTTTCTTGCGCCATTTTTTTACGCCTTTTCAGAAGTAGAAAGGTTTTATATGTTAAAATTTTAAAAATATAGCACCTACAAAATAAAATATACCATATTGCCTTAATCTCATCGACTGCCTTTGCGATTAGCCAAAAATGGCAGAAAAGTGAAGTAAAATAAACTAAATCTATTATTTCTTTCTAACTCTTTCGATCATGTAGTTCTCCTTTACTTTGCGACGTTTTTTCTTAAATTATTCTACGATTTATAAAATGATGAAATAGTAAATGAGAACATGGGCAACTTTCTTTGCAACACATCGATCAGAAAGTTCCAGAAACGTTTTCACATGTACTTTGTCCCCTTTTAAAAGTAGTGCGTTTTCAGTTATGTTAGTAATCATTAAAGGAATGCCACAATACCATCATGTAAGGGCCTCCCCGATGACGTACAAGTAACGTCGCCTTGTAATCAACGGGTTCCGGGTTCGATACCCGGTGGAGCGCATGGCACAGTGGTTCGGATCCCACTTTAAACTGTAGGTCCAGTCCCGATTAGCCTTCCTGTGCATAAAGTGGACTTAAAACAACAAATCAATCCAATCCAATATATATATATATATATATATATATTTATATATGGGGAACAGATTGTTAAATCTGGTTGATCGATTTGAAAACCTGCCCCCCCACTCTAAAATAAGTTCCGACGTCCCTGCCGCCTCTCCACGCGCACGCGCGCACACACATGCAGACATGGCCGTCCGAATGATTTTTCCCGGGGAGGGGCAAGCAAGGTAATTTTTTTTCCAGGGGGCAAGGGAGGCATATTTTCCCCCATAATAGTGATACCCCCTCAAAAAATACTATTTCAGTCTGAAATTATGTTCCTTCAACGTATTTATAATAATTAACATAAATTACTGTGGTTAAAATGAAATTCCGTCTGAAATATATAATTTTCAGGTGTCCCCCCCCCCTTTCCGTCCATGAGTAGAGTACAATTAATAACAGTAGATTTTGTCTACTGCAAGAAAGATTAGAAATTGTCAGGAATGGTAACAGCTTTATTTGTGAAAGAAATGCACTCTTTTCTGTATTTTAAAACATACATCGCAACAATGGGTACCTTTCCGAACGTGCCGAATATTTCTCTTCTCAGGACGTTTTCTAGAATCCAGGGGTGGACCCTGCGGCGTTTCCTAATGGGGCTGTTCATTGCCAAACTTTTCCGCTAGAGTTGTGTCCCTGTCGTGTCCCTAAAGAATTTCGTTCGTCATCTGGTTGCCCTAAGCTTTACATTGGAGCGCGATAGGATGGCTATTCAAACGTCATTTTAAACGAAGGTAAGAATTTCTCGTGTAAATCGATAACACATATGTGTTTAGCAATCTTTAAGATTATGAAGCAAGACATAAGTTTCAGAAAATTACATTATCCTGAACATAAGAATTAATATATTAAAGCGCAACTGCAGGGTAGCACAGACGAAGAGCATTAAACTTGTAATTTTGGTCGTCCCTAGCTGCCATGGGTCTATAAAACAAAAACAAAATATATTCTTACACTACGCTGTTATATGTTTTCTTGTTGCGAATTGCGAGGATCTGTAATTCAACGGCGGGAGTACGAAACGGAAAACTTCCTAAATTACAAAAGCGTGGGGACACAACAGGCGTGCTGCCACCTAGAATAGTTTGCTTTGACCAGGCTCATTCACAGGTGTCCATCAAAACTTTGACCAGGTTAAAACATGACGTCATCCTTTTGCACCCGCCTGTAGAGCTGGGTGCAGAATGGCGTCGTCTGGCTTGAAACCTGTCTGCAAATTTTGTGAAATTCACGCTCCCCAAACTACGGCCTTCATACCTATCTAACAATTAAATGTAGAAATATATTTTGTGTTAAACTGTATAACATTTACTTGAAACTTTGCTCACATAAAATCTAAAATTTGTAATGATCTGCAACTCTCGCAACCGGTTACATAAGATATGTCATATATTAATAGCCGTATAGGGGTTCAAATGGCGTCGTCTGGCTTGAAACCTGTCTGCAAATTTTGTGAAATTCACGCTCCCCAAACTACGGCCTTCATACCTATCTAACAATTAAATGTAGAAATATATTTTGTGTTAAACTGTATAACATTTACTTGAAACTTTGCTCACATAAAATCTAAAATTTGTAATGATCTGCAACTCTCGCAACCGGTTACATAAGATATGTCATATATTAACAGCCGTATAGGGGTTCAACCTTTAAATCAGGAGGTAAGTACTCGAAGAGAGAAGTCACGGTCTTTTCGTCGTTCCGTTCTAACTTTCATAAACGCGGTTAAACGTGCGTGTGTATTCTTGGAAAGTGACCCACGAGTACGTGAAACTAGTAGGAACAGTAATATATACATACCAAGTCGGGATACTAAGCGGTAAATAAGTAGTGAGTGTTTTTAGTCTGATTTCTCCAACACAGTGATAAAAGCAAGAACGCCTGCTTACGCAGCCGGCCGTGGTCGCTGTCGCGAGCCCCACTTTTCACGAGCCCCTTCGAAGAGGGGAAGAGGCAACCTGGAACTGACCGCAGTTCCGCTCGTCGCCGAAAGGACCTGGTTCCATACCCGCGTAATTTGAAACGTACGCCAGCTCTCTTCTTCCGAAGCGCCGAGTCGGAGAAAAAAAAAAAAAAAAAGGCGTAGTTAAAGAGCTGGGTTGCCTTTCCGGAAGGAACAAGTGACACCGCGATTCATATTGTGTTTCGTAGGCGGGAAATAGAAAAGTGTAGTGTGGGAAAAAAAAAAAAAAAAAAGTGTTTAGTGGTTGAAACAGTGTAGTGAACGTGCCCAGCAGCAGAAGTCAACCCCACCCCCCCAACCTATGAAATTTCGTGTAAATAGTGTTTTGTGTCCCAAGTGAAAAATCGTGTCCAAAGAGTGAGGGAAAAAAAAAAAAATTGTGACGCGTGTAGTGTAAAAGTGCAATGCAGAAGGAAGGGTAGCAAGTTGTAGTGTGTAACGCGTCAGTGTTACCGTCGACCAGCGACAGGAGAGAAGAGAACGCACACCTACTGTCAGTGCCCTACCATCACCTCCCCCCCCCCACCGACCGCACCAGCGAAAAAAAAAAATGAAGAAAGAGGAAAAAAGAAACAACTCATATTAACGACAAGGACAGTGTGGCGATGAGTGTGTAGTAGTGTAGTGCAAGAGTGCAACAAGTGAGCGTTTTTGTGTAACGAGACGGTGTGGAGGAGTATTAGCTAGTCTACGTCTGCGACAGGTGAGAGGAGAGTGTGCAAACTTTGACAGAAACCCCCCTCCCCCTCTCGGTCCGGCAGGGCGAGCGGAATAAATTACCGCGAACAGCATCAGCGGAGGAGGTAAAGTGAACAAAGGCGATATCTCACACTAACAACAAGGAAGATACTGGACACCGGGCAAGCGAACGTTGCCTGCTGTTACGGAACCACGTGCGAGAAAGAGGAGAGATAGAATCAAGGAGGATAAATAGACTGATCATCGAATAGAAAGAAAAGGAGGTAGAACTGAAAGAGGAAAAATGCGTACAAGAGGTGGTTTATCAAGAGGCAGAGGTCAACAGCGGTGGACAGGCACACGAATGCCCCAGAACGACCCAGAATCAACACCGGACAGACCAACGACGCCTGCAAAAGCGAATGAGATCCAGCCCAAGAACACAGCCAGTGAACATTCCTTCGACCAACAATTAGATGCACTATTACAAGAATGTCAGGAAAAGGTCAACAATAAAGCGAACAGCAAGAACAAAGTGGCACGTGCAGACACAGACAGAGACAATCCACCAACTCCCAGCACGACGAAGACCAATACACGCACACTGGCAAACCAAAAACACGGAAAACCAAGTGAAGCAGAAAGCGATAGCGAATCCAGCACCACAGAAGAGGACGACCCAGAGGAGGGAGAATTCCTGACACCAAGAAAAACAGTGAAGCCGGATATACAAGGAACAGTTGAGCAGGATTTCTTCCACCCAAACAGATTCGCTCCTCTAACACAAGACGAAATACAAACAAGGCCTGACACAAGGAGGACAGGCAAACCACCCCCTGTTTTCATATATGATATAATATCGAAGTACACCTTCATATCTACACTCACGCCAAATCTCGACAACCCGCAAGTACATCCCACAGCGGAGTACATTAAAATATCCTGCCGCAACTACAGCGACTACGACAAGATGATAGCTTTTCTGCGACAAACGGGAAGGTCCTTTTCCACCGGAGTCCCAAAGGCAGATCGGCCGATGAAAGTGGTCATCCGACGCCTACCATACGACACGGACCCAAAGCACATAGAGGAAGCACTCAGAGACGAGAATTTCCCGGTAATCCAAGTAACCCAGATGTCAAAGAAAGACAACTCAAGCAACGAACGGGTAAAAATGCCACTGTTCCTCGCCGCATTCCAACGGTCTCCAATAACCAAGGAGATGTACGACGTCACACGCCTTCTGCATATGCCTGTCAAGATAGAGACGTACCAAGCAAGGGATGCCCTGCAGTGCTAAAACTGCCAGAGAATAGGCCATGGTCAGCATACTTGCAATGCGACACCAAGATGTGTCAAATGCGCAGACAATCACCATACGAGGGAATGTCCAAAAACAGATCGATCTACACCGGCCAAATGTGCAAACTGCAGCCAGCCACATCCAGCCAACTTTAGAGGATGCAAAGCCTTCCAACAATACAAACAAACAAAGGCGAACTACAAACCTCCAAAACCCACGACAGAACCAGCAGCCCCTGATCACAACCAACCAGTAAAGAAATTGCCGCCAGTTCCGGCATGGCCAGTCATGAAAAACAAAACAAAAGAAACCCAACCCGATGTACCCCAGCCAACCACGTCAGCGGATAGCCACGTCAGCCAGAGAATAGGCCATGGTCAGCATACTTGCAATGCGACACCAAGATGTGTCAAATGCGCAGACAATCACCATACGAGGGAATGTCCAAAAACAGATCGATCTACACCGGCCAAATGTGCAAACTGCAGCCAGCCACATCCAGCCAACTTTAGAGGATGCAAAGCCTTCCAACAATACAAACAAACAAAGGCGAACTACAAACCTCCAAAACCCACGACAGAACCAGCAGCCCCTGATCACAACCAACCAGTAAAGAAATTGCCGCCAGTTCCGGCATGGCCAGTCATGAAAAACAAAACAAAAGAAACCCAACCCGATGTACCCCAGCCAACCACGTCAGCGGAGAGCACCACACAAGCTGAACAAAATACTGTAGCTTCCACACCGGCAACGACGTCTACAAAAGGAACCCTCGGCGATGACATAAAGAAAATATTAACTCTCATCAATGGCCTGGATATCCAAAAAATTCTCCAGCAAATCAAAACCGGATTCGAAAAACTCTGATCAGCAGACGACACTCCGACCAAAATCACGGTGTGCATTGAAACAGTCATCGCCATGTTCAACGATGGGTGCTTCTAAGAAAACCCAAGTACACCGGCACATGACTCTCCTCTACTGGAATGCGGATGGAGTTTTCAACCAAAGGCTGCAACTATTACACTATCTACACCAGCAAAAGATAGACGTCGCTCTAATAAACGAGACCCACCTGAAACCCAAGAACAGATTCACCCTACGAAACTACATCATACACAGACAAGACAGACCTACCCCAAAAGGCGGCCTAATGATAGCAATAAAGAGAGATTTTCCCACAGAGACAATCACCATCCCACAACTGCAGACAATTGAAGCCTTGGCCATCAAAATCATCACACCAACTGAACCGCTGGTCCTTGTTGCAGCATACAAAAGACCGGAAACGAGGGTAGAGCTTCAAGACCTTCAAACACTACAGTCATTAGGCACCAGAGTACTGATAGCTGGAGATTTGAACTCCAAACATCCAGAGTGGAATTCTAGGGTCACCAATCGAAACGGAGTACAGCTGTTCAACCACATACCATTTATAAACCTTGCGGTAACAGCACCAAAGGATCCGACACACTACCCCAAAAAAGGAGCTAGGCCGGATGTCTTAGACATCACACTACACAAAGGAATCAACTTTACCGTAGCGCCGTATGTCGTCGCCGATCTCGACTCGGACCATGAGCCGGTTATATGTGTTGTCGCCCATAGAATACTGACGCATCTCACGACCGCACCAACACGACCGCTGACAAATTGCCAGCAGTACAAAACAACTCTTCACGAAGCAATCCAGCTGCCTCTCCACGTTGCAACCCCGGAAGATATCGACACGGCCGTTGAGGAAATTGGTGCCAAGATCACTTCAGCAATTCGAAACAGTACCACCAAACAAAACCGTCAAGAGCAACCAAACACAACGGACCTCAAGCTACACATCCTGTTGCACCTAAAGCGATGGATCAGACGCAAATATCAACAGACACGACATCCACAATACAAGCAGCTCCTCCAGAACTTGAAACGTCGAGTGAGAGGACACCTTCAAAGATCAAGGGAACACCTTTGGGACGAAAAACTGAAGAGCTCCGACAAGCCAAACAATGAATTCTGGAAGCTCGCAAGAAATTTCCGCGGACACACCGCCAGCTCAACGACGCCAGTCCTCCACGACCCACAGGGCAATCTTCTATTTCAACCACAAGAACAAGTTGACGCTATCGCTAACAACCTTAAAGAACAGTTTTCTCCCAATACAGAACCATGCGACGAGGAACAAATAACAACGGTGGACAACTTCCTGGACACATTCAGAGAGCAGCCGCATGCAGACATACCACACCTAATTACTCCCCGAGCGATTCACACAGTCATACGACGGCTGCCAAACAATAAAGCGCCAGGCCCGGACAAAATACCGACAGAAGCCTTGAAGCAAGCCCCAAGGAAACTCCTGATTGTCCTAACCCAAATATATAACGCCATTCTTCTCACTGGCTACTACCCGAGAGCTTGGAAAACCGCGAGAGTATGTTCAATCCTGAAGAAGGGGAAAAGCCCGCTACACCCACAGAACTATCGGCCAATAAGCTTACTGTCTCACGTCAGCAAGGTCTTCGAGCGCCTCCTCCTGTACCGATTACAAGACCACGTACAACACTTTGATCTACTCCCAGACCACCAATTTGGTTTCAGGCAACACCACAGCACGACCACCCAGCTGGTGAGGGTGGTCGATCATCTCTCGGTACGCTTCAACTGGAAACACCACATACTAGCCATATTCCTCGATATACAGAAGGCCTTCGACAAGGTTTGGCTCGAAGGACTCATATACAAGCTACACAGACTTGGAATACCTGACTGTTACGTACGCTTGCTGGACAGTTACCTACATCAACGCACCTTCTTCGCAGTGTTTCAAGGAGCCATCTCCACCATTCGAACAACCACGGCTGGAGTACCCCAAGGATCCTCCCTCTCCCCGCTGCTGTACGCCCTGTTTACAGCGGATGTACCAACAGCCTTTGGTTGCCTCCCAGCCACTTTCGCAGACGACACCGCATACTTTGCGGCAGCCAAGGATATTCGTGTTTCCTACATCAGAATGCAAGAACAACTGCAACAATACGATCACTGGGCAAAACAATGGAGAGTGCGAGTGAATCCCGACAAGAGCACCGCCATCGTGTTCTCTCGTAGACGCCGTCCGCGCGAAAACCATCTCAGACTACAAGGACAACCTGTTCCCCACAAACAAACCACAACATATCTCGGCATGCTACTAGACAGAGGGCTCTATCTCAGAGACCACATAGCCAAAATCGTCAACCAAGGAAACAAACGCGTGGGAGCACTTTACCCGATGCTACGATCGCCAGGACTGCGGCTGGAAACCAGACTTCAACTGTACAAGGCAATCATCCGACCAGCTCTGCTCTACGCCTGCCCTGCCTGGCAACACCTACCCAAGACGACCCTCCGCAGACTCCAAGTCATACAGAACAGGGTCCTACGTATCATCAGCGGACACGGACGGTATACAACAAACGTCCAACTCCACGAAGACCTCGACATTCCACCCTTAGATGACGTGATCCAGCGGACAACCGCCACGTTCTGGGCCAAACTCCAGGAAAACCCAAATCCAACGGCACGAGCCATTGGTACCGCCAACCCGCACAGACACACTCATCGTCTACCAAGACCCTGAGCCGACCAGCCACGACAAGTGAAAAGTGACCACAGCCTAACCGCCACTGCCACCCTCACTTTCCCACCCCAAGCGACAGCTGCAGGAGTGGAATTCAACACCGAAAACATCGCACGCCATTTCAAAAACAATTCAAAGAGGAGGCAAGGTGTCCACAGACGCTGGTACTCCACATCATATTGCGCAAAGCAAGCCAAGACTCGTAACTGGTAACTGGTAACTGGTAACTCAACTTTAGCTTTGCGCAGTGGCGATATCGTAACCAATGAGGTCTTACCGAGGTGCGATTATTGCTATTTGAAAACTTTAACCAATACCCCGTCAAGACGACGTGAAATATCGTCGGCTATGGCAATTTTTGGATGTTCCTACGGGAACCATTATTTAATTTAAAAATATTCCTAATGACTACGATCTGATTATGAAATTTCCGTACATGTAGTGTCAGGACAGTACGGTTAGCAACGCTGCGCTTTCACCACTCGATTTCCCTCCTCCTTCTCTGCTGCTATGCGCGCCTCTGCTCCACAGTTAGCTGGGACAGGGTATACATATAAATTAGGGATGGCCAAACGGATCCAAAAGTTACGGATCTGGATCCGGATCTGAGATTTTCGTATCTCAATTCCATTATAATATTACCACACCTTAAAAGGTATCATGATCTTCGATTACAAAGAAGTTTTTCATTAGTTAGTCCTACAATCATTTTTTCCAAGTGTTGTTCCTAAAATACTTTGCTAACACACTCGTGCAAAAAATAATCTTACTTTTTTAACATAAAATGTCAGAGGTGATTTTGTAAATGCCATTGAACGAATATGTATTCATTCGAATGTATTGGAAATGAAAAAACACATAAATGTGAGACATTCCATTCCAGGATGAAACCTTTAACACATATAACAAGATAGAAATGTTATACAAAAATTATACAATTGTTCCACAGTTACAGTTTTACAATTTTTTTTAAAAAAAACATTATAATATATGCAGTGTTATATAATTACAAAGTGTAAGTCTAACAAGGGAGGTTATCTAAGTGTCCCCCTCCGATTTCCATGAAACTTGGCAGGTGTATAGTGGGGCCCAATGGAAGAAATACGTGTTTTTTTTTTGTTTCAGCTAAAAAATTGTTTTAGGCGGCAAAACCCCCTCAAATGTCAAGACAAATTGAAGTGAGGGTCTGACCCCTGTGTCCCCCTCCGATTTCCATTATACTTGGCAGGTGTGTGTATAAACGGGCCCAAAGGAAGAAATACGTGTTTTTTTTTTGTTTCGGCTAAAAAACTGATTTAGGGGGCAACCCCCCCTCAAATGTCAATATGAGGTCAAATTTAAGTGGGCATTTGACCTGTGTCCCCCTCCGATTCCCATGAAACTTGGCAGGTGTATAGTGGGGTCCAAAGGAAGAAATACGTGTTGTTTTTTTTGTTTCAGCTAAAAAACCGTTTTACGGGGCAAAACCCACTCAAATGTCAAGATGAGGACAAATTGAAGTGCGGATCTGACCACTGTGTCCCCCTCCGATTTCCATGAAACTTGGCAGATGTGTAAATAAACGGGCACAAATGAAGAAATACGTGTTTTTTTGTTTCGGCTAAAAAACTGTTTTAGGGGGCAACCCCCCTCAAATGTCAAGATGAGGACAAATTGAAGTGGGGATCTGACCCCTGTGTTCCCCTCCGATTTCCATGAAACGTGACAGGTGTATAGAGGGGTCCAAAGGAAGAAAAACGTGTTTTTTTTGTTTCAGCTAAAAACAGTTTTAGGGGGCAAAATCCCCTCAAATGTCAAGATGAGGACAAATTGAAGTAAGCGTCTGACCCCTGTGTCCAACTCAGATTTTCATGAAACTTCGCAGGTGTATAGAGGGGTCCAAAGGAAGAAATACGTGTTTTTTTTTGTTTCAGCTAAAAAACTGTTTTAGGGGGCAAAACCCGCCTCAAATGTCAAGATGAGGATAAATTGACGTGGGGATTATCTGACCCCTGGGTCCCCCTCCGATTTCCATGAAATTTGGCAGGTGTATAGAGAGGCCCTATGCCACCTGTTTCTTCCTATGCCATATTTTCGTGGTTTCGGGGTCAGATCCCCACTTCAATTTCTCCTCATCTTGACATTTGGGGGGGGGGGGGCTCTAAACACCTGCCAAGTTTCATGGAAATCGGAGGGGGAGACTTAGACCTCCCTTGTAAGTGTATTAATTAATTACAAATAGCGCACGCGCACACACACACTATATATATGTGTGTGTATGTATGTATATTATATATATATGTATATTAGCAGGTAACAATATGTTATAAACACATTCTTACTTTCCAAAGAAGCGCATGTGGGATGGCAAAACGGATCCGGATCCGAAAAATTTTTGGATCCGGAACCAACCGGATCCGGATTTCGGATCCGCTAGGATCCGGATCTGGCCACCCCTAATATGAATTCGCTCCTTGATCATGAACAAAGTCAGCACGATTATGTTTGTTAAGACTTCGCTTCCTCCAGAGTGAAGAAGTGAAAATTGCAAGGGTCTGGAAGAAAGGTGCAACCCGGAAGAATTAACTGAATAGGAGGCGTGTTTGTTAATGCATGCAGCAGGTTGCGGCTTTTCTTGGAAGAAGGTTCCATTGCACGAAGGTCACAGACTGCTCCTCTGGGAAGCGTAAGACGACGAACAAAAGAGCATGGGAGATTTCTCCAATGACTTCAACGTTCATTGCTCTCGTACATATGTTCGAATGCAATCCGATCCAGTAGCAAAGATTACGACAGGATGAAAAGTAACCATGTAATTCTGTTTCCTATTTTTCAGCTCTAAATAAAATTACGAGACCCCCGCGTATCATTGTGAAACAAATTTGAAGTTTTTCTCTGTTTCTGAAACGAAATGAGATGTTCTTTACTAACTAACTCGCTTGTGCTTTTGATTTCAGAAAATGCTAAAGGTAAAGTTCTCTGTGCATGTAGCACCCTATCATGAGGGCACATTTTAGGGGATGTGGGAGTAGGGCTCCATACATTCTCGATCTAGGCCATTTTAGAGGGGATGTGAACAGCGCACAATCTATTTCTCCTACCTTTAGATCTTCAAATAATTCCTTTATCGTCTCCGACCGCCTTTAACCCCTAGGGTTGCCCCCAGGTACCCGTTGATTTGTGGCTGGTTGAGCCTCGGTGCCGCTTTATGCGGTAACAAGGCTGGAAAATTTCCGACGTTAGATCACCCACCCCAGGAATCAAACCCAAGTCCCCCGCGTGGCACCCTATCGACTAGACCTCCGCGGCTCCCTGCTGATTTCAAAATTGCGTACCACGTCACAGTTTTTAGATACACAGGGTGGTCCGAAAATCACTAGCTACAACATGTACACCAAACTGACGACATATCCTATAAGCTTTCTTACATTATAGTCTAGCAGAATTTCTCTTGAACCGTCAAGTTGGGTATAAAGGTTTCTCTATCGCTTTTATTTGATAAACATTATTTACTGACTCAGAAACCGAATCATACCACCCTGGCATCCTTGAGCATTTTCCGTTATGACGTCATTAAAATATCATCATAAAATTACAAGATAACTGCATAAGGCCAGGAGGTCTCCCCGATGGCGCAGTGGTAGCATCGTCGCCGTGTAATCAAGGGGTCCTGGGTTGATACCTGGTGGAGGCACATAGTGGTTCGGATTCCACTTTAAACTGTAGATCAATCAAATCCCCTTACCTTTAAGCAAAGAGAGTAATCTTTGAAACTATTCTCTAATACTTGACAATCATAACTAAGAATATCTCAATTTGAAGCACAGAACTTTGCTCCGTTTCCTATTCTTGGATATTACAATGAAATATTCCCATAAGTAAATGCAAATGTAACAAGTAAGATTCTCTTCACAAACCGAATTAAAATTTTAGGTATTTTAGTGTGGGTTGAGAAATATGATTTTTAATGCCATGAACATTTCTAGCTCTCTTTGAACAGCAGAGGAAAGCGACAGCCACCTTACACGTACCTCACATTCGTTTCTTCCATCCTTTAAAAGCTGGATATTTTCTTGAGAGATCATTGTTGAATTTATGCTTTTGCTTCTTTGTTTCATGAAAGTAAATATTACTTAATAAAAATTCTCACTACTCGTTTCTGTATCAATCGGAAATGAATGGTACAGACTACATGTGCCCAGCAGTCTCAGAAGGCGAAACAACGAGTTAGAATAAACTTATGACTCAGTCGGGCAAAGTAATCGTGTTCAGCTCCTAGATGATAAGTGAGCATTGCTCCAAATGATATGCCTTAAATTATGATCGTTATGTGTGGGAGCATTCTCTGTGCAGCACATTGGCTTTGATCGATGATAAACAAAAAAAAAAAACAAAAAAAAAGTACATTTACCGATTTCTAAAAAAATCCGCCCGGACGCCTAAAAGGGAGGACATGTCCGGATAAAAGAGGACGTCTGGTCACCCTATCCACGAAGGCGCATCGTCTGACTTAGTGGGGAAAAAACAGCTGAAAGTTTCGTAAGTGATGTTTAAAATCGTATGATGTGGTTAATTCCTGTTGTCTTGAAAACAAATGCCAGTGAATGATTAACTAGTCCGGTTATATGAGTAGATTCGCAGCACAAGAAGGTAATGTTTCTATACTAAGGTGCAACCTATATTGACAGTGACGTCGTAACAGTATTGCAAACCTACAGCGTTCATACTTTCACTGTCTGCTCTCGGAAATAAGGAAAACAAGGGAATGAAATTCAATAGATTAAGATGCAAGGGAAGGAATTTCAAAATGTCACAATGAGAGGATTCTTGCAGAATATAATAACGTATAATAAATAACATTGAAATGAGCACGAAACATAAACATAATAAACTGTACGAAACTGATTTGGATTCAGATAATGAATGCGGGATGGCAACGCGCCTCGAACGACAAGTTCGCGAGACTTGAGCACAAAAATATAGCTACTTACTTGAAGCACGTTGCATCGCATACATTACATGGAAATGTATTACAGATGCTAGATTCTGAAAAACCTGTTGAAATGAAGAGTATCCGGTACGATTGTTTTGCTGCATGTCCAAGCTAAAAAAAAATATGCGTGGGTTCGTTGACCCAAATCTCGGAGGTGGTTGCAGGTCGAAGTGAGGTTAAGGGAGAGTCTATCTTTGTCTGCTGGTAATCACACGTCCTCAGCAAGCGATATCTGGGCAGGGGTTACTTTAAATCGCTTTGTAGAGGGAAAACTATGAATAGTCATGTGGGAGGGGGGATGTATAAACGTATTCGTATTTGCTACGTACTTGTGTTGAAACTACGAGTTCAATTGTCACAAAAACGTTTAGGGGCAGGGCAATGGGAAAACTAAATTTCCAACAGTGGGAAAAATGATTGATTGAGATCTTGATCCATAAGCATATCAACATTGAGGCGTATTTTGTACGACCTGGATTTGTATTAAGATAAGAAAGCGTTCGTAGACGATATTGTTGCTTGGCTCCACCAATATCTGCGCCAATAAAGCGATATCGGATTGCTGTGAAAAAAAAATCTTCATTACATGTATGAGACATGAGTTAATGTCGGCCTTCGGCCATTCTGTAAACAAAGCCTGGGAGGGCACAACAGTTGTTTCAGATTGCAATGATGTATTTAGGGGGGGGGCATAGATTCGGACCTGCCCCGAAAGACTTAGCACGTATTAAAATTAAATATTTAAAATATAACTCTTTAGCATTTGTTATAAATGGATGGTTATACCCCGCTGAACTTATTGAAAGGCAAGGAATTTCGCTCATACGGCTTCCAAAGACTTATACACATTACTACTTGTGATGATGATAATGCATGAAATATTAATCACCAATTTCACTTTTCGTCAATTCCAATAGGCAATTAAAAGTGATCACAGTATAATTATTTTTGCCTAATACAATATGATCTAAGTCCTTTTGTTGTCATTCAATAATTATTCAATTTATCGCGAATGTCTCTATTTGACATTAATTTCCTTGCCAAGGCTGTTGTTTTTCCACAAATTTTGACGATCTTAACTACACGTAAGTTACATAATGAACGGATGTTCTTATTCTATTCTTTTGCCATTTTTACCTATTCATGTAATAACAACAATGCAATATTAATTAATTTACATATTCAATTAAAGTTATTTTAATTCAATATAATTATTCTAATTATATTATTATTATTATTATTGAGACACTTGGTCAGACCCTCCCCGAAATGTATTTTTAGATACGTGCCTGTCACATTGGTATGCTTTCCATCTAGGCCCAGAGTTCAGCCTTAGGCGAGAAAAGGAAGGTTCGTTATTGTGTATTTAGGAAGCAAAGATGGTTTTGTGGAAAGTGTTTGTTTGTTGTTTCGTTCGAGAAAAGGTGTTGAGGCAGCGTTCTGAGACGTGGTTCGTCGATATTCATCGATAATAGATAATCCTATCAATTTGTTCGCAATAAGAATGTACCAAACAATGCTTCGAGAAAAAATACATCAAGACTAGCTTTCGTGGAAGACTGGTAAAAACAAAGTTTACTTTATATTAGTGCTTTGTTTAATACACGTCTTCAAAACATTAAAAGTCCTTTAGTTTATCAGTCCAAATATATTTTTAATTTTGTAATTTGTTTATCTTTTCGTGTTCGTGTTTCGTTAGCGCCAAGCATTGACATTTCTCCGCATGAAGATCAGCTGCACACAAGAACATTCCGCTCCTTCCATTTACTTTCCGTGCGGACTCTGAGACGCAAATGTGACGGAGAGAATTTTACATGCATGGCGCGGAGTGATACGTCAAGTTGCAGTGCGATCCCAGCTGACGTCACTGTCAAGATAGGTTGCACCAAGGTATAGTAGTAATTCAGCGCGACATAAGTCCACTTTATGTACAGATATTCTAATCGGGCTGAACATACAGTTTAAGCTGCACCGGGTATCGAACCCGCGATCCCTTGATTACAAGGCGACGACATTAGCACTACGTTATCGGGGAGGCCGATGCTCAGATGCATCTCCTTCAAATGTGAACACAAGTTATGTGACTACATGTAACATATTATTAAAAAGCAAGGGATGAGCTTCATTCACTTCTCTCCTAATGTACAGTTGTATATTATTATAATGAAAAATAAATGGTTAAATCCTCAACGGCGGAACAACGTACACAAAGAATGATTCACGTTTTGATGTCCTTTGTAGGTAGCATCGGCTCTACAGGAAAGTGGTTTGGAATATTTTTTTTGAAGTCAACATTTAGTTTCACGTATGCTTAGTAGGAAAGCATGGTCTAAAGCCCTCAGAGGTCTAAGGGTGGCTTAAAAATATTATTAGGGGCAGAGTACTACCGTTGTGGATCTTCAGACTAAAGGCCACAGTCTGCTACTGGCCGTTTATGTATGGGTGTTTTAATTGAATCTGTTGTCATTATTAATTTGTTCATTCGACCACGAAGAGAAGGTAATTGGCTATCAGAAATAAGCAGCTGTTCACTGCAATTATGCTCGACATACAGGTGGTGGACAAAAAATATATGAACACCCTGATAAGACAAAAATAATATTTATTCGTAGGAAGTTGACCCACTCTTGGCTGGGTGGGTGTACATGCATAATGTTGAAGAGAATACGCATACATTCCTCTTGCAAGACTGTCTCTAGTTCAGAACGTGTCGCATATTGTGTGAATGTGTGAATGTGAATGTGAATGTGAATATAATGTGAATGCATATTCGTCAGACCAGATGGCCTGTCTCCACTGCTGTTGTGTCCAGCCTCTGTGCTCTCGTTACATGTTCGACCCTACA
Source organism: Lepisma saccharinum (assembly GCF_977018435.1). Lineage (NCBI taxonomy): Eukaryota > Metazoa > Arthropoda > Insecta > Zygentoma > Lepismatidae > Lepisma > Lepisma saccharinum. The sequence goes on from NC_139249.1 coordinate 61,523,580, forward strand.
CAGCATTACGCAGTGTCATCAATGGTTTTGGAATAGCGCTCTGCCATGAGTGTTCGCAGTATGCAGTTCCCGTTGGATAGTTTTGTTTGATATAGGGTCCTGGAGATAAGAGGTTATCTGAGACACAGTTGTCTTGTGCTTTTGGGCCACTATCCACTTCAACACCCGCCTATCCCCGTCGGCGATCTTCAAATTTCAACCGCTCTTCTGATACGAAAATTATGCCTTACCTTTACTGTAGGCTGTCATCGCAGTTGAAACCGTGCTCTTTGCAACCCCCACAAGGTTGGCTGTTTTCGTCACTGAGTCTCCAGCTAGGTGCACTCCAACGATCTAGTAATTTTGAAAGTCTGAGAGGTCGAACATAATGGCGTTTGACTTGTAGCAGAATGTTCATCTACAACCCATAGGACTGCTGCTGATAAACTGATACCTCTACCTTCATGGTCACTAGGTGGCAGACTTCTGTACCAGGTGGCGTGGCTGTACTGCAAGGATGAATTGCGACCTGTTTTAATATGGGTGTTCATATTAATTTGTCCACCACCTGCACACCTTGACACCATTCATATGGACATCTCATGTTATTTTACGATCCAAAATTTTATACTGATATTATGTAACACTTTACTTTCTAGTAATTCTTTAATTGGAACTGGTTGAGTGTAAGAAAAGGCCCTAACCACTCCATTTAAAATAAGACGCTAATAAATAAATAAATAAATATATCACAATGAAATCGAAGAAAGGTCTCTCTTCAATGGGTCACTTGGAGTAATAGTTGCTTATAGCATTTAGTTTTTTTTTTTTTAAATCTCGGAATTTTTCACTTGCTTCATTATCAAAGGAAGAAGCAATATTGCTCATTCAGTTTTGATCCGAACAAATACTATTCTTATTTTATAGATTGAAGCCAAAAGAAGCGGAATATATTACTGTTAGCAATAAATATTGGATTATTCCTCAAAGGGGTATATTATTTAAGAAAATCTACCAACTTTTTTAATGGTGAAGTTAACACCATTGATTTACTACTACTTCTTTAGTAGAAAAATTACAGGTCCGTAGCGAGGAGCAGGCTACGGAGGCAGAAGCCTAGGGCGAGATTCAAAGCTTCTTTTTATTATTTTAATTATTATTCTTAATTTTTTTTCTTACTTGTAGGCTTATATTCTGCCATACACACTGCTGGAATTTTCGGTTTCCTAATGCAATAATAATAATTCCTTTATTTAGCGGGCGAGGTTCAGCCGTAGGCTGCTCTACCACCTAACCCTTGTCATGAGCTACATAAGAAAATATAAGAATATATAATAAACTAAACTAAACTAAACCCACAGCGCTACAGCCCTTGAAGGGCCTTGGCTTACCTACCGACTGCTGGTCTCCCTCCCACACTGTTCCTCCGTCACCTGTTATAGCGTGGAGGTCTTAGACCAGTATTGGGGTGACGGGTGAAATATATATAATATAATATGATAATATATGAATGCAAATGGAAAACTCGACTACACTAAAGATAAATAAAGAATTTCACATTACCTACAATTACGAATATTCTCATTACAGTAATATTAGTCATAAGATAATATAAATGTGAAACAACAAAATATATTAAAAATACAAATGTAAAGAGAAAAAATATAATGTGAATGTTAACAAAATGTTTCCTTTAAGTAAATAATAATAATAATAATAATAATTTGAAGATATTAATAAAATTCCAATAGTTATAGTTATAGAATATCAGTGTTTTGTCGTTTGTTGAGTGCCAGTAATAGTAATAGTACGTTTTTAAAGATGTTCTTGAGACATCTGCAATATGCTAAACTTTCTTTAAATCAGAAATCGAAAATGTGAATCTTTAAATATAACACATATTACTTTTAATGACTTTATTTTTGTTTCCTCATTTCAAAATTTGTAGGATGCAAATATTACAAAGCCTCGAAGGATGCACATAAGATGTTACTGCTTGGTAGTGCGGAGAAGGAGGGGAGGGGGTGACCAATCACACTCCTGCCTAGCTACGGGCTGGAAAATTACATTATTTTATTCAGAGTAAAATATATTTAATTAATTCAAGAAGTACCGTCTATGAAAGTTAATATTTTCCTAAGTGTTTCGATGCTATGCTTTATAAACAAATATTAGCATAAAGTAATAATATTCTTTTATTAAAAGAGAAAATATGAAATAAATATTAAATTAATTTGAATGAGCTAATTGTAAGCTTAAGAAATCTCCTTTGTTCGTATATAGGGCAGTATATATGCCCTAGCCCCTTGGCATTATTTTCATACTTGATCTATGACTTAAATTACTTAAAGGGAATGTTTTTAATTCTTTTTTCTCTCTCTTTCCCTTTTTAGGAAAACAGATAGGTACATAGAGAGGTAGAGTGAGAGAGAGAGAGAGAGATAGAGAGAGAGAGGGGGAGAGAGAGAGAGAGAGAGAGATTCCCCAAAGAAAAGAAAGAGAGAGAAAAAGAGAAGACAAATGAAAAGAAAAACCATGAAGATAAGCAAATAGAAATCATATCGATCCTAATCTATTATGAAAAATAGTGATGCATCCAAAAAAGATTTAAAATTACCCAATTGGCACTTTGTAATATTACATCGTAATCGTACTCCCAATAAAATAAAAATTATGACACCCAGTTTTAAACGTCAATTGAGTTTGAGTTTATTGAGCAATTTTCACACCGAAAATACCCCTGAGGGGCATTGGTGCATGTACATTACAAAATACATGTTGACATCGCACATAATATATATCTATACATCAATTTGGCAGATTTTTTTAATAATAATATAACATAATATAATAGTAAAACATACAATGACAAATTATTTCTTGAAGTGAAGTAGTGCTATAAAAGTACAATATTTTATAGTGTATACAATCTAAATTTATTTTATAAAGTTATTTAATTCCTGAAATTCTTGAACTGAATATAATGTGTATTCCAATAACAATTTTTTCATTTTACTTTTAAAGATCGTGGATCTTTCAAAATTTCTGTAACTTTTTGGTAACATATGCTTGAGTAAAAAGGTTCTGTTTGGTATGCAGTTAGCCGCACTTTGGGAATGTGGAAGTTATCTTTTTGTCTGGTATTGTAATTGTAGTTCGATTTTGTTTCGTGTATGAACGTAAGTGTTTCAAGTATGTACAAACTTGGAAGTGTTAATATACGATTTTTTTAAAAAAGAGGTTTACATGTATCAGTTTTGTGTGCATTTGCCAAAATACGCAATGCTCTTGTTTTAATTTTAAAAATGCTCTGCGATTGAGCCGAGTTCCCCCAAAATTGAATACCATACCTCAAAATACTTTCGAAGTTTGAGAAATAGATATTTAGCATACACACTGTATTGAAACTATTTTTTAAAATTTCTTAATTGGTAACATACCGTGTTTAGCCTCTTGCATAAATGATATATGTGAACTTTCCAGTTTAGACACTCGTCTATAAATATTACAAGAAATTTTGTATTGTTAGTAGCTGTTATAACGGCATGCCCTACTGTGAAATTATCTTGCTTAATAGAAGAGTTTCTGGCTCTAGATAGACCAAATTTTATTATATTAGTTTTTTCGTTGTTCATAGAAAGTTTGTTTGCTGAAAACCAGCTTTGTAGTTCAGTAAGAGTTGTTTTTCCGTTTTTTGAATTAAAGTTACATCGTTAACAGAATCTACTAAAGCCGTTGTATCATCAGCGAAAAGAGTAACTTGGGCGGTTTCAACATTTGCTGGAAGATCATTTATGAACAATACAAACAATAGGGGTCCTAGTATCGATCCTTGGGGGATTCCAATAACCACATCTTTCAATTCAAAGTTTCTGTTTTTCATATTGCGAATTATGTTGGACATTTCTTCGCCTGTAGTAGCGGTCATAAAAAAAGAATGCGTGAAAAATCTTTTCACGTTATTTAACTTTTATCTGTATGTGTCCGTTACGCTGATGTTACGTTGCAGGTTAAGTGCTACATTAACAAAATAATTATTAAAAGTATTAGATATTTTTTGCGGATCTGTCTCTATTTCATTACCTGCTTCTAATATGATATCTTGATTCGTGTTCGTTTTTTACCTGTTATATGATTAACTATTTTCCATAGCTCTGCAGTTTTGTTTTCTGAATTAACTTTTATCTACATACAACTGTTTGCAATGTTTTAATGTTTTCTTGAATTTTTAAGGGTAGGGCTGTTTTCATATTTACTCTGTTTATGTAATGATCGTTTTAATTTGCTAAGATTTTTAGTTTCCTTGGTTATCCATAGGCAATTTGGTTTTGTTGTGAACTCGTGCTTTTTTAATGGGAAAACATTTATTAAAATGGTATCTTACAGTATCAAGAAATTTTTCGAGTTTCTCGTTTACGTGTACAGCCATATTGTTTATAAAATCCCATGTTTCTGATTTTAGCGCGTTTCTGACTTTTGAAATTTCTTATCATTGTTTGTGGGTCTAAAAAATATGAATTTTACGCGTGGTTTATGATTTCTCTTGTCTTCTATTACGTTTACCTTAATAAGCTGAGAATCATGGTCAGAAAAACCTATGCAAGTTTCTACTGAATATTTATAAACGTTTGTAAATAGCCATTTCAATCGCTGCGCATTCGACGTCTTGTTCTACAGACAACTCAACAGCTTGCTTTATTTCAACTACGTTACTTTTAAGTTTATTCTGAGTGAAAATTAAAGACCCGCCTCTTATTATATTTGGCCTACTGTAACTAGATGCAATACATAAATTATCAATATAATTAATGTTTCATCTTTTACTAACTAGTGTTCAGTGCAAGGAAAAATACTAATTTCATTCTTGTTTTCTTTTTGTTCCTCGAAAAATATGTCTATCTCTGACGCTTTTGATATCAACTTGAACGTTGCTATGAAATATGGTGATAGTTTGTAGTGCAAGGTCACTGCTCGACGGATTCATACCTCCCCTTGGTCCCGATCTCCCACTCCACAGATTACAACAACTAAAATATGGAAAAATCACTCATCTTATAGATCTTCCCCTCATCGATAATAACCCTAGCTTACTGGTGTCGTACGAGAAACTTAATAACCTGAGGGGAGAGGGGGTCAGAGGCCCACATTTCTTATTATTTTCAATATTCTAGAACTTTTTTTATTGAATCACTGCTTCGATTCTTTATTATATGTGTGTAATTTATTAATTATAATAATTACAAAAATTACCATCACTAATAAGAAATAATAAACAATTATTTATGAGTGTCACACACATATTTTATTATTCTCGAAAACGAACAAAAACCATAATAATTTTTAATTATTTCTTTTTTGTTTATAGAGGTGCAGTTAATTATAATAATTACAAAAATTACCATCATTACCAATTATTTGTACACTTTTACTGGCATGTGTCACGATTGACATGCATTCAAAGATGGCGTCTGATAAGCCCACTTAGTGCATTTTTCCTCCTATTACATTACATTTAATTTTCTTAATAAAGAAATATTGGGAACACGCTAGGATACAATATAATTTATTTTCAACTTTTTTTTTAAAGAAAAAGCGGTTTAAAAATCGAAATAATAGGGGTGGTTGGTCTGATAGCCTCCCCCTCCCCGTCCTCGGGAAAGCTAGGGTTAAGTAACTTTAACAACTGAGATTATTCACTCTCCAAGACTGAAGTTCCCATCAAGAATCCTGCAGAAATTATATTTTATGAACTCGTCTGTTAACAGGACTTAAGACAGAGAACGGCTCCTTGTCTCCTTGACAACGACTCGCCGTGCAACGGAACTACACATAAACAATTCTTGTTGCTCGTTCCGTCCGCTGCCCCTTGGGTCGATGGCGCCCAATTTTAGATTCTCTTTTTGTTTCTCGCGCACAACCCACGACCACAAAGTAAAAAACCGACCTTGGTCAAGTTCGACGTTTGTGCATTGTTGTGCAGCGAAGGAGAGAAGAGAAGCACGTGACCCAAGGTGCGGGCGAAGAAAGCAGCTGCCGGTCCTCGGAGTTAGTTGGTCACCAGCAGTGGCTGCAGAAGGAGACGAGAGATGGTGCTCAGGTAAGTGAGACATTCTGTTGTGCATTTAAACGATACCGACTTCTCTTTGCCGGTTGGCTGCAGGAATGTGTCTTGTGGTGTGCCATCAAGGAAAGCAGAAGTGAATCTTTGAGGTGACGACCGAAGTTGCAGAAGTTTCTATCGCAAGTCGACCTATTTCAGCGCAAGAGTTTCAGTGGGCGTAGGCTCGTGGAGTGAAGGTGCGTTCTCCATATACGAATTATTAGTGATGGTGTGGTGTCTCGCATCGAAATCTCCACCGAAGGAAATGTAATTGTGATTATCAGGGAAAGGATTTTAAGATGCAAAAGTATGGTCGGGAGAAAAACAAAGGTTCTGAAATGTTTTCAAAAAGTTGCAAAAAAAAGTTATTCAATGCTGTCATCATCATCATTCTATATGGGTTCGAAGGGGTTAAAGTATCGTCCCGTAGGACTTGGCTTTTCTAATGAAGAGGATAATGTTGTTTTTGAATTTGGAATTAGGGGTTTCTCCCTGCAACTGCAACAGGGAGCGAGTATTTGGTAGATGAGGTTTTGGTTTGCCCTTTACTTGGCTAGGGCGAAGGAAGGTTTTTGGGGTTTCTTGGGTTTTTCCTCCGTGGAGGACAAGTTTTGGCAGCTCAGCTGGTTGTTTTTTTCTCCCTCTGCTCGGCGAAATGGAGGTGAGGCTAGGTCTTTTGGGTTTTTGGGAGGTTCTAGAGTTGGGCGGTTTTGAAGTAAAGTGGTTGAGGTTGAGGTGTTCGTCTGTTTTTGGGTCGTCTTTTGTTGTATTCGTTAGGATGTTTTGCAATTCAATTCAATTCAATTCTGTTGGTTAAGGGGTGTTGAAAGTAACATCCCGTGAGACTCTGCTTTACTTTGAAGCGAAATGCTTGGAAGGAGATATAATTGAACTAGTATTTTGGTGGTTCTGTGCATCCTGCTTCAACTGCAACAGCTGGAATTTCTTTGAAATAAGATTTTTCCCCTTTACCTGGCTGGGCCGTGGGTTTGGAGGTTTCATCCTCCGAAATGGTGTTGTTTCCTACGTGGAGGTTCTTTGGTAAAGGCAGATTGAGATTGTTGTTGGTGTAGGGGTTTGAGTTTGCTCTCTCGGCTGATGGTGATGAGTGTTTACTTAGAAATATTTGGAAAATACATGGGATACAAGCGAAATGTGTGTGAATTACAAGTGAAATTACAAGGAAAGTGACAAATACAATAACATAGAGAACTGTGATTCTGCAGAATAGGTTTTGTTGAGGTTTGTGTTTTCTCTCGCGGGTTTTGCTACATTATCTTGGGATCTATTGGGGCTGCTATTATTATATTATACCATTTGATAGCTCTCGTTCTGCTCTACAAAATGAAACTATAGGATTCTATGTAGTTGTTCAAGAAGCGTGAAAATCATTTATGTTGCTGTCCATTTTTTTTAACAAACCGTGAAAGAAAAGGAATAAAAAAGTGCTGAAGGGGATAAATGTGCTAATCTCACGAAAAGGTGCAACGAAGTGTGTTCATTTTACTTTATTTCATATCCTAAAATACCTATCTCAAACGATCTGTATGAAAACAGCTATACTTTTGGAAAGGTGCTGCACCTTAAAATCCGTTCCCTACTGATTATGTCGTACCAACATTTCGTCTTCTCGGTGAGCGAGTGCGTCTAGTGGTCGATTTCAGATCTCGCTATTGAAGTACCCGGGTTCGAGTAACGGCCTGCGCATGTGTGTTATTTGTGACTGCCCATTTATAAATTTCATCTCATCGTCACGATTAGCGAAACGTGGAAGAAAAGCGACGCAAAAGAATAAAAATATCATTCCACCGTGGACGCGTCAACATTGTATCCATCTCTTTTATCATTCTTATTGTGTTATTTTCCAAATTTCTAGTGAGGAGAAATTTCAGTAACTTCTCTTGAATCATCAGGATTTTATACAAATTATACACATATAACTTAGAGTCAAAGAGTCAAGAAAATAACAACCAGTGTGGTGAGTGGAGGGTGCAGCAGTACATTAACGTATTTTTCTAAAGATGAATAAGTTCTCATCTCTTTTCATGTTGAGCAAGAGAGTTGACATCAAGGTCTTGTTCGGGCCATTAACAGCCTTTTAATAACACCCATTCCGAATTAGTCCGGAAGAGATCGACTTCCATTTTCTCACATCACGAGGCTCTCGACCTGCTTATTAACAAGCAGCGAGTAGTCATGTTATCCAATGCATGCAAATCTTTATTCGGACTCGAACTCAAGACTTCTGGTTTAAATATGATGACTTTTTTGTGGTCCAGAGATCAGCAACACTCAGCTGTCATCTTTCAGTGAAGGGTTTCTCTGTTTGATTGGACGTCAAGGCACATTACAGTGGTACATACTTCAAGTATTAATCAACCTACATTCATAAAATTACCTTAAAAAATTCCGTTTTTGCTAAGCTTCGAAACGTAAAATTCCTATTTGTCGGATGGATGAGCGGTGAACCTGGCGATTAGAACACAGCGTTAGGGAAAAGATCACTCCAGTTGCATCCTGAATAGATGAACCAGTTCGTATTCGTCCGAATACTATTCAGAAAATGTTCAAGGTAGCTCGTTTTCATGTATATTTACTTGATATAACATTATTCTGATGACATTTTTAGGTACTTACGAGTTTAGAAAATTTTACAAAACACTTTCCTGTTATATCTCAGGTAATGTTGAACAGGCCGCCTTCCTTGCTGTGATAGTTCTTTAAAGCCATGTCCTCTTATGTCTTTTGTCTGTCTGGAGCCGGGCCTCCCACGCTGGCGCAGTGGTAGCGTCGTTGCCTTGTAATCAAGGGGTCTCGGGTTTGATACCCGGTGGAAGCACATAGTGGTTTGGATCCCACTTTAAACTGTAGGTTGAGTCCCGATTAGTCATACTGGGCATAAAGTGGACTTTGAAACACTAAATTAATCTATCAATCAATCAATCTGTCTGGAGCCACTGAGAAAAATGAGACGATAAGCGATGAGCTGTGACGAATAGCAAAGGTCAAAGTTCGCCATTTACATTTTAAAATATGCAAATGTACATTTCGAATAATAAGGAATTCTAGCAAGTACCTACTGACAAAACTTTCATACAGTTAGACGGGGGAAAAATTAAATAATTTCCATTGTGCATTGCTATCTATAAATGTGGAAACTTGTTGTTGTAACCAAAATTGAGATCAGCGATGTCAAGGCGAGCTCAAGTACGAACAAATAAAATTTATAAAGTACAAGAACAGGAAACATAGTTGAAATCGTGGGAAATACTTGAATATTGCTATTCATCTTTCCTTCTTTCATCACACTGAATTTAGTGAATATATATATTCCATTCAGATATAAATATTCAAGAAAAGATTAACTAACAAACATGTCAATGACGTGCGGAAGATTATCATATGTCTAAAACGTCTAATCTTGCAAATCTATTCTGTATTGTGAGGAACGAAAGAAAAAAAATCTCTCAGCGGTGGTGTTAGTTCCTTGCAGAGAGACAAAAGATGCGAAGGTTAAATCTCAGTAATTATTCCTGCTCTTCACTACATGATGCTATATATGGCCATACGTGATAGCCAGAAATCGTTAAAATTATTGTGTATGATTTCATTTGAAATTCAACACCGAAGTTTTTCAAGAATTTCAACAATCTAAAAACCTAGGAACATCTTGTAAACATTGAGTCTGAATTGCTTCTCGGTTACTCGTTTTTCTTACCAATTATTACGTAACATAACGTCTGTATAAAGGTGTGTTTACGAGTGGAGAGTTTTTAAGCTGCAGATTCTCCTAACTATACATAAAAAAATATGAACATTAGATAAATGAAGGAATATTGTTATTGAGTGCGCATAATACAAGTAAAACACACAATTCCACGTTTATATCATTATGTAGTTCATTTCTTTGAGATCAATTGCTGAATGTAATTTCCAGTACTTGCGGTGTAGACAAGATTCATCCTACAGATTTGCATCTGGCCTAGAAGTAGGACCTAACGAAACCGACCTTAATAGTGGAGAAAACGTCCGCATCTTGTTCATGATAGTGTTACAGCTGACGATTAAGCGTCAAGGCTGTTCACGACAATCCTGTTACGGGAGCCTGTTATGAAGCTCCAATGACATTTTTTCAAAGTACTATACGAATGCGTTTCTTAAAGAAATAATGTATGCGAGTCAAAATTGATCGAGAGAGTAGCCTGTTGGATCCATTTCATCTCTCATCACTCTACTCTAAGTCATCATCATTCATCTTCGTCATCGTGATTTACCTGAAGAGGTAGAAATGTGATGTTAAATAACCAAAAATATATATAAGTAAAGATCTGTCATTTATCTAGGTAATATGCATGTACCGTATTGTCGGCATATAAAACGCACTTTTTTCCCTTTAAAAATAGGTCTGAAAGGCAGGGTACGGCTTATACGCTGATACTCAGTTTTTGATTATCTCAATTTCTGAAAATTTTATCTATTTTGAGTTAGACGATTTCATTCTTGCTTCCTTGCGGTATGTGACAAAGAAGATTAAATTGTATTCTTTCCAGTTAGATTAGGTAGGTTATTTGTTGAAAATAGACTTACGTATTGCTTCATATTTGAAATACTGTAAATTAATTATAAATTCAGTACTACTAAAGCTCTTTCCTAAAACAATGTGTCATATACGCCAGAAAATACGGTACTTCTTGTTACATATGAATTTGTACACAAATTTGCCTTGCAAGAAGTTGAGTTGCAAGAGCTCTTGCATTGTGCATTTCTTTCGGGAATCTTGGAGGAGAGCACGACAGGAGAAAAATATGTTCTTCAACTGTTTGTTCAACAACGTCGAACGTTGATGCAATCCATCGGCAAACACCGTGTCACAGCAACGCTTCCAAGGATGCTGCATCTTCCGACGTCACGAGAGAGAAGAGGAAGACCAAAATATCGAAACCGTCTTCCGATTGCATAACGCTAGCACAAAGAAGTCCGCAGACAATGAGGAATCCCGTTACTTCGGTCGACGCCTTCGTTTTCCAGCCCACGCTGGAAGGCGAGGCGACCATTGGCAGCTCCGCTCGGGAGGAAGGGATGTTGCAAGGGAACAATCGGCCAGATCTCTGTGCTGTCTCCTTCGGGGATTATGCAGAGCATGGACACCTCCCATTTTAAGCAGGAATTGCCACATAAGGTATGCAATCTGGCATATTAGGCAAGACAGAGATGAAGTTTGTAATGAACTACTTTTCAAAGCTTCACAGGGGTTGGGCAATTACGCTTCATCCGTAACCGTCCGCAAGACTTTTTCCAGGAAGGAGGAAGCTCAGATTTGTTTTTCAAAACAGAGCTTCCCCTCTCTAAAAACGGTTTAAATTTGAAAATTTAGCGTTCCTGTCATGGGTCTCAGGCCTCCATTTTAGTTAATGCAATGTATGCGTCATGAAATTGCATGTAATTTTCGATTGACATACACTTTTCAAGCGGGGCAGGGCAGAGTCGAAACCACGAGTTTTTGTCGGGGGGGGGGGGGGGGCAAGTATCAGGATAAACGTACCAACGACAATAATATTAATAATAACAACAATAATAATGGCATTATTATCATTATTATTAGTGGTAGTAGAAGTAGTATCAAAACTTTATTATCCACATAAATTACGTAAAGAGGGGGTAGAAGTCCGTCCTAAGGCATGTGTTTGGAACAAACTATTCGAAATATTTTTCCAACACCGTCAATTTCACATAGCTAATAAAGGAAAACAAGGACACAAACTGTATTTTTGAATGGCAGAAAATGAATGATAAATGCATTCCGTAGATAATAATGTTTGTACATATAACATGTATAACTTCTATGTCTTACACATATGCAACATGGAGCGACATAAAAGAAGAAAATACATATGCAACATGCTAACATTAATTCTGTACTTATTCAAAATTTATGTATATTACATATACAGAACACATATTATTTAAATACATTACATTACACAAAATAATTATAATGCGAGCAAAGTGATCAAGAAAATTTTTAGATCCAATTTTTGCAATTGAAAACAATATTGATTTCATAGGGAACAAGTAATTTCACTGGACGCCATGGCATTCTCTCTTTTACACTTTTTAAATTTAGATCGCTCGGCATCCATGGCCGACTCCCGGCGCCTCTAACTACGGCTCTGAACCTGACGATACCGAGATAAGGGTTTGCGAGCGAAGCGAGACACAAAATTTTGCGAAATGTATTTTAATATGCATAAGATTCGAAATCGAAGGGGGCAATTGCTCTTCTGTGCACCCCCTGCAGGTACCCTTGGCCGTAAATGTTTGTCCCCCCTATCTGCCCCTAGAAGGGCGCAAATAATATCACGGGGCTCCAATTTTTTCCCCCTTTAGATCATTCGGCACCCATGACCGACTCGCGCCGCCACCTAGCTAAAGCTCTGAACTTGACGAAACTGAGAAAAGCAGGTCTTGCGAGCGAAGCGATCAAAAAAGTTTTAGGAAATGTACTTTTATTTGCATAAAATTTGAAATCGAAGGGGGCAATTTTCCTCTGTGGCCCCCTGCAGGTGCCCTTGGCCGTCAATGTTGCCCCCTTTGCCCCCCTAGAATTGACTTCCGTCGAAGGTTGGGTGTGAAAGCCCCCTGCCCCCCTGTGGTTGCGCCACTGGGAGAGGGGGACTGTGTCGATCCCCTGTTCCATCTTTCACGCTGATATGATCCATATTTTTGTGTGACGTCATCAGTAGAAAATGTGTCACTAATATATTTATTTTGTGAAAGAAAGCGTAACCTCCTTGTTATTCTATGTAATATTGCGCTTTATTAGTAATGTATATCTTTTGTTTAATGTTTATTGTATTTTATGCTACATTATGGGTAATTTAATGTATCTTCATGTTTGCGAGAGTTCACTATACGAATTTGTATTTCTAAACATGTATAGATGTCAGTTTTGTTGTAGTATCCTTTTGTAGATAGTGAGTGATTCATCTGTACTTTAATCTGTGTTCTCAAAAATAGTATAAAAGCGAGGATATCGCGTAAGAATCATCACACTTTTTCGCCACGGATCGACGAAGCTTTTAAACTTAAAAAGAACTCCTCGGTGTTGTGCATACATCTTGGTATGGTAGTTCGGGGCGCAAGCTAGGCCTATGTGAACATAGGTACGCCGATAGCCATGCATTGATGATATGCACAATACTGCAACCATTCTACGTCAAATAATAAAGTTAGCCTAAGGATTAATTTGGAAATAAAAGGCTAAAGAGCAAATATTGGCTCAGTTATCATTGCATATTTCTTGGTGTGGTAGTTCGGGGCGCAAGCTAGGTACTCCTGTCCCTGTAATAGAGTCCCGTAAAAATTTTAGTTATGATTTGTCTAACCAATGGAACCTAGTAGAATACATGTAGGACAGTCAAAAAAACTTGGGTAGACATCACCATATTCTGGCGCGGGTGTTTTAGACGCCATTTTCCAAAATGGCCGACAGCGACAATATTTTGCTTTTATTTCCGCTCCTGAAACCATTAAAGTCATAATTTTGGTGTGTAAATATATGTTTTGAAGGCTGAGGAATCGAATAAAATGGTCCCTGAAGTTATCTGATTGTTATTTATTTCAGAAAATCTGTTTTTTTGCATCTATAAAGGATAATAAGAACAAAGACTGACTACAATTATTTGGAAAGTTACATTTACACAACATAAAAGATTTGAAAAATATATATATAATAAAATAAAGCACACATCAAAAAAATTATATTTCAATAAAGCACATATAATAATTATGAAAACTCTGAACTTAAATGTTCTTTACAAGTTATTGCAACAATCTGCATAATAATATGATAATTTCTTATTTTTCTCCTACACTATCTTTTACATTTTTCGCCGCATTTGCAATACTCAGTGCATGGTAAATATTTCATACGGCATTTACATCTACTAGTAGCACATGCATTACAAGTACACTGTATTAGTAGCTCAGAAGGCATTTCATGAAGGCAGATATCAGGCTTTAGTACGCCATTTGCATCTTTTCACCATCCATAATCGGTTGGTTGCAGGGTTCCATCAGGTTTGTAGCTTCGTGAAAGTTTTAAGCATTTCTGCAGAACAAAAAAGAAACATCTTCTCAAATGTCCATTGAGGGTGGTAGCTCAGATATGTGCTTCTGTTTGTGTAATGAATAACGAAGTTCATCAAATGTCTTATACTTAGAGGATGGATGTTAAACTTGAACACGATATTCCTCTGCTTTATCAAGAGCTTCTTCAGACAGAGTATTTTCTTCTGCAAAACCAATTAGTAATGTTTCTGGTGATGCTTTCAGTGAAGATGGCTTTGTTCCTATCTTGCTTGTAACATCACTACCTGTAACGATGTATGCCTTAATTAAAGTGTTGCAAAGCGTAGCTCCCAGTTTTCTCCCCAGCGTGTGTAGAGGCACATAACGCACTTTGTCACCCACTCCCACTTTATTCCACATTTCTTCCAATCCTTTCGTGAATAGTTCAAATAGATATCGAAGGATGAGAACAACTACATCAGTGTCATTAGATAATACTATGAGGTATGTTATGCCTGACTCTACAGCATGGAATATATGGAGTATCATTCTTGAATCTGCTTCTTCTACAAAGGTCTGAAGGTCAGAGCAAGTTCGAAGTTCCTTGTTCATAACTATGAAGGTATCTCTGCATCATTGTCTCCTGTGATGGTTCCACTTATCACTGTAGTGAAGTTAGTCATTTTTGCATGTTTAATAAAACCGGTAGAAGCGGACAATTGAAGCAGCTGTTTTTGTTTTTTTTTTTACTTGAAGACCAGAATCTGTCCATCTGTATAGGAATTAGTGTGTCCCATTCGATTGTCATCATTTCAATTGGATCAGCAGGTCTCCGTCTTTCTCTTTCACCTTCGTTTAGTGACTGCTCGATGTAGCTGTCAAATACAAAATCCACTCTTTTAGTTCCGTGGTATTGAGTTGCATTAGTCCAGACTTTATCAAATATACTTTTAAAAGTTCCCATACACTTAGTTCCGAGTTGGAGAACTTGTGACATAAAATCAACTACGACAGCAGTATTCATGACTTCACGTTCTTGAAAACAGTAATCAGTTGGATCTAGTATTTTCTCCAATATGAAACAGTAGATACTTTACAGGTTTGGTTGTGTAACAATTATCATCTAATAACATATTAGTTGGCAGCAGATCATATTTTAAAATATCTTTCATTGTTTCTCCTCGTGCTTTAGCTATGTGTATACTTCTATCAGCTGCAGCAATATTATTCTTTTGGGAAGCAAGTGTTGTCTTCGATTTCGGAGCAGGCACTACGGTTTCACCCATCATTGTTGGGAGTTTTACCTTCGTGATGACACCAGAAAATTTTTAGTTTTCTTAATGAAACGTTCACTTCTGAATAGTTCATAACTCTCTTCTTCATGCTCTCTCACTTTTATCAGGCGGATAGCATCCTCTCTAGGTACACATTGTTTACTGACAAAATTATGAAGTTGGGTCTGGCTGGATGTTTCATATGGATTGCCTCTACTGTTCATCAATTCAAAAACTGCATTCACAAACATTAACATCTTGGAACTCAAGTTTCCTGATAATTCATGACGAAGAGTTACCTCACTGTAACTGGTATCATCAGCACCAAGTATTTCTCGGAAACAGTTGATTATTCCTAGTACCTCGTGATGTACCAACTCCCATTCAGTGACACACATTTGTTGCTTTGTTTGTCCAATTATTCCTTTAGAGCTCTTTCGAGATCGTTGGATAGTTTGCTCCAATTTCATGACCGGTGACATAGCACTAAATGATCGATTGGTTTGCCTCACTACAAATGGCCTGTTTGAAATTTCTGATACACTTCAGGATGCTGTTCCTCTAACCATCGCATTTTTCCAGATACCATGATGCATTCCTTAATAGTTAATACTGTCAAATTCACAGAATATAGGTTGAAGGTTCTGAATAGCTTGAAGGTGGCTATTCCAATCGCCATCTCTGTGATACGCTATGAGAAATTTCAACAAGTTTACAAGGTAAAGGAATGTATCCTAGTATCGGCACATTTCGAACTTAGTGGCACAATCATTTAAAAATTTCTGAAAGTCATTGTACAAAACTGCTAAGGTTGCTAAAAGTTCATTAAACTCTGTTGGGCCTGTTTTCACATTCTTAGTTGAAATACTTATTTTCAATTTCTGGGCTTGTTGAATGGTAATAGCATATTTTCCTTTGGGGTTACATTTCCAAAATGCTGACCATTTCATCTTCAATATAGCTTCTTCAAGAATCAGTGAGCCCTTGAGCGATCTGACATAATGACTTCCATTCATTACTGATTCTGCAGTTTTAACACCAAACACTTTGCACTCAATAAGTGCATCCTTTGCACCACTGCCACACAGATATTTTCCAATAATGTGCCGGACGACCTTTGCGTAATGGAAGTTTCCGATCATTGGAATGATGTCAGGAAACTCAGAAGGGCTACTCATCATAATATCAGCAATGATATGGAATACACCCTCATCTGAAAATACTGGTAAGGCTGATTGTTTTAAGTGTGAGCAAACATTCTGCAAACTTTTCAATGATAAGAAAACTGTAGCATGTTCTGTAACTAACCTGGGGATGAATGGAAGAAATCACACATGCATGAGAGGTGGTGTAGCTGTTGATACCAAAGCACGACATCCAGCCCATGTTGGAACATTTAGATCATCAGTTGTATCTTTAGGAATCCCATGTTTAATTAAAGTGATTGCAAATTCAGTTTCAGCATGTACCTTTTCAGTGCTCTCATTACAGAGCAGGTCTTCCATAACTTTGAAACTTTCATGAAAACATGGTGTGCTGTCTGGTCTCTTGTGATATAGAATCCTTTGACATGGTAATTCCTTTTGTATGTAGTGACTTCGTTGAATCAGATTACTCTGAGATATTCTTGATTTGACTGGCAGTTTTGTTGGATCTGGACAAACAAATCTAAAAAAAAAAAAAAAGATTTTCTGAAATAAATAACAATCAGACAACTTCAGGGACCATTTTATTCGATTCCTCAGCCTTCAAAACATATATTTACACACCAAAATTATGACTTTAATGGTTTCAGGAGCGGAAATAAAAGCAAAATATTGTCGCTGTCGGCCATTTTGGAATATGGCGTCTAAAATACCCGCGCCAGAATATGGTGATGTCTACCCAAGTTTTTTTGACTGTCCTACATGTATTCTACTAGGTTCCATTGGTTAGACAAATCATAACTAAAATTTTTACGGGATTCTATTACAGGGACTGGATTAAGGTCTATGTGATCATAGGCTTGCCGATAGCCACGCATTGAGTTTTATGCGTTTTAATTGAGTCAATTCATCGACAAAGCGAAATCCCCGCCTTCGTCTCAAGTATAGTTGCATTATAATTGCAATAAATAAAGAATAAAACTTTTCAGTTTATACATACGGCAGTAATGTGGTTTTATTTCTCTGCGCTGTGAATATTGTCTTTGCCTAACACTATCCCTGTACCTGAGAGGAGTCTGTGTACTTCACCGAGTCTCATCGTTCACCGCTGAGTATTATTAAGTTAATATTAATAGTAAAATAATACGACGCGTCTAAATAATTGTGCTTAGAACGTGTCAACGCGAGCAAGAAAATTTTACGAAATGTACTTTTATTTGCATAAAATTTGAAATCGAAGGGGGCAATTATCTTATGTGCCCCCTGCAGGTGCCTTTGGCCGTCAATGTTTGCCCCCCCCTTGCCCCCCTAGAATTGACTTCCGTCGAAGGTTGGAGGGCAATGCCCCCCTGCCCCCCTGTGGTTGCGCCACTGGGAGAGGGCGACTGTGTCGATCCCCTCTTCCATCTTTCACAAGCGTATGATTCCGATTGTGAATTTTGACTCTAAAACAGAAGTACACTCTTTGGAGTTAAATTATCTTTTAGTTTTCATTTGATTAAAACACTTTTGAAATATAACAGAAAATAAATATCCACCAATACACCCATCATGCTATTTGTCGAAGCATGTGCGGTTCGATTTTCTGTGCTCTTTCTTCCTGGAAGAATTACTTCTTGTAATCTTCCAACGTGAGTAATACTACCCAGATATAATCTAAATTCTTATATTTCACGTGCTTGATGCTATTATTTTCGAATCTAAATTCTTATATTTCACCTGCTTGATGCTATTGTTTTCGGCAAATTGATTGAACTGTCTCATGAATTCATTTTATGATATTTACTATTTTGATAACATATGACATGCAACGTCTTTTGTGAAAAGTCGATTTTTACTTACGTTACTTTCGATTTTAAATGAATTTAAAACGTGAAAACAAGAGCAACTCTTTAAATACTATTAAGTATTCCTAATCTTTTCGCATATGTATTTCTGTATTCTTTTTTCATGAAGACGATAAAGTTTCCAGTAACAAATCCACTGCTGCGAACATGTAAACAAGAAGTATATTAGTTTTCGCATATCTCACTAACTATTCTCGTGACTCTATATTTTATAACTCGGGAACTAAAATTGCAATGAAAGTAGTCTTGAATAGGCTTTGGAATAGGGATTAGGACCTTCTCTTGTTGATCACTGTCGGTTATAGAGATTTCGGAAAGGCAGTTACAGGGGCTAGCCATCCAAACAAAGTTACTCAAGTCTGTCAATGTCAAACATTGCATACCGAAACATGACTACAAAGTTCATTAGGAGACCAATCACATACTCATACAACTGTCAATGACAATTCACAAGGTGAACTGATTTGTAAGCACGACTTTCCAAAATCATAGAAAGCATAATGCCATTTTATGCCCACAGAATAAGGAGTTGAACTACATACTATCATTTGTAACTTACGACACCCAACGTGCTTCGCATCTCAACAGAATTCCATCCTTAAAACAATACAGCTTGTAGAATAAAGAAATGAAAATATCGATAGGCAATTTTCATACTATTACTTTTGTCATTGGCTGTACATTCGATTGATTGAGAACAATGAAAATGTGAATTTTAAGAGAATAATGAATATTAAATTTAAATCAGATATAATATAATTTGACAACATAAAGTATATTACAGTATAAATCGTTTAGTTGTATTTGAAAACAAGATTTTGTTTTAAGTTAACAGCGCATTAGCTTACTTTCTCCTTCAATTGCTTTACATAATTTTTCGAATATTTATTTAAGTTTTGAAGCTCGATGTTTGAAGAAACTCTTGATGTTCCCCGCTTTCAATAGCATTATTAGCAAAGTATTAAAAATTAGAATTTCCTTAGCATAGAAAAATTGAACAAAGGGAGACTATTAGGTTAAACTAATAATCTTATCAGTTTTTAAATATTACATTTTAAGATAATATTTGGTTCGATCTAAAAATTTAAAATAATTTACAATAAATTTTACATCATGTTAATACAATTTCAAGATAACTTACGAAATTTATTAAAGCATAATTTTTCAGGAGTAAGTATGAATAAATTTTGTTAGCAAAGGATAATGCTAAATACACTGTTTGTTAAAAAGTTTGGTAGCGTCCTCACGTATAATTTTAAGAGTAAGACCAAACAACAAAACTCATGATGTCACACCAGCCACTTCATTGCGTAGGTTGCAATGATTGATTTTGTTTTGAATATTTGTGGATTTGCTTAAAGATAAGCAAATTTTGCGACAGAGAACTCGATCAGAAACCACATCAGTGGGTAGTGAGATTTCCATGTGCGATCGGTGGAAAATGTCAAATATTTTATTCTTAATGCCCCTGTTACAATTCAGAATACCTTCGCTGTTACCACTGATTAAGAGTGCTTGCAATGCAGATGACACACACAATCTGTTATCCTTTAGGAGCCTTCTTCTTCCTAATTAAGTTAATCCCATGGGCATCGCTGAAGCACGAGGGAAATAAGCGGTGAAACACACAAAAAGCAGGGACAAACCAAGCTGACAAGATAATATCCACGGATAACATTGAAGTTAATTTGGTAGATTCGTGATTGATCTAGCGCATCGGAATGACGCCACATGATGAATTTTGATGTTGGAATGAAGATCTACTCCAAGGACGATGAGTTCATGTGTTTCGTGCTGGCACGGTTTACTGCGGAACCAACAACGATAATATTGATATAACACGACACATGAAAACCAAAAGAACTCTGAGATGCATTCATACTAGCACTATGACGAGGTTGTCAATTAACGTTCAAGTCATCTGAGGCTCTTGCTTCGAGTCCTGGTTTGGCCAGTGTGTTTCCAATGGGCGTAGCACCCTCATCAATTTCATCTGATCTAATCGATATTCCTTAACTGATGCATTCAGATCATGGCCGTATATATGGGGCAGGGGGTGGGGGTAACTGTTTCAAACCCTCCAAATTGTTTAGTAAATACTTTGCACTAATTGCAGCAACATTTGATCAAATGACAATAATATTTGATTTTTTAAAAAATATATCTATAGTTTAGAGGCAGTCCACAGACATAATGAATGATCTTATATTCTTCATGTGAAATAACTTCTTATTTTATTCATATCTGCCGAACTGTATCAGAATTCATTATATACGACTGGCCTCCCCGATGGCGCAGTGGTAGTGTCGTCGCCTTGTAATCGATACCCGGTGGAGGCACATAGTGGTTCGGATCCCACTTTAAACTGTAGGTCCAGTCCCGATTAGCCTTACTGTGCATGAAGTGGTCTTAAAACACCAACTCAATCATTATATACGTACAATTAAACTGTAAAACTAAATTATTATTAACCTATTTTTTAAAAAAATGCACGCATATATTTTGATATATAATTTTAAAAAGTTAAAAATGAAATAATAAATATGCATAATAAAAATAATATTGTAATTCTTAATATAATTAGTGTGCTTCCATACGTAGAGAGAGATATTCAGAAAGTAATTCGAAACTGTTTGAAGGCGATAATAATGTAATTATTAACCATTAGTGAATAACACCCATAAGTGATTGAATTAAAATTGTTGGGTGTGTCGGCACATTAGGCCATTTTGCACCCTTCAATATATACGGGGAAATGTCCTCTTATCTAAAATTTTTACTCAAAATTTTAAAGAAAGGGGTGTAGAATGCCGCTTGGGAAAATTTAAAATGCGAGGTTGTAAAGGGACCTGCACAAGACAAAAAGAACAAATTAAAAAGTAAGATTTTACTTAAAACTTCCTTACAAACAGCGGAAGAGACGAAGAGACCAGCTCTTCGCAAGAAGCTAAAAACATTTTATAAAACACTGGTGTCATCTCCCAACAGGGATGACAAACAGTTTGGAAGATTAAAAGTCTGCCTGAGGAAAGCAAAATCGGCACATTCAACAAGAATATGTAGAATACTTAATACGACACATCAGAGGGTCCAGCCTTTGCAGCAAGAGACCATGGGTTAGACGGCTGTGTCCAATACGCAGTCGAGTGAGAAGAACTTCTTCTCGATTACAGGGCGGGACGAGGAACTCCGTGCACCTATGGTTGGCTTAAGAGTGTAAAGGTATTTAAATATTACTATCCTCTGAGTGCTGAAAGTTGAACCCCTTCTATTATTTCCCTACAAATACGGCTATGATTCGCATCCCAATTATACTGCAGATCTGCAAAAACTGGACTCAACACATTGTTAGAAACCAAGGGACTTGAGATAAAATTCAAATAAATCCAATCCCTTTAATAATTACATATTATCTCAATTAACACAGATATACAAAGGGTACGCTAGAAATACATAACACATAAAAAGCCACACCGTAAAGGCAAGGAGACTAAGAACAAAAGTATTGTATTTTGTGGAAAATACACGAAGGCTATTGTCACCACTAACCGATAGCGTTGGATGCATTAACACTAAGTGCTTACGCTAAATTCTATAAGTATTTTAATTATCGCATATTTGATCCACTTTCATCATTATCGATCGAGAGTATTCATTAAAACACTAAAAAAAATAAGTGTTTTTACATCGAAACTTTAGCTCCTTACGTCACAAATGACGATGCAGTCGTCTTTAGCTGGTCGAGCGAAGGCTGCCGCCCGGTGCGAAGAAGCTCCTTGACAACCAGGCGGCGCAGAAGGTGGCCGGGGCAATGCTCCAGCGGGGGCTGTGGGCGGCGGCTGGGGGCCCGGGATGAACGCCCGGCGGTCGCTGACCACCTTCTGCTCCGGCACCACGGAATGCACCTCGCGTGTTCCGGGTGGCGTAATGGAGCAGAAAGAACGGACGTTTCCCTCTCTCCCTCTTTGTCTTCCAGTTTCACAACCTTCAATTAGCTCTCCGTGCATCTCCAGGTTCTTTTGTTTTCCCACCACAGCAATTGCCGTAAATAAATGCAAGAAATGGGCGTGCAGCTACTTCTGAAAAGGTTAATACAATTGTTTAATTTGTTATTGAAGCCAACCAGGCACGTATCTAGAAACATATTTCGCGGGGATCCGAAACAGGTGTCTCAGAGACAATAATATAAATATTTAAATTTAAAAAATCATAGTATAATTCTATTTAAGACAATAATATTAATTAATTTATGTAAGTAATTAATAATGTATTATTATTACATGAATAGTTTAAAGGACGGTGTAAGAATAGAGATATAACACCACGCATTCATTATCTAGCTTAGAAGTAGCTAAGATCGCCAACATGTGTATCAAAACAACTGCCCTGGGAGGAAAGTAATGTTAAATAGATAAATAATTCTGTATTTATTGAATGGCAAAAAAGAATGTTAGTAAAATTCCTGATTAATATTTTATACTCTATTAATACAGCTAGTAGCGTGCATAAATCTTCTTTGGTAGTGTCATTCAAAGCCGTATGATCCCAATATAATTAATCCTTGGCTTCTAATAAGTTTGGCGCAAATAAATAACCCTCGATAATGCAACAAATGCTAAAGAAGCATATTTTCATTATTTATTTATTGCAATTGGTAAGTCTGTAGGGGGTCCGGACCCCCTACCCCCATAATACGCCCTTGAAGCCAACCGATGTCCAGGAATACAAAATTGCTCACGTCACGACTCCTGACTGTGGACTGATTTACAGTTTGGCTGTGGATAGCAAATACAGAATCGCCGTTGGGAATCGGAGATTGGTTAAAATCGCTGTCATAAATGCGAAGGCATATATATGGAGAGATGTGAAGGTAGGGTCACACAGAATCAAAATTTCGGCCATTAATGGGGGTGATCTGATCAGTCCTACGCACTGGCCGCCTTTACCTTCCAGGTACTTGTTCAGATTATTTAAAAAAAAACAAAAACAATATGCTGCGGAGAAATTTACATTTAGCAGAAGTAAATTTTGGTAAAGCACTGCTGAAATTTTCTGCTTCTTAAAGTAGTATGCTTTTAAAGTTTTTCTTCAGACACTAAGTTAAAACTGAAATATTTTAAAATATGCACAGAGAACATATCGTTTCCCCTACTTCCTCTTCATTTTTACTTGTTTCCAACCCCCCAGTCTGAACCATGCTAATCTTCCCCGTTCTTTTTTGCCTACCAAATTTATGTATCTTGCTTTCCCCCATTCCCTTGATCTCAAATGATCCCTTAGTGAAGTCTTCGTCTGGCAGTCGGCTAGTATTTCTTGTCTGTCTATATCCAGCAGTCTCTCTCTGATTTGATTTTCGACTGATGTATCTAAGCTACCTCCGCTTCCCACACCCAACCCATCCCAATAGAGTTCAACATGTTTT
Organism: Lepisma saccharinum; assembly: GCF_977018435.1. Taxonomy (NCBI): domain Eukaryota; kingdom Metazoa; phylum Arthropoda; class Insecta; order Zygentoma; family Lepismatidae; genus Lepisma; species Lepisma saccharinum. Next base: position 61,547,417 of record NC_139249.1, read on the forward strand.
TTATATCCCTCCCCCAGTTCCGTGTATTTTCTTCTCTTACTTGCATTATCAGACAATGACCCTTGAGTGTCGTGTTACCCTCCCTTTCCAGCTGAAGCCAATACTTTAAAGCTCTCATCCGAGCTTGTACTGTCTCTCTGTTTAGACCTAATTCTTTAAGTAGACCACAATTGGCAGTGCTTTTACTTACACACATCACTTTTTTGTATAATTCCGTTTAGATGCTTGCGATTGTTTTGTGGACCCCCTGGCGTCGTAGGGACTGTGCAGACCAGTTCTCCACGGATATCAGCTATTCGTTGTTATTGTATACCCTAATGCATCTCAACAATCAAACGTTTGACACCAACAATTTTGTCTAATAAGATGTGGAAACGTGAATAAACATGAATAAATAGTTTTCTTGAGCACAAGCAGCATTTTCTAAGCCAACTATAAGCCGTGGGCCACCTTTGGGACCCATGGGACACCTTGGGAACGGTTTTGCAATTAATTTGTTTATATATATATATATATATATATATAATTACAAACTATGTTACAAAATATCCATTTCATGCACGTTGTCAATTAGATACAGGAGTTATTTCTTTTAATTTCAGAAATTCATCTCTCATATATTTGTAAATTTCCCTAGAAGCGTAACTAGGGATACCTTTTGTTCACCTACCTTATCAGTAGTACAGTGACTTATTTCATCAGAAACTGAGGCACTGAGATACAACAGTTCCTAAATTGTTATTTAAAAATTCCTGTAAACAGAATTGTGAGAAGGAGGAAATGATGCTGGGAACGCTTATTCTGTGGCAACGCATAGGTCGTGTCGAGGGAACCTTTCATGCGGGCCAGTCTGGAGAAAGTGGGGAGATTACGTCACACAAATTGCTTACACCTGTCGCACTCGTATCTCATGCAATGCACAACACCGTTTTTTAATTATTACCTCCTATTTGAATCACCGAATTGAGGAGTCACTATATTGCTTCGTTTTTAAATCAACCTAAACATATACAATATTAAGACAATTCTGCCTTAGATTTAAAAAAGAAACACAAATTTATCCTTACATACATATTTTTATTATCTTTTTTTTATTTTTTCAAGAGGTAACTTTCGTTTTCTCTAGAAGTAACATGCATAAGGACGACTACTTTGACTTCAGATAACTTTTAACACTCAATAGTTGTTCAACCGGTTCTACATCTTCTGAAAACTTAACATTTATATAGAAGGTTGAGAGAAGACGATGGCACATAAAAACTACAAGAGGATTGCCATTTCGCGGCACCAAGTCGTGTTGGCATCTTGTTCAACTTCTTTCAATCGCAGATAACGCAGTAAATTGTCTCCTGACATGGAATAATTGTGATACCTACGTGCATCAGATCTAATAGGAAGGAGATCGTTAGATATGTGAGAACGAAGAACCTGAAATATATTTAAATATCATATGCAGTATTGGTTGATTGATTAATTCATTCATGTGCTGTTTTAAGTCCACTTTATACACAGTAAGGCTATTCGGGACTGGACCTACAGTTTAAAGTGGGATCCCATCCGGTATATGCCTCCACCGGGTATCGAACCCGGGGCCCCTTGTAGGCGACGACGATATAAGCAGTATTAAAGACTCCCCAGCATGGACTGCCACGAATCTATTCTGAAAACGGTTTCTAAATTCTTTTTGTCTGAATTTGAAAATGAGAAATGCAGCACATAAATTTAATTACAGCAAACAACTCTTCTCAATAACAATTTTCGTCTGACGCCTCGTTTGGACGTTACCAATCCTGTATTTTATTATAAATGTATGCAAACACGCTGCACAGTTCCAAAGCCGCCACGGTTCACACTTTACACAAGTAATTAAAACGAACAATTTATCCGATATGTTGTTATGTTTTAAGAAATTGCATAGTGAAGATATATTGGGTTTGATACAATTTTTAAACAAACTCCATACATTCTAGTCCCAAAGTCTCGAACGAGACCAATATTCTCGGACATTAGGCCTAAGTCTCGTTTCGAGAAACAGATTTATCTACTCTCGACAAGTTTCGAAGTGTCTGGTCCATTCTCATCTCGATTTTCAAAAGGTCGTCTTGATCCTGGTACGATCTTTAGTTGAATACTTCCGAGGGCAACTTTGTTTTCATTAGCCCCGTTCAGTTCGCTGCACTTTTTGACTCTCTTCAGTCGCGCGTCTAGTTGGTTACACAATGCAACACCGACTCGTCTCCTTCGTTGATTTGGTGTCAAGTAGCGTATTTGGTGTCTGCACCGTTTGCACTACGTTCTGGAGCGGTGTAGCGTGTGGTGTATGGTCACGTGGTGAGTACTAACTAGTGTTGCCCACTGGACGAGACGGGACAGGCTTTTAAAAGTTCGAGACGAGACGAGATTGATCATCTGTCCCGAGACAAACGAATATTTTCGAGACGAGACAGCATTTCACAGCATTTCCACGAGACGAGACAGGCCAAAGTCTCGTCTCGTGGGCAACACGAGTGCTAACTAATCAAATAAACGTTTAAATCAGCAGACAGGCATCTGTTGAATCTTCTGAACTTTAACACCACTATTCGTCTGCTCGGTTGAACGTCATTTCCTTGCAAAAGTCTGACACTGCGATGCACCTGCACTACAAGAGCGTTAAGATCACTGGTTAGAGATCGGTTAGTTCATACGAACACTCCATCCTAACTATTGCCTATTTTCGGGGGAGCAGGAAAAGGTTTTATAAGTCCTTGCCTTGGTCTATCTCACCCAACAGGTCGTTAGGTGCGGGGCTTGCCTCGAGTTGATACCTTCCTGGAGATGAGGCCTGATCGAAAAGGTTTATATATATTCCTTAACTAATGACGTGGGTCCACTGAACCCATATTGAATATTTGAACGTTTGTATACGCAACTGAGTGCTTCGCAGCACACTGCGCTTCTCGGTACCTTCCACTAGTTTGCTGAAGTACTCGCATAAGAACGGGTGTGCTTTTCTCGTGAGTGCAAGGTGAGGTTGTGAGACTTGGTGGGGTCCAGTGGACCCACGACACTACTTAAGAACGTTTTTCCTCAAACATACTTCTCTTGATTGATTGATTGATTTGGTGTTTTAAGTCCACTTTATGCAAAGTAAGGCTAATCGGGACTGGACCTACAATTTAAAGTGGGATCCGAACCACTATGTGTCTCCACCGAAACATAGCCTACTTCTTATCTATTTCATTAATAACTTCATGATGGCTGCCCGTAATCCTTGTTCGAGTGTATTAAACACACATTTCAATAATAATCAAAGTGAACCTGATTGTAAGGTCTTATTTACATTGTTCATTAAGAGTGAATAAATAAAGGTCCAAATATTAAGAATATGTGTTACAGTTGATTTCAGGATCGACGTGGACCCACGACATCAGTAGTGTAACATTTTTTCACGACATTAGTTAAGGGATATATACACACACACCTGCACTACACCTAGTGTCAAAAAGTGCATTTAACTAGACGGGGCTCTTATCACGATTGCGATTACGTGTAAAGTAAAGGTCAACGGCTTAGTGTAATATTCTAGCACAGAGGTGGCACTTTCAGTGCCATTAGCTCATTATCTTCGTAACAACTTTGAGATGACCAGCAAAGAATTCTTGGAAGAAGAGGGAAGTTTATCTACCACGAATCTCAATTTTTACGTTCAGCTCGCCGCCCCTCTTCCACTCGTAGTCATCCTTTGTACCCTCTATGAGTACCTCATGGGTCAGGAATCTCGGTTGATTGTTATGGAAGATGCGCCAAGGGTAAAAACGCCTTCGAGAAGCAAAATGCGCGGGCGAGCTTCCAGACACGTGAAACAATTCTCCATGGCCTCCAGCGACTGGCTTCCACACGTGATTCTTCCAGGAAGCGTGGAATACGTGACGAAGATATTCACGCTCCGAGCAAGCAATTTACACTTTCCACGTTTTCTTCTATTTGTAACTGCTTAATAAACGGTGGTTAGAACCTCACAGGCACTAATTGTATTAGGTAAATATTCCCCTTTTTTATTTAGCAACCTGCGAGGGAAGCGCAGATAAATTCATGTCATGATTTTCCCTTATAAGTACATGCTGCTGGAATACCAAACGAGGAATCCATTTTTTCACGCTGCTATTTTTAGGCATTCCATGCCTAGGTGGTTCTTGTAAAGATGAAAGCGTTCGGGATCTTTCGTTCTTTATTAGCATGGAAATTAAGTAATGAAAATAATTTTTAACTACATTGTATTTTAGAACCTTTATTTATTTATTTTTTGTTAATAGTAAATGTTACAATCATGCTTCCATTTCAAAGCTAACAAAATGTCAAGTACATCTACGTTATTTTACCGCTGAATATTTCGATGTTACATTGTCGCAATACAACTCCTATTGTGCTCATACATGGGAAGATATAGTACCTACATTTGGTCATTAACTTATTCTTGCCCACAATTGTTACAATTCCTTTTACACGTTTTTTTGTAGCATAACGTAACTTTTAAAAATTATCTTGTAGTTCACTTCATTTCACCTGTACACGAGATTTGTATCTTGATTTGATTCGATTTTTGTTCTTAAAAAAACAAATCTTCCTGTCAAGTTTGGATAATCGGGACGATGAGCATGAGTGATGATATATGAAGGGACACTTACAAAGAATACCTATGCTTTGGTCTGGACTTGAACCCGGGACCCTTAGGGGAGATTTACATCTGTTACACGATATACGTATTATGCATGTTCACTTTATTGTAGTAACATTTAGAAACATTAGGAAAAGCATTGCTTAAAGAACAAAAACATTATGGACAAATGTACGTATAACTAAATTTTAAGTCTATAATTTGAATTGTGTAGAATGTGCTTTAATTTGTACTTGACATGCACGTCCTCGAATGTCGACACACGCCATTAGAAATTAATTATCTACTTCCTGCCATAGAATTTATCCACTACGAATAACTTACCACTTATCCTTCTGCTGCATCTTCATCTATTTCTTACCTAAAGTTCATTTTTCGTATTTAACTATTATTCACCATTGGAGCTACATCTACATACATTTTTCAGACAACTATAAGCGGTTCTAACCTCCAACGTAAAACGAAAACTGGTCAGATAACAGGAGCCAGACTGAATTTACAGACGTCCTCTTAATTTGCCAATGAACTGGATGAACAATTGTCTAAGTGTTGTATCACTTTAAGTACCATGTGCATCAGATTGATACACAAGTTGAAAGGCAGCGTCATTAGTTCTTATACACAACTTTTTTGAAAACAAATGTTTGTATGAAACTACTTTGTTACTACAAGGTCAAGGTGTGTATATACATATCGTAGAGAAGAAGTAATTTAAAAAGTGTATTACACAGGTCGTGTGCATAGGCGCCGACTCCATGCGGCTTGGGGGGGGGGGGGGTCGAGTCCCCCCAATGTTAACGATGTGGGGGCAGAGCCGCCCCAAATAATTTTGCTTAAGAGGATCTAATGTATTATTTTGCTTCTCTTGTAAAGTTTGCTCTGAATTGTGCCACATGAACTTAACTTTAAATACACAAGTTTGGTATTGAGACCGCTAAACCATCAAATTTAGAGGGGCTGTGACCGGAGACAGCAAAACGCATGACTTATTACTATATACTAAGTATATCATTATGCATTTTGTTAATATTTTTACTAAAAAGAGTTTCAAAAGATGATGTGTGAACTAGGAGAGTGGATGGGACGTTTGGGCTACAAATGGCTCTCACATGACATTCAGAACGAGATCATTGATATATTAGGGAGATCTGTTTTGCGCTCCGTGGTAGCACATATTAAAATTCGGGAATGTTTTGCTATTTTGTTTGACGAAACTTGTGACATATCCATCCGTGAACAATTGACATTTTGCATTCGAACTGTAAATGAAAATTTTAATATTTTTAAGGAATTCATGGGCTTTTACGAAATTCCGAACACTGAGGCCAAAACTTAAAAAAGGGAGTGAGTGAGCCATTTATTAATTTATTTCAGTGATTAGAGCCACCCCAATAATTTTGACAAATCGGCGCCCCTGCTCGTGTGCATAATTAAAATAGCTCCGGTCCCCCACAAGAAAATGAAAAATTCAGCCTGGCAGTTAAAGTTCTACAATTGTTTTGAAAACTAATTGTTGTTTTGTTGGTGCCTGGTTTTAATAAGTATATTGCATTAATATTGTTTATTGGATTATTACCAGTGGCGCAACCACAGGGGGGCAGGGGAGAGGCATTTCCCGACCCCCAACCTTGCACGAAAGTCAGTTCTAGAGGGAGCAAGGGGAGGGGGCAAACAGTGACAGCCAAGGGCACCTGCACGGGCACTAAGGGCTCCCCTCGATTTCAAATATTATGCAAATAAAAATACATTTGGTAATATTTTCATTCTCGCTTCCCTTGGTCTTATTAAGTTCAGAACCGTAGCTAGGGAGCAGCGGGAGTCGGGCTTCGGCGCCGAAAAATCTAAATGAAAAAGATTGTAAAAGATTGAATGCCATGATGACCCGTGAAATTATTTGCGACCTATTAAACCAATATTGATTTCAGTTTGCAAAACAATTGGATCTAAAAATTTTCTTTCTCGCTTCGCTCGCAATGTCTTGTTGTTTTCTGTAGATCATTGTAAATTACCAAAGAGAGACGTAAGACTTCTCTTAATTGATTTTCTCTTAATTGTATGAACAATTGTTTTGAGGAAAAAGGAGCGTGCAAATTTGAGAGAGAATTTATGTACTTTTTCTGTTGGTTTCTTGTGAGATGGATGAATTGATTGTGTAATGTACTTACATAATATATGTTGTACATATATGTATTAAAGAAATTTGAACACGTACACAATTTGGTGTTAGGTATTTTCTTGGGCCTCCCCGATGGTACAGTGGTAGCGTCGTCGCATTGTAATCAGGTGGTACCGGGTTCGTTACGCGCTGGAGGCACTTAGTAGTTCGGATCCCACTTTAAACTGTAGGTCCAGTCCCGATTAGCCTTACTGTGTACAAAGTGAGCTTAAAATGCCAAATCAAATCAAAATGTATTTTCTTATTTTACGTCGCTCCATGTTGCATAGCTATGTGTAGAACATATATCATGCATGAAAGTTATACATGTCATAGACCCTATGTAAATATATATATATATACGTATTCCGAATGCATTTATCAAGCATTTTCTGTCTTTCAATAATACAGTTCGTGTGCTTGTTTTTCATTATTAATGTGAAATTGAATGTTTTCGAAAATATTTAAATTCGTCACAAATGCTTGAGCACCGACTTCTACACCTCTTTTGCTTAATTTACGAGGATAATAACGTTTTTGATACTACTACTACTACTATTAATAATAATACTAATATTGTTACTATTATTATTATTGGTACGTTTATCCTAGTACTTGACCCCTACCAAGAGAAAAAATCGTGGTTGGCTCTGATCATTACTAAATGAATACTCAAATGATGTTGGCTAAATGAATTACTGCTGTAAATGCACAATTTTGTTTGTCATTTATCCCGAGAGATTGAAGAAGTCCGTTGTAAGCACCAAGGACCATTACACATTATCATGCGTTTAACTCGCTTAGTGAAGAACTTTTACATTCGTCATTTGATAACACGTCTGGCGACAAAAGAGTCAACTGAGGGTTATTAAGTTTTGAATCGGACAGCATTCTGTAAGAAATTAACTTGCGAATGCAAACAGCCGTCCATTAAGAAGTCATTCTCAGGCCAGCGTCTGTTTTCATAATGGAAAGATTGAGTGGATTGAGTGGAGTCATGCAACTACGGCATTACGTTCGCAACTCAAACTGCGTGAAAATTTTATTGTCTTTGTTTTCCGCCTGTAGCGCAATTGTTACATTTCACAAAGGCGTGTGACGTCACAACGACCGTCTTGTCCTCCTCCTTGACACACATCTCGCGGTTTCGTTCGAAAAGTGAAAACACCGCGAGAGGCGATGCATGTGGGGCCGCGATGCGATGCGATGCTTTTACTTCGATGTTTAAAACATGCACGATTCATGTTTGACCTTGCGGCAGACACGGTACAAGCGGTGCAAGGGACAATCAAAGAAAAACGCCGGTGCTGTTGCAAATTGATTTGCCTAATTATTGTAAGGACGGATCGTAAAGACTATGCCTCTTGTGAGTGAGTGATTTGGATTATTTTACTTCGCTTTTCTGCCTCTTTTGGCTAAACGAGAAGACAAGGATGAGTTTGATGAAGGGACAGTCATAAAGAAAACTCATGCGCAGACCGGGATTCGAACCCCAGACCCCCACCCGTGGCGTCGTAGTACGCTGTGCTAGCTACTCCGCCACGGACGATGCAGGACCTACTCAGAGAGGTTTCATCCCCTACCACCACCTGTACATCACATGTTCTAAATGTAGCAAGAAGTCACTTATTTCAAACACTGGAAGGAAATTAAACTAGGTACAGTGGCGTAGCACCCACCCCGCAACCCACGCAATAAGGGTCCCCGCAATGTTCTCTCTGTACTCTTGAGGTTTTCTATATAATTTCCGATTCTTTGAGGCGAGCACTGGATAGAATACATATTAACAGATTTGGCTGTATTATACGAGTCAACTGGCACAACAAACAAATGACTCGAGGTTCATTGTTCTTATTTTTTAATATGTTGAAGGTAATCGAGTGGGATTCCAGTAACATCTCATAAGACCATGTCTGACATCCGGATCCTGCTGACTCAGCCAGAGGGACCCAACCAACTTGGCATGTAGGTCCCATCCGAAATACCGAATGAACTTACATGCTCGCAGATGGTCATCAATAGGGGATAAAACCCCTCATCCCACACCTTTGACTCATTTGTCGTAGATTGATTGATTGATTGATTTGTTGTTTTAAGTCCACTTTATGCACAGGAAGGCTAATCGGGACTGGACCAACAGTTTAAAGTGGGATCTGAAACACTGTGCCATGTGCATCCTTGATTACAAGGCGACGACGTTACCACTACGCCATCCTGGAGGCCCTCGTTCGTCGTAGACTAATAGAGTGTAATGTGTCTACAGTTATGAATCAGGTAGGAAAAGTTGATTATAATATATTCACATCTAGTTATCATCATTATTATGCCTTTCAAAGCGGATGTCCTTTTAAAATGTCACATACATATTTCGCTTGCACCTGAACACAGTAATATATGACGCTCCTTTACCAAAAAAATTGAAGTTTTATTCACTCGCTGGTCGAAGTAGCAAGCGGTTAAGTCTAAGCAATCAATGCTTCCCAGTTGGGTAGTTAGATATAAGTTAAAATAAGTTTTCTACTTGACGTGTCAAATACACGTTAAACCAATTAGAATACGTGTAAAAGGTAGGCTTCAAAGCAGGAGCATATGGAGAATTTGAAAAAACAAATCTTAAAGCAGTATGTAATTTGAAAGGGTGCACAACAAAATGTATGTTATTGAATATGTATTTGATTTAATCATAGCGTTTTGAGTAAAATAATTTTGGAAATAAATTAATGACGAGAGTTTTCTAGTTCAGGAAATTACCCGCGAATTACGTGTAATTTATGTAAAATATGTGCCGAGTAAATTACCTGTCCAATATGCTTCCAAAGTATGTTACCCTGCCCCGAGTCAGGGCAACAGTGTTTTTTCTTCTTATTGAAATATGTATTAATATGCTAATTAATTAGGTAATTACGTGTATAAAAATATGTATATGTGATAAGTGTATCTCAATTTATTATGCATTTTAAGTTCGTATATATTCCATGTATAAATACCATGTAGCTATCTGTTCTTTCTTCGTGTTTCGAACGTTCAAAAGAAAGGCGGGCCGTTTAGCTGTTAGAGATTAAAAATTTTGAAAGAAGGGCCGTTGGCAACAGACGCCAACAAAACGTATATAAACTCCCAGATGAGAGTGGGGGAGGTCGGCTGTTGGAACTGAGACTTGGAAGGGAGAGGCTGTTTTTGCTTCGGTCAGCTAGGACCGGAGGACAGGTCTCCCGAAACGGTTGCTGTAAGAGATTGGATTGCCGGGCAAGCTAGTGCCTTGGTGTCCAGTTTACAGGTAAAAGGGTAGTTTGTACTGGATGTTATTTTGAAGTAATTACGGTGCGCCGGGCAGCCTAGTGCCTTGTCACCGTGGAGGTTGAGAAATGTACACGTCGGGCGACCTCGCGTCTGTTAAGACGTTTCTTGGAGTAACGCGAGTCTACCTTCTGACAAGCGTACTCCAGTTGTAATTCATGAAATGTAAAGCATCCAGGAACAAACAATAGAGATTCCAACATCAAAATTAGAGTTTTGGCCCGATAATTAGATAAATGAACGTTCGGATACGACATGTATATACTTCAAATTTTACGTTAATTAAACTTATAGAAAATAACCAAAATTTCCGTTTATAATTTCACAAATGCTGCACAAGGTAATTTATCTCCCTATAGCAATAAGGTTTCGCAAAGGTTATCCGTTGTCTCTTGTAGTTAATTATCAAATTATGTTGACTTGTAGCAACCCACGTGCATTGTCGTACAAAGAAAGATACCCCTAGACAAATCTGAGCCGAGTACGAAGTGCATCGAACCTGGAGTGCGGATGTAAAGTGTGTGTGGGGGGGGGGGGGGCAGGCGAGTAAGAAGTATATATCCTATTATTACACAAATATTCTGGTCTGTATCATAAAATTGTATATTTCTTCTTAATCAGAATTTGTGTATTTTCAACAATGTTAGCGCGTTCATCATTATACGATATTTGAGAACTTAAAGTTAACGAAGTGAGCAAATATTTTAGAAGTCGTGGAAATTTGAAGACAATACCGAGACAGGTAGAAAAGTCTTTGTAATTTCTGCTCAGGAACTATAAATATCCCGACTATATTTTCGACGGAAATTTCAAAAAAAGTTTTAGAATCTTGTTCAATCGTACTTTAATCCACTTTTTGGTGTATGCGCTTATTTAGTCACACTCTCAATCATTTACTACCATCAACAGCACAGGTTTTGCTCGACGTGTCGGTGTTTTGTTTCAAATCCTTAACTTCACAATGGAGAAATTAGAGCAGGGTTGTTGAAGGTCCAGGAATTTAAAATAAATTCTTTTCCGGTCCAGGAGATAAAATCAGCAAGCGTAAGTGGATTCTGGACCGGAATTGAATTTATTTAAAATTCCTGGACCTTCAACAACCCTGCTCTAATTTCCCCAATGTTAAGTTAAATATTCAATTCGCTTCCAGGAATATATTTTTCGGATGAATTTAAATACGGTCCAGGAACCTTTTTTTCTGCATCAGTTTAAATAGGGTAAGAGTTCAGTATTGAAATGAAACAATACGAGTAGTGGGTCTTGTGCTATTATAAGGACCACTTACAAGTGTAGGAATGGCGAGGCTATTTTGATTGAACAATCAGATTTGCTTATACTTGAAACAAAGCCAAGAGGGGGCCTATACCCCAATTTTTCAGGTGTGATATGCTCTGATTTTTAAGAAATTCAGAATTTCTAGTGTAGGAAAGGCGAGGGCCCATAATCCGATTTGCTTACACTTGAAATAAAGCTAAGAGGGGGCCTATACCCTAATTCTTCAGGTATGGAGGTTCGGGTTTAAGTCCTCATAAAATGTGAAGCCTCCCCCGAAGGCAAAATGATAATATTGTTGCCTTGTAAACAAGGGGTTCTGGGTTCGAGTCCTGATAGATTGAAATACATGTGGCAAAAATAAAATCTCCATAAGTGAGATTTTGAGAATAATTACTGCTACTTGATAGCCCCCAGATCTGAAGCCCTTCTTTCTCCTCTCCTCAGACAAATTCGGCCATGTGTGTAAAAGCTATATCTGTGTGATTGTTGTTTATAAACTTGTCAAAAATATGGCTTTTTTGTATGAAAACATGCAATCCTGAATACAATTCTGGTTTTGTCTTGTTCTGTTAATATAAACACAAGTGAGACTTACAGAATATTTATTGCACAGTTCAAAATCCAATTTTGAATTGTATTTAGTTGATATAGAGATGAGGTTTTAAACCTGGTGAAGTGTGTTTTACATCAGCAAAACTATCACCAAAACCTAATTACTGCTGTTGTTTAGGTATAAAAGCACCAGCTCAGCCATTAACTGCTGAACCCAACTGATATTTTTATTAAGTATAAAATTTTGAATTGAAGCCCAGAAAATCTTATATAATAAACAACAAAAAAAAATGTCAAAACAAAAATATTGCAATCAGTGTAATAAAAATATATCTAGTTCTCATTGGGCTAGGCATTGCCGTATTTGTAAGCCTAGGAAATGCAGAAAGGCCATGAAAATGTGTCCAAGATGCCATAAAATATTAAGCAAGGCATATTACAAATGGCACAAGTGTAATTCTTATGTACAGTCATCAGCATTGCCCTCACAACCATCTACATCTGGTCTGAAAAGAAAGCACGAAGCACCTCTTAATGCTGGACCGGCAAAGCAGCCACGCTATGAACCACCCATCCATAGCAGTTTTAATGGCCAATTAAGAGATTATCGGTTTGTATCAGAGCCAAGATGTGGCATTGAGAATTTCTTGAACAGTGTAAATCCTCATGTGCAGGCAATTCTAAATGCGCAAAATGGCTCTTATAAGCTGTCCCTCAAATTGTTTACACAATATAAGAAGCCAAATGGCACAAAATTTACACAGCCCCACATAACAGAAACTGTACCGGTATATTCAAATGTAAATTCAGACACAGTAATAAGCAGTTTGATGGATCAATTGAATATTAAACACTCTGAATTTGCAGCAAAAGAGTCTGGATGGAGCCTATGCGGCTCTTCACACAGGCTCTATGTTAATATTTCTGAATTCAGCCCATTACAAGGATCTACATATCTGCCATTACCTGATAATATTAAAAACAGAAGAGCCGTGGTTAATATTAAAAATAATGATGAGAAATGCTTTTTGTGGTGTATATTAGCTGCTTTGTTTCCAGTTGTAAGGCATCCTGAAAGAATAAATTATTACAAACAACATGAACATGATTTTGACGATGCAATGGAGGGTTTGGAATATCCAATGTCTGTTCAGAATATTGATAAATTTGAAAAAAAGGCCAGGGATATCAATGGCAAACAATTATCTATTAATGTATATATTTGTTCCACTGGTCGTGATAATTGCTTGATAGATCCTCTCAGAAAAAGTACATTTGATGATGAATCTGCTATTCCAATTAATCTGCTCTTAATTGAAGGGGATGGCAAATATCATTATACTCTGATACATAATCTTCTAGCTTTAGTGAGAACACAACTAGACAAATCTAATAGAATATTCAGAATATGCGGAAGATGTTTAACTCCACTTGATGGTAGAAAAACAGTGAATGGGGTTTGTAAAGTGAGTGCAGAAATTGCCAAAAACAAATTAATTGAGCATCTGAAATATTGTGGCAACCATAAACCTGTTCATATGGTGATGCCAATGCCAAGTGAAAATTGCAAATTCAAAAAGTTTGAAGCCTTGTTGGAACACCCAGCATATATTGTCTGTGATTTTGAATCGAACCTCAAACCTCTTGCATTCTGCAATCCAGATCCTGAAGATTCTTCAATTACACCATACCAGCTACATGAACCTTCCAGCTTTTGTTATGTGGTTGTACAGGATGGTGTTGTTACCAAAATAGATTCATACATGGGGCCAGATGCCATCAAAATATTTGCACATAGAATAGAAAATGAGTGCCGTGACATAGCATCTAACATCTTATTAAAATCAAAACCCATGTTGCCTTTAACAGAGAAACAGATTGAAGATTTCAACAATGCAGAAAAATGCCCACTATGTGATTCTGAATTTTCAGATACAAATATCAAAGTGCATCACCATTCTCATACAGATGGTCGATATAAACAGGTCCTGTGTAATAGCTGTAATATTAAGATCAAGAGACCAAGATTTGTCCCCATATTTTGCCATGGAGCATCCAATTATGATTTCCATCATTTGATCAGGTACGAGGGGTTTGAGAAGCAGAATTTAAATATTTTAGCTGAAAATGATGAGAAATATATATCTATTAGCAAAATAATTAAAGTTAATGGAACTCCTATTCAAATAAGATTTCTTGATTCTTACAGATTTTTACCTGATAGCCTGGATACACTGAGCACTCGATTATCTGATGATCAATTCAAAATCACACGTGCAGTGTTTCCAAATCAGGACCCGAAATTAATTAGGCGGAAGGGTGTATATCCATATGATTATGTTACAGATTTTTCTAAATTTAATGAGTGTTCTCTGCCTCCACAACATGAGTTTTACAGCAAAATCAGAGGATCTGGAATCACTGATGAAGATTATCACCGTGCCCAATTGGCGTGGAACAATTTAAAATGCCGGACATTTCGTGATTATCACATGGCATATTTGAAACTTGATGTGACCATCTTAGCAGATATAATGCAGGCATTCAGAAAATCTTGTATGCAAAATTATGGACTGGACCCAGTGTATTTTTACAGTGCCCCGGGCCTAGCGTGGGCTGCAATGTTTTTAAACACCAAAAAGCAATTGGATCTGATCCAAGATCAAGACATGTATCTGTTTATAGAGCAAGGTATAAGAGGAGGGATGGTGCAATGTTCTCAGAGATATGCCAGAGCAAATAACAAGCATATGCCTGATTATAATCCAGCACTGCCATCAAATTATATAGTGTATGTAGATGCAAACAGCCTCTATGGTCACGCCAAGTTGCAAAAACTGCCATATGCAGGGCTTGAATGGGTCGATTTCAATATTGAAGATCTTCAGAACTATGATGACAGAGAACATGGCCTGTTCTTAGAGGTTGATCTGATATTTCCTCATTATTTACATAACAAATTTTCTGAGTTGCCCCCAATTCCCGAGGTTCAGTGCTCACCTGGCTCTAAACAGAAGAAGCTCATGATGACACTGGAGGCAAAACAGGGCTATGTCACATATTACAAAAACCTCCAGTTCCTGATGAAACATGGTGTTCAAGTGACCAAAGTTAGAAAAGTTTTGAGGTTCAGGCACTCAAGATGGTTGAAACCATATATTGATACAAACACGGAGCTTCGAACATCTGCAAAGAGCGAATTTGATAAGGGTTTGTTTAAATTGATGGTAAATTCTGTATATGGCAAAACAATTGAAAATGTCAGAAAACATACCGATGTTAAAATAATTACTGACCCCAGCCTGAGCAAAAAATTGGTTGCAAAGCCTAATTTCAATTACAGAAGAATTTATGATGAAGATATGGCACTTTTCAACATGAAAAAAACAAGAATTAAGTTTGATAAACCTATTTATGTAGGGGCTGCAATATTGGAATTGTCCAAATTACATATGTTAACATTGTATTATGATGTGCTGAAACCTTTTTATGGTGATAATGTAAAACTGATGTACATGGATACGGATAGTTTTATTCTTGATATTAAAACAGAAGATGTTTATCAAGATATGTCACAGCCTGAATTGTTTAAATATTTTGATACCAGTGAACATAAAGAGATTCAACACCACCACAACAAAAAAGTGCCTGGCAAGTTAAAAGATGAGACACTTGGTGATGTTATTGTGGAATTTGCTGGGTTAAGTGCCAAGATGTACAGTTTTAAAACATGTAGTGGTGTTGCTGCTAAAAAAGCCAAGGGCATTGGCAAAGTAGCTGTGGAAAAAGAGCTCCAATTTGAAGATTATAAAAATTGCATCAAATCCCAGAGCTTAATCAGAACATCAGAATCCAGAATCCAGAGTGTGGATCACTTATTGACTTCAAATGTTGTAAGAAAAGTGGCTCTGGACCCACATGATGATAAGAGATGCATTTTATCATGTGGCATACATACTTTACCATGGGGTCATTGTTATTTGAAAAATGGGAATCAATGCCCAATCACAGAGCATGATTTGAAATAAATAAACATGCCTATGAACTTATTTGGGTTCAAAAAACGGGCTATTATGGACCTGCCAACACCACAACCCTCTCCTGATATACAGTCTAAACTGAGTGGCTTCTTAATTATTCATCTGAACAGTATACTTACAGATATTGACGATGAAACAGGCAAAATATTGTACATATTTAACAACAATTTAAATCATTACCAATTACCTGTAGGTGGGCAATTGCAATTTATTACAACCCCTGAGGGTGATGTTAAAATTTCAGTAGGGAGAAATATTTACAGAATTAAGCACTCAAACATGATTTCTGGCACTGTTTATACTGTTTCTGCTGGTGACTGCTTATATATTGAGGTCCCTGGATCTTATGATAAGCTTATACCCTTTTTTATAGAATTAAGAATCAGATACTCTATAATAAATAACTACTAAACAAAATGCCTAATGATATTTTTGGCCATACAAGACATGAAGATCACAGTGATGAGATTCTGATGCTTGATGTCAGAGTCAAGAAATTAAGAAGTGATTTACAAGCTTTACAAACCACTCTCAATGCCAGTCTTCAATTAGAAATTACAAATTTGCAATCACAATGTATGGACCCTCTTCTTAAAATTGATTCTGAACTCAAGTTGCTGCTTCAGAAATATACTGACCTGGCTACATTAGATAATTTTCAAAGTTTAGAAGAAGCTGTTGCAGCTCTTCAAGCCAAATTTAAGACCCAGGCCACCAATTCTGAGCAAATGAAACAGCAATTGGAAGAGCAAATAAATAATGTCCAGACACAACTCCAAACAATTGTCAAAAGCATAAAATCACAAGAAGATTTTGATCTAGTGATTTCCACTCTAAAGGAACAGATTCAGTCACTCCAAATACCTAATCTGGACCCTCTGAACAATGCCATAGCCGAGGTTAAAGAAAAAATTGAGACACTTGAAAATTTTATGAACAACTTGCCATCTTCTGATGCTTTAAATGCAATAACTCGGAGTGTTGCAAATATTAAGCTGCAACTTGAAACATATGAGGATTTTGGAAAAATTCAAAGTTCCATAACCCATCTTGAAGGTACAATAGCAGCAGTGCAAAGTGATTTGGCAAATGTACTAGAATCCAGATTGCCTGGGATTGTAGATACCCTTGTTAGTGTCCAGCAACAAATCACAAAGCTTGAAAACCTCAACACTGAATCTGAACTATCTCATTTTCATCACTTGATAGATGATATCCAAACAAAACTTGAAATTTTACAACAATCAACACCCTCTCAGGCAGATATAGCCCTGCTCCAAAATGCTATGCAAAATGTGGCTGATGCTTCTGAATTACACAATGTAAAATTGGCACTTGAATCTTTGCAAAATACAGTATCAAATCTTCCCACATCACAGGAACTTAAAAATATTAAGAGGGCAGTTAATAGGATATTGAAATCAGAAGATATCAAGAATATCCAGGCAGAGATCAAACAACTCACACAGACAGTGGCCACTCTACCAACCAATCAACATATTAATGAATTGCATGCCCTGTTTGAGGATATCAGAAGGCAGGTCCATGATCTTACAGCTCAAAATTCAAAATTGGCAGTTGTTGAAAATTTACAACAAATTGTAGCTAATATCAAGCAACAGCTAGGGACCATGGAATCCAATCAAGCAAATGCTCTGTCTGTTTTTGCCACCCAGCTTCAAGATATTGTGCAACAATACAAAAAACTTGCTGTGGACATAAGAATCAAGCCGGGGCACGATGAGATTGTTAGGACCATCAATGAGCACCTTGAATCTGTAACAAGTAGATTGCTCACAGCAGAAAAAGAA
Source organism: Lepisma saccharinum (assembly GCF_977018435.1). NCBI lineage: Eukaryota > Metazoa > Arthropoda > Insecta > Zygentoma > Lepismatidae > Lepisma > Lepisma saccharinum. The sequence continues at coordinate 61,565,204 of NC_139249.1, forward strand.
ATAACAGGCATAATCGAGAATCCAAAACATTCAGTAATTCTTGAATTGTACAGCGTCCCCAACAAAGAATATGATTCACCATTTACACCAGGAGGCAAAATATATATGCTGTCCCCTGCACAATTTTATTACCAATTTTTTGTTGGCGGCACATTGAGACCAATCAAGATCAAATATTGGCTACAGCCACAGGCACACCACTACCCTACCTTATCAATAACAAATGCTGAGAACAAAGTAAAAATCAGCAGTGTAGAATTAGAGGATTTTACAGACCCCAATACATTAGAAACTGCCTATACTGAAGATGATGGCTCTCTGGAATTTAAAATACATATAGGAGACAAATTATATTTAGAAAATCCTGCAGTATCAGCTGCTGAACACCCCATAGTTGCAATATTCTTGTTTACATATCATGTCTAGACAAATTATTGTTGATGAATTACACAGACAAGCCCGACATAATTTTAAGAGACTCCCAGTAGTCACAAAGGGCATAGATGATTTATGGCAGAGCGACTTGATTGAAATGGCAAGTGGGCAGTTGAAAAACTTAGACAAAATCAACAAGGGCTACAAGTATCTACTCACTGTAATAGACACATTTTCAAAATTTGCCTGGGCTGTGCCACTCAAATCCAAGACTGGAAAATGTGTTACAGAAGCTTTTAGAACAATTATCAATCAGAGTGGAAGATCCCCGCGCTATTTGCAAACAGATAATGGCAAAGAATTTTATAATTCAGTGTTTCAACAATTTATGAAAAGCCAGGCAATAAAACATTATTCGAGTTACAGTGATCTCAAGGCCTCAATTGTAGAGAGATTCAACAGAACCTTAAAAAATCATATGTATAAACAATTTACACTGCAGGGTAATTATAAATGGATTAATATTCTTCCAGAACTTCTACATAAATATAACAACTCAGTCCATTCCACAATCAACATGAAACCTTCTGAAGTAATAAGCTCATCTGATGAGCAAAAATTGATCAGCACTGTTTATTATCCTAAATATCGGCCAACAACAAGAAAGGCCAAATACAGGGTAGGTGATCAAGTAAGAATCAGCAAATATAAGCACTTATTCAAGAGAGGTTTTACAAGAAACTGGAGCACTGAATTATTTACAGTGGTTCAAGTTAAACCCGGGACCCTTAACACATATATAATAAAGGATCACAGAGGAGAAATTCTCAAAGGCCGATTCTATGAACAAGAGCTCAGCAAAACTAAACAGCCTGACACATATCTCATAGAAAAAATTATCCGCAGAAAAGGCAACAAGTTACTTGTCAAATGGCTGGGTCATCCGGAAAACAGCTGGATCGATGCAAACAAAGTGATAATATGAGCACCTGGGATGTTATAAAAAGGCTGCCAGAACCTGAACAGCAGAATAAGAGAAATGGCAAATTGCTACCTGATAATATTAGGTGTCTTATTGTTGGGCCATCTGCTTGTGGTAAAACTACACTAATGGTTGATAATTTTTTATTAGCACCTAACTGGTTAGACTGGAAAAACAGGCACTTGTATATTTTTTCTAAGAGCTTGGAACAATTAAAATATCAGCAGCTGATGAAGCTATATGATGGATTGGATATTGCCACTTTTGAACCAGATGTTAAGCCACTTGATAACTGTCTCGATAATTCTGTTGTTGTGTTTGATGACATTATACTGGATAATCAAAACAAGGTTAGAAATTTCTTTACACAGGGCCGGCACAAAAACATTGATTGCTTCTACCTGGCACAGACTTTTTCAAAAATACCCAAGCAGCTGATCCGGGACAACAGCAATTTTATATGTGTATTTCATCAAGACCATACCAACCTCAAACACATACATGATGAATATGTAGGTGGGGACCTGAGCTACAATGATTTTTCCAAGTTTTGCAGCAAGTGCTGGAGCCAGGACAGTTATGGGTTTGTCACAATTGATATGACAAGAACACCCAATAGTGGCAAATACAGAAATAAAATCAACAATTTTCTAGACATTGAAACATAAATAAATAACCATGAAAAGGCCAATCATTGATGATCTTAAATTAAGAGATTATCTTGTAAAAAGATTTAAGGGATGGAAATCAGAGAACCGTGGAATTTATGAAAAACACAAACAAACAGAACAGCCTGTAATTGATGCTATTAATAATTTAGGTAAGAATATCAAAACTGTTACAGAGCAAAATCAAAATTTGCTCACAGAGCTTGTACCTGTAGCTGCTAGGAACATATTAGATTATCCATTCACCCCACTTTCCAGTATTCATACACCTAGTCCTCCTAGAAGAATTGAGGCTAGTCAGGATCCTATTGAATTGGGGCTTCTTGCTCAAAAATATTTAACAACACCTAAAGACAATAAAGATGAGGTGTTTGGCTTATATGTTGACACAGAGCTTGATGGCAGCATCATTCATAGAATTGGCAATTTCAGAGTAACATTTATGGGAGATGATATAATTGTATATTCAGAATCTCGACTTGGAGAAAAAGGTGCTTTTGTTAAGTACACCGGTACACCTGGATTGTGGGAATTGATGACTAGGAAAAGGCCTGGCAGCTATACAGATCAAGATTATGAGGATTACAAAGAAATATTAATAAAATCAGATGCTCTATACCAGAACAATGATCCCACACAAAAAAGAGTCAAGTCGAGCAGTGGAGCAAAATACAACAATTTAATCAAGCCCATATGGTCACAAATCAAGACTGGCAGTGGAATCAAACAATACAACACCCTGCCCAAAGAATTTGTGTGGGTTGATGATGTCAGGAAACTTGTAGATAGGTTATTGGTGATAGCTGGGGAGGAAAATGCTGGGAACCACAATTTTTACAATGAAAAGGTTGGAATTATGGACATGATAAGCACCAAATTGTCTAATTTTATAGTGAATGACACTAAAGGGATTGGATATCTCATAAAAATTATTAATACTCTACCACCTAAATTTTGGAATATTTCTGAGGGTCGGGGCTTGGTTAATGACATTATAAACAAACTGCCATTTGAACTACATATTCCAGGCTATCAGTATTGCGGTCCAGGCACAAAATTGGATCATAGATTAAACAGAGGTGATCCTGGTGTTAATCCCCTAGATGCTGCTTGTAGAGACCATGATATTGCATACAACACACATTCTGATCTTGACAAGAGACATGTTGCAGACAAGAAATTAGAAGAGGCTGCATTTGGCAGATTTGTAAGCAAAGATGCTTCTTTGAGTGAAAAAATAGCAGCATTGGGAACCACCATAGCTATGAGCACCAAACAAAAACTGGGGTGGGGGTTGTAAATATGTATATAATAAACCTACAATGAAGGCCAAGGGTGTTATGTATCAAATACCTTATGCAGGTCTCAAATCTCTTAAAACTATTGACAGTCTTTTGACCAAAAAGCAGCGCAAGAAAAAAAATTCTTGTATTGCAAAGGGGCATGGTATGAAATTGTTGCTTAGTACCCCCCAATTAAAAAAATTACAGCAATCTAGAAAAAAATCACATGTGGGGGGATTTATATTTACCATCCCTGCCATCTTAGCTGCTCTCGGGGCTGTGGGGAGCTTGGCTGGGGGTTCAGCCGCCATAGCAAAAACAGTAATAGATGCCAAGAAGAATAGGGCAGAATTAGATGAGCAGAAGCGCCATAACCTGGCCATGGAGAAACGAGGCAAAGGTGTTAAAAGAGCCATGAATAAGTTTAAAAAAAACAAGAGCCGCTTACAAACCAAGATATTGAAGCTTTAATCGAGCCACTGGGCATCAAACATTTTAGAGGTGTGTACATGTCTGATTCTTTACCAGAACAACCACTCAACAAAGAGTGTGGCATTGTTAATTTGGATGAGTACAAAAATCAGGGCACTCACTGGATTTGTTATCTTAAATATTTAAAAAATGAGGCATTTGTGTTTGATTCATTTGGAGGTGTTCCACCTGAAAATTTAATAAAATATCTAAATTCAGCTAATCTTTATTACAATAATGCCCGTGTTCAAAACTTCAAAGATGTTAATTGTGGACATTTGTGTTTATCAGTTCTTAGATATCTGTCTCAAATAAATAAACCATCAATTGAAGATTTTCAAAAAGCCTTGTGGTATCTGAAACATCATGGGGGTATTCCATCTCACCAGCCAAAATTCAATATTGAAACTTAAATTGCATGATGACATAGTGTATCCCAAAACAATAGCCCTCAGGGCATTTTATGGCATGTACCTAATCCCCAATATTACACACCACAACAACAAAATTGCAATTGGGGATGAAAAAATTGTCATTACTCCAGGGCAATATAATCTATCCACTCTAAATGCTCAATTACCCAGAGGTGTAGTGTTAAGTCAAAATTCTGTTACTCACAGAGTAGAAATTGTATCTGCCACAGAAACAGTGGATCTGGCTACGATAGGAGAGCTGTTAGGCTTTGAGAACAACACAAAACTTGAACCGGCCATCAAACACACTGCTATGAATATACCCAAATTCTTAGCCATAGAGACTCTGAATATTCACTGTAATGTGGCTGAGGGTATGATCACCAAATCAAATGGCATAGGAACTCACAAACAAACCGGCATTATTGCAACATTCAAGCCTAATTCTGAATTTATGGAGCCCATCATCTACAATCCATCCCCAACATTATATTTTCCTGTGTGTCATAATAGAATAGATTACATTGAGTTGATGGTCACTAATGAAAAAGAAGAATTAGTTGATTTTGCTGGAGCCACAACAACTGCTATCATAGAGATTAATATTTAAATAAAAATACATACAATGGAAAATATTGAGAGTTATGAGCTACAATCATTCCCTCCAAACAGGAGGACATTTGCAAATTTAAATCAACCCAACACAGAAATTGAGGTTGATCTTGATGTAGGGGATGGATTTATACACCCCCACAGAGCAGATTTATACATCAAATTTGATGTTGTAAAGCTCGATGGTTCCGATTATCCGGCAAATTCAAATATAAGATTGGTAGACAATTTTGTGCCTCATCTGTTCTCTGAAATTGAGATCAGAAAGCATGGCGTTGTTATAAACAGAGTGGATTATCCCGGCATTACCTCCACAGCTTTGGCCACATTGAAATTATCTAAAACCGAGGCTTCATACTACAAAATAGGAGGATTTGAAGCTGGTGATAAGATATTATCTAAGAACCACACTGTGCTGTTCCCGATGCGCCTATTGCCAGGATTCTTCTCAGATTACAAAGAAATTATGTGGAAGGGTGGGTTAAGAATTACATTTAGAAGAGCTGCAAATGATAATAATGCTTTGATGAGGTACAGTGCAATAAACCCTGCAGGAGAAGCTCTGCCTAATACCCTACCAGATGCAGGCAAATGCATTATTCAGACTATGGAGCTAAGAATCCCTGTTGTTGAGTATGAGGCCAGCTATGGTCTTAAATACAAAGCAGATATAATAAAAAATCCACAGATTCCTCTGCAATTTTATACATATCAATGCGTACAGAAGCCCGCATCTGGTACATATTATGAGTTTGATGCTACAAATTCATTCTCCAGTATTCAATATGACATGTCTGATTTTGTAGTGGTACTGTTTCAGACTGGAAGACACAATAATCAGGAAAAAAATTCAAGCAAATTTGATAGCTGCAACATCAAGAACATATATCTTAAAAATGGCAGAAATGAGGTATTTCCTAGAGAGAATTACAATTTAGACATGTCCAAGAATGATTTCCTCAAATTATATGAGGCATTTTCGGCTTTCAAGAGGGTCACTACAGGCAATACTGACATGTACTACACACCTGATGAATTCAAAGCACAGAGACCTATGTTTGTAATTAACACTTCAAAAAGAAAACAGGTTGTGGTGAGTCACAGAACAAACATTAAAATTATCTGTGAATTCCACGAGGCTTTACCTGATGACACCATATGTAGTGTTATTCTCATAGGGGAAAAATCATATGTTTATGATGTAAGAAATGAGAGAGTCACGGAGCAATTCTAGAAGATATTTGCTCTATTATCCTGTTGTACAATACACAAACCTCAACTGTATATCAGCTAGCAGTGAATATCTTATGTGTGGGCAGTTGTATGTATTTCAATCTTATACAGGACTCGAACCCAAAGCCCCTGATTACAATGCCACAATATTAACACGTCTCCAAATGGAATATGCCCACATTTTACTGGGTTCTGAAGACCTTGATACAGACAAAATTGGATTTTGTTTCTGTTATAATATTCTCCAAGTCTTGCCTAGGTACATATTATCGGAATAGAATTGCTTTCAACATGAAGAGGGCCAGTTCATTGCCACTGGGTCAGAAAATGTGTATCTTTGTCTCAATTTTTATTACATTTTCCTTGTTACATTTTCCCCTGTTGCACGGAAAGATTAATGACCCCTTCAGTGAATTGCACAGAATAATCCATTAATGTTCCGTTCTAGCGTGTAGATTTTATCTCTTGCGTGCCGGCAGGACATGCAGGCAAAACATTAGTCTTTTGATAGATTAATATCAATTCATGCATTTTTCCGAGCTATAATTGCTTACCCCAAGCAATGGAATTGTAGAGCATAGAAATATGGCCAAAAACAATATTAAAAAAGCCATATTTTTGACAAGTTTATAAACAACAATCACACAGATATAGCTTTTACACACATGGCCGAATTTGTCTGAGGAGAGGAGAAAGAAGGGCTTCAGATCTGGGGGCTATCAAGTAGCTGTAATTATTCTCAAAATCTCACTTATGGAGATTTTATTTTTGCCACATGTATTTCAATCTATCAGGACTCGAACCCAGAACCCCTTGTTTACAAGGCAACAATATTATCATTTTGCCTTCGGGGGAGGCTTCACATTTTATGAGGACTTAAACCCGAACCTCCATACCTGAAGAATTAGGGTATAGGCCCCCTCTTAGCTTTATTTCAAGTGTAAGCAAATCGGATTATGGGCCCTCGCCTTTCCTACACTAGAAATTCTGAATTTCTTAAAAATCAGAGCATATCACACCTGAAAAATTGGGGTATAGGCCCCCTCTTGGCTTTGTTTCAAGTATAAGCAAATCTGATTGTTCAATCAAAATAGCCTCGCCTTTCCTACACTTGTAAGTGGTCCTTATAATAGCACAAGACCCACTACTAATACGCAACTTGAACGGAATTTAAATTGTGCGCGGAACAATATTCTGGTCCTGTTTCAAAACCAAGTAGAATTTACGGGTTGCTGGATCTTGAACAATCCGGGGGTTAATAATGGTTCATAAATAAATATAAATTTAATTCCTTTCCGTAAAAGAAAATCAGCAAGTGTAAATGGGTTCTAGACCTTTTTATGTTCTAGGTATTCCAATTCGATCCAGGAACCTTTTTATGTTCTAGGTATTCCAATTCGGTCCAGGAACCTTTTTATGTTCTAGGTATTCCAATTCGGTCCAGGAACCTTTTTCCGGACCATTTTAAATACGGTCCAGGAAACTTTTTTCCGAACCAATTTAAATCAGGGTCTAGTTCCGCATTAAAAGAAACAATACGAAACTTTGACCGAATTTAAATTGCGCGAGAAAAAGGTTCCTGTCCTGTTGCGGAACCCAATAGAACGCATTAGAATTTCTGGGTTCTAACAACCCTGATAAGGACGCATTAAAATTTATGTGAACGAACATAGTGATGGGCAATTTGCAGTTTGCGGTAATTCTGTTTGAGTAACAACTTCTGAACCAACAGCAATTTTTACGACAGTGAAGACGCACTCGTGTTGTTGGGACGGGGATCGAGGTCGGGAGGACTTGTTAAGTGGAGAGGAGACTGAAACATCATTTTACCGAGATGAATACGCGCCTCCGGAAGGCTTTAGAATCATGTATCTCGTCTCTCACTTTCTGAAGGTTATTGTTTTCAGTGTGAAATCTGAATGTTTTGGGAGCACGCTAACCACCAAGTAAAATACATGAAATATTATAACGTAAAATTTGTGGATGGGATAGTGAAAATAGTACTGATCCCAGACAGAAGTTGCATAGCCTGTTGTGATCTTTTTCATTCTCCACACGGCTCTAGTACGTACAATCCATCAACTATAAGACAGTGCAGTTTTGAATTAAAACACTGCATTGTTGGAATAAACTTTCAAATGTCACAAATATTTTTTGATTTTAATAGAAGAGGGAAGTTTTTGCCTGTTTCTAAGACACCCTAACTGAGCAAGCAAAAGGGAGTTCAAAAAATTTTAAGACGTACAAATTATTTAAGTATATTTCCCCTCCGACGTTTGAAGTAGTCGATTAAACTTACAATTAGTACGACAGTTATCATCAGTGATCTCTGTGCGAATTAAGCTTTTTCCTTTCAGGGGGGAGGGCACTCAGTGGTGCATTTGTGATTTCATTTTGGAAAGTAGATTTCTTATATTTCTTTGGTTGAATACAAATTTGTGTATATATCGTCTCAATCTTAAGTTGATTGGGGGGATCGTAGATAGGGTAATCCAGCCTCGAGCCACTCGCTAAGCGAGAGGGACTGTGTACCATTAAAAGGGGGCTAGCCCCTGTGAAATAAGAGCAACACTTACGATTAGATTTAAACACTTCGATTGGCTGGTCTGGCAGGGTTGTGAGAGAAAGACAGTAAAGGATATAGGAACGTTCGTCTACCTGTATCTCGACGTGAAGATCGTCTCGCTGATTCGTAGATAAAATCCTCCTGAATTAAACTTTGATAACACAGTATTCCTCGCTGTAACTCCTTTTGTATCGATCGATAATCCGACTTTAAGTCTAAGGCAACAACTATTCACGCCACAACTTTCTTAGTAGAATTGCTAGTATAACTTCGAAGCAACGACTGTGCACGCGATAAATTTCAGATAGCAACTGGGGTGTGAAATATTCTCTCGAGCTATTTAACTGAAATTCAAACTTTTAGTCGTTAAATCCGTTGACTCGATCGCGTCCCTAGCCAACCTGTGGATAATGATTAGTAGTGTAATTGGATTGTTTCAAAGTAACACTTTGTAGGTATGCTTTTTTTTATCAATTGAATATCACTTTTTGACATATTTTGACAATTTTTTTGTCAACGTTTTAGCGTTTAGCGATGTTTTTAGTACAATTTTTAATGTATTATTTTTTTTCCTACTCACACTTGGTAGGTATTTCACGATCTTACGTGATATAACTTAATCTATTCTTTTTTGTTACTTGTTGTTTCAAAATAGTACTTTGTAGGTATCCTTTTTCTTTATCAATTGAATATTAGTTTTTGACATATTTTGACAATTTTTTTTGTCGATGTTTTAGCGTTTAGCGATGTACATGATGAATCCACAAACAGATTTTTCCTAAGTCTTACCGTTTCCAAGATAACACCACTTCCGGTCGCCATTTTGGATTTCCGAGCATAGGTTCTATTCATATTTTACTTACATATAGGTGTACGTGATGAATCCGCAAACAGATTTTTTCTAAGCTTTACCGTTTCCAAGATAACACCACTTCCGGTCGCCATTTTGGATTTCCGAGCATAGGTTCTATTCATATTTTACTTACATATAGGTGTACATGATGAAACACCAAACAGATTTTTCCTAAGTCTTACCGTTTCCAAGTTAACCCCACTTCCGGTTGCCATTTTGGATTTCCGAGCATAGGTTCTATTCATACTTTTTTTTTACATATAGGTGTACATGATGAATCACCAAACAGATTTTTCCTAAGTCTTACTGTTTCCAAGATAATACCACTTCCGGTCGCTATTTTGGATTTCCGAGCATAGGTTCTATTCATATTTTTTCTCACATATAGGTGTATATGATGAATCACCAAACAGATTTTTCCTAAGTCTTACTGTTTCCAAGATAACACCACTTCCGGTTGCCATTTTGGATTTCCGAGCATAGGTTTTATTCATATTTTACTTACGTATAGGTGTACGTGATGAATCCGCAAACAGATTTTTTCTAAGTCTTACTGTTTCCAAGATAACCCCACTTCCGGTCGCCATTTTGGATTTCCGAACATAGGTTCTATTTATATTTTTTCTCATGTATAGGCGTACGTGATGAATCTGCAAACAGATTTTTTCTAAGTCTTACTGTTGGTGTAGTGTAGGTGGCCCGGTTCACCAACCGAAAATGGCGCTCGGTGGCGCTCGCAGTGTTGCTAACTCCTCACTTGAAAAAATCACCAAGGGTTTTCTTTTTTGGTCTAACCTAACCTCAAGCAAGGAGCTGGCAACACTGCTTGAGGTTTTTCTCGCAGCGTTGCCAACTCCTTACTCGAAAAAATCACCAAGGTTTTTTTTTTGGTCTAACCTAACCTCAAGCAAGGAGCTGGCAACCTTGCTTGAGCCCTATTTTCTCACAGTGTTGCCAATACCTTACTCGAAAAAATCACCAAGGTTTTTTTTTTTGGTCTAACCTAACCTAAAGCAAGGAGCTGGCAACACTGCTTGAGGCTCGCTTTAATGGTTTGTTTTTGTAAGGCATAAGCCTTATTTTCTCACAGTGTGGCCAACACCTTACTTGAAAAAATCACCAAGGTTTTTTTTTTTTTTTTGGTCTAATCTAACCTAAAGCAAGGAGCTGGCACTTGTGTGCTTGCAGTGTTGCCAACACTTTACTCGAAAAAATCACCAAGGTTTTTTTTTTTTTGTCTAATCTAACCTAAAGCAAGGAGCTGGCAACTTTGCTTGAGACTTGCCTTACAGTGCATAAAGCAGTGTTGCCAACCTACTGGTATTTTTGCCATAGCTTTTTACAAAAAAAAAGAGAGGGGAGAGAGGGGGAAAAGTTAAACAACCAACAATGTTGCTAATATTTACCTACAGTTCTTTTTACTTGGCAAGGGCTTAGCCAATTTATATACTGACGTAACATACATACACTGGGCAAGGAGAGCCGGCAACAAACACACACTGCCGTAAAAGAGAGAGATGGATGGCAACACAGTATGTGTGTGTGTGTGTGTGTATAATATGTAGCATTATTAACTAGAGTGTGTTGGCAACCCGCCTGCAACTAAAAAAAAAAAAAAGATAGAGATATCAACATTGCTGTAAGATAAAGAGAGAGACCTAGAGCTGGCAACAGTGGTGAGCGAATACGCCTTATTTTAAATTTTTTCCAAGTCCCGGGGGCCAATGTTTATATATATTGTGACCTTTGTAAACACCTCTCGGGGGGAACGATGTGCCACACACGCGTGCGTGCCTTTTATTATTTCTGTATTGTGACGCAAACAAACAAATAATAATTGTTTTTTTTTTTAGATGGGGGTGTTTTTCGATATATTTTTTCGATAACTCTTACCATTTTCGAGATATTTGCAATTTTAAGATTTTTTTTAACGCTGGACTTAGAAAATTTTCGGTATATTTTTTTTTGTTTTATGACGACCTAGGACACCGACACTCGACCGACACACTAAACCCAACCTCTCTACGCGTACTCTACGTCACCAAAAAAGGTTAAAGGTTCCAAATAACAATAGTTAGAATTTCGCCAATCTAGTAAAGTGGATTGGTTGAAATCTCCAAGGCGTATTTTGCATTTTTTTTTTCAAATATGAACATGTTAAAACTGAACTGTCTTGGATTTTTGAGTTTTGTATTCGCCCTGAGAAAATTCTATATAAAATAATATACCTGAAAATTATATTCACAGTAGATTGATTTTTTAGTTTTGTAATCACCTCAAGAAATTCTATATAAAATAACATACCTGAAAATTGTATCGCTATATACTAGATTTTTTTTGATTTCTGTGATTTTGGAGAAAGCAATGGCATCCACCACTAGTTTCAATCGTAAAAATGATAAAACTGAATGTGTTACTTGTGGGAAGCTAATCTCAAGGAACAATTTATCGGTACACAGGACAAGATGTAGCGAAACAGGTTCGAGAATTAATCGTTCGTTACCTTCTAAGTCTTGTGCTCGATGCGGAAAGATGATTAGCATTGCACATTTAAGTAAACACCTCAAAATTTGCAAACCATCGACCGGACAAGCATCGAAAAGGAAAATCGATAATTCAGAAACGGAAGCTTCCACTTCCAAGCAAATTAAATTATCTAATGAACGCAAACCAATTAGATCTGCATTCAACGACCAACTCCAGGATTTTTCAATTAAGTCAGAACCAGGCCGTGACATTCTAAGTTTCTTGGACGAAACAAAAACATCTGTACTAAATATTTTGAAAGATAAACTTGAAAACAACTCTATAAAAGTATACGTTGTTCTGTTTTCTGAATACGAGAAAGTTGATGGCACAAAGAGTATTTTTTATCATCGTACAAAAAACCAGACTCTTTATTTTGCTGACGTCGAAAATTTGGACAACTTCTATTATAAAGTTTCCAACGAGCTGGTTAAGAAACATGATGATTTCGAGGCTAAAGGGTCGGGGTGGTCTCTATGTGGAAGTCCTCACACGTTAACTGTTTACGTGAACCAATTCTCACCTCTTCGTGCATCCAGCTACGTTCCTCTTCCACCGAACATTCAACACAAGAGGGCTGTGTTAAATATACAGAACAGCGATAACAAGTGTTTTCTCTGGTGTATATTGGCAGAACTTCATCCGATTTATTGGTCAAATAATCCAGAACAGGTTTATCATTACAAGCAATACGAGTCCGAGTTTGAAAGTGTAATGTCTGGCATTGAATACCCGGTGACATTGTCGGATATAACAAAGTTCGAAAATCGTGCAGGAAAACGCATCGCTATTAATGTATATTCCTTCACGTCAGATAAATATCTCGTGCATCCTGTCAGGATAAGCGTTATCGACGATGACGATGCTTGTGTAATAAGTCTCCTTCTCATTTCCAACGAGGATGTCTATCATTACACGCTAATTCGTTCTCTATCACGTTTGGTCAGAAGTCAAACTACCAAGTATGCAAACAACATCGAAGTTTGCCCGAGATGCCTAACCACGTTCGACGATCGTGACCGACGTGATCATCAAAATCTTCATAGTCGTCAAATTGCTATCGATAAACTTGCCGAACATAAAATTTATTGCGGTGACAACAGACCGGCTAGAATGTTGATGCCCGAAACGAACGAAGTCGAAGAATTCAAAATGCACAAGGCATTGTCGGAACATCCCGCAATCATCGTCGCAGATTTCGAGTCTTTCCTGAAACCACTATCCTACTGCGAACCGGATCCTGAAATTTCCTCCACAACGCCGTACCAGCTTCATCAACCTAATAGTTTCGGCTATGTTGTTGTGCGACGTGATAAAATAAATGAAGCATATATATACCGCGGACCAAATGTAATCGAACACTTCCTGGAAAAAATGGTGGAGGAGGTTGAGGTAATTGGTAGCGTACTGCTTACATCAAAACCGATGGCACCTTTAACTGAAAATGAACTTCAAAATTACAATTCCACTGAGGTGTGTCCGGTATGTGATCAAAGTTTCACTGATGAGAACAAAAAAAATATTCCACCACGATCATTTCAGCGGAAACTACATAGGTGGAATTTGCAACACGTGCAATCTTAAAATCCAGAAACCTAAATTCATACCCATATTCTTTCACAACGGAAGCGGATATGATTTTCACCACCTGGTGAGACATCTTGGCTACGATCCGAAACGTATAGGTGTCTTGGCCGAGAATGAAGAACGCTACATTAGTCTCAGCAAGCAAGTGTCGATTCCGGGAACGAAAAATACAATCGAGATGCGCTTCCTGGATTCGTACAGATTTCTGTCTGCAAGTCTGGATGCTTTAGCGAACAAACTCACCGACGATCAATTTAAAATAACTAGAGCTAGTTTTCCCAACGTAGACATAGAACTCGTTAGACGTAAAGGGGTTTATCCTTACGAATACGTTAGTGATGGTTCTAAATTTAACGACGACGCTCTCCCACCTCCAAGAGAATTTTACAGCAGACTCAGAGAGAAAGGAATCACGGACGAAGAATACCAACACGCGCAACTCATGTGGGAGAAATTAGAATGTAGGACACTCGGAGACTACCACGACGCCTACTTAAAATTAGACGTGACGATACTCGCGGATGTTTTTCAAGCGTTCAGGAAAACGGCAACGAATATTTATAAATTAGATCCAGCGTATTTCTACAGTCTACCGGGATTAGCGTGGTCGGCAATGTTATTCCAGACAAAGGTCAAGCTGGAACTGATATCGGACGTTGACATGTTGCTATTTATCGAAAGAGGGATACGAGGTGGAATGGTGCAATGCGTACAGAGACATGCAAAAGCTAATAACGTACACATGAAAGAAGATTACGATTCAAATCGAGCATCGAATTACATCTTCTACGCCGATGTTAATAATCTCTACGGACATGCCATGGTTCAGAAACTTCCTTACGGGGGATTCGAATGGTTAGATCCCACTTCGATAGACATTATTCATTTCGACGATAGCGAGTGTGGTTTCTTCGCAGAGGTAGATCTCCGATTCTCCGACCACCTGCACGACACGTTTTCGGATTTGCCTCCGACTCCCGAAATCAAATGTCCACCCGACTCGGTTCAAGACAAGCTTTTGTTAACATTGGACCCTAAACAGAGATACGTCGTCCACTACAAGAATCTTCGGTTTTTGATTGGGAAGGGTGTTCAGATAGTAAATGTTAGAAGAATTCTAAAGTTTAAACATTCCACGTGGTTAAGACCTTACATAGAAACTAACACACAACATAGAACAGCTGCCACTTCCGATTTAGACAAGGACTTTTTTAAATTAATGAACAACGCGGTGTACGGAAAGACCATGGAGAATGTTAGAAAGCACGTAGACGTGAAATTAATTTCCGATAAGAATAAATGTCGGAAGTGGATAGCCGATCCTAGATTCAAGTCGAGAAAAATTTACAACGAGAATTTGGCACTTTTCAATCTAGATATAAAATTGATGAAATTCAGAAAACCAATTTACGTTGGCGCAACGGTTCTCGACTTGTCGAAACTTTACATGTTCGAATTTCATTACGACGTGATGAAACCCTTCTTCAATGATAAGATATCACTTTTGTACACAGACACCGACAGCTTCATTTACAGCATACAAACACCTAACCTCTATGAAGACATAAAAAATCCTTCCATGCTCGAGTATTTCGATACTTCTGCATATCCTCAACCCAACAGATTTGGAATTCCATCTTGTAACAAAAAAGTCCTAGGTAAACTGAAAGATGAATGTAACGGTGATATTATTGTCGAGTTCGCGGGTTTGCGTTCGAAGATGTATGCCATGAGAACAGAGAGTAGCGTCACGAAGAAAGCAAAAGGTGTGGGCAAGAATACGGTGGAGAACAAACTCACCTTCCACGATTACATCGATTGCCTTTACTCACAATCGACGATACTAAGTATAGAACAAAGAATCCAAAGTGTAGGCCATGTGATTACAACAAACGAAGTGAGGAAAGTAGCATTAGATCCGCATGACGATAAAAGATGTATTTTGTCTTGTGGAATCCACACGTTGCCTTGGGGACACTATCGTTTAGAAATTAGTAAAAATTGTAGGCAATGCAAATGAAAAAAAATGAACTTAAATAACTATAACTAAAATTAAAAAAAACTTTAACTGTCTCAAATTATCACATACACAATAAATAATTAGTAAGGACAATCAATCTCTTTGGTTTCCGAAAGCAAACAATGGAGACTGTACACCGCACGGCAGATCATGAATTTCTACCTTCCATGTTATCTAAACTCAACGGTCTGTTGATCAATCAATTTTCGGAACGCTGCTCTTCTTGCTGGAACAGTGACGATTTCGGATTCGCGACGATCGACATGACGAGGAAACCCAACGACGGAAAATACAGAAACAAAATCAACGACTTTCTAAACGTTGCAACGTTTCTCACAACGTTGCAACGTTTAGAAAGTCGTTGATTTTGTTTCTGTATTTTCCGTCGTTGGGTTTCCTCGTCATGTCGATCGTCGCGAATCCGAAATCGTCACTGTTCCAGCAAGAAGAGCAGCGTTCCGAAAATTGATTGATCAACAGACCGTTGAGTTTAGATAACATGGAAGGTAGAAATTCATGATCTGCCGTGCGGTGTACAGTCTCCATTGTTTGCTTTCGGAAACCAAAGAGATTGATTGTCCTTACTAATTATTTATTGTGTATGTGATAATTTGAGACAGTTAAAGTTTTTTTTAATTTTAGTTATAGTTATTTAAGTTCATTTTTTTTTCATTTGCATTGCCTACAATTTTTACTAATTTCTAAACGATAGTGTCCCCAAGGCAACGTGTGGATTCCACAAGACAAAATACATCTTTTATCGTCATGCGGATCTAATGCTACTTTCCTCACTTCGTTTGTTGTAATCACATGGCCTACACTTTGGATTCTTTGTTCTATACTTAGTATCGTCGATTGTGAGTAAAGGCAATCGATGTAATCGTGGAAGGTGAGTTTGTTCTCCACCGTATTCTTGCCCACACCTTTTGCTTTCTTCGTGACGCTACTCTCTGTTCTCATGGCATACATCTTCGAACGCAAACCCGCGAACTCGACAATAATATCACCGTTACATTCATCTTTCAGTTTACCTAGGACTTTTTTGTTACAAGATGGAATTCCAAATCTGTTGGGTTGAGGATATGCAGAAGTATCGAAATACTCGAGCATGGAAGGATTTTTTATGTCTTCATAGAGGTTAGGTGTTTGTATGCTGTAAATGAAGCTGTCGGTGTCTGTGTACAAAAGTGATATCTTATCATTGAAGAAGGGTTTCATCACGTCGTAATGAAATTCGAACATGTAAAGTTTCGACAAGTCGAGAACCGTTGCGCCAACGTAAATTGGTTTTCTGAATTTCATCAATTTTATATCTAGATTGAAAAGTGCCAAATTCTCGTTGTAAATTTTTCTCGACTTGAATCTAGGATCGGCTATCCACTTCCGACATTTATTCTTATCGGAAATTAATTTCACGTCTACGTGCTTTCTAACATTCTCCATGGTCTTTCCGTACACCGCGTTGTTCATTAATTTAAAAAAGTCCTTGTCTAAATCGGAAGTGGCAGCTGTTCTATGTTGTGTGTTAGTTTCTATGTAAGGTCTTAACCACGTGGAATGTTTAAACTTTAGAATTCTTCTAACATTTACTATCTGAACACCCTTCCCAATCAAAAACCGAAGATTCTTGTAGTGGACGACGTATCTCTGTTTAGGGTCCAATGTTAACAAAAGCTTGTCTTGAACCGAGTCGGGTGGACATTTGATTTCGGGAGTCGGAGGCAAATCCGAAAACGTGTCGTGCAGGTGGTCGGAGAATCGGAGATCTACCTCTGCGAAGAAACCACACTCGCTATCGTCGAAATGAATAATGTCTATCGAAGTGGGATCTAACCATTCGAATCCCCCGTAAGGAAGTTTCTGAACCATGGCATGTCCGTAGAGATTATTAACATCGGCGTAGAAGATGTAATTCGATGCTCGATTTGAATCGTAATCTTCTTTCATGTGTACGTTATTAGCTTTTGCATGTCTCTGTACGCATTGCACCATTCCACCTCGTATCCCTCTTTCGATAAATAGCAACATGTCAACGTCCGATATCAGTTCCAGCTTGACCTTTGTCTGGAATAACATTGCCGACCACGCTAATCCCGGTAGACTGTAGAAATACGCTGGATCTAATTTATAAATATTCGTTGCCGTTTTCCTGAACGCTTGAAAAACATCCGCGAGTATCGTCACGTCTAATTTTAAGTAGGCGTCGTGGTAGTCTCCGAGTGTCCTACATTCTAATTTCTCCCACATGAGTTGCGCGTGTTGGTATTCTTCGTCCGTGATTCCTTTCTCTCTGAGTCTGCTGTAAAATTCTCTTGGAGGTGGGAGAGCGTCGTCGTTAAATTTAGAACCATCACTAACGTATTCGTAAGGATAAACCCCTTTACGTCTAACGAGTTCTATGTCTACGTTGGGAAAACTAGCTCTAGTTATTTTAAATTGATCGTCGGTGAGTTTGTTCGCTAAAGCATCCAGACTTGCAGACAGAAATCTGTACGAATCCAGGAAGCGCATCTCGATTGTATTTTTCGTTCCCGGAATCGACACTTGCTTGCTGAGACTAATGTAGCGTTCTTCATTCTCGGCCAAGACACCTATACGTTTCGGATCGTAGCCAAGATGTCTCACCAGGTGGTGAAAATCATATCCGCTTCCGTTGTGAAAGAATATGGGTATGAATTTAGGTTTCTGGATTTTAAGATTGCACGTGTTGCAAATTCCACCTATGTAGTTTCCGCTGAAATGATCGTGGTGGAATATTTTTTTGTTCTCATCAGTGAAACTTTGATCACATACCGGACACACCTCAGTGGAATTGTAATTTTGAAGTTCATTTTCAGTTAAAGGTGCCATCGGTTTTGATGTAAGCAGTACGCTACCAATTACCTCAACCTCCTCCACCATTTTTTCCAGGAAGTGTTCGATTACATTTGGTCCGCGGTATATATATGCTTCATTTATTTTATCACGTCGCACAACAACATAGCCGAAACTATTAGGTTGATGAAGCTGGTACGGCGTTGTGGAGGAAATTTCAGGATCCGGTTCGCAGTAGGATAGTGGTTTCAGGAAAGACTCGAAATCTGCGACGATGATTGCGGGATGTTCCGACAATGCCTTGTGCATTTTGAATTCTTCGACTTCGTTCGTTTCGGGCATCAACATTCTAGCCGGTCTGTTGTCACCGCAATAAATTTTATGTTCGGCAAGTTTATCGATAGCAATTTGACGACTATGAAGATTTTGATGATCACGTCGGTCACGATCGTCGAACGTGGTTAGGCATCTCGGGCAAACTTCGATGTTGTTTGCATACTTGGTAGTTTGACTTCTGACCAAACGTGATAGAGAACGAATTAGCGTGTAATGATAGACATCCTCGTTGGAAATGAGAAGGAGACTTATTACACAAGCATCGTCATCGTCGATAACGCTTATCCTGACAGGATGCACGAGATATTTATCTGACGTGAAGGAATATACATTAATAGCGATGCGTTTTCCTGCACGATTTTCGAACTTTGTTATATCCGACAATGTCACCGGGTATTCAATGCCAGACATTACACTTTCAAACTCGGACTCGTATTGCTTGTAATGATAAACCTGTTCTGGATTATTTGACCAATAAATCGGATGAAGTTCTGCCAATATACACCAGAGAAAACACTTGTTATCGCTGTTCTGTATATTTAACACAGCCCTCTTGTGTTGAATGTTCGGTGGAAGAGGAACGTAGCTGGATGCACGAAGAGGTGAGAATTGGTTCACGTAAACAGTTAACGTGTGAGGACTTCCACATAGAGACCACCCCGACCCTTTAGCCTCGAAATCATCATGTTTCTTAACCAGCTCGTTGGAAACTTTATAATAGAAGTTGTCCAAATTTTCGACGTCAGCAAAATAAAGAGTCTGGTTTTTTGTACGATGATAAAAAATACTCTTTGTGCCATCAACTTTCTCGTATTCAGAAAACAGAACAACGTATACTTTTATAGAGTTGTTTTCAAGTTTATCTTTCAAAATATTTAGTACAGATGTTTTTGTTTCGTCCAAGAAACTTAGAATGTCACGGCCTGGTTCTGACTTAATTGAAAAATCCTGGAGTTGGTCGTTGAATGCAGATCTAATTGGTTTGCGTTCATTAGATAATTTAATTTGCTTGGAAGTGGAAGCTTCCGTTTCTGAATTATCGATTTTCCTTTTCGATGCTTGTCCGGTCGATGGTTTGCAAATTTTGAGGTGTTTACTTAAATGTGCAATGCTAATCATCTTTCCGCATCGAGCACAAGACTTAGAAGGTAACGAACGATTAATTCTCGAACCTGTTTCGCTACATCTTGTCCTGTGTACCGATAAATTGTTCCTTGAGATTAGCTTCCCACAAGTAACACATTCAGTTTTATCATTTTTACGATTGAAACTAGTGGTGGATGCCATTGCTTTCTCCAAAATCACAGAAATCAAAAAAAATCTAGTATATAGCGATACAATTTTCAGGTATGTTATTTTATATAGAATTTCTTGAGGTGATTACAAAACTAAAAAATCAATCTACTGTGAATATAATTTTCAGGTATATTATTTTATATAGAATTTTCTCAGGGCGAATACAAAACTCAAAAATCCAAGACAGTTCAGTTTTAACATGTTCATATTTGAAAAAAAAAATGCAAAATACGCCTTGGAGATTTCAACCAATCCACTTTACTAGATTGGCGAAATTCTAACTATTGTTATTTGGAACCTTTAACCTTTTTTGGTGACGTAGAGTACGCGTAGAGAGGTTGGGTTTAGTGTGTCGGTCGAGTGTCGGTGTCCTAGGTCGTCATAAAACAAAAAAAAATATACCGAAAATTTTCTAAGTCCAGCGTTAAAAAAAATCTTAAAATTGCAAATATCTCGAAAATGGTAAGAGTTATCGAAAAAATATATCGAAAAACACCCCCATCTAAAAAAAAAAACAATTATTATTTGTTTGTTTGCGTCACAATACAGAAATAATAAAAGGCACGCACGCGTGTGTGGCACATCGTTCCCCCCGAGAGGTGTTTACAAAGGTCACAATATATATAAACATTGGCCCCCGGGACTTGGAAAAAATTTAAAATAAGGCGTATTCGCTCACCACTGTTGCCAGCTCTAGGTCTCTCTCTTTATCTTACAGCAATGTTGATATCTCTATCTTTTTTTTTTTTTTAGTTGCAGGCGGGTTGCCAACACACTCTAGTTAATAATGCTACATATTATACACACACACACACACACATACTGTGTTGCCATCCATCTCTCTCTTTTACGGCAGTGTGTGTTTGTTGCCGGCTCTCCTTGCCCAGTGTATGTATGTTACGTCAGTATATAAATTGGCTAAGCCCTTGCCAAGTAAAAAGAACTGTAGGTAAATATTAGCAACATTGTTGGTTGTTTAACTTTTCCCCCTCTCTCCCCTCTCTTTTTTTTTGTAAAAAGCTATGGCAAAAATACCAGTAGGTTGGCAACACTGCTTTATGCACTGTAAGGCAAGTCTCAAGCAAAGTTGCCAGCTCCTTGCTTTAGGTTAGATTAGACAAAAAAAAAAAACCTTGGTGATTTTTTCGAGTAAAGTGTTGGCAACACTGCAAGCACACAAGTGCCAGCTCCTTGCTTTAGGTTAGATTAGACCAAAAAAAAAAAAAAACCTTGGTGATTTTTTCAAGTAAGGTGTTGGCCACACTGTGAGAAAATAAGGCTTATGCCTTACAAAAACAAACCATTAAAGCGAGCCTCAAGCAGTGTTGCCAGCTCCTTGCTTTAGGTTAGGTTAGACCAAAAAAAAAAACCTTGGTGATTTTTTCGAGTAAGGTATTGGCAACACTGTGAGAAAATAGGGCTCAAGCAAGGTTGCCAGCTCCTTGCTTGAGGTTAGGTTAGACCAAAAAAAAAAACCTTGGTGATTTTTTCGAGTAAGGAGTTGGCAACGCTGCGAGAAAAACCTCAAGCAGTGTTGCCAGCTCCTTGCTTGAGGTTAGGTTAGACCAAAAAAGAAAACCCTTGGTGATTTTTTCAAGTGAGGAGTTAGCAACACTGCGAGCGCCACCGAGCGCCATTTTCGGTTGGTGAACCGGGCCACCTACACTACACCAACAGTAAGACTTAGAAAAAATCTGTTTGCAGATTCATCACGTACGCCTATACATGAGAAAAAATATAAATAGAACCTATGTTCGGAAATCCAAAATGGCGACCGGAAGTGGGGTTATCTTGGAAACAGTAAGACTTAGAAAAAATCTGTTTGCGGATTCATCACGTACACCTATACGTAAGTAAAATATGAATAAAACCTATGCTCGGAAATCCAAAATGGCAACCGGAAGTGGTGTTATCTTGGAAACAGTAAGACTTAGGAAAAATCTGTTTGGTGATTCATCATATACACCTATATGTGAGAAAAAATATGAATAGAACCTATGCTCGGAAATCCAAAATAGCGACCGGAAGTGGTATTATCTTGGAAACAGTAAGACTTAGGAAAAATCTGTTTGGTGATTCATCATGTACACCTATATGTAAAAAAAAAGTATGAATAGAACCTATGCTCGGAAATCCAAAATGGCAACCGGAAGTGGGGTTAACTTGGAAACGGTAAGACTTAGGAAAAATCTGTTTGGTGTTTCATCATGTACACCTATATGTAAGTAAAATATGAATAGAACCTATGCTCGGAAATCCAAAATGGCGACCGGAAGTGGTGTTATCTTGGAAACGGTAAAGCTTAGAAAAAATCTGTTTGCGGATTCATCACGTACACCTATATGTAAGTAAAATATGAATAGAACCTATGCTCGGAAATCCAAAATGGCGACCGGAAGTGGTGTTATCTTGGAAACGGTAAGACTTAGGAAAAATCTGTTTGTGGATTCATCATGTACATCGCTAAACGCTAAAACATCGACAAAAAAAATTGTCAAAATATGTCAAAAACTAATATTCAATTGATAAAGAAAAAGGATACCTACAAAGTACTATTTTGAAACAACAAGTAACAAAAAAGAATAGATTAAGTTATATCACGTAAGATCGTGAAATACCTACCAAGTGTGAGTAGGAAAAAAAATAATACATTAAAAATTGTACTAAAAACATCGCTAAACGCTAAAACGTTGACAAAAAAATTGTCAAAATATGTCAAAAAGTGATATTCAATTGATAAAAAAAAGCATACCTACAAAGTGTTACTTTGAAACAATCCAATTACACTACTATGATTATTTTCTCTATTTCATATTCTTCCGGCCTAGAGCATTGTCAGCGGAGTTTTACAACTCCGCTGAAGAACGCTGGCGTGATTTGCTTTTAAGAAGCTTTTTTCCAACGCTTCAGCGGGACCCCTTTTAGGACGTGCTTAGCTTATCGATTTATGACACCGGGGTCCTGGGTTCGAGTCACGGTTACAGCGTGATACGATATTACCAATCAGTAATCTGTTGCCTTAGAACATTAATTCTAACCTAGGTTATTAATTGATATGATAACATTTATACGTAAATTGTATAAAAACCCAAATTCACACACAAAAAGAGCCATCGAACGACTAAACTTGACCAAATTTTTATTGCGAGGTCAAACTTAACGTCAATTTAACCAACCTAAAAGTTTCTTGTGAATGATTTTTCAGTTATTTTCGTTCGATAGTTAAGAAATGGTATACTATATGATTCCAATTGCATTTCTTTGAGGAGGATAAAAACTTCCCTGGCAGGGGTGAAGATAATTTTTTTTCCGGTGATAAAATGTTTTGCGGGGGGGGGGGGAATCCCCAGCATTTTCCCGGTCAATTCGCACACTGTCAGTGATTCTTAGAACGATATAAAAGGTGCCTCAATTGCGTGTGCCAAGAAAAAATGTGCTCAGGGGTTAAGAAGAATGGACTGTTCCCACTAATTAGAACATCTGCTAACCTTAATTATATCCGCTAAAATACGAGTGTGTGAAACCTCATTACGTCATCCACTGTAATCACAAATCGAAATGAAGTATCAAGTAAACGAATTTCAAATCTCTAAAGGTCGTGGTGTCTTAAGACGAAAAGAAGCTGGAAGTAGCGAAGAACTCACTTGATATAGGTTTGCGGAAGAGGATCCTTCACGATTGGATTTCCAGCATATGCAAGATGTGGCCTCCTTACTCGCTGGAACCCGTTGCTGTGGTGACTCACGTCTATTTCTGTTGACGATGCGATTAATGACTATGAAGTCCACAATGGACGCCTCGCGACATCTCGCCCCGAGTGATGAATCGATCAGAATTACACAGAATCGCCCATCTGCAAGATGATGCTCGCAAAATCAAAATAAGCAACTTACGAGATGTCCTACTCTGCTAAGGGTTACTTTAGTGAGATCATGGGCATTATTGTAACGCTTCAAATGATATTGGCCGCTGGCACTAAGCATCTGCAGCGGCTGAGATTTTTTGTAACAAAAACGAACACAATTGAGTTAATTGAACGGTTTCCCCACAACTTTATCCTACCTGGAAAAAACATCAAATAGCAAAACCAAAAGAATTCAAATAGGATTACAACCATTTTTGATAGTCAATTCACAACTTTAATCTAATATTAAACAACCACCATAACATTAAAAGATTAAGCCACAGTATCGAAAAATACTGTATTTCAAATTATGATTTTACTTACCAAAAATTTGCAGGTACCCACAAGAACAATTATGCAGATTTTACTTTGGTTTATTATTATTTTGCCTAATTTTTATGGTGGAGTTTAGGCCAAAAAATAACATTTTCTTCCATGAAACCATATTTTTTTTTTTGCTTGAGGCATTAATCATAAATATGCACATATTTCAAACACTAAACTCTCAGAGTAACACGAATCGTACGTAATTCCTATGAATATTACACAAACATACACACACACACACATACAGGCACACATAAAAGAGTTCTGCAAAAATGGTATACATGAAAAGTGCCTCAAAGATCTCCATTTCCTAATTTTATTGTTTGTTAATGATATTGGACTGTCACTAAAGAAAATTGCAAGTACATACTTAATGTATGCATACGAATTAAAATTGTACATAGAAGTCACAACTTAGGAAGAGTAGAGAATTATAAGATGACCTAGAATCAGTCATGAAGTGTATTTAAGCGAATTAATTAAAAATCAACATTAGTAATCCAAAATTTATAAGATTTACAAAGAAAACATGCTACGCTATATTGAATTATAATTTGGGTGCAATACCTGTTCAGATTGTTCAATTAACGACACATCTTTTTCATATTTGATAGTAGACGAAACTATTTTTTAATTATTATTTGTTAAAGAAATAGTACGAATGTCTAAGTTGAAGATGGGCAACTTAATTAGAAGGTACCATTATACAATTAAAATAACGAAAATCCAGAACTCGTAAAATATGTTCTCTTTTATACTTTATACTTTATTGTTACATATTAAATATTTACACATGAACAGATGCGTAAACGAGAAGAATGTTATTTTTTATTTACGTGCCTAAGAATAAAGGGAGAAGAATTTAACATTTTCAAGGATATAGAGATGTTTCATAAAGTATTTCCATACATTAATAAAGACGACCATGTGTAATGATTTTTTGTGCATATCTTATCAGTTATATTAGAAAAGCAAGAATATCATCACACGTGTCTCTATTTCCGACATGATTTTATTGCCAACCTGTGTGTAATAGAGCTTCGGTCATGTCAAAACAAACTAATATTTTAAGATTGGAAACGATGAGTGGTTGTAATCCATGTTATCTTCGCACTAACCTGTTTCGTGAGTGATTGCATTTTTATGGTCATTTTGTTTCCGTAGACGAATTTACCATTCACCTCCTTACTATAAACAAAATACATTTTTTTAATCACCAGTAACCCGTTGTAGTGCAATTTCGAATTGCTCAAATTTGCACGAGCAAGATGAAGACATATGTTTATATTATTTCATGTGCCTTACTTAACATCTTTGTTTATAATTGATTGAATCTTCATTGAGCACATCTTTTTATTTAGTCCCATGAATTTACTTTAATTTTGACAGGCTTTTTAAGATAATTTCCATGAAAACGGTTAGCACTTTGAACCGATACCTATACCGATACTCTCACCTAGATCCACCGATACCGATACTTGAATATTGTAATACAGTAAAACCTCGTTAATCCGGACTAATGGGGGATAAGTTGACCGGTTTAACAAAAGTCCGGATTAACTGAAATAACCTAAAATAACATCGGCATCGGCTCAGTTCTAGTTAACATACAAACATTGTTACGTAGCTCTTGAGACTAAGAATAACAGGTGTTCAAAGCAGCATCTACTGTAATACATTGTCGCATCGGCAATATGTCAAGACTTCCTTCTCTATGAAGTACCTTTATTCAAGGCATTCGTTCAGAGTTCGAACCACGGTGAAGATATCGGTATGCTGCATTGTAGGTAGAATAGTTCGGATCCAACTTTGTATTATTGTCAGATCCGATTAACCGCCCACCTAAACATGTGAACTATATATGAAACTTGGTCCTTTGTTTCTTGTATTGTTTTTGTAGCCACCTAAACATGTGTACTATAAATGAAACGTTGTCCTTTGTTTCTTGTATTGTTTCTGTAGTCACCTAAACATGTGAACTATAAATTAAACTTTGTCCTTTGTTTCTTGTATTGTTTTTGTAGTCACCTAAAGATGTGGACTATAAATGCAACTTTGTCCTTTGTTTCTTGTATTGTTTTTGTAGCCACCTAAACATGTGGACTATGAATGAAACTTTGTCCTTTGTTTCTTGCATTGTTTTTGTAGCCTTGTTGTAGTGTCAGTGTCTTAACATTGTCATTCCTAGTTGTAGAGTAACATTATGACCAGTAAAAAATTGTTCTAAGTGCACTGTATGATCATATAGGACTGGATCTACAGTTTATAATGTGTACTGAACCACTGAGCTTGTACTGACGGACGGACGACTAAAGTCAGGTTTGTTAAAGATTCAGGAATTTTAAATAAATTCAATTCCGGTCCAGGAGAGAAAATCAGCAAGCGCAAATTGGTTCTGGACCGTAAAGAACCTTTTTATCTGTAAAGGATTTCAATTCGGTTCCGGAACCTGTTTTCAGGATGAATTTAAATGCGTTCCATGAACCTTTTTTTATGGATCAATTTAAATACGGTCGAGGGACCTTTTTCCGGATCAATTTAAATACGTTCCAGGATTTTTTTTCAATGAAACAACACGCAACTTGTACAGAATTGAAATTGTGCGAGATAAAAGGTTCTGGTCGTGTTGCGGAACCCAATAGAACCCATTGGAATGTTTGTGTTCCTGGATCTTTAACAACCCTGGTAAATAAAGTTTCATATTTCAGGAGCACTATGTTTCCTAGTGCTCCTGGCACAGTTGAGGAGCAGATCGGAAAGGAATCATCGAAAAGAGGTCAGTCACAACCACACACGAGCTAATCACGTCACCGCTACGTCACACTCATCCATCCCTGTGGACTGGGTCAGTGGTGTCACCGTCTAAAATACCTTATGCGCTCTTCCTCCTCAACAGTTTGCATCTCCACATGCGATGTTTCCACAGGAGAAGACTTCCTGCTGCGCCACCTACATTCAGGTGCCGCAGGTTGGCACACAAACGCTCGCTGCAACACCCTTTCACTTCTCCACGCCCTCTCTGCTTCCATCGGATTCAATGGGGAGGGGGTGGGGGCAATCCTCAAGTTTCTACTATAGTCTCTGACCCATACTCAGGTGTAGTACTCATTCTTCACCTCGATCGGTGTGATAGGTCTATCACAAAACTGCAGTTTATGGTTAACATTAAAGAAATAAATGTTTGACAGTCTACAAGGCAAGTTATGGATTCGTAGAGCTAGAAGCAATAGCTCAAAATTTATGTGGAGGTGGTGACAGATTTATGAGGATAGAGAATCGTGTGTATTAGTAATATTCTTGTTCTAAGACAGGTTTTCTGTTTTTATAGTTCGAATATTGAAATTTGCATTGTGTTTGATATTTTTCTACCACATTTGGCTAGTCGCGACGATGAGGATGAGTATGAGTGTCGGGAAAGGGGGAAGGGAAATCGAACCGTTCCAGCTTGTTTAATTGGAAATTGTCATCCTCAATAGCAAGAATAATATTGAGCAAATTAGTATCCACTAGATCGAAAAATCAAGCGCAAAATGCATGAACGATTCATACCTTCATGTTTTCATAATATGCCACTTATTCCAAATACTAAGTGTTTTCATGAGTTAAAA
Source organism: Lepisma saccharinum (assembly GCF_977018435.1). Lineage (NCBI taxonomy): Eukaryota > Metazoa > Arthropoda > Insecta > Zygentoma > Lepismatidae > Lepisma > Lepisma saccharinum. The sequence goes on from NC_139249.1 coordinate 61,593,078, forward strand.
AAAATCCAAAACTACGGTCTTTATGTGAAAAGGTAACAATGCAAACTTAATGGCTAAAATTTCCCTTTAACTTCGAAAGGTTTATCGTCTTACAAACTTTTTTCATTAATTTTGTTAATATTATTTGGTTTATATTTATAATCGGCCTACGCCCTTCAAGGGCCGTCGAGCCACGGGTTTACATAATTACAAAATGAATTAATATAAAATTATGTTAATGTACAATGACAAACACGTACGATATTGTTATTTTTTTTATAATAAAGTGTTCCACTTGTCAGATTGTTTTTGTAAATATTTCCACTAATGGAAGTTGAAAGTAGGAAATGCCTGGTATTTGAAAATTTAATGAAGCTTTTTTTGCGCTGTGTGTTATACATGTAACTATGTATTATTATGGATCATTTTTGTAAGGGATACACACCTCTTCATCCCACACGTTAATTCGCACCCTGCCCTAGGTATAATGGTGATGATAGTGGGCAATTAAATTGGTATATATTTATAATTCACGTTCTACTCGGGACTCCATTCCAAAACCCTGTTCTTCCAGATGAATACGCAAACATCAATACCAAATAATAGAACATGTTTGATTGATTGATTGGTTTAGTTTGTCTTACTATACTTTGATGATCGCGAAGATGAGGATGATATGTTGAAACTGATGGAAGGAACACTCATAAAGAACACCCATGCCCAGGCCGGGATTCGAACCCTAGACCTGTGGCCTCGTAGCGCGATGTGTTAATCATTCCGCAGCGGAGGTCAGACCGAGAGTATTTACATGCAGGGAATTCCATCGCTGATTTCGTAAATTTAGACACCCACACACTCGCGCAGGTACTCCATGTTGCCTGCTAATTGACTGAAGAAACATTCGCTGACGAATCTGAGGAGAAAGCGCTTTCTCCGTTGGCACTTCCGAGAGTGAAGGACCGTCCACACTGTGCTCGCAGAGAGTGCAAGAAAGAGCCCAGCGCCTCGAAATATAAAGAAGGTCAATGTGATTTACACGTGCTGGTCGGTCGATCAGTGGGCGAACGAGTTGGTCGTTTCCAGAAAGACCTTTCATTCCGTTTCCTTAACAGGAATCAGCACGCCCACCTTGGCATTTAGGTGTCATCTTATGACGTAGAAGGTCAAAGGCGGGTGGGATGAAATTGCAAAATTTCTGAGTCACTATGAATATGTATCCGTGGCATTTTAAGTGTTACACTCTTGAATATTTGGAGGCTCTATTGCTCGTTAAGGCGATAAGCTACTTTCATTAGCAACTTTTCCATACCAAGTTTTGTCATCGCATCGCCGTAGATTTAGGCAACACACATAACGGCATGAAGTGAAGATCGTATTTCAGAACACGTGTCCCATTTTTATTGCGGGCCAATGTACATTTATTTCATCTAAAAATAATCTTGAATCGTATGTGGATTGTGCTTGTCCTTACATTAATTTTACTTCCTTTAAGAGCTAGGATTTTCCCCTATCCCGCCACGAATCGGATTGATAATGCACAGTAAAAAAAATAACAGGAAAAGTGCAATAAATTTACTACAATACAACTGGTGTGAATAGTTCTAATGGAGTGTGTGTGCTGCCATCTAGTGAATATCATGGTAGGTAGTCTGACTTCCGCACCTGAAAATGCCAATGAGCATTGAGCTGCAACATGGCAGGTTGAGTGTTGTAATGTGAGATTCAGCGAAGGATATTAGTGATTTATGAGGAGAACTTATGCCACGATGCCAAGCGAGCTTGTGTAGAACAATTAATAAACGAAGTCACAGGTCGTGAAGATGCTCATACGCCTGGCCATCCCGCTAGGGTCGTGTTTCCTGAGGGTTCAAGCCGTTGAGGATCTGACTATGAACAGCAGAAGCTCTGTGACCTATTGCAAATCCATCTGCAACCAGATATCTGCAGCAAGCGCAGGTGTCTCGTGCCGAAAGTCATCTGTCTCCAGTAAGACAATGCCAGGACTCACACAGCAAATGCCACCATGATGACGTTGCGAAACATGAAGTTTGAGGTCCACTCTCTCCTTATTTCGCAGACCTGGCGCCACCTATTTTCATCTTTTGGGGCCACTGAAAGAGTCCTTTAGGGGTTGGCTCAGGGGCTATCGAAAATAGTTCATTTAATAGCTGCTTTTCCGCTCGCGTAAGTGTGTTGAACTGTAGGTGAAAATTTTGGGAAACGTATTTTTATTTGCATAAAATTTGTAATCGAGGGGGGCAATTGACCCTCGACCTCCCCCCCCCCTCCGGCAGGTACTCCTGGCCGTCTGGAATGAAAATGCAAGAAATATATGAAAACTAATTCCATCTTGAGTATCATTTTGTCCTGTTACTGTTAGATTCCGATAGCCTTTGCTTTTCTTCATTTCAATGTTTACCCCTACGGCTTCCGTCCAAGGTTGGGGGGGAGGGCAATGCAACTTGCCCTCCTGTGGTTGCGCCACTGGTCACCACGGGATGCTTTCAGCTTTCATTGTTAATGCTAAATGCCTAAGTTGTTGAGTTTAGTTGTCTTAGCATAAATAATATATTTGCTGTGTATTTATGCTAAGGGAACCAAACCTAACATAACAACATAGAAAATCCTCGTATGACGTCAGAATACGAAGTTGCTCCAGCGTAGTGCAATAAAGGAGACCCGTTCGAACATGGGGCCATTACAAGAACAGACAGCATTGAATGGATAGCCTATGCGGTGGTCAAACACCTTGCTCCTAGTCAAGATTGTGAGGGAGATGAGGTAGGAGCGTATTGGGCTTTGTCCGGAGCTGTAGGTGGTAATACTCCTAATGACATCATGGACGTCTGGATAACGAGGGAGGAGGGGCAAGAAGAGCCACGGCCATTCGTCCTGGCTCTTCTTATATATTTCACACATAATTTCAGTAATTTATGTTAATTTTTATAAGTGCGTTGAAGGAACATGATTCAATTTCAGACTGAGACAATGTTTCTTTTTTAGGGAGCATCACTATTATGGGAGAAAGTATGCTTCCATTGTCCCCTTGGAAAAAAAATTACCGTGCTTGCCCCTCTCTGGAAAATAATCTGCGGACGTCCATGAATGGAATCGGTTCAAGCTCAGCAGCCCATCAATAACTGTAATGGGCTCCTAATGATGATACACATTTATGTATTTTTGCAAGTGTATAACTTTGAGTTCCTTTTGATTGATTGATTTAGTTTATTTTACTTAGCTTTTCTGCCACTTTTGGCTAATCGTGAAGATGAAGATGAGTGATGATACGATGAAATTGATGAAGGGACACTTACAAAGGATACCCATGCCCAGGCGGCGATTCGAACGCAGGACCCCTGGCGTCGTAGAGCGCTCTGATAACCACTCCGCCACGGAAGTCGGCGAGTTACTTTTGAGATGTGCTGGATATTCAATAGATATCAGCAGGAAAAATTCATGAATGAAACATTGGTTGTAATTGCATCCAACAAAAGTTTGAGTCACAAAATGATGTTTTAAGTGCAGAAAACCAGTATGTTGAATGATATTTTGAAAAATTATTATTCACTAGCCATAAAGGGAGAGCGAGATGGAAAATGAGAGAAAACAACTAGACGCAAACAAGTTTGTGAATAAATATTTTTTTCTTAGAAGAAGTAGTTTCCCAACATCGTCAGTCCGATCGTTGAACCGCTTAGGTAAGTGATGATGGCAGCCGATAATGTATTCCGGGGGCGCCGAGGCAAGTGAGAGTTGCGTGGAGGCAGCCAGAAGCCATGTGCGTGAGTGTACCGACTGACCCGTTCCACATCTTGCTGAGAAAAAAACATATCTCACCCGCCTTTGTTTCCATTTGGAAACCACTCATTAGGAGAAGAAAAGGTCTGCGATTTCCTTCCACTAATCGTTCGCGCTTTCATTGTTTCTGTCTGCAACTTGATGATGTCTTTATTTCATCATTATCAACAACTAACTTAATCGGGTTTCAGAATAGTTTAGTTACATACAAACACACACACATTTATATATAACTGTGTTTTGTGTGACTGTAGGGTGGTCCATAAGTGCGAGAACACCAGTTTTAGTATGGGTGTAACAAGAATCAGACACCATCTACACACACGTAACCCAAACACGCCCCCCCCCCCCCCACATATATATATATTCCCACGAAGAGTAGCCATTCCATACCAGAACTACAGCTTGTCCGAAAAAGAACTCCGGAGTTTGGAGATTTTTTTTTTACATGGGGGATCAGAATCATACACATATAAAATTAAAGTTTAGTATCTGAAGTTTCATTCCCTATTAGTGCAACTTAATGTGCGCCATTCTCAGCACGACACACATCAAAGCGGTATTCTACCTCAAACCACATTCGGCTAAGCAGATCATTGGAAATTGTGTACGCTAAATGTGAGTACCACCCGAATATATGAATATACTCGTATTATGATGTGGTTGCCTTGTTATCAAGGGGTCCCGGGTTCGATACCAGGTGGAGACACAAGTGGTGGATCCCACTTTAAACTGTAGGTGCAGTCCCGATTAGCCTTCGTGTGTACAAATTAGACTTAAAACCAAAACTCCGTCACTGGTTTAATTTGTTCGTATTTTTCAACGTAAAAATCAATTTCGTATCTCATATCGATATTAGCCTGTAGATTTCCTTTAAACCGTCTCGTTTCAGCTTCACCAAGGGTGCAAGGTGTAATAAACAAGGTGTAAAGATGCTGTTTTTTAGAATGTTTTGTGTACTTGGATACGGGACACATGATGCAAAATCTATCTTATTCCGGTAATAAGTAATAGGTATATGTGGAATGTAGTTTAAATATAAACTTAAATGTCTTCAACTGTAAATTCAAGTGTAATTTAAATTCATCATTCAAAATTATAATTCGCTCAGAATAGCTACAAAATTTTCGTAATGCAAATACAAAGCTCCTGTTACTGAGAACTAGTACATGCACTCCTAAGGATCCCTTTTCATACGGGAAAGGAACGTAAATTTTGGTCTGTTTCTTAAAGTCGGTGACTGATATGGTTCGCTTTTCCTGCTCATATCTGTGTGTTCAAAATATTAATCTGCTTATCGTACCCTAATACCGGCCTTGTAGCACAGCACAAACAGCTTTCTCAAATTACAAAAATTTTAACTTATATTTTGAACATTGAAAATTTTGCAGGAAAGGTCTGGCGCCTATCTTGAAATTAATTTCAAGTGGTGTGAACAAAGTGTCTCAGAAATAATAATAATATAAATCTAAATTGAAATAACTAAATTTACATTGAAGTGTTTAAATTTATTAATATTGCATTTTTATTTTTAGATGAATACCTAAAAATATGGTAGACTATAGGAATATACATAACATATTTATTATCTAGCTTGCGTGTACTTACGATCGCCAAACTTTGTTTAAAAACAAAGGAATTCATGTCAAATAGATAAAGAATTGAATATTTATTGAATAGTAAAAAGGGATGTTAAATCCAGTTGAAGAAAAATGAAGTTCCTGATTAATATTTTATTCATATGTAGTAATGTGCATAAATCTTCCTTGGTGCTGTCCTTCTAAGCAGTATGATCCCAAAATAATAATCCTTGTCCTCCAAGTTCATAAGAAATAAATAACCATCGATTGTCGTGCAACAAATGCTAAACAAGTACATTTTCATCATTTTATTTTAGTACTTGGTAAGTTTTTCTAGGAGGGGAGGGGGGGTCCGGGACCCCGACCCCCTTCCCCTAAATACGTCCTTGAGAAAGGTCAGCGCTGAGGAGGCCAAAGAGATATCTTACCTGTAAAAATTAAGTATGTCGACAAAAAAAGTTAATAACGAGTTGTGAAATATGGACATGTATCTTCTGACGCGGTTACGTGATGATATTGGTTATCAGAGTGAGCCGATGTTTATCTGAAATAGAGAAGTACAACTCCCTCATACCGCCGATTTTTATCTTTTATGGAGTTTTTGTCCTTACTTCCCCCATTATCCACTTTTCAGCCGTATCTTGCAACATTCATCATTCGTGCATAATGAACAGATGAACGAAGTTGAAGACGAACAAGTTACAACGGAAAGCAAGGTGATACAAGAGCGTGAAGGTCGAACGCGATAACGTTTGGAGCTGCTTCACAAATCACGAATAAGATTTTCCTCGGTCAAGGAAACAATAGGAATAATATCTCCGTTGATCTGGATATCGTGATATACTGAAATCTCCTGATGATGCTTTTGTGACCAGGCAACTAACCCACTTTCTACGACAAAATTTTCCACCTTACCTGCCGAGGCTATGACGTAATACCCACAGCATGCACGAAACGTTTCATTTCCACACATTCCCTGTACTACATTGACCCCTTTTATGTCACGCACATTGTGACAAGTGAAGATTCTTTGAAGAAAGGGAAGGTGAAGTGAAATGTTGTGGTACGTTAGTTTTCCTATTATGCTTTATTTCTTCCGTTTTACGGCGTATATCAATCACTTCTCTCCTTCACCGGATTCGAACATAAAAACATTGGTCTAACACTTTAGCCACTTTAAACATTGCACGGTCACTTGGTGTGGAATAAATAACATTGCTGATTGATTGATGGACTTGGTTTATTTTATTTCGCTTACCTGCATCTTTTGGCTAATCCCGAAGATTGAGATGAGTGATGATATGATGAAATTGATGAAGGAACACTCACGAAGAACACCCATGCCCAAATCGGGATTCGAACCTGAGACGTGGTAACCACTCCGCAACGGAGGCCGGCAATTAATGTTGCGGCAAAATAATCAGAAGTTTCTAGGTTTGTAGTTTTTAACCCTCGTCCGGTAACAGCTTTCTTAATAGTGAGAAGACAAATGTTCGTTAAACATCTTCCTGAGAAATTTACAGGCAACTGAATGAATAAACAACACACAAATACAATTGCATGATAGTATAAAACGGTATTCTCCAATATTTGGGAGAGGATTGGGTAATGTGGGCGGAGAATCTCTGATGGTCGTTTGGTCATAATGTCTGTGTTTCTCTGTCTTTCGCAACAATATTTCATGTATTTTAGTAGTAAAAATTCTAACGCCCATGTGAAATCAAAATCAACTTATATTTGATGCCTACTGGCTAATATGCGCCCCCCACATCGAAAGATTTACCAAGTACTAAAAATAAAAGAAAATGAAAATATACTGATTTAACATTTGTTGTTTAGTCGATGTGTATTCCCGCCAAACTTATTGGAAGGCAAGGACTATATTGGGATCATAACTTTGAATGACAGTAACAAAGAAAATGTAATGCACATTACTACTTACTTATACATAAAATATTAATCATAAACTTTACTTTTCGTCAACTGCATCTAACATTTCTTTTGTTATTGAATAAGTATTCAATTCTTTATGTATTTTACAACAAGTTCCTTAATTTTGGCGATCTAAACTATAAGCTAGATAATGAATTGGTGCTGTTATATCTATTCTTATACTGAATTTTTACCTACTCATGTAATAAAAATACAAGATCAATAATATACATATTTAATAAATTTAATATAGTTATCTTAATTTAAACAATTATGATTATTATCATGAGAGACTAAGTTCGGAACTCCTTCCGAAATATATATCTACATACGTGTCTGATAGGAGGGAAATATGTTACTAAGCTTCGATTACATTAATTTTCCCTAGTACAGATTTAAGAATAAACGACACCTCTCGTGAAAGTGATATTTGTCTTTGGTCCATAACGGTAACACCATTGTGTTCTGGTAAAAATAAGAAAGAAAGCCGTTTGAGAATGTACTCGAAGATATTCGCACCAAATCCCAGGACTCTTGACGGTCGCCAAGCAACACAATGAGGCGGCAAAATCTCTCCATCCGTTAGCATACCAGAGGAGGGAATGCGGGTTTCCAGGGCAACGTGTCGGGAGCCGCCCCCGCGCCAGGAGACCTGTGACCTCAACAGGCGCTCCTCTGGGAGAGGGAAAGGCGAAAGGAAGCTTCGTGAATTAAAAATGGAACATCGTGTGGAACAAGAGCAGGGCTTTGTTCCTTCTGTCATCGAATCGTGTCTTCTGCAAGTGATGGCCCCCACGCGCCTACTCCCTTACTTTTCACCATTATTTGTTTATCTTCACCGGCTACAACGAAAGTGCACACCGCCAACATGTAATTGTTCTTGTTGCAATTGCAACTGCTGTGTTAGGTATGCACATGAAAGATGGTCCTTATAAACATTGGATTAGATGGACTTTGGTTGTCACGCCTTCAAACATTCTCTATTATTCTTTATTTGCATCCTTTTCTCCATATTACTTTCTATACTTTCTCTTTTTATTAGTATCTTTTTTTTCTCAATAAGATAACAAAATTGTTAAATAAGTTAACCGACAGCGTTGCAGTTGAGTGTATATTGCACAGGACATTTTTTCTGCAGCCGACAAAAGCGAAGAGACAGGCCGTTCCGCTACCCTCAAGAGGCAACAGGAGGAAAGCGCGCCAATGCAAGGGAACAGCGGGGAAAGACTTGGAGGCAAGTGTGCTAGGGGGTTATTCATATGCCTGTTTAGGGGCCCTGTTGCCGCTGCGGCCTACCGGATCAGCAAGTGTTGTCACATTGGATTTCCAGAAAAGAGCTAAATCCCGCCTAAAACGGGGATACTATTTCTCTGAAGCAACAAAAGCTAGACTGCAAAGCCAGAGCTGGATTTAACTACAACTGAGACCGTTTAGTAATAGACAAAAAGATAAGTACTTGAGCGATTCGTGATTTGGACAAACCTTGCTCCAAAAAACTAAGTTGGCAACAGTAGTACGTACATCTGGACTTCCTCCCACCGCTGGAGGAGGGGAATTCTGTCGTCTGCTCAACGCAGAAACGTCAAAGTGACCCGAATGTGTGGTTCTTCTTCCCCCTTCCACCTCTTTGCAAAGAAACAGAGATGGTTGACAAGGCTCGACTACTATTCACTGGATTTTCGCGGTAACTCTCTCATGAGTGGTAGTTCTTTCTAGGAGTGATTGTGGCTAAATAAATCATTGCAAAAAAAAAAAAAAAAAAAAAACACATCAAAGGCATGTTTTTTGGGGGGGCGGTAGGGTGGAGATGATAACGTCTGATGGCCGGTAACATATTTGAAAAAGAGTCTTTTACATTTATTTCTATATTCATTTATGTCTCTTTTCTTAATATAATTAAGCCTTGTTTCCATATTAAAAACACTAAGTTGCTGACCAAGGCAGTTTATTAAGATATAAAAACACTTAACATGTAACATTTCAACCCTGTATCAGGGTCTTCCTCAGACGAAGAACTGATTTGATTTTAAACTCATTTGAGTTTAGTTCTTCGTCTGAGGATGACCCTGATACAGGGTTGAAACGTTACATGATAAGTGTTTTTATATCTTAATAAACTGCCTTGGTCAGCAACTTAGTGTTTTTCTTTCTTCCTTAATTGTTGCCGGTCCCCGTGGCGGAGTGGTTAGCACATCGCGCTACGGCCCCACGAGACGAATCCCAGCCTGGGCATGGATGTTTGAGAGTGTCCACTCTTCACTTTCATCATGTCATCGCTCATCCCCATCTTCGCAAATTAGCCAAAAGTGACACAAGAAGCGAAGTAAAATAAATCAAATCAAATCAATTTTTTAAATTGTTCTTTCTCTACCTCTTCCTCTGTCAATCTTTCATTCCTTGTAACTCTTTCTCCCTTTAACACTATGTACGTGCGTGCCATTAAAATTGTAAAGTGAGCTTTTTCAAATATTTTAAATTAATATAACTGTTCATGCGTATGGACATTCGGCGTAATTGGAATACATATTTCGTGTAAAATGTCAGTCTGTCGTAAAATCACATTTCTTGTGCTGGTAAGGCTTAGGAGAAACGGGGCATTCCAAGAGACGCAAGCGATCCCACGTCGAATACAACAAGAAGAATCGCTATACTTGTAGCAGATTACATAACTATCATTCTCCATTAAAACAGTTATGCATAACGTACTAAAATAAATTTGCACTAAAAAATTTCCTTCAGCTCTGTGTCATCTCTTTCAATGTGAAAATCTTAAGCTTTAAATAACTTAAATGAACTTAAGCGAAACACGAAATAAAAAGCGAAACGAATAAAAGTTGAAGCATAAACAAGAAACCGACAATTGTGTTCGGTTGATTGATCTGGTTTTCAGGTTGTTCCTTACTAATTTAAGAGAAAGAGACAAGCTGGATATTCCAACGTCGTAATGTGTGCGTGTGCGTGTGCGTGTGTGTGTGTTGTAACGGTTATATCATTTGGAAATTTGAAATTCAGGCATAAATTTCTTTCTGAAAATCTGATTCTGATGATGTGAATGATATTGACTATGACGAGTAAAGTCATTGTCAACAAGCATTGCCCCACCGGTTTATTTTCTTTTTCTCAATGTCCGATTTTTTTCTCAAACCTCACCGTGTGAGTATCTAGGTAAGGTTCAATACATTCTCGATCTTGACCCTATTTAGTGTAACACGATCAGTAGCCTACTGGTCATACTTCTGGTAGGTATATTTAGGGTGGTAAAAATACTCATTTTATTATGGGATGGAGGAATATCCACGGATCGACTTGTAGAGTCACGGACACTTCTGCGTTGTAGCAACGCTATTGACTTTCAATGGGATCATTGCAAACCAGAAGTGTCTGTGTCTGTACTACGCAACTAAAGCAAACGGCTGTCACACCACTTGAGGATCAAGCTTCAATCTCACTTTGGTATAAAATATCTTACCGTCTGTTTCAATGAAGCTCTTAACTCGTTAATATAGCTGGGATTGATTGATTTTAAAGTTTTGGATGCGTCGGCACGCATGGCCATTTTACACCCTTCAGTATCTGCGGGGAAGATCTCCTTATCTAAAACCCTTACCTTTATATTAAAACAAGGGGCGTAAAAAGCCCCTTGGAAAAGGTTAAAAATGCGGGTTGTAAATGTACCTGCATAGGACAAACATAGCGTATTGAATAAGGCAAGGATGTAAACTACATCAGAAACAGTGGAAGAGGCCTGCTTTTCTCAAAAAGCTAATAAAACATTGGCTAAAACACTGTCATCGTCTCCCAACATAGATAACAGATCGTTGGGAAGGTTAAAATCCTGTCTGGGGTAATTAAAATCTGTACATTCGAGACGAATGTGCCCAACACTTTAAACAACGTTGCAACGGAGGGTCCAGTCCTTGCAGCAAATGACAATGCATGAGACGGCTGTGTCCGATGCGGAGTCGCATTAAGATGACATCTTCTCGGCGGGAGGGACGGGACGAGGAACGCCAAGCACCAGTGATGAGCTTAATAGCTAGAAATATAGCTTCCAGTGGGATTATTTGAAGTTCCAATCATGCCATGAAAGGAATATCTTCTACCAAAGCATGAAGGAGTAATGATTTGTTTCTTGTAAAGTTCCCCCTAGTCCTAATGCAGTTGATACTTTTACAATGAAATGTCCATCATCTGCACGATATAGGAGGACCGCGGAAATCTTCGTGATCGTTAGTGGCATTCTGGGCGAACAACATTCGAAAAGTCATAAAAATTAATAGATTTGTCGGATCCTTGATGACGTAATCGACAACACTTACTTTCCAAGGGCTTTGAATGCTGTAAGACTGATAGCAACAAAATACATAATAACATACGTGCAGTACTCCAGTCGTGAGACGAACGTGCTATATTCTGAGAACAACTTGAGGCAAGATTTCGTGGCTGCATATTATCTTCAGCTCCTGGGATTGTCCATGAACGATAATTGGGATTCGTGAAATGCAATTCTCAATTTGTAGTCAGTATTGCTTAGCTAGAGGTTCGAATCTCCAGAAGACACTGGGGACTGGGAGTCCTGTATATGTGTTTATTGGGAGTGTTTCAGACAGAACAATGGTCAGTTCACTCTACAAATATTTAAATAAAAGCATGAGCTACATTGCGTTTGTTTTTCTCTGGGCCGAGATAGCGCGTGACATGGCGCAGATGCCGGCATTTTCGTCCCGTAACGTCTCGCTTATTTACGCACATGTCTTTAGCATGTAGACAATTAAATTTATATTGCATAACAAGTACTAACCTCTGTTATAAGAGTTGCTCAAAGTTGCTCACGCGTTATCTCCGCCCAGAGCCAAAACCACAATTTGTTTTTGTTTCTTATCTACTAGATTTCTGTATAATTTTGAACACAATGAAATGTGACTTGTAGGATTGATTAAAAGAAGTATTTAGGTGAATTGTAACTTGCCAACTGATGGAAGAACTAATAACTGTATTAGGGCTGAATGGTATAACAAAGTTCACACAGGAGTCGAACAACGAACTCTCCACGCCGGAGGAGAAACAAAGAGCCTTGGCTTCCTCCTCCCACTTAGTTGAAATAAAAGCTGGTTGTATTCGCCGCACGGTGACACCCTGCGTGGCCTATAAATTGCCAGAAGCTCTTCCGGTGTCTGCATTGTTCAGGCGCTGCGCCTCGTGACTTGGTGAAAAGGTCCACAGCCACTCAGGGTCTTACGCAACGCAGGAGATTATCTTTACCTTCCAGCTGCAATTTAACAGTTATGTTATGCACTGGAAAAAAAGCAGTGAAACCATAATTTACAAGAATTTGTTTTGTGACGAAAATTTTATAAAAAACTATAGTTTTAAAAATTCTCTGAAAAACAGATTTCGGGACAATGGTGGTAATCTGTTTATGTAAACCTTTCCTCTCTCTAGGCAAAAGACATCCATTTTCTTGAGAAAAATTACCTCGCCGATGGCGCAGTGGGAGCGTCGTCGCTTTGTAATCAAGGAGTCCCGGGTTCTGATACACTGTAGAGGCACACATTGTGGTTCGGATCCAACTTTATGCTGTAGGTCTAGTCCCGATTAGCCTTACTGTGCATGAAAATGACTTAAAACACCAACTCAACTCTTGAAAAAAATTCCATATCTTTACTCTTCGCATGCTTTAATTTTATACACTTTTTAATAATTTTAATGAAGATGAATTGAAAGGATCGAATAGTATTTATAATTAAAATACAGGCATGTTATGTTTCTAAATGCATATAATTTTCACTGAATATTGCAAAGACGTCTATTAGAACGATGCTAGAACTATTGTTACAGGATGCAGTGAGCATAATGATAAAAACGCCATCTTTAGTAGGGAGATTGAAACTAGGCTATCCTATGCGAGGCCAGATCGGGAGAAGTGTGGCGGGCGGCACTAGCGGAGATGCCGACATTTTCGACCAGTAACGTCCTGCTTATTTTTATGGACATATCTTTAGCATGCAGATATTTAAATTAATATTGCAAAACGAGCACTAACCTGTGCTATAAGAGTTGTTCAAAGTGATGCCCACCTATATTCGCCTCACTTACATACAACACACACACACTGCAATTACACAAAGAAGTAGAACGACAAGTAACCAAAAAAAAAAAAACACTCTTTCACACAGTACGAAATTAACACGCTCTTGGTTCAAGGTCTGATCCTCACCGTATTAGCATCCCTGTCCAGGGCACCAGTAGTGGCAAAGGAAAAAAACAACTCAAGCTCGTAGCTTTCAGATTGCAAACAATGCTCACGAAAACCATTGACTTTTAACGGTTTAGTCTGCAACGTAATCTTGATACAGTGTTGTACATTGGAACCCTCCAAACGATTCCGAGAGAAGCAAAACGCTTTCGAGGGGATATTTAAGCGGGACGTTGCCACAGATCTCGGTATCGTCTCGATTTCACAGAAGCTCGTCATGTTCTTGTCTCGATAAATCTCGAAGGATTTGGTCTCGTTCTCTCGATTTTACAGGGCCATCTCGGCCTCGATCTTCAGACGAGATTGAGGATTATTTCATTTCGGTACCATCCCAAGTCCAAAATTCTGAATTTACGCTAAGCTCTTCAACGATAGTATTGTCTTTTAAAGTTGTTCTATTTTAGAAGGCAGCAATGAAAGGAGATATTAGAAACCAATCACCAATCCTGTACGGTTACAAACTCTCTTTTAGATAGTATGTATAGAAAAGGTAATGAGGAAAGAAAACTGGAGGCAAATAACCTCTACAAAACGCTTGTTTGATGCTCCACACATTTTTCCTACATTTCGTCAATTTTCCCCTTCAATTCAAAATGCTTTTAGCATTTCCAAATTATACCAGAATCATTTCCTATAATTTCTTCTTGCCGGCCCCAGTGGTCTGCCCACGTGGCGGAGTGGTTAGCACATCGCGCTGCGATGCCAGAGGTCCCAGTTTCGAATCGGGTGTGTGTGAGTGTCCATTCATCAATTTCATCATATCATAACTCATCCCCATCTTCGCAAATTAGCCAAAAGTGGCACAAAAAGCAAAGTAAAATAAATCAATGAATGAAATAAATGAACTAAAATTTCTTGTTTTTCCTATTGTACGGCTGTGCATTTTTGTTCAAAATGTGTCTTGCTCGCCCAGTATAGAGGTAAGATATCCGCTCGGAGACCATAATGCAATCTGTCGACAGCCTTCGTCTGTTTGTCATCCTTCTCCTTGAGGCGGACGTAAGCAATGTTTGGAATGTCGCTTTGTTGCAAGACAATTTTGTCAGCTGAGAAAGACAGCTTCGAAATCGGTCAAGGTTTCTCTCTTTGATGTCAATTGTAGTACATCGCCTGCCCTTTTCTGAATGCAGCGTAATTCGCTTTCGTCAGTTCGCTTGCTACTTAACCTGACATCATTTTTTTTACCTCGTCCTCCGAAAAGACATTTGCTTTACAGTTTCGTCACCGAAAATTTTGCGAATTTGTACGTCATGTTATACATCATATCCTCCACAGGAAGTGAAGTGTCTTCGATTTCACCTGAAGCATCATCATCCGTAACGACCGCCAGTAATTTCTAATGTCATCATAGGCGTGCGCAGTGGGGGAAGGGTGCCTGGACACCCGCTAATGTGTCCTCAAAAAATATAAAATTTAGAAATTATCATTAAAATCATGAAAATAATCTCTCTCTCTTTCTCCCCAAAACAATGTGACATTGTTTAAGATTAATCAGTAATCACGCAGTAAAGGATATTAACTTGCAAGTGACCATATGTATTTTATAAAGTATGGTGCATTAGAACATGTGAAAAAAATTGAAGCTAAAAATGAATTTAATGTTCAGTATTACATTTGTTCCATTTGGTTATTCTGTACCAATATTAATTTTCAATTGTTTATTTGTAAATAATATAAACATCGTCACAATGGTAGGAAAGTCATGAAAAATAAACATTAAATTAAGACAATTAGGCTAACAAAAAAAAAAGGAAAAAAATCTCCCTTTTAAGGATAACTGATTCTCAGAAATTGCAAGTGTAAGCCTTTGTTGGCAAGCAAAATTTATTCCATGATTTCAGATCCACAAGCCTTTTTCTTCGAGCTAGTAATTTTGTTATATGCTGTCTGTTTCTTTAACGATTTTATTATACGACGTACGTTTTTAGGAGCGATAGAAGCTATATCGGGCGGGGCAAGGCAGAGCGTGTCCTTGGCGACTAGCCAATGGCAGGAGTGCAACGTTGTACAGTTACGAAACTGCGGCGCGCAAGTTAAACGCCGTGTTCTGTATTTTCCTTACGCACAAGAAGTTTTCATAAAACTCGCCACTTTAAGGTTCATGTTATAAGATGGGGCACAACATATTCAACCTAACTGTCCAAGTCGCATGAATTTCCGTCGCCTACAGCCGGAGTTATTGTTTCTTGAAGAAACATGGGAAACAGCACGTCTCAACACACACACACACAATAACCATTTCATTTTCCTTCCATCTTTTTTTTCCCGTTGGCACCTTGTTGACACCGCCGAGTTGTGTCTTGAGAAAGCTATGGGTGTTAAATTCGGCTGAATATGCACAATGACCCTTCATTGTCGGGGGCGTTTACGAAAATTGCGAGTCTGAGTCAGTTTGAGTTCAGTGTTTTCGTAGCAATGGCGGTGTAAAATTATTTACTCGTACGCCACGAAGAACAGTTGTGAGAGGATTCAATACAGCCCTTATTGATTGAGTGATTGATTTGATTGATTTTATTTTGCTTTTCTGCCACTTTTGGCTAATCGCTATGAGGATGGGTGATGATGATATGATGAAATTAATGAAGGGACACTTACAAACAACTATGCCCGATCCAGGATTCGAACTCGGGACCCCTGGCGTCATAGCAAGCTGTGCAATGCAACCCTTATGTTCGATTGTTTTGAAATAGTGTGTGTTCCGTGGGTGTTATTTAATAATGTCGCTCTCGAAAGCTAGTACAAGTAGTACAGGCACCAAGGGTAAAATATTACGTTCACAAGACAGAAATCTTATTTTATAAAGTATTCTTACTTCAAGGAATTGGCGTCGGAAGAAGTGCGTGCTGAAACAGTGTTTTCTCTAACTAACTAACTAACTCTCTAGCCTTCTTAAACCCGAAGGTTCATGGCTGCAGCAACACAGGCCTTCCATCTGTCCCTATCTTGAGCAAGATCTATATACTCTTTTCCATCCCTACCGATTTCCTTTAGGTCCATCTCAACGTTGTCCCTCCATCTTCGTCTTGGCCTTCCTACAGGTCTCTTACCATCAGGTTTCCCAACAAGAACCTTGTAAACTCCTCTTTCCTCTCCCATTCGTGCCACATGGCCTGCCCACCTAAGTCTTCTTGATTTAATCATTCTAATAATATCTGGACATGAATACAAATTATGTAGTTCTAAATTATGGAACCTTCTCCACTCACCTGTCTCCTCATCCCTTTTAGGTCCAAAGATTTTCCTAAGGATCTTATTTTCAAATACTCTCAATTTATGTTCCTCTTTTAATGTAAGGGACCAAGTTTCACACCCATATAATACTACAGGCAAAATTACTGTTTTGTATATTTTAACTTTTAGTTTCTTAGATATTAAACGAGAAGACAAAAGTTTATGAAGAGAGAAGTAACATGCATTTCCTGAATTAAGCCTACATTTTATTTCCTCTTTCTCAGAGTCGGGAATTTACGGCTAAAGCGTGTGGTGTATGTGTGCATACTGTCTTACGTATTATAAAACAGGGTAAAATATCTACCACAGAAATCGGTGACACCCTATTCAAATCTCCTGGGAAACATGCTAGAAAACAGAAACGAGAGCGATGATGATGCCCTTGAAGTTTCTCTACAATAATTAATAAGGTACGAGTTTTTTTTATATGCTGCAGTGATATGATATAATCCTGAGTAGAAATATTTACTATATTATTTCATTGTACTCAAATATAATGTGCATGCATTATATATACTATATAAAAAAGCTGAGTATTGGACACAGCGAATTCTCTGTTTTCCTTCCGGTAGCAGTTAGTTTGGCAACAGCGCAATAGCACTGGCTGCGTATTGGCTGATCATGTTCCTTCTAAAGCGTACACAGTTTTTTATAGCCAATTTATTACATTTCATTGTTTGTTTGAAATCCAGCTTATGCTCAGATACGCTAATCGCAACTGGACCTTTAGTTGAAAATGAGATCTGAAGAACTCAACGCGTCTGATTAGAAGGCGAGAGCCCCCGCTAGAGCGGGGAGGCCTATTTTAAAAAAAGGCAGATTTAGAATATTACAAAAATTGTTTCTTGTGCTTTAGACCGTGTCAAGGATTCGAACTCGATGTTGCCCACGTATAGATCAGAATATGTTGCAGTGACATCTCACTACAACTTATTATTATCGTAGTGTATTGTTTTGCGATTCCATACCACAAGTTTGTTTGACCGGTCAGAACAACTCATTTTTAGAAATAGCCAATACTAAAATGACGAAATCCCCTGTTCTCAGATTTCTGCACTCGATGTCTTGATTTTTTTTTACTTGCTAAGGACTAAGAGAGAATAAAAGCTTCTCATAAGGAAGTGTAAATATTGAATGTTAGTAGCACTTACGACTTGTAAGAAAACCACACCTTCTGTATGGCAAAATACGAATTTGAATTAGCTATGTTACATCAATTTCCTCCCATTCCGCGGCTATAAATGTGATAATTAATTTTTAAAATACATAGAGAACATCAAGAAAGCGATATCCATGTCTTACAGGGTCTTGGGATCATTTTTGCTAATGGACAACAGAAGACGGCTAGGAGAAAGGTTTATACTGTGAATCTGATAACTAACAAATGGCATTCTAAGGGAAATTTCACACCTTAGCGGAGTGACTCGTTTCATAACCATGCTTTCGGTTGGTTGCTCTTCAAGCGACGTGTCACGCCTACCTCTCTCGTCGCTTCTGTGTGATCTTCCTAATTCCATGAGGAAATGTTAGGATGGAAATAAACAATTGCAAAAAATTTTACAGTGCTTACAATACTCAGTACTGTACGTGAAAGAGAGAGAGTAACATTAATTTCCACATTATTCTGAATTCATAGTAAATTACGATGGATCTTCTGGAATGCCATAGCCTTCCAGTTGTGGGCAATTATGGCTTTGTGTTTATGTAAACAAGATAATGGAATACACTAGCAGAGATCCTCATGGAGAACAGAATGACACAAAGCCTTTGATCAGATTCCATTATAATTCAGAGAGATAATCACAAGAGATTACTTCATCACGTCAAATGCAATTTGTTGGTTTGCATTTGACATGACCTTGCACTGTGTCGCTGAAAAATTGTTAAAAACAATTGTGCCTTAATCAGAAAATTTGCCTCCAACTGGTCTCATATGGATTCAACGTAACACTCTGAACTCCACTGTGAATGTTTTTGACAAAATATCTACCATTGTATGTAGTTGTCTCATGGATTATCTTGTAAGTCATAAAAATGTAGCACGACATCTTTTCACTTTAACGTTTTTTTTTGTTATTTCTCTCTGGAGATTGACCTCATGAAAACCCATGATTCGTTCAGTGCTACGGCCAGATGCTGTCAATATTAATACATTTCTTTCAACAATAAATCCTGTGAACAGTTCTCAATTTCAGCAGCTTAATATCACTTACCGTATGCAACAAAAACGTTCATGTACTGTATTTGGAAATTTGTCAGCCATACCTTAATAATCAACGCGAAATACGATGTTTTCCATTCATAATTCATGAAAACATTTTTGAAACAAGATGATGTGCAACACATTCGGAAATTAATGTACACCTTAATATATTTATATGTGAAAAATGAAAAACATATGAATATGAGAAATATTGAAAATTAGAAATTTTGCTTTTGCTCTTGGAATGCAGTAGAGAACATGAGCACAAAAACCAAATTTTTCTCGTATATTAGAACACTTGTAGGAATCGAAAGCTTTGATCTCGTGAAAGATATAAGTACGGAATTTGCGGTTCATAAATCACCACAAAGGGGCTAATAGAGGGAGCCTCTGTCCTACTCGCCTAGTGAACTGCGACGGCTCTGATGTCACTGCTTCTCCCTTTGTCTTCTCACAGAGGATCTTTCTCCAATCGGCCTGGTCGAGGCAATGTATTGTAGGTGTTGTAGGTGTATAGTATTGTTGTGTCCCCGCGCTTTTGATGCGAAATTGTTCTCCCACATGGGGAATTTGTTGCTGAACGTCCTGCTATTATATTAAACTGCAAGTCTAATTTTATCTTTACCTCAGAAATTATGTCTGAACATGATAGGAGCTGTAAAACTAGAATTTAGAAATGATGATCGTCAACAACAAAAAATATATCGGAATTCAAAAAACCTTAAAATGTGCACAGCATTTGTTTATGTCACTTGCAATCTTCATAATTTAAGGGCCTTATTGTTGTGAATCCGTTAACAAATGATACATAATAATTCCGTGCGACTGTACTTTTATTTTATAGTTGTTATTAATAACTGACTCTTCTTTTTTACATGGTATTATACTTTTTGAGATGGCCAGTAAATATGGTTCTAATTTGGATATTTTTTGTTGATTGTGGCTGTTATTTATTCGTGTAAATTTATTTGTGAGCGTCAAGACAACTAACGTAAAGGAAATCTCATTTTATTCACATTTTAATATGCATTTCACACATAACTTTTGAGGTAGGACTTAATTTGAACATTTTATCTTGCCTGTTGGGGGAGAAAACACAAGAGTGGGGAAGAACTATCAGAGTGACGTAATGGATGTGCAATCCTTCTGTTTCTTTCTGGAACAGAATTTAAGAGATCTCTAAATCTTGGACAGGTGCTGTGTTGTGGATGGGAAAATCGTCTTTTGTAAGGTTGGTTAGTCGAAAAAATGAAACTGTTTCTAAGGTTCGCAACACGAATATTCGGTGCTGTTTGGTCATGTAACGCGAAGATCTTTCTAGCTTAGGGTCTTTGACACACATAAACGTAGATTCTCTTTATTTGGTTTATTTTACTTCGCTCTTTGTGCCACTTTCGGCTAATTTGCGAAGATGGGGATGAGTGATGATATGATGAAATTGATGAATAGACACTCACAAACATTCATGCCCAGGCCAGGATTCGAAACCGGGACCCCTGACGTTGTACCGCGATGTGCTAACCACTCCGCCACGGGGCCGGCACATGAACGTAGAGAACTGACCGCTACAAATGTTGAAATGATCACAATTGGATATTAAAACATGAATTTCTTTGATTAATGTTCATGCAACATTTCCATTAAAGAGGAAATCTTTACATACACTCTGTAAAAAAAAAATTAGCATCACTGTATTCTTATTACGGATGTTGACAATTTTGAGTTTCGCATGCATGCATCTTTCCTGCACAACTTGAAATCAATTGATTGAAGCATTAGTCTGGTATCACTGCGTAGTGTGGTGTTATTCTTTTTTTGATTTAGTGTTTGGAGTGTCTGCTAGAGGGTGTTGCAATCAGTTACTGCTGCAAGGCTTTGTAATCAATTGTCAGGAATCTGTAAAACGATTGTTAGTAATGCAACTTGTGACGTGTTTTATGTTGCAAACTAAATGTTCATTCTTGACAGTTTGGATACGTTATCATATTTGTGAAGTGTTCTGGTGGTGTGTGGTGTATTTGAGCATGTTTTCTCGAAAAAAATGGGCAGACAGTGTGACATTTCACCACGTAAGCAAGGAATGGTTCTTGCTTTGCATATGGATGGTCATTCTCACAGAGAAATTCGTCGACAACTTCAAATGCATCAATCCACAGTTCGCCGCTGCCTGCAAAAGCAACAAGAACATGGAAAATCATCACTGAGAAGTCACTGTGGCAGAAAGAAAAAGACATAACCTCGACTGGATCGTATGATAAAGGACATGGCACTGAAGAACAGATGAATGAGTTCACGCCAAATTGCACATAAACTTCAAAATGAGGTGGAAGTTAATCTTACTCATGCTACTGTAGTATCCCGACTAAAGAAACGGGGTGTTTCTAAACACGTCCCACGTAAAAACCCCAGACTAACTGACGCACATGCAAAAGCTAGACGTGAGTGTGTGACACGTTATGGCGCATGGAATGATACAGATTGGGAACATGTGATATTTTCTGATGAAAAACTATTTAAATTGCTGGGGAGTGACAGCTCAGTTAAACTGTGGATGCGGAAGGGAGAAGAACTTGCAAAATCTTATATTTTAGAAACTCAAAAGTTTTGTGGCAGTGTTATGATTTGGGCATGTTTCTCTGCAAAAGGGATTGGCAGGATGCATATTTGCACAGGGACCGTTAAGGCTGATCAATATCTGGAAATCCTGAATTGGAAAGTTTTACAAACTGCAGATCATTTTTCTGGACAGAATTTGGACTACTTTATTTTTCAAGACAATAATGCAACCTGTCACCGTGCTCAGGTCGTGAATAACTGGTTTCATGATATGAATATTGAAAGACTTTGGTGGCCGCCCAACTCTCCAGACATGAATCCTATAGAAAACCTGTGGGCTATGATGTGCAAAAAACTTGGTAATCAGACATACAGGTCAAAAGAGGAACTCATGGCAGCAATTGTACATGTTTGGAATGAAATTGAGGTTGAATATTGTCAAAATCTCACTCATAGCATGCCTCGAAGGTTGGAAGCACTTACGAAGGCCAGGGGTGGCCACACTAAGTACTAGTCAATGTATTTACTTACTATCATTACAAATTGACATATCATGATGCATTTAAAACCTTTGTTCAATCTTTTTACTTGTAAAAATTGTATTTGTGCGAAAACGTTCCACAAGCTATATTTGCAATAATTTTGTTACTAGTTCTGTAAAGTGCATTATGTACGTAGCTATGACTTAAATAATAAAAATATATTGTAAAGATATAGTGTTTTATATAATTGCTAGGAAAACAAATCGACAAGTCGAATTAAATCAATAAAACAACTGACAATTCACGAGCGAAATGCTGACGACCAAAAATAATGAAGTGATGCTATTTTTTTTTACAGAGTGTATTATGCCGTATTTGTGTAGCTATGTTTTATTTTTCTTCGTATTCAGTAGGCTAGATGTAGAATTAGTTTTGAAATTTGCTACTCATATTTCTTTCAATTTTCTATACTTTTTCATATTTTTATGTTTTTACTGCATATTTGCATCAATATTTTGCTACTTTTAGTATATATAAATTCTCAATCTAGTCTTTACTGACTGGTATATACAGAGAGGTTTACCGGCACTGGGAATTAGAAGAGCAACTGGACGCTTATTTTCAACAACGAATATCCCATGCAAAATTAGATTTTTTATATTAATATTAGTTCAGGCAGTAACTACTCTTATGTTTGGTCACATTTCACCATTTAATTATTTTTCGTTTCGCGACTCTTTTAGCCTCATTTCTCCAGTAGGAGCGCTTTCATAATGAAGGGCGTGGCTGAAGTCCCTGCCAGACGGTTTTTCGGGTACCTCTTCAAGGTCGGGTACCTAGACCAGATACTTCTTCAAGCGTCCTGTCAACGCAGAAAACACGTTTAGCACCAAATCTTGGGCCCTAAAGGATCCATTTCGCTGGAGCCCGTCGTATATTGAAGGGAAAGTAATGAAAAATATTAGGCCTAGTATTATTTGGTGAAAAAATAAGATATGAAAACACCGAGGCAACGAAATGGCCGAAGTGCTGAAACTCTGGTGAGACGACGGTGTGTCGAACACCGAACACGTTATGGCAATATGTATTTAAATATTACTTTAGAAAAGTGCTGCTACCGTCTGCCCTAGAAATTGATTGTACAAATCACAGTATTAAAATAACTCAATGAAGAAGACTTTGGTGTGCAGGCCATTTAACACCCATGGGGAAGTTTTTTTGTTTTCTTGTTTGTAATCCTGATTGCAAGATTCAAAAAAAATCTGAAGGAAATTGATAAGTATTGTCGAGTAGATCGACAATAACCTTCAGAGTTAGAAATACGAGAGAGTTAAGCTTGCTTTAGACGAAAGCCTTTCCCTTAACATTTTTCCTAGCGTAAATGCTATGTAAATGCTTCCAAAAATCTTATAGCAGACAGTACTTTACACGGTAACATTCCATGTGACATTTCGGTTTGCTTTTGCGATTACAATGTAATACAGCACAAAAGGCACGTCGAGTTACACCATCTATGGTGAGCGCACGATGTTCACATTTGAAACAACTAAAATATTCTTCCATACGATATAGGACTAAGGTATGTATTTAAGCAGCACTATTGATTTGTACCTAATACCGTCTTACAGGAAACGTTATTCCTCTCGGTTGATTTGATTGATTTGGTGTTTTAAGTCCACTTTATGCACAGTAAGGCTAATCGGGACTGGACCTACAGTTTAAAGTTAGATCCGAACCACTATGTGCCTCCACCGGGAATCGAACCCGGGACCCCTTGATTACATGGCGACGAGGCAACTACTGCACCATCGGGGAGGCCCTCCTCTCGGTTGAATAGTTATGAGCTTTTAAAAATGTCAAGTGATCACATTGGTTACATCTCACGCTGCCGCCATTGCATCTGCACTCGTGACCATTTTGGGGCCTTCTCGATAGCGCAGTGGTAGCGTCGTCCTCTTGTAATCAAGGAGTCCCGGGTTCGATACCCGGTGGAGGCACATAGTGGTTCTGAAACCAGTTTAAACTGTAGGTCCAGTACCGATTAGCCTTACTGTGCATAAAGTGGGCTTAAAACACCAAATCAATCAATCGTGACCATTTTGGTCATGGCATAAATGTTAAGAAAATGGCTAAGGAATATGCTTTCGTCTCAAGCGGGTCTTAGTTAGAAATCACAATTTAAAATGTGAACATTTTGCTATGGTAAAGTAACAGGCCCATACGAGAAAAATTTCGCATGGCCTCCACCAGAATCTATCTATACCACTTAGCAATGTTTCCGCAGTAAGCTACCAGCCAAATAGGCGAACGAACAATACCAGGGTAAGAATTTAAGCCAATAAATCACCTGCTTTCACGTGGCAGCAATTGATTCTATGAATAGTGCATTACCTCAGTCTATAATGCAAAAATTCATGGAACTTGTCGGATAGAATGTTTCAGTTACGATTATCCAGCTATTGTTGCAAAACAAAATTGATTTCCTATTGATACTTTCTGCATAACGCTTTACCTGCCGACCCTTGACCTTTGGAAGGAGGCATTAGGCGCAATTTACAGGAACAGCTCTTCTCCAGCGTGGTCACCTGCTCGCCTTGACATTTCACCTCTGTGGCTGCGGCAGAACCTCCAGACGCAAGCTATCGGAACTCCCCGATCGTACCAGGAATGCGGATGCTGTTGAACGGAAATGGAAAAAGATAATCACATTGCAGACCAAATGCAAGGATGCTGTATGCATTAGGAGTAAGCACTGGGGGGCTGAAGGGGTTACAGCTTGAAAAATCTATATTTTCCAATAAAAGCACTAAAAACTCTGCAAAAACCAGAGTGGTAAATGCAGTTGCCATTTTCAGAGTGAAAAGTTCTAAATATACGAAATATCTGATTGTGTATGCCGCCCAGAAAGCAACCAAGGACGCCAACTTTTCAAAAATATTGGGTTCCTATAGGTTTTAAAAATCTCAAATACTCCCTTCCATGTATCATGAAATTAATGCACACCATACCCCCTTTTTAAAATCTGTTATTTACTGATTCCAATACGCAAATATATGACAATACCAAATATAATAATAATAATAATAATATGACAAATTATTAGGTGCGCTACGTCCCCACGGTCCCCTATAAATTGCCGCCACTGAAAGCATCCACCTCTACTATTCCAGCCCCTCCCGAAAAAGAATCCTGCGTACGCCCGTGGGAGTAAGGGAAGATCCCTGTTTATATTGTATAGTGATTCTGGAACTTGAAACGAGAAGCATTCTAAATGAATCAGTAATTTTGAAAACAAAATATTTGTGCTTCAGAAGGATGTGGTGTTCAGTGTAGTAATGAAAGAAAGCAAATAGTAACAATAATGTTGTCTACCGATACAAAACGGGGTCCATTCCGTGTTCTCGCTACTGCAGAACTGCAAAATAATTAGATTCCTGCTGTTTCTATGTAGGAAATTGTTTCACTTTAAGACTGCGCGTCCTCTGTAAACCCTGCGGGAATTAAGCTTCTCTCTTTGGGGATGCTCATTCAGTGGCGTATTTTATATATGTTACCAGTCAGTAAACTAAACTAATGCCTTGCGAACATAGGGTTTTAAATCTTGACAGCATTTGCACGTAATTTAGAAACAATATTTCAATTACTTTCTAAGAAAACCCAAACTCACACACAAAAAAGGTCAAGCATTTTGCCATAAGCATTCCTAATATTATTTTTCTTTTGCAGGCCAGTTAGTTCAAGAAAGTTACATAATTGTTGACAGGCTTTAATGTTGTTTAATACTTGCAATCTGTATCGTAAATTTTCGGAATGTTAAAATCACCAATTAGCAGTATCGGACTTCCCGGCGGGCAATGTATTTATACAGTTGAAAAGAGCATCATACAGCGCAGTCTCAGAATTAGGAGGTATATAAATTGCACATACATATACATAACTATACCAGGAATGGTTCGAAATTTTACTATTATATTATCAATACATGGATCATCTATTAAACATTCTACTTGAATCGCAATAGGTTCCCTTTTAATACCAACCATTTCATCCCCTCCCAGGTTTTTGTTAGTTTCCAATCTTTGATGAGTGGGCAATTAATGGATACGAATGATTTTTCGATTGTGTTAAGAAATGGGATACCATAAGATTTCAATTTCATTTTGTTTGAGGGGGATACACATAATATTCTTTTACCGGGGATAATATTTTTTTGTGGGGCGAAATCCCCGACATCCCCCCGTTAATTCTCACACTGTCTGTAAACCACACAATCTCTTCCAATTTTGCTTAGACCTGCTCAATTTTTCTCACGATACAACTGGAAGTGTTTGTGGGTATTCCCTGCTTTCGGTGCCTGTTGTAAGCATCACATTATTATTATTCCAATTTACACGCCATAACAATATCTCTTTTCCATCTTCGAAATAATTACCTGAATGATGAAACCGAGAATTATCACGGCCACAACCGACCATCAGCACGTGACCGTCGCTACTTGCTGCGAGGTGCTTTATTTGTTATGGTTATTCCTGCGTTCGTGTGAACGGGATTTCCTGCGAATCCTGGTACCCCTTGCGTGGCCTTGTTCGTTGCCACCCAGCGTGGAGATTCCCGCGTAACGGTCGCATGGCCTTGCCCCGTCCTTGACTGCGCTCGTCGACAACTCCTTCGCGACGCTCGTCCGACTGTCACGCTCCGAGGGAAAGAAGGGAAGCGGCTCCTCCACGGGGAAGTCGGTTAGCAGGTTGCGTGTCCGCGGAAGACACAGAAGCGAAAGTGATTCTGATATCTTATCAGCATATTCGAATCACCTGCTTCTCTCAGTATTAGTGCACTCGCTATGTCGCATTGCCAGAAGGGTATAGGATGCTCTTCACTGCAATTATGTAACATCAACGGCGGCTCGAAAGGGAGAGCCGTCGTGCCATGGCACTGGCCTAAGAAGAAACTCATACCTCGCCAAAGTATTGTTAAAATAATACATTCGGGGCCGGTTGTATAAACATCACTAACTGGAGATCAGATTTGATCTACGATCCGGTAGTGAACTAAGTTCAAGCTTCGATCATGTTGTATAAAGCTAACTGTCGATTTGTCGATCTTAGATGAAATCCTGATCTTGGGTCAAAGAAATGCGTTTGACAACGTGGCAAATCCAGACATGTCGCTAGTGTGCCTGTGATGTTGCCAATTGTCCAACACTGAACAAATATTTTAAAGTCGGTTTCGGAAAATGCATGTATTTAATATTTGAAAAAAGAATAAATCTGAGATGATGGATGTAGTAAATATTCGAATATGTTGCAAGTTTAGTAACATCACGTAAATTAGATACTAAACGGCCATTTATTGCTTGTGCACGTTGCACGTGGATGATTTGTCCTTTTCTCGGTTGCAAAGGGGAGAAAATATGCTTGCATAGATATATATATTTTTTAAAAAATATGTATTTCTTTTTAATGCTAAAAAGAGGTATAACAACTTTTTTTATACTCTGATTTGGAGCTATTGTTCATGTAAGGAGATGTTTATTATATTTATTTTGTGATTACACAACATGTTACAGGTGGACCATTAGTTGCTGTAAGTAATATACGGAATTTTCCTTGCACTTGAATAGCCTACGTTGTGAAATGTAAAATGTGTTTGCATTTTCCCGAATGGAAAGAAATATTGAAACAACAGTGGCGCTGGTCCTCTCGGATGTAAATTATGCACAAAACAAATAATATTCTAAATAAAATATGTGTCATTTATATATCGGGAGGATAGAAAGCTTTACCAACTAAAATGCAACGTGCTCGGTTCATAAAACAGTAAATATATACACTACAACCAAAGTTACATGATCTGTTACATTCTGCGAACAACATTGAATTTCAATAACACTTGGTTGGATGCAGTAAAGCGATATGGTAATATTTTTATACTCCCTCTTCATCCCAACGCAAGTTTAACAATGATATCATAACAACAAGAAAATATAAGCGGGTCTATTTTCGGTTTGTATCAAGAAAAAATACATGGTACTCGTATTTCAAACACTAAATAACAATGACACACGATATATAGAAAGAAAGAAAAATGGAAGAAAGATTTATCATTGTTCACCTCGTTGTGCATGCTTCTTCTTTATTATTATAGAAACAGGATTTTATGAATTGATTCTCCCGTCTTGCCGCATACGTTCACTTGCAACACATTTTACAAGCAAATATTCGTTAGTGCAGCCATGTTACAACAGCTGAACTAAAGTCAATGTCTGCTGATCGGAGAAAAATCGCGGATCAACTTTGATCGCAGGGACTTTTATACAACACAAAATCAGAGTTCAGCGTGACTGCAAATCAATTTTACTGGCTAATCGAGGATCAACTGTTATATACAATCAAAAATGTAAAGTGCTCCCCTGTGCTTAGCACCACACCATGAAAGCGTATAGGGGGTGGTGGGTAACGCCACAATCGGGCCTTATAATTTACAGTACATACAAGGAGATTCGAATCTCGCAATCGGTAAAGCTGATGACCGCCTCATCCTCCAGCGGCATCGCCAGCTTTTCGTACCCTCGCGAGTCAAAGGTCCGAGCCGTCCAAGAGCTGGCCTAACCAAGTTGACACATGTGCAGAGGGTTGAAGAGTCTCGGCGGGAAACAAGGTGGAGGGAGGGGAAGGGGGGTAGCCATAAGACACCAGCGGATCCCGTTCTCGCTTGGCACGACGAGGGACATAGCTGCCACATTTAACCGATTTGCTTTTCTGCCTACTTTTGAAAAAACGAACGTAGTATTTATCCAAAGTTAAATGAACATAGATGCGTCCGAAGGGCCATCCAGACTTTAATATTGTTTATAAAGTAAAAAATCCTATGGTGATGCGAGTTTCTTTCGATATTTCTTTTACAACAAATGTCTAGGATATTTTCGACGTCCAGTTGGAATACGTGTGCATTTGGGGAGGAGAAGGTGAGAGGATTTGTTTTTCCTTCGTCCTGTAATTGTTGTTTTTTAGGAAAGTGTCCTGTAGTGTATAAAAGATAGGTTAGTGAGTGAAGATTAATCGGATTAGTGCGTTGTTACTTATTACACACACTGTTCCACGTTACCAAATGAGGATAAATTAAATGTGGCGCAACCACAAGTAGGGGGCGCGGGTTGGTTGGGGGGGGGAGGGTGCATTGCTGAGGTTGTTTTCTTCGATTTCTTGATCATATCTATACACTACCCATCATAGTAGCCGCCGGCTGCCACTGTGTAACATCATATCTCATATTCTAGTCGATTCGTGTTTTAAGATTTGGAAAAAGTTGTCTCAAATACAGAGGTTGATCCGACCGACATGTAAAGTGTACTTACCCTATGAAAAGCCGTGCCGCCATCACCGGCTGTGTTCTATGGGACCACTAGCATTATGGACTATCGCCCGACATTGCAATTTCCACTGCAACAAACTACGTTGGAACTCATGCATAGGAATTCCACCCCATTACTCCGTACAGGCTTTTCATACGCAGTGAGGGAGTGGGGGCGGCAATGTTGTAGACGTTGTTTTAACAGTCCAAACGCGCAAAAATCCATTGGACTGGCATTAGGGCTTTTGACAGGAATGCCATGAAAGGGAATAACACGGATTCCTGTTTCCTGCTCCATGTACTGTAGTCCGACCGGTATGTGCAGATATTTAGCTGAATTGTGCATTTTTTGTGATAAAAGCATGAAACTTTAAATGTAGTTTAATATCCACCATAATATCATTTTAAAGATTGGAGGCATTTAACATACCTTGTTCGTCAGTAATGGCGGACGTTTTCAAAATGGCGGCCGATTTATTAGTATATCTTTTGACTCAAGCGGTGTAAATTAACTTTTATTGGTCATGTTTGAAGATGTATCTTTGTTATTGGTCAAAGGAAAGGAACAGTTTCCAATAAGGCCTACGAAAGCATTCTAAATGTGCATTAATGACGAAAAATACCTTGTTTGCTTATGTTTAAGCGGCGCGTTTTTATAATAGCATGTTGTTGTTCAAACCGCTTCAGTTTTGAAGTCTGAAGTGTAATCGTTAAGTAAGTGTTATCAACACTTTAGTTAGTAATTATCTTATTTCACTGATGTGAGTTGTATAAATTCCAGGGGCAAAAACACAAACAAAGACTTAACTATTTAATGCTACTTGAAAGAGTCTCTTGCAAATCAACAATGGTATTAAATGTTATCCATTAATCAAATTGTTTTAATTTTCAAATTATTGCTTATAATCAGTACCTGAGAAAATACCAAAACATATGGATTTCATAAATGACATCTGCAAAGGGTGTCTTGTCCTTCGTCACAGCATAGACTACATAGTTGAGTACACGGAAGGTTTACAGGGAATCAGTAGGAAAATGATAGCATTGATCTCTTGCAAAGTTTGAAAGACTAGGAGGACAACCTGCATCAAGGAATCGAACACGCAAACGTCCACTTTATGATACTCGCTCTTAAACTCCATAAAGCGCAGCCTGCGGAGCTCCCTTCTGAACTCGAACGCCGTGAGGATAGGATTCTTGCTGGAAAATCACCTGAACATTTATCCACGTAGCCGCACTTCAAAATTTCCACCCGTGCCTCCCTCTCTGGTGGTAGTGTTAGCCATTTCGGCTTCCATTTGCTGTTCTTAACAAGCGTGGGTAGTTCTGGAGACTTTTCCAGGGCTCCACCCCATACATGGCCAGCCTAGTAGGCCACACGAAGGTGATGTTAGTGCAGAGCATCTCCTGTAGAGGAAATATGTTCAATATCTCTTCTTTTTTAACTCTTGGGGCGTCGTTGTCGTACTGAGCTACGATGTAGCGCCCTTTTACACATCGAAAGTATTCTCAGCATGAACTAGAACGTAGGTGTCAGTTCTTGAAAGGTGTTCCAGGCCACCCATGTTGAACGCTCTTTCTTCTCCTCGAAGCTTAGTGTTGGTCACTAATCGAGATAAGCGACTGTCTTTGGAACTAGGCAGCATTTTCACGAGACGAAACTAGATGAGAAAGACAAAAGTGCCTTCTCATGGGCAACGCTAGCTAAAAGTGGTGTTGCACCCACTTATGGCATGGAGAGCTGAGGTATCACTTCACTTTGCCTCACCCCTAGGTTCGTCCATATTCGTGGCATGCATATATTTGAAATTTTTGCTAGTTTCGCTTGCCACCATCAAACGTTCGCATCCAAGCTTCTAAGCGAAACTGATGGCAAGGACACTCGTTCTGAGTGCACCTTTCTACAATATGCAGGCAACACCATTTAATGCGTGCAGAAATATTAGTATCTGCTGTTCCTGAGAGCACGGTGAAAGTCAATCTGTGCTTGTGTGCACAGTGGCCTTTACTTAAACTTCGCAGGTAGACACAACGATTCGAGAAGACTGAAGTTTATAGAAAATTTATTTCATTTCCTCATCCACACGAAGGAACTGAAGCAAATTTTGGAGAACAATCCTTTGCTCTCCTACACCCCTTCAAAATGTCTCTCCTCTTTGCTGTTGTGAGGCTCGTGGTGCGATACATGTCAAAAACCACTTCTATTAGTCGAACTGGCTTGAACTGCGATGTTTGTCAGATGCAAACAAAGTTAATTACTGCCGCATCATCTATGAAAAGCATACCTACTCGTATTCCAGGGTGGTAAGTAAATTTCTCTAGACATGGCAACAAATCGGACTTAGCTCCAACCATTTACCGACAAAGGAGACCATTCGTCACTTGGCAAGAAAAATACATAACCGAGATCAAATTCTATCATGTTTCACTGGGATGAGCTGTTTGTTCCTTTTCGCGCGATTTTGTTCCCACAGGAGGACGACTGAAGAGAAAACGATTCTTTTCTTAAGTAAATTATTGAACGGCATTGTTCGATGTATTAGATAATCTTGGAAGAAATTACTGCATTTATTCCGTCCAAGTTCCTGGATGTCTCTTGCAGACTGAGCAACAGCTGCATCTGCCACTATTCGTGTGTCGGTTTTCTAAGTCCACTCGTAGGCGACACGTAGGATTTGACAGGCTTCACAAAAGATGCTTGTTTGCTGCATTAATCTTCGTGGTGCCGATTCTTCTCGGTCTCTTCAGTTCAGGTACCTTGAGTGCAGCGAAGAGTCTGGGGAGCAACGTCGCACATAACGGTACGGAAGGGAAGAAAGTGAGCGGGTGGAGCTAAGCAGTGCTGCTGCAAACTGCTGCTAGCTCCAGTCATGTTGTCCCCTCCTTGAAAGCCCGTCCCCTTATGAGTCACTACTTGCGCAGAGGACTTGTTTTTGTTTGCTTGCTCCACAGACTCTTGAGACAGACTAGAAGTAATTGCGCTGGGCTCTCCGTCAATCCTATCGCTTCTCCAGTCCCCTTGACTAACGCACTTTTTTGCTCGTGAGCCTTGTGAAGTAAATTTTCTTTCATAAAGCGACCACAAACACAATAACCTTCTCCCAGAAACCTTGGCTCATCTTCCCCTACATCCCATCAGCTCGGCCTACGGGGAAACCTGCTTCACTCTGCCCCTCCCTTACACGCGCGAGTACGATGCACACGACACACGGTTCTGCGCAGGTTCTTTTGCTTGTGATCTCACTATAAGAAATTCATCACATATTGTTGGATTCTGTTCTTTTAAGCTCATCTATCTCGCCGCGTACTGCGACACCATGGATTGATTAATTATGGTGATCCAGGGCAAAAAATATCCAAAAGTGAACCCAAGACTCCACGTATAGAGGAAAGTTGTATTTCTGGACAGATCGATCCCAGATGAGAACCTAACTCCAATTGCAGGAGGATCTCCCAAAAAGCAAAGTGTTTTTCACTCTAGGTTTCTGTGGTCTTGGGATCTTGATTGTTGTTGATCTTGCCTATGAAGGTCATAGGATTTGTGCTAAAGTTGCCTTGCGGAAGCTGTGACTTCATGTGCACCCTTCATATGTTTAATGAATGGGTACGATGTTCCGCTGCTAGCCACTTGAGCTACAGTTCATCAATTCAATTGGCAAGTATTTGCACTCTGCTACAATTCTAATGTTCTGCTCCCGAGGGTGTCGTGCCGCTTTTCTGTAAGCTGATGTCTCTTACATCGCACTTGTTAGTTTATCGGACTACCAACTCTATGGGTGGATTAGGCTCATCCTTCGACAGAAAACCAGGAATATGGAAAATATACACATTAGAAGTCTGTAAAGTGTAAGTTGTACATAAAGTTTGTCAAAGTGTGTAGTCATTTTCTCCATGATAGGTACAATAATAAAAAGTTAAACAAATATAATGGCTTCGATTTCAACATGATTCAAATCAGATTTAATTAATGCTAGAGCTCACCAGACGTTGATGCAATCCATTATTCTCATTGTGATACTATAAAGGCGTTATTAGTTATCGATGACATCAAGACAACAATCTGCAGGTTTCATATTGCTGCTTGATTATAACGTTATTATTTTTCAATAGGGTCCTTCGATGAAGTAACCTCAATGGAAGTGGCGTAAAAGAACCTTTAATTTAATGATAAAATGTAAACTATACAGATATAACTGTAGAATGACGCAGGCAAATCATAGGGTATCAAAATTAAAAAAAATCACCCCCTGTAATTTAGGCAACCAGCATTTACCTGTTATCAGACGTCTTTGATATAATGTAATAATTACTGTAATAGAGTCTCCTGCACTATTTGCCGTGACGACAATATAAAAGAAGTGACGATGGTATCAAAATGTAGCCCATAAGATGTACTGAGGATCCCTATGATGGCCATTTTGAAAATTGTACCCTCACCCCTTGCCATGGGGTATTGTCAATGCCATCAACCTTCAAAACGTTTGATATATTACTAATTTATAGACCAATTTTCATTCTTTTATCACAAAAATGCACAATTCAGAAAATATCTGCATATTGGCCCGACTATAAATTGTTCAGTCTTTTGTGTTTTTGCAAATGGAATTTATACAACCCATATATTCACATCCGTGAAATATGATAATTAGTAACTAAAGTGTTGATGACTATCGATTACACTTCAAATTTCAAGACTGAAGCTATTTGAGCAGCAACATGCTATTATAAACAATCTTGAAATACGGCCTCTCCGATGGCGCAGTGGTAGCGTCATCGCCTTGTAATCAAGGGGTCCCGGGTTCGATACCCGGTGGAGGCACATAGTGGTTCGGATCCCACTTTAAAACTGTAGGTCCAGTCCCGATTAGCATTACTGTGCATAAAGTCCACTTAAAACACTAACTCATCTCAATCTTTAAAAAGGCGCCCCTTAAACATAGGCAAACAAGGTATTTTTTGTCATTAATACGCATTTCGAATGCTTTCGTACGCCTTATTGGAAAGTTTTCCTTTCCTTTGACGACCAATAACAAAGATACATCTTCAAACAGGTCCAATAAAAGTTAATTTACATCGCTTGTGTCAAAATATATACTAATAAATCGGCCGCCTTTTTTAAAACGTCCGCCATTCCTGACGAACAAGGCATTTTAAATGCCTCCAATCTTTAAAGTGATATTTTGGTGGACATTAAACTACATTCGAAGATTCATGCTTTTATCACTAAAATGCACAATTTTACACATATCCGCCGTACCACTGATAAAACCAGAGGGATGATCTAGCGGTGTGGCTGGACGCTTTGTCCATGTGGATCCGCACCTGGTTCTTGTTGGCTCCGTATGACAAATATTTATATGCTACTTTACGTAATAAGAAACGTTATTTAAAATATGGATGGGCTAATTATATTTTAAGAATAATAATAATTTAGTTTTGTTTGGAAGTAGGTATAATATTTTTTCTTTGCATTATATTTAGTCAAGAATATTTATAAAATCAGTGGCATTTTAGTGCATGTTCAATATCTGATGTATTTAGACTTTTGATTGAAGATGCAACTTTGCATTGCGTAATGCGTTGATTTTTCTGTATATAACACCAGCTCGAAGATTCCACATCACATTTGCTTGATATTCTGTAAAGGCTATTTAGGTAATGTCCCAGAAGTAGAAATAAATGCTCCAGAAACAAAATAGTTGATTTTGTTTTAAGAAAGCGATCGCAAAATTAATTTGTCAAACTAATAATTTTAGGCTACACAGGACTAGTTACCTACATCAAGAGAACATACGTATAGGTGGGTTTAATGTGACATCAGGATGTGCACAGCAGCCATGTTTGCTCCCAATTTTATTTGTCGTTTTCAAGGAAATATCCAGCAAGTAGCGTTCATTACATCTGCACCAACTACACGTTTGTTTTAAATCACGAATGTCTGTGTTAGTGTCTCCCGCCCACCCGCTTGAATTCCTTCTGCTTACAAGAACTGGCCTCAATCATGGCTGCTCGATCCTACAATTCAACAGTTTGTGACGTAGGTGAACCACACCTATTGAATGTATTACAGTTACTCATTGAAAAGAGAATGAACTTTCGTGGTATATGTTTGTAACAAGTTGCTCATGTCTTGTAATCACCTACCAACCTCAAATTTCACTTCTTCTGTTACACCGGTGTGCATGGGAAAAAGTCACACGAACTCCAGTTTGGTTAGTTAAATTATTATTCCACTTTCAGACTAAGCACAGACACGAGTAAGTGAGCGAAGGAAAAGGGAATTCCCATACAAGGCCTTCCTTCCTGAAGGAGACGGGAACTAGGATTTTTCACTAATTTTGTTTTAATTAATTATGTAACAACATATTCTATAGAAAAGTAAAAACTTGTAATGATAATTAACAGGGAACGGATTTATATGTAGTAAAAATGTGCTAAATATGTAAATACTTATTTAGTTATTTTCACCAAAATATGGATTTAAATATGGACCTAAAATTGTAAAAATTTACCATTTTCATAATATAAGACAGTACACGAGCTACATAAAATACAGGAATATCAAGTGTTTTACGATAGCAACAGCAATGAGTTGCGAGGGTGTAAAATTGGAAAAATTTATATTGTTCGGATGACAGAAAACTTGTAATTAATGCAATTGGAGAGTATAAAAAAAAGGTCGTAAACTTTCGTTTGTTTAACGCCGTTTCGGACTTTGTCAGTTATTCGCAAGAAATTTTGTGTCGCACTGGAACATGTAGTTATTGCACGAATATGGAGTATATGATGAGAAATTTTCTGAAATATGGAAATAATATGTAAAATATGAGTCAAAACCTAATATACACAAATATGGAAAATAAAAACTGAATTTTGTGAGTCTACATGCCATGATGCGCAAAGATAATGCAAAACATAACTTATTTCAGCTTCATACATGAATATGTCTTTATATATAAATTCGTTAAATATTAGTACTATTCTTAGATGTTCTTTTTTCCACACACGAGTGACCAAGCACATATTTGATTTCGATCTTCTTTTTCTTGCAGGTTATTGGCGTCATGCCTACTCCTGGGCCTGGCGCATCCGAGCTCCAATCCGCGGCCCGCGGCTCGCACCCAGCACCTGCACCCGCCGGTGGAGATCGACCCCATCCCAGCAGGTCCGAAGGTGCAGATGCCGCACCTCACTCCGTCCGAAGTGAACGCTTTCATTGCGCAGGCGCAATCGGCGATCAACGAGAGATTCGATAAGTTGGAACCCACCATTTACAAGAAGGGTAAGAGGCGAAACCATCACCTATATTTGTTTCTTCGCTGTGCATTCTAAGCTCCCTTTTGTCCTCAAAAAATATGCATATTAATGGGGCATTCTATTGTCACATGTCACTGGTGGGTCTTCACTTAATAAAAAGTTTATTTTAATTTCTGAGAATTGTCAAATAATGGAAAATACATTATTTAAGACAACGAGTAATGGTAATAGACCTTTGAATATTCTAGTGGAGTTGAGGGGAAAATGTAACAGTGAAATGAGAAATTAATTGTTTTTTGGTGTCACGGGTGTGACACAATAGAAAACAAAAGTGAATCAAAAAGTTAAAATAAACTAACAATATATAAAACACCTTCTACTTTCTAACTAAATTATATATAATACTAGAATTTTTATCCAACAGAGAATATCAGATTATTCACTCACAAGAAATGATAAAGTTACATCACTGCATTTAATTTTAAAAATTGATCTATGATTGGTGAAACTGATGAATTTTCGTTATTCTGAATTTTGCTTGTACTTCTATTGCACTTTGTACATGATTTTTTTGTATTTTGTTTATTCTCCCTCGTATTAATCGCGATGATAAAGATGGACGTTGATAAGATTAGAGTGACGGTTAAAGGAGCGTGGGAGGCAGTTGCCCCTATTTTCTTGTCACGTTTTGCCCCCTCACTATGGCCTGTCCTTGCCCTTCCCCCAGTTTTGGCACACGCAATCGCCTCTACTGTAGAGTAATTAAGGAATGAACTGAAACATTACCCTTATCTTGCCCTGGAATCGAATCTTCAGTTTGAATTGAATTGATGTTTTAAGTCCAATTTATGCACATATAGGCTAATCGGGACTCGACCTAGAGTTTAAAGTGTGATCTGAATAACTTTGCAATTTGCCTGCACCAGGTATAGAACCCTTGATTCGAATCAAAATCTATGGTTGCGAGATTTTGAGTCTTGCGGCATGTGCAGTACGCTTTATTAAATAGAAATTGACTTTAATGTACTATTTTAAGAAATAACTATGAAGTTTTTGTGTTTGGTTTACACATGTCTCTGCACATATTTGATTTCCATCTTCTTCTTCATCTTGCAGGTTATTGGCGAATGCAAGTCGCGAAATATTCATTCTAAGAGATCATTTATCTTGTGCTCTTGTGTCAAGCGATTGGTTGAATATCACTTGCGATGAATTTACCTAGGAGATCCTAGAAAAAAAGAATATATCCAAGATTACGATAAGAGATTGATAAGATACAAAATTAGTCATGCTTTTCGTCTAGTGTGTCTGAGCCTTTGCAATTGTTATTTATGTTATTACCGTACTGTATTGTAAATGATCTATCACTTCTATTTTACACTCTTAATGAACCGTATAACGATTCTTGCCTACATTGTGATTATCATTACTTCAAAACTTGTTTATTATTATTTAACTGCCTGCGAGGTCTACCCCATTTTTCTGCTTTTAGAATATTTTATGGGTAATATGTTCTATTTCATTATTTTGAACAATACGGCCCTGCTAGACCGCCGCCACTGTTCTTATGCGTGGCATTAATTGTTTAAAGATACGAGGGTAATCATCTTTATTTTATCATATTGTATTGTGTAGCACGGTTGATTGTATCATTGCTGTAACACTTCTCGATTTTAGCAATCGTTTCGTATTGTTTTTCATGTGCATTTGGTAATTTAAATCTTATGGACTTTTACGGGGTAGAAAAATAATGAATTACTGCACGAGATTTGCACATCTTCAATTTATGTGGGTTCGTTACATTTGAAATTACGACGTCACGAGCGGCTAGGGACAGCCTTAGCACCTTGGGAGATATATACAGCAAACAGCAAGCCCGTACTCAAGGGGAGGCACGGGGGCCATGCCCCCCCCCTTGAGCAATAATTTTTTTTAATTTGAACGTATAAAAACCTATGAAAATAACGTTGATGATTTTTCAAATTTTGCAAGAATTTCGATTTTGTTCTTGCACAATTGAATTGGCTCCAGAATTCTGCAGTCTGCAATATTTGGCAATTTTAGTTTTATAACCCATGATGCAAGGGTATCAGACATCTCGATTTAGTCGGGAAAGTCCATTGCTTTCAATCCATGTCTCGACTTTTTTCGTCTCGGCTCGGAAACTACGTGCTATAAAGGAAGAGTCTTGAGCCACTGCAGACATTGTACTGATTATGTAGGACATTCTGTAGAATACTGTGCATATTTTAAAAATTATCTAATTTTTTTTTTATTAGTCAAAAACAGTTGTTTGACACTCGAGAAATAGGAACCCCTTCATTATTGAATGGTTTATTATATTACAGTGCCACTAATTTTTCACATTAATTTGCATAAGGGGAAATCTTGTATGCTTTTTACATTATGGAACAAAGGTTCTTCAATGACTGCAATACAAAACTAACTATATAAGGGGGATGTGCATTTAGCTCTCCACCAGTACCGTACGGTCTGATCCCTTTTCACCGCCACTGAGCAGAAGCATAACGCTTTTATCTTTGCCCAGAACGCTTAGTTCACAATTCTGCCAGACACCTGCCATCGCTAATGTACAATGTATATATGCAGCGAGCACACGATCGGCAGGTACCAGCAGCACCTACCGGTAAGAAATTCATTTATAATCACTATGTTGTTCTTCGCAGGGGCGCAGCAGCGACCAGGCACTCCAGCGTGGTTCATGGGTGCATCGCATCGCACCAAAGTCTCCGCCAGGAATCTGACGCGAATCGCTCTTGTGGCAGAGGAGGCCACCAAGTACATCAGGCAGGCGTAAGTCCTTTCTCCAGTTTCTAATAATTATAAGAATTTGTCTCTTGTCACAAAACCTTACCTGCAGCATTTAGCTCTAAAAATAGAAACCGGTATTCAAAAATAGTTTATTTTCTCATTGCTAACAAAACATTATGCGAATGATTGATTGAATTAAAATTGTTGGGTGTGTTGGCACATATGGCCATTTTGAACCCTTAAATGTATACGGAGAAATATCCCCTTATCTAAAATTCTTACTTAAAAATTTAAAACAAGGTGTACGAAAACCCTTGAGAAAAGTTGAAAGTGTAAGTTAAAGGGACCTGCACAAGACAAACACAAAACATTAAAATGATAAGAATAAATTAGAAGCTTTCTCACAGACAGTGGAAGAAACCAGCTCTTCGCAAGTGCTAAAACATTTTTCACTGTTGTCATCTCCCAAAAGAGATGACAAACAGTTTGGAAGATTAAAAGTCTGCCTGAGGGAAGCAAAATCAGCACATTCAACAAGAATGTGCCGAATACTTAACATTTTAAAATTTAAAAATTTATGAGTTTCCTAAGAAAGCTAGAACTCTTAGTAGAATTTCCGATGTTCCATTTCATAGCACATTTTCAGATGCATGCACCCCACACCCACCCGCCGTCACACAGAAAAGAAATAAAAAGAGATTACTGCATAACTGTAGTAAAAACTAATTAGGTTACGGCATTTCCTTCTTAGACGCACAAAGAAGCCTGAGAAAAATGTCATTAAAGATGTGAAGAAAACAAGTGTGCAGAAAGTGAATGCGTTAACTGTAAATGTAATGGGGAGGGGGAACGGTTTAACACACTTAAGCGTTGAAATGCATACAAAGTGGATATTCCATAGAAAAAAAATAGAAATGTGATTGACGTGTTTGAATCCATCACTGTTCCAAAAAAAGTTTTGGTTCGACGACTTATATGGATTCGATGATATTTTCAGTATTTTCCCAGAAAATGGTTGACCCAGTTTCGTCATATTCCAATTACAAATTTGATTGAACGAAAACAACCGTGTTGTTTAATGAAACACAAACTCAAACACTCAATTCTCCGGAAATGAGAAAGAAAACTATGCAATCAGCCCCTAAGAAAGCATGACTGACCTTCCATTCACCAGGGGAATTAAGTGGGCTGCTCTGTCCTCGACGTCACTAAATGCAGGACCTTTGATGCCTGCGGACGAATCTGAATTAAGGAGGATGGGAAACCAACAGGGGTAATCGTGATCTAGTAGCTCGTATCGTGCGATACGAACAAGTCTTTTGCTGTTGCAATTCCTTTGAGGAATTTTCTCGTGTATCATTGCGACCAATGGAAGGCTGCAAATAAACGACGATTCGTAATCCAATAAATACAGATATGGAATAAATTTAGACGAGGATGAGTGCTCCATTCAAATGCTCTTCATTTCTAGTGTATGCAGACTTCGAATAACCGAACACATAGCCTGTTGTGGATGATCTTGTGTACCGATCCAACACTAATCTCCATTGCTCTTGCTATCTAAGCTACAGTGATGCGGTGATCTTCACGAATAACTGCTTCAGTCGTAACCGTGACCGATCGACCAACACGTGGTTTGTCTTCCACACTTGTCACACCGCTTTTGAACTTATTCACCCACTCGTACACTTGGCATTTAGCCAAACACTTATCGCCGTAAATTATAGTCATTCGTCGATAAATTTCAGACGGGTTTACACCCTCAAAATGCAGAAAACGTATCACTGATCTCATCTCCGCTTTCGTACACTGTGTGACGGGCGCCATGATGGCAATCTACGAGGCTTCCGCAGTTAACGCAGGGATTTTGCGTCACGCGCTACGGGGCTTCCGCGGTTAGTACAAGGGTACATCCTAGAATAAGCGTATGAAGTTTCGTGATTGTGGACCTATTATAGGAGATTTTATTGCAAAATTCTGGTTATATATTGATTGCCCCTTGTATATATACTATTTTCCACCTTGAACTTCAACTTGATAGGACATAGATCAAATACCACTCCGTATGTAGCTATTTGCTTTATTGTTGTTATTCTCTGTTCACTTCGGTAAAATATACTTGTTCGGTCAGGAATGCATTAGGAGACACGTCTGGGTGTTGCGATTTTATTCCTGACTGACGTTATATGCTACTGCACACAATTTCACAAGGAAATTTCAACTTGCCAAACACGAACGCTGTACTGGCGATTACAATGGAACTGACATTATTGTCGGTCTTCTGTAGTATAGGAGAGCAAGCAGTCACACTTCAAGGACTTGCTCGTCAAAATGGCTGTTCCAAGCAAGAGCCTGTTGTGACTTGTAGGGACCAATCACGACTTCTACTTCCTCCATAAATTAATGTCGCCACAGCCAATCGGTTGCGGCCAAAGCAACTAATAAAAAAAATATACTATTATGATGTTTGTGGATGTTACATTTCGAAGGATTTTCACGATTGTGTTCAATGCATAAAACATGCATTAGATGCTTTTCATTCTCCAGTTCTGTACCTATATTTGATAAAGTTAATTCTCCAAGTGATGTGGGATTTGAAAATACTACAATTACCTAGGTACAAGTAACATATTAAAATAAAAGCCCATTTCAAAACAAGCGATTTTGAATTTGAATTTGAATTTAAAATTTTGGGTGCGTGAGCTATTTTGCATCCGTCACTTTATACGGGGTCCAGCCCCTTACCTGCACTAAAATGTAACTAATAACATAACTGTAACGTTGGAAGACTAAAATATTCTGACTTAGGTTAACAGAACTAAAATAAACATAACTTGAATGTCATGTCGTAACTAAAATGTTAAAATATTCTGATTAGGTTAAAAGCTGAGGCTGTAAAGCAGCACTCGGCACACACAAGGACAAAACACAGGACAACACACAAACAGTCCTACGAAGATTATACTGGCCATAGGTCAAGACGCCAGGGCCTCGTTCGTCCGCAAAATGCAGTCCAGGGTGTACTACGTGGAAATGAGGTTGACAATTGGGTGAACTACAAGCGATTTAAAAGAAGATAATTCTCGCGCAATTACAGTTATTATGAACAACATGGCGAATTTATTTTTCAAAATGTATTTTCTTTTGTGTGATTTATGGACACGTACGAAAGAGCTATCTGAACAAATCACAACTTGTATCTCCGTTATCTTAAATTTACATGATTGGATCTTTTTGAGCTGCATACAGACAGTGTATATGGATAATAAATAACATAAATATTATCATGACAGAGTCGAACCGGTCAGTCGACGTCCCTGGAAATTGCAATCATTCCAATTAAAAACAAAGAATGAATTTTATTATCTTGATAGTCGATAACATAAACAGAGTTGGGTTAAATTAAAACTAGTTAGCTCAAAACATTGACTGTAAATTGCAGGAACCAGACCATTTTCTTCCATTTAATCCAAAGAAATAAATGGTTCATGAGTTTCCAATATTTAAAGAAAATGAGATCCACATTTTTCTCCTAATATTCAAATTTTTGTTGATCGAGATGTGTAAAAGCAATAACATTTCAGTATATTAATGGCATGAAGTGTGAAAAATTAAGAAAAATAGTTGTGCAAGTCTGGTATATTGAGTAGAATTCTCTCAAGGATTTAATAATAATAGTAATAATAAAAGTAACAATAACAATAATAATAATAAATAGGTATAACATCGTTTATTGTGCATACATCATAATAATACAGGTATTATTTTATGATGATAATAATTATTATTTCGACCATTCAATTTTATATCAATGTCTTGACCCCCTTAAAAATATCTGGCTACACCCACTAAAAGAACGTAAAATTAAAGAGAACCCCAATGTGTGATAGATGTATTTATTATGCTTTCCAGATACCACCTGACTTCCGACCAAGTGGGCTACGGGATGCCCATCATGGACGTGAGGACGACGGCGTTGGGCAAGGGCTGCCCCGTGGAGGTAGACTTCCCCTGCCAGCCCCGCAAGTACAGGGCGTTCAGCGGGTACTGCAACAACGTTCAGAGCCCTCGGTGGGGGAACAGCAACACTCGCTACCTCAGGTTCTTCCCGGCAGATTATGGAGACGGTAAGTAACAAAAGTTTTTTTGTTTTTTAAATTTACGTCCCGGCAGATTATGGAGACGGTAAGTAGCAAAGGTTTTTTTTTTTAATTTACGTCCATGTGTGAGGAATGATACTCTCAAAGTATTCGATTAATTTGCTTTATTTTACTTCGCTTCTTGTGCCACTTTTGTCTAATTTGCGAAGATGGGGATGAGTGATGATATGATGTAATTGAAGAATGGATACTCACAAACATCTATCCCCAGCCCGGGATTCGAACCCGGGACCTCTGGCGTCATAGCGCGATGTGCCAACCACTCCGCCACGGGAGCCGGTTCGTTGTATTCGATAAGTGATATTCAATCTGATTTTGCACAACGTAAAAGAGCTGTTTAATTTCTTCCCA
Source organism: Lepisma saccharinum (assembly GCF_977018435.1). Classification (NCBI taxonomy): domain Eukaryota; kingdom Metazoa; phylum Arthropoda; class Insecta; order Zygentoma; family Lepismatidae; genus Lepisma; species Lepisma saccharinum. Next base: position 61,636,985 of record NC_139249.1, read on the forward strand.
ATCGTTTGTTGTTCTCATTTAATTTTTTATATATTATTTTTCAAACTCCATTTTCTAACACACGCAGTGATGACTGAAATTACGGGACAAACAAGACGAGATCCATCTCTCTAAACTAAAAAAAGCAAGCTAATTTTCACTGAAATAAACTGTGTTGGAATACTTTACTACATATAATTTGTGAAAATAAGCTTGTGTTTATTTGTATGAGTGCGTCTTTCTTTGTTGGTTTTTTACGTCGCTCTACCTAATGGGTTAATCACGATTCCCAGATTGACTTGTGTTTGGTATCAACCTACAACATACATGGAGCGTATAGAAAACGAAACGAAAACACGAACATTTTAAACACAATAAATGAAGACAGTAAATAGCCAGTGAGAGTGTATGTGTGTGGGAGGGGTGTAATAAAATCGGAAAATAATTGTGTCAAATCCACTCCCTTTTGTCCGTAAACTCAGTAGTTGTTACACATTATAACACTATTTGGTGTGTCCACCTGATACATGATGTCTCACAACGATGCCCTTAATCGCAATGTATTTGAAGTAAGAAAGGATAATATTCAATGTTGTACGAGTATTTTAAACAACTCAAAACTAGACGTAATATCTGGCCAAATCTTCGATATTGTTAGTCATCGTCTTCTGATTCACAAATTATGTATTCGTTTTAATATTAATAGCACATTTCTAACCTTCCTCACAGAGTAGCAACATAACCTTTCTTCATGCCCTCTCTGGGGTTCCACAGGGTAGTATTATAGAGCATATCTTATTCATATTATTCGTTGATGACCTTAATAACCATTTCAAAGCTCCTTCTAGTAATTACCTTCTTTTCCCAGATGATTGTTAAATTTTCAAATAAATCTCCACCTTCATCGATACTCACCTTCTCCAGAATGGCATAACAACTTTTACTTCCTGGTGTCTGACATGGGAGCTTACATTAAATCCTGAAAAATGTACTTCTCTCACCGTGTCTATCAAAAGGAACCTCTGAAAGTCATCTTACTACATCTCTGGCAATAACATCAAAGCCAATGGTAACGTCGTATCCGGGTTCGATACGTGGACGCACATGGCACAGTGGTTCGGACCCCACCTTAAACTGTAAATCTATTCCCAATTAGCCTTTCTGTGTATAAAGTGGGCTTAAAACATCAAAGCAGTACACTCTTACAAAGACCAAAGACTCTTACAATGTCGACCAAAGATCACATTTGAGGAACGCACTAAAGACACTCTTCGAATTAAGCTTTTTACGGAGGGCGGGGATGGGGATGCCCACTAGTGCCGTATTTGTGGTTTTATTTTGGGAGGTACGTGTTTTTGGAGGCTATGCCCATTTCTATACATGTTACCAATCAGTAAATTAACTATTGCCTTGCGGTTCTTGGTACCTTGGAACTTTTGGTTCTACCCTAGGTCATTAAATCTTATGATCATATTTACACGTAATATCCTATATACACTATACTCTAAGAATTCCAAAACTCATGCACGAAAAGAGCAATCGAACTATGAACACCGAAAACTATTCTATTCTATTGCCGAGTTCAAACTTAAAGTCAATCTAATCTACTACCTACATGTTTCTTATGAACACATTAATACATGTAAAATATCAGCACTATGCCATGAAAACCTAAGTGGAAAACAGCCTGCTGTTGTCTTTGCTCGGTGAGGTTGCTCAGTTGCAGAATGAAGTCCTTCTTTGATCCACAAGGCTGCATACTGAAGGGAAGTATTTGATGACTTGACTATTAATGGACATGAATGATTTATCAATTGTGTTTCATACATAGTTGAGAAATGTTATGTGCTTTCAATTCCATTTTCTTTAAGGGCAGGCACGTAGCCAGGGGAGGGCTAAGGGGGCTGAAGCACACCCTCAGATACCCTACAAATATTTAATTTTAATAGTGTATAGTAATAATAATTTTAACTTCCTTAGCAAGATTAAACATTAGTTCGAAAAAGGTTTAGTGTAGAATAGAGCAACAAGCTTATATTTTATATTCTACAATTTATTCCAAAGAATAAATGGATTCACAGCTCCCAAAATTTATACTTTTCTTTGTGAGAGATCACACAATATAAACTGTATGAGTAAAATTTACCACTAACTTTTAAAGTCCTTTTTGAACGGAATGTGTAAAGGTTAATAACAAAATACAATAAGTATGAATTTCAGTACACTACACTAACTGTACAAAATGTAAGAATAATAATGTCACTCATACGGCGGATCAAGTAGCAAAGTCCCTCCATTTATATAATAATAATAATAATAACAAATTTGGATAAAATTGGTTTATTTTTAATAACTTAAAATAGTTATTATTGTAAAATGACAATTATAACCGTGTTATTGTTATTATTATTTCTACTAATCAAGTTTTATCAATGGCCTGCCCCCTATAAAAATATTTCTGGCGACGCCTCTGCTGAAAAGAGATGAGTCTCCCTCTCCCGAAATAAGATCCTGGTTACGGGCCTGTTTGAGGGGAATAAAAACATACCTGACAGGGATAAAAATAATTTACCTTTGCCGGGGACAACATTTTTTGTTTTTAAATTTTATATTCACACACTGACTGAAGGTATCACAAAAGAGATCATGCAACTGTTAGTACAGTATTGTTTTACTGAAATTAGTGATATCTCAGCCCTCACCTTATGCTTCAAGTCATTCATTCCCACAGTAATTGAATATTGGTCTCCAGTGTTGTGGTCCAATGTGGTCCACTTAGTCCAATGGTCCAATGTGGTCCATTCAGCTCACTAGCATCGACTATAATTCGTTACAGGGTTCCCTCATTAGCATTTTTCAATAGATAGACTTCCTATCAGAATAATTTCAATTACCTATAAAAATTGTCAATAGCAATATCTGCTGCAACACACTCCTTCGGGAATTCCACTTTCGAGTACCTATGCTTAAAACACATAAGACGAACCTATTTTAAACAGAAAAACCTGTACTGAAAATTCAAAAACAATTCCTCTTCCACAGACTTCCTACATAATATAATGACCTTCAATAATGAACTGATCTATTTTTCTCAGTATGTCTTTCGGTCTTCCATCAACAAATGCTGCTTAATAATACCAAATAGTGTCATCTTTGATTTATATTTGTTAATCCTTTTTGTTTTGCTTTCTAATATTTAATTTCGCTCTTTTCATTGTTGAGAATTTCTTAATTAATTAATTAAGCTTTGAATGTATACTCATTACTCCGTATGTTATTGTATGAATCTTTCAGACAAGGGTCTGTTGTAAGAACGATCCTTGAGTCCGAAACACGCCCTCTCTAATAGAGATGATTTTTATTATTGTTATTTTTATTATTACTATTATATAATTTATCAATAAATGACATGTAGATATACTCCGTATCAAGCTGAAAACTGGAGCAACTGTGAAATAATTAGGTAGATGGGCATAGACCTTCGTTTGTCTAGATTCCTTGTTTATTTCCATTTTTTGAAGTTTTTCCCCTTTCCCGTAATTTTGGGCTCCAAATCTCCACGGTGTGGATAATTCCCTGGCTGGGAACATTATTGAGCATCATAAACCATGTAAGATCTTACCTAGAGAATGTTTTCCACATAGTTTGTATGTCTGCCAACAGGTGTCAGCGTTCCGCGGCAGGATGCAAGAGGGCAGTTTCTCCCGAGCGCCCGAGAGGTGTCTCTAGCGATTCACCGCGACGCAGATCTCCCGCACCCTCACCTGATGGCGCTGGCAGCGGTCTGGGGAGAATTCGTCTACCATGATGTCTCGCACACACCACAGATGTCAGGTCAGTAGCTGCAGGTACGAGAAGGAAAGCTTGGCTCCGACCACACCTCTCGGAACAAGACTTGTTTGAACCTAATTAATGATGATGTATTTATCCTTATTTTTATGAACAAACAACTTCGTGATTGAAATATGACCAACTCTGCAAAGAAAAATAGGACGAATTGCTTTTGGGGGATGCCAAATCAGTGGCGTATTTGCGATTTCATTTCGGGATATATATATATATATTCAGGGGTATGCAAATTATTCATGTTACCAATTAGTAAACTAAACTATTACCTTGCGGTTCTATTGTCGGATTAAAAATTTTAAATCTCTTTCTCTTTCTGGCTCTACAGCCCTTGGTGGGCCTTGGCCTCCTCCACAATCAGCCTCCATTCCAATCTGTCATCAATTCTTCTCCTCCATCCTTTAATTTTCATTGTTCGCAAGTTTGCAGCGACGTCATCTATCCATCGAAGTCGTGGTCTGCCCTTTCTTCTTGCGTGGTGAAGCTTTTCTTTCAACATTCTTCTTGGCATCCTATCGTCCATCATTCTCTCCACATGCCCCAACCACTTTATTCTCTGGACTTTGACAAATCTCACTATATCTTGGCATTTTATTAAATCATCTAGCTCTGCATTACATCTTATTCTCCAGTCGTCATCTTCCCTCACAGGTCCATATATCTTTCTTAATATTCTTCTCTCAAATATTCTGAGGGCATTTTCATCTGACAGTTTCAAAGTCCAATTATCTGATCCATAAGTGACAACTGGTCGTACCAGTGTCTTATAAATTTTAAGCTTTGTATTTCTTGCGATCAGTCTATTTCTAAACAACTGCATATTTGCAAAATATGCACGATTGCCTGCCTGTATTCTTTCCTTTATTACTTTACTCATATCATTATCACTATATACCATTGTCCCCAGATATTTAAAACAAGGAACTCCCTCAAACTTATTATCTCCAATTGTCAGATCTTGAGGTGCTCTTCTGATCTCAGAGTTAGACATTCTCATATACTTTGTCTTTTTTTCATTTACATTGAGCCCTATTTTTATTGCTTCTCTTTCCATTTGCTCATAGATTTGCTTAAGTGTTGTTATTGTTCTAGAAATGATTGTAACATCATCTGCATATGCACATATTTGACTGGATTTTCCAAATATGGTTCCCTTTTGGTCAACTACATTCATTACTTTGTGCAATGCTAGATTAAATAATACTGCCGAAAGGCCATCCCCTTGTTTCACTCCTGCATTGAATTTAAACTCTTCACTCAGTTTACTACAAACTTTCACTCAAAATTTTAAATACTAGAGTTAAAGCGGCCCCGGCGCCCACCCAGCATCGAATAACATGGGTACCTGGGGGAAACCCTGGGGGGTAAAGGCGGTCAGAGGCGTGATGCTGATCACATCACCCCCACTCACGACCTGATCAAGAAAGTGTGGGGCGTTACCTCCACACCCCCTATACGCCTTCATGGCGTGCTGCTATGCACAGGGGAACACTTCACTTTTTTTAAAAAAATACTAGAGTTTGGACTCCAATTAAAAATTAACCAATTGACCTCTCGTATAAACGAGCTCTATCAAAATTTAGCGTATTCAATTATGCTAGCCATTTTTTCCGAACATGCCTTCTATTTTTTATAGTCGTGAGAACAAAATAGGGCCGCTTTTTTAGAGTTTTGCAAACGATCGCAGTCTTTGAAATTCTATAAATCAAAAACGAGTTGTCCGATCGTCATGAAATTTTGGTATGGTGCAGGCAGAAAGGGTTGAAACCCAATTATTAATTTTCAGATTTTTAAAATTTTTCAAAAAACTGTTCTTATCAATTTTGCGAAACAACTATTCCTTGGTATTGGATAGTCCTGAAGATACAATATTGGTGTTGCTTTGAAGCTCTTTGCATATGTTTCTTTTAAATCCATCTTCATTTTCAATTTGCATTGCAAAACTGACACATTTTTATTGAATGAAGTAAAAATGTACGTGGAACGTGGCAACACTGCAAGCGCTGACACTCAGTGACAGCCCGCACTTTCCACGGTTCAACAAACATCACTGGGTGAGGTGGAGCCACATTCCACGTATGTCTTTACTCCTTTGAATACCCTCGTATTTCTAAGTGTATTCTACTAGTGTTATCTCTTGCAGGGTTCCAAGGTCAACGCTTGAAGTGCTGTGGGGTGAACTTCAGCGAGTTCCACCCCGAGTGCTTCCCCATTCGCATCCCTGAGAACGATCCCGTCCACGGCAGGCAGGGGGAGAAGTGCATGGAGTACGCACGCTCCGGGACCGCCCCTCGCACAGGGTGCACGCTGGGTAAGCAGCTCCTTCAAGTAATGTAGGCTATGCTTATGACATCTGAGAGAATGGAACATTCGTGCCATTGAATCCTTCCAGGCGATACCTTAATCGATGTCTTATACAGGGCGAGTCAAAAGTCAGGTTACATAGGAAGTTATCTTTGTCTCGTGAATGGTTGAATGTCCAGTTTCCTGGTGCATGGATCGGTCGCTGTGGTCCCGTTGAGTGGCCACCGTGGTCACCAGACCAATGTTTTATTCCCTTTGGGGTCATTTAAAGGCGGTCGTCTACTCAGTTAAGATTCAGAACAACCAGCATCTGAAGGATCGCATTGTGCAGACATGATTATGCCGGACGTTGTGCAAAAGGTTCTGGAGAACTGGTAACGCCGTACGCACAAACGTATTGATGTTCAAGGCGTACACATTGAAGATATACTATTAATGCCTATGTAAACTAACTTTTGGCTCACCTTGTATATCCAGTTCAGTTTCTTCGGATTTTATAATGCTTTCTTTCCAAGCAAATTTTACTATTTTTACTATACATATAGAATTAAGGGGCCTTCTTTCAATAACTCATATATTCTAACGTTTAATAGCTATTATTCTTGTTGCTGCTATTATTACTATTATCATTATTAACTGGATTACGGTTAAACAAAAATGTGTTTCTATATGGCTTTCATATTTGAATTATAAGAATTATTACATTAATGAATTTGAAGAAGCAATACTTCTGTATATTCAATGGCAATATGGCGGAGGTAGAATTTGCCATTGAAAATTTTCTAATACAATCCACTTATCGCGTTAGAGTTAGGTAACACACACAACGTCTTACAGGGAAGCGAGTATTTCAGGCTCTAAGTGTCCCATTTTTATTGCCTGTGACGAAAATATCTTTGTTATGAAAAGAAATTGTCGAAATGACAAAGGAAACTCGCATCATCATAGGATTTTTTTATTTTTATATTTTTAAAAATGTCTGGATGGCTCTCTTGGTGCATCTATCTACTTGTATTATCAAAAATGTTCATTTAACTTTGGAAAAATACTAGGTTCGTTTCTCTAAAAGTAGGCAGAAATTACTTCCCTTCCCCAACGGGTCTTACAAATCAGTCGTATTTAGCTACTTTTCTCTGAAAGTGGCAACTGTGTCAACACTGCGAAAGTTCCCTCGCCGTGCCAGGCGAAGACGGGCACGGTTTCTTATGGGCTAAACCCGCCCCCTGCCGCTTTGTTCTCGGCTCATGGTGGAAATGTTTCTCGCGGAGATTTGTTCAACCCTCTGCACGTGTGTCAACTTGGTTAGGCCAGATCTTGGGCGGCACGGACTGATTGCCTCACGAGGGTACGAACGAAACAGCTGACAATGCAGTGAGGTGGTTGGGGCGGTCGTCACGTCAGCTTGACCGATTGCAAGGTTCTAATGTCCTTGTATGCAAACTATCAATGTATTCATTTAACAATACTTGGCGAGGTATGCGTTTCTTCTGAGGGTAGTGCCATGGCACGGCGGTTCTACCCCTTGAGCAGCCGCTGCTGTACTCGAATCACGAACCGCTGATTGTAAGCATGAACTCAGACTGAAAGCACACGTCCGTACGATTGGCATTTAACGGCATAATCGCCCAGACCCACGGCCAAGCCCACGCAAGGACTAGAGAGACTGTGGCGCCATCTCCAATGACGTCACCGTGCTTCTCATACACCAAGGTATGTCATATGACCGTAATAAATTTCACTACAGTATGACCAATAGTTTGATTTTTATAAGCGAAAATCAGGGACCGAGAGCGACTGAATCACCCTTGTACATTCTTGATTTAACACTGGACAAAACTTTATACTCATATATACATCTAAAATGTGAAAAATATCCTAAATTGAACACTGCTGTAACAGTCGAAAGCTAGTCTAAATAAGGGAAGAGAACAGAAGCGTTAGATTGGCTCATTCACGAATTGCCTGTTGTTGCAGGGCCCAGAGAGCAGATCAACCAAGTGACAGCCTTCCTGGATGGGTCGGTGGTGTACGGGAGCTCCGGCGAGGAGGCGAACGAGCTGAGGACCTTCAGAGGCGGACAGATGAAGACGCAGCCGGGCCGCCGGAAGCCTTTGCTGCCCCCAGAGGAGAACAGCGTCGACTGTCGTGGAAATGCTAGCCAGAGGTAAGTGCGTTTTCATGTCATTGTAACATGTGATAATTACACTGTACTCCAAGTTGTTACGATCGGCAGACCGTAGAGCTGCTGACAGGGTGGATAAAAATTATGAATTTTATTTTAAAAAATCATTTGTGATGATTTCTTAATTTAAATCGACTTTTTTTTTTAAAAAAAAAACACGCTTAATTACTTGTATGGTTTATGGCACCATACATATAGATAGGGGAGATGCGGGTAATGGCGGTCACCTAAGGGAAACCTTTTGTTACATCCAAGAAAAGCCACTAAATGTCTGCACAAAAATCGCACCCCATACTGCATTCTTTGTACTATGAAACTACCTAGTCAAATTCATCGAATTCTTTCTTACTTTTTAATCAATAATAAAAATCTTAACCAACTGCTTTGACCGCAATTCCCAACACATGCAGGTAATAACGGTCACTAGGTTCCTGGTATATACAGTCAGAAAACATTTTGTTTTTTCAAGTTTCAAAACATGTATTTCAATTTTACTCATTACAATTATGATCTATATAAGAAATTACTTGAATTTATAGATATAAAAATAATAAAAACTTCGTCTGTAATCAAAACTGATAGGCAACAATTAAAATTACGTCTTCTAAAAAAAATGTATTGTCCTTTCGGAAGTTTTCAAATAATATAAAATAAGTTTTAAAAAAAAATAGTAAAAATTAACCTACAAAGAAGAGACAGAAATAAAAATAAGTTTACTGACAACATTTAATGACACTTTTTCATACAAGAATCACAAACAAAATCTGCAGCATCTTCATAGCCAAAACACTCTGAATGAGCCGATATGCCACACCCCCCTGCACTGATACCACATTTCATTATTCCTTCCGAAATCTTCACAATAGAAACACTTCACATGCTCACCATCTGAACCGTCGTCAGGCAAATCATCATCGATGTCGTCATCACAAAGTGATGCTACTCCCAGATCTTCATCCGACGATGACACAAGTGATTCTTCATGAATTTTCTGGCTACGTTTTGTTGCACACAGTTTTACATGATTCCTAATTATTTGGTCAAACCAGCTTAGAAACAGTAGACACTAGCCTACAGCCATCATACCAAATATTACACTTTCTGGTTGTTGCAGGGAATTACGGTCACATGCAGGGAATGTCGGTCAGTGTGACTGGGATTCCCTGCACTGACGCCATCACAAAACAAAAATCGAGGTCATGACAACTATTAATATTTTCTCAAACTAATACCTCCACATCATAGAGCACTTAGTAGGTATTGACACCTAAAATAATTAGAACAAAGTAATAATAATAAGGTATACTTACTGTTGTCAATGTGATGTCCAAAGTTTACAAGAAAAACACTCGAAAACGAAAATTCCCTCTAACTGCGTCGAGCATTCGCATACAACTGAACCAATGGCGAGGGTGTTTCTCCAATCCCTCGAGCAGATAGCAGCACTAGTTGGGAGTCTCCACTGTTCTTTCCAGCTGAGAAAACAGGGTGACTGCGATTCCCAACTGACCGTGATTATCTGCCTTTCCCCTATATGTTTTTTATACAAATGATTTTTCTGGTAAACGATCCTGTAAAATATTTGTACAGTTTGATTAAAGCAAAACAAAAAATACATGTAAATATACATTTTTCTGTTTTTGGTAATGTATATATGAACCTACTATGGAAACTTTTGTTGGGTGTGTTACTGAAACTTTAATACATAATTTCAGAAATTTTTCTTCTAGTGGAAATAAAACATTCTGGATGAACTACTCTATAATTACAATTTTAAAAATATCTTTATAGTCTTTGTAGCTGAATGTTGTCAATTTCTTAATGATACTTTGCAAAATATCAGGTACCACGTTTATTTACAGTTTAATGATAATGACATTATTTACGCCTTAACATGACTAGTATTTTGTATATTATTGTACACCATATGTTTGATATTTTTGCATATGAAAATTATTGAATTTTAAGTCAAGATAAATTTAAGTGTGTTTACAATAATTGTAATATGTAAATTATTTACATATTACATTTCCTTTCGTATGAGCTTCAGCCCATTAGTACATATATTTTGTTTCCTTTCTATTCCTTTCTTAGAGCCTAATAAACATCATTAAATCATTATGCGATTAATGTACTTTCTGTTATCCACAAAACCCTTATGCATATTTTTTTCTATAAATTAGTTCTTTAAAATTATTAAATCAGAGATTTTTTTTTTAAATCACATGATATAAATCAGCGTGATATAAATCAATCCATTTTAGCTGCTGGTAATTTTGAAATGTGAGATCCAACTGCAGAGTGAAGAAAATCGATAACGTAACATTTAATGAAATATGGTGTGGAAGAACTTTTTGAACATCCTACACCATTTAACATAATCCTTTGTTGCTTTCAGGTGCTTCAAGGCCGGAGATTCGAGGGCCAACGAGCACGTGGGGCTGGCGGCGCTGCACACCCTGTGGGTGAGGGAGCACAACCGCGTGGCGTCCGCCCTCCAGTCCATCAACCCCCACTGGGGAGACGAGACATTGTTCCAAGAGGCCAGGAGGATAGTGGCGGCCGAGATCCAACACATCACGTACACCGAATATCTGCCTGTGGCTCTTGGCCAAGTAAGTTTATTATTAATGCTTTAGAATATAATTTGCATTATCTACAATTACAAAAAAAGGGTAAAGGTAAAGTTCTCCCCTGTGCTTAGCACCACGCCATGATCCGGTCGTGAGTGGGGGTAATGTTATCAGCATCACGTCCCTGACCGCCTTTACCCCTCAAGGTTTCCCCCAGGTACCCTGTCATTCGACGCTGGGTGGGGGCCGCTTCCAACGTTAGAAAAGTTCCCGGATTTGAACCGACCGGGGATCGAACCAGGAACCTTTAGCATGGTAGCCAGACGCGTTACACTACAATTACAAAGCATTATAAAATTCCACGGAAACTTTCAATTGAAGGAGATAAACATACTAGGTATCTCTTCTAGTCGTGCAACACACTCTTTGTAGTCTTAAAACAATTTAAACTGTCTTGTAACATTTAAATATTCATCATATGTTTGAGTGTTCATCATGTGAATAACAAAAGGTTCAAGGAAATAACACCAGCTCAAAGTATATAAAATATACAAGGTAAATATATTAGAGTAAAATGTTTATATTCTCGTTACTGGCTTGTAAAAAGGTATCCACAGTACTTACCCAAAAGTGCACTGCATTCAATGTGTGTAGATTTCTAAGGATTTATCATTTAAAAATTCGAACTCATTAGAACTAATAGCAATGCTTCTTTTAATTCAAAACGTTGAGAACATTAAGGGCAACATAATAGAATAAATATTAAACAATTAAATAATTAAATAAATGTATAAACAATCTCTCTCTAGACTAGAACCTTAATATATTATTATAAAATATTTTACTATATCTTATCTTACCTTCTATCCTCATCTAACTCATCACTTGTTCCAGAATACTGTTGACAGGTTCGGACTGCAGCCGCAGGCGTCTGGCCATTTCACAGGCTACAACATCAACCTGAATGCCGGGATCTCCAACAGCGTGGCTGGGGCAGCCCTGAGGTTCGTCACATCCCTCATGCCCAAGAGCATCGAGTACTTCGATAGGGTGAGTGCTCTAATTTTACTCTTCTCTATGGAACAAGAACAGATCATGTCGAGAGAAAAACGATAAGGAGGACAAATTTGCTTTGACAGTAGCACGATTTTTCATTTTATATTTAACTGTGTATAATATTATATAATATAATGCATAATGCATAATGGGTGTCCTAGCAAGAACGCAAGTTGAAGTTTTCTACATCATTACAAAGTGTACATGTGCCAGTTAAGTATGAAAAACAAAACTTGTCATATGTGCCGCACTTGCTCTGCATGTAGTCACTCTATCAATGGAATTACTGATGACTGATTTGCACAGACTTGCTCCTCGATTTGGCCGATCACAGGTCGACATTTCCTCCTTGAGTTCTGGTATGGTTCGTGGATTGTTTTCATCCTCCTGCGATTTCACATACCTCCAAAGGAAGAATTCGCAGGGTCTCAGGTCACGTGACATCGCTGGCTAATCTGGTCGAGAATGGAATCGGCACGGGAATTTGTCGTGCAGCAAGGCGATCGTCTCGTGGGAGGTGTGGCAGGTAGCGCCATCCTGCTGGAACCACAAGTGTTCAATGTCCACACCATTCCAATAAAGCCACAACCATTTCGTAACCATATTAGAATAGAATTCATTTCAAGTATGAGCCTTTACAGCTGTACATGCCATACAAGGATGAAATTTTTTTAGTACAATTTTCCTACACCCTTCCTCCTCTCAGTCTACTTCCACAATCACACTGCTTGGGAGTTCACAAACACTATTTCATTTCAACTCTTTCACTACACTTGCACTGCTACCTGAGTGATTCCTAAATTTTCTCACATTTATTAATTACTTAATTAATTTATTTAGTAGCCCCCCCCCCTTTCACACATGTTCGCTATCCCCACTGAGCTTCCTTGTTATCTTTGCCCAGGCATAGTGTATGAAAGTTCCCAGATTCCCTCTCGGTCTCTCCCTCCTAATAACGGTTGTCATTATATTCTCAACGTTAGCTTCATTTATTTCCCTGATATATTTTTGTCTTGCCTCCCCTGTTTCCTTGCACTGGTGGAGAATGTGAAATTTCGTCTCGTCTTCACCCCATAGCGAACACTCTACGCTCCTGTCCTCCCGTTTTAGTTTAATTTGTGCCCATCCCCCCAGTCTGAACCAGGCCAATCCTGACCTTATTTTTGCCCCACACAAATCCACGTAGTTCCTCCTTCCCCATTCTTGATCCGTATCCACTATTTTCGCTGATGTTAACGATATTTTTGCGTCGCATTCTGCCAAAATTTCCTGTTTGTTAATGTCTTCCAGTCTGGCACGTATGGCCCCTAGCATCTGCATATATTCTCCCCTCTATTCCCTCTTCCCACACCCATCCCAGCCCTATACTGTATAATTCCGTCTTTATTTTTGCTACCCATTGCCTCCCATTACCCCCACTTATCTGTGATTGTATACAGAGTTTCTTCAAATTTCCCCCCTCCCTGGTGATCAGTTTTGCCCAGTATTTAATGCTCCTCATTTTGGCATCCACTTCCTCTCTTAATTTTCCCATTTCCCTAAGTGCCCAACATGTTGCCATACCCATCCCTACTCCTAGCCCTTGACTGTACGACGTTTACAGTTTCCCCTCCCTCCCAGACCCATAGTTCGATGCCATAGAACAGTGTTGCTGTGTTAACTGTGGCCTCGTAGACCCCCTCCAGAATTTTGATTGGTATATTTGGTACTTTGTATTTTATTTTTCTTGTTTTTTACAACGCAAACATTTCTTTACATTTATTCCTGTGTACGTGCCTTGCCCACCTGCCCGTCATTGTAATCACCATGCCTAAATAATCGTAATGTTTCACCCTATCGACACTTGTCCCTCCGTATTTCCATTGTTCATCCTTACCGTATTGCTGTAATGTTCTCCATTCACTGTCGTGGCATTTACATCCTCAAACAAGAGTAATACAATGGCGCAATTCAAATCCGGCATTCTTGTTGGGACACTCTTACTAGAAAACTGTGCATTCTATGTTAACTTGTGAACATACATACAGTATATTGCGCGTTATTTATAAAATTGTTCCATACTGAAATAAAGATGAACTTTTCACTTTTGAAAAAAAGTAGATACGGAGTAGTGGATCTATTGATTTATTGATTGATATTGATTTTGCTTTATTTTACTTCGCTTTTCTTGTGCCACTTTTGGATAATTCGCGAAGATGGAGATGAGTGATGATATGATGAAATTGATGAGCGGACACTCACACATCCACGCCCAGGCCAGGATTCGAAACCGGGACCCCGGGTCAAATATGACATCACTTTTATATAATGGTTAAAAATAAGCCTGTGTATATTAACTACAAAAAAAGCATTTTTAAATAAATTTCGAACTTCATTTAATTCTGTTTTCCGCCACGAAAGTCCACGTACGCGTAGGTAGTACATGATGATGAGGTAAAATAATTCGAAAGGAGAGCCTTTCAACTCCTCTCTTTCATAATTATTGTGTACAATGCGATTGGCGTAGCGAAGCCTGGGCTTACAGGGCTCTGTCCCCTCCATAAGTTTTCTATATTACACTGCTCCGTAATGCAGTTTCTACAGAAACAAAGATAGCTACTTTTTTAAATAAATGTTGGAGTGTTGAATTCGAACATGACATTAACTGTTGATGATTAGCTGTTGTTTGTTTGAAATGTATGAAAGGAAATGAAACAAAAAACATCCTCAAAATGTTGCCTGTAGGTAGAGGCCTTATTGTTCGAAATAGCAATGATTGCCCAAAATTACTTTTAATCAGTGCTCGAAGTGAAAATTCCAAGTGGGGGGATACTTAGTCGACTTGGTGATAGGTGGGGGAGGATATACTGGTATGAGTCAACGTGGAGACAATGCAGTAGGTGGGGGTAGGCTTGTGTAAACTATGTTAGCTGGGGTGATGCTTTATGTATCTTAACTGGAGGGAAAGCATCGCCCGGATCCCTCACTTCGAGTAATGCATATACACTCTGTCCCAACTATCTCTGGAATAGGCGAACGAAAACAAATCTCTGCGCGAGTAGTAAAGCCAGACTGCTCCACCAATGAACACATAAGAGGAACGGGATTGCGGGGAGAGGGGAAAGCGACTGCAGTTACCAACCTTCCCAGCGGCGTGTACTGCTTCGCTCTGTCGACCCGATCCCCCTCCCCTTGTCTGTCGCTATGCGCGGCCTTGTTCCAGAGATAGACGAGACAGGGTATAAGCAGATAAAATTGCATGGCTAATAAACTTTTCATTCATACGAAGTAGCGAAATATTGTAAATTTAGCATTTTCATATATTTTTCGCGAATTTTATCACATTCTGTGATAGGACACCACAAAGATGTTAAACTTTTATCCGCCGTTCAGTTTAATGTTTGCTCAATGTACAGTAGTATTTTATGGGTGTAATAGTTATAATTGATAGGTCTATTGACATGTACATTTGGAAGTTATTTTAATACTTCTCTCCCCTAACAAATTTCCAATAATACATTTCATAATCGAAGGTTGAACATCATCCGAAATACGAGGGGGTATCAAAAAGTTCGTCCAATCTCCTGGAAGGAAACAAACTAGAAACCCCCTCGTATATGTGTATTGTACAATGGCCCTTCTAGGTTGAGCACACACATTTTTGTCTTTTTTGTATGTTTATTGCTATCCATTTTTTACACGTGAATAAAGGAAGGTGTCATGATTGACAAAATTGAGGCACGGAGCGTCATCAAATTCCTGCATCTCCAGGGGAAAGCAGCGAAGCAAATTCACGATGAGATGAAGGCAGTGTACGGAGAGGAAAGCCCATCCTATGAGATGGTTTCCAACTGGAAACGGCAGTTCCAAACCTGTCACATGCTCATTTCCGATGCCCCTAGGACAGGGAGATCGTCCTTCACAAATGATGCCACGTTGATGGAGAAAGTGGAGAAGATGATAATGGAAGACAGGAGGATCACCATTGAAAGTGTGATGTCTGTAATCAATGTTAGTTATGGGTCCATCTGGAATATCATCAATCATCAGCTGCACCGTCATCAAGTGTCGGCACGGTGGGTGCCACGATTGCTCACCCCTTTCCAGAAGAGAACTAGAGAGGAAGCAGCACTAGAGATGTTAGTCCGCTTTGAGATGGATGAAGAGGATTTTTTCAGCAGACTGGTTACAATGGACGAAAGCTGGATCTACCTTTATGATCCAGAAACAAAGGAGATGAGCAAGCAGTGGAAACACAGCTCCTCACCTCCCCCCAAAAAGGCAAGAGTGCAAAGGTCAGCCGCTAAGGTGATGCTGTCCGTTTTCTGGGACTGTGAGGGATTCATCCTGACGGACTACCTGCCACAGGGTCACACAATCATAAGTGACTATTATTGTGATCTCCTAGCTCGGTTACGTGAAGAATTGAAGATGAAAAGGTGAAAAAAGCTCGCAAAAGGAGTGCTGCTATTTGCAGAAAACGCACCAGCCCATTCTGCCCATGCATCCATTTCGAAAACAGTTCAATTAGGATACAAAATTTTGCCCCACCCTCCATATTCCCCAGACCTGGCACCGAGTGACTTCTTCCTCTTTCCGGAAATGAAGCGTCCACTCAAAGAACGCCACTTTGACACGAGAGACGATGTCATTTCTGAGGTGGAACAGTGGGTTCAGTCCCAAAATGCAGTGTTCTATAGAAACGGCTTACGCAAGGTGAAAGATCACTGGCAGAAATGTGTCATGAAGCATGGCGACTATGTGGAGAAGGCCTAATACCACCATGATTTCGTACTTGTCCAAAGTTTATTCCTTCCAGGCGATTGCACGAACCTTTTGATACCCCCTCGTACAATCCTGGTAACGCCTTTGGTCCTGAGAACTTTTTAGTAAAGGTGCCTGCTTCGTTGCTCTCTAAAGATGTGTCTTGCCTTTCAGAGCGGAAGGAAGATCGGGGAGAAGACCATCGCATCTTCCTTCTACGCCCCCTTCGAGCTGTACGAGCCCGGGGCTCTCGACAGGATCATCCTGGGGCTGCTTCAGGGCCACGCCCAGAAGGAGGACGCCTTCATCAACGAGGTGATGACCAACCACATGTTCGAAGATCCACAGAAAGGTCAGTGAGAGCTGGTTATATCGTGCATTCAAATTTCATACGCAATCCGTTTCTACGCAGAAAATTTCCAATAACTTATATCTCATGACCATGTCTTTCGTTACTTTTCACTTCCTTTGTTTTGTGTAGCTAGTGCTCGAAGTGGGAGGGACGCAGAGGGATGCTATCCCCCAATTAATAAAAATTCCGTTAGATGTTTCCTCACTAACATAATTTGTGTAAACATCCCCCACCTGATTCACTGTCTTCATGATTATACATACAAAAATTCCCCCACCAATCCCCAAACTCGACCAACCATCCCTAGGAATTTTCATCGAGCACTGTGTGTAGTCACACTACTTAACGCCAATTGTTCTCTTACCTTTGAGGTGCAAACTCCAATGCTGACATGTCAGTTTGCAAGGCGTGAATGCCACAAAGCACCGAAGTGACGCGAAAGTGAGCAAGGCCACACGTTCCAAACACGTTTGTCATTGAATTTTTTCGTTACCAAACAAAGCAAATGCCTCTGTGTGACATAAAAATCCTGTAAAACCTTTAAAAATATATAAAACCCAAAAAAAAGCTTAATTAAGCCCCCTAAACCTAAAATAGGTGCTAACAAGCAAAATACTTTTTTAAGCACTATAAAACGTGATCAGTTGTTGAGTATTTAATGAAACGCTGATGTAACGTATTATTTCTTACATATCTGTAAAGGAAAAATACGTTAAAAACTTAAAATCAGAGGTCTAATTATTAGTACTCCGGCAGTTTGTTTCTTTATACAGCATATTTGCAGAAGATACAATTCAGTCTACAGATGTATCAATACACACCTTATTACTAAGTTCGTTGATCCTGTACAAAGTAAATGTAAACTGTCCTTGCCCCCCCTCAGTTTTGGTACCTTGTTCCTTCCCAAGTTTTTGAACCTAATCGCCGCACTGGTTCGTATGTTCACGTTCATTCTAAACTACAGCGTGTCCACAAAAGCATTCCATGATTATAAGAGTGAGTGAATTGGTGTTTTAAGTCCACTTTATGCACAGTAAGGCTAATCGCGACTGGACCTACAGTTTAAAGTGGGATCCGAACCACTATGTGCCTCCAGCGGGTATCGAACCCAGGACCCCTTGATTCCAAGGCGACGACGCTACCACTGCGCCATCGGGGAGGCCCTCATGATTATAAAAGACCACAAAATTTTAATTATGTATATTACGAAATATATACCGATACCATTCGAAAGAACAGCTCAAAGAATTTTAGCGGATGTGTAATTGTTGGCGTTAACTAACCAAAAGTAGCAGAAAAACACATATTAGTATGTAAGAGAAAATTAAGTAAATGGACAATTTGCACGGTAATATTCATGGATCCCACTATACAAACCTAAACATCCAGTCAACATCAACAGTAACACAATTTGCTTCTAACAACGATGCCATTTACAATAACACATTAACAATCAAAATACCTTTTGGTGTGTTCTCTCTTGTGCACCATTACGTTTCATCTTCTTATTATTATTTCAAGTTTCTTTGCAACACTCATTCATACAGCATTGTACGTACAGTGGGATCCATGAGTACTACCGTGCAAATTGTCCATGACTATTTTCATTAATTTTTCTCTTACATCCTAAAATGTGTTTCTCAGCTACTTTTATCTATTTTTTTTCATTTTTTATTGTTATGCCATCTATTGTTGTAGTTAACGCCAACAATTACACATCCGCTAAAATTCTTTGAGCTGTTCTTTTGAATGGTATCGGCATAAATTTCCTAATATACATAATTAAAATGTTGTGGTCGTTTGTGGACACTCTGTATAATTCACCATAGAGAGAAGGGGATGTATTTGTGTAATACCAGGAAAGAAATATTTAAATCTTGAATGTATTGTTGGTACTTTGTATATTTTGCGGAAAGAACATAAAAATAACATTTACGGAGATGCCCTGAGTAGTTTTCAGATTCTTCAAATATGTTATGATTGCACCCATCAGGAGACTGAGGAGACAAGAAGTGTTTCAAAACGTGTGTCATAGTGAGCCCTGTAAAAATAGCATTAGAAGTACTTTCTCCAGTGAAGCTTTGTTGTGACGAGCGTCCTTCTGCTTCTTTGTCAGGGAGCGGCCTAGATTTAGCTGCGCAGGTGATTCAGCAGGGAAGAGACCACGGCCTGCCTGGCTACACCAAATGGAGGGAATTCTGCAATCTTCCAGCAGTCGGTAGCTTCCAGGACCTCCAGGATGTTATGTCTGAAGAAGCAATAGCGGCCCTCAAAAAGGTGTACAGGTAATAAATATTGAAATATAATCAAAATTGAAAATCTCATAATGAAGGAAGCTCTGCGGCTTCTCGCAACTTTCAGTTGTGTAAATATTAACTTACGCCTACATTTATATTAAGTACATACAAACATGAAAAACATACATGTAATTTGAATCAATGTAAAAACTGGTACGAAAGGTTAAGACAACAGAAAAACTGTAAACAATATACAGGGTTTCCGAATTGAAACGTCCTAATGACAACTGTCTGTAACTGCACATGCATTTTATGTATCAAAATGAATTATACATAAATGAATATACATAGTCATAAAGTTTCTGTGAGCAAAGTAGTAATTAGTACATTTTAGTACATTTAGTACATTTCTACATGCGTCCCACAAGTCGCACGGAGGAGTCCAATGTATTGAACCAAAGTGACAACAATGGAACAGCTTCGTGAAAGGATTACAGTTTCCATTGTGACAGTCACACCACACATGCTACAGGCAACCTGGCTGGAAATCGAGTATCGGCATGTGGGATACATAAATTGAAGTTATCCGTAATAATTTTCGTTCATTTTTGCACATACGCTACGAGTTTTTGGGCATTGTGTTTCATAAAAGTAAGTGAATGAACAATGAGATAGACTGTTAATTGATTGATTTGGTGTTCTAAGTCCACTTTATGCACAGTAAAGCTAATCGGGACAGACCTACAGTTTAAAGTGGGATCCGAACCATTATGTGCCTCCACCGGGAATCGATGTATATACTGCATGTATATTTATGTACGATGTCAACATATTATATTTTGTAATGTACATGTATCAATGTCCTTCAGGGGTACTTTTCGGTGTGAAAAGTTCACAATAAGATCATCCAAAATCACGTAATCTGGTAATGTTTAAGAATCCCACTATACATATGAGTGAGTATAGACATTTTGAATAATTCTGCACTCAACAATGAGCATCGATTGCTACCAGTGGCGTGCCCAGGTTTTTGGAAACGTGAGGGCGGTTATATGTATTTTATTTTAGTAGTCATTCCTCATTTTGCCATTTTTTCCTGCCTTTGACGTTATTTTTCTTTATCTATACCTGTTTAAAGGGAGGGAATATTACCCCCACCGGCCCTCCTTGGGCACACCACTGATTGCTACCCCAAGTATCGACGTCACAGCACGTCGCTGCGACCAATCCAGCGCGATAAGAAAGGCAGCAGCCTGTAGAAAGATGTGCGCGCTGTACTTCCTCCCTCGACGCCATAACTCTCGGCGCCACCACTGTTGTCTGGTTGGTCTGCTGCGTATTCCCAGCTCTCCACTTCCCTTGCCAGCATGAGGGCCGCCCGCCGCAATAACAGACAAGAGCTATAGTGATTAACATTTTCTGTTTGAAGTTGTAGGGGTACAAGAATCTTATGTTTGGTTGAAAAAATATTTCAACGCCGAAAGGAAAACTTTTGTGAACTATCGGTCTTGCTTAATTTATCATTCTTACTGAGGCCCAACCTCACCGCGGGGGTTGAGGGGGTGTTGCGCGGCCACTGGGAATAGCCACCAAGCGTTCTTCATAACATTATGAACACACTGCACGTTAAATTCCTCAATATTCAACTTCAGAACTTCCACTACACCATACCTGGTTTCTCGTCATGTATGCACTAACCGATGCACAAACGATTTGCTCAAAGGGTTGCATTCATGTACATACCAGCTTGAGGCTAAAACATCAACAACATTTTTTTTTCGAGTATGCCTTCGATGTTTTCTTGTTGCGATAACAAGAAAGTGCCGTTTTTTGCGTTCTCCAAAAGACCGCTCTCTTTGAAGTTCTATAAATAAAAAAGTTGTGGTTCGATCGTGACGAAATTTAAATACAGTGCAAGTAGAAAAATTTTAAACACATTTCTTAATTTTCAGATCTTTTCAGCAACTTTCTTATAAATATTGTGAAACAAATTTTTCTTAGTATTGGATAGTCCTTCAAATACGATCTTGGTCTGATTTGAAGCTTTTTTGCAGCTGTTTTTAAAACCAATTATAATTGTCAGTTCGCATTGCGAAATCGATTTTATACAGATTTTTATTCAACGGAGTAGCGATGTGTGTTGAAAGTGGCAACACCGCACGTTCTGTCACTACAGCGATGTCCTTTGAACCTTGGAAAACACAAAAAAGCATTTTTTTCTCACGATGATAAAAAAATCGATAGCATACTGGGGAGAAAATGGCCCAACGCAGAATTGAATAAGGTAAAATTTTGATGTACACCGTTTCATGTAGGTCTTCTACTGGTTAATTTTTAATTGGAGTCCAAAGTCGAGTGTCCATAATTTTTAATCGGATAGCAATTTCTATTTTCTGTAATGAACTGTAATACATTTCCACTACCAAAGCACATCGGTTGAAGTAGTACTTTCTCTCCATAGGGACGTTACAGACATCGACCTGTTCACCGGAGGGTTGGCGGAAACTCCGACAGATGGTGCTGTCGTAGGGCCCACCTTCGGCTGCCTCCTCGGTCGTCAGTTCCACTATCTTCGGCGAGGCGACCGTTACTGGTACGAGAACGACCTCCCGCCTTCCTCATTCAGCAAAGGTATATTTACATCTATGTTTATAATTTATTTAGCATGAAAAACACTATTGTTGTGCCCCAGTAAAAACATATATATTTCATAAAGTTACACAAGATAAAATATTTAATCCGGGATTGGAATGACTTCAGATTTTTTCATTAATGCTATTACTCTCTCTCTCTCTCTCTCTCTCTCTCTCTCTCTCTCTCTCTGTGCATTATTTTATCAGTGCAAGTATTACATATCTGATTCGTGATGCTTGTTCATGTATAAAAGGGGTACATTTATTCGGATTTTTTAAAATGAAGTATAAAATTTTACTCTGATGAGTCTCGATAAGAAATTTAATAATAATCCTGAATTTATTCCGGTGGGTAATTAGAATAATTACAAAATTTAACGCATTAATAAAAAATAATAACCAATTATTGCAAGAGTGTCACACACATATTTAACCATTCACTAAAACTCACAAAGACCATAATCATTATTCATTAATGCTTTTTTTGTTTATAGACGTGCAGTTGTTTAGTAATGATAATAAGTACAAAGAATACCATAATTACGAACCAATTGTACACTCTCACTAGCAAAACCTACGTATTTTCGGACGTCGAATTCGAAACTGCAATAAAAAATAGGGGTCCCCATTTAACATTTCAAAGTTTCCCCCTGCCCGACCCGCTGGGGGTGGCGGGGTGGTCATTGTAGCTAAGGTGACTGCCCCCACAATATTATTATACTTTCATATGGAACATTTTTTCGTTCGATGCATATTTGTCGCGATATTTCGATTTGTCAAGTTACATGGGACACCCTGTACATTATTGTCGCATTCAGGATTATGATAACTTATAGCCATGGTTGTCATTTTGTTCTATGTAGAAGAAAGTAGTGGCAACCAACTTGAACACACGACTTAGGTAAATTCGTCAGAAAAATTGTGAACAAATATTTCTATCAGGATAAAGATATAGAGAAACTTGGGTCACGCTATGACAAATCTTTGAATAGACTTTGTGAATATGTAGAAATGTAGTTTTTTGTTTTGGTAGCGTACTTTCATGTAAATACAAGAACTGTCCTCCATATTCCATACGCTATTACTTCCATGCTAGCGTAACAAAGCGTAAGCCTTTGCAACTAACTTTTTGACTGACCCACGCATAGCTATATGTATGTGTACATACACTTGCACGTTCCGTAACTGTATACATGGATGTACATACGTGTGTGTGCGTTTCTTCTGCTTGCGTGTTTGTGTATGTGTATGTGTGTTTGCATACATACAGTGAGCGTAAAAAGTGTTTGGACACCATTGATGGTACGTAAACAAGGGATCCGCTCCGGGTTGTGGGTGCAGGTAGGCGAGTGGAATGAAAGCCACATTATTCTACCTCATATACTTGTTTATCTGATACAACAGGAAAATACAAAATATAAAAAATAAACCATCTATAAACAATAATAACGAAAATATTTCATATTTTGAACACAAGAAGTCTTTGGACACTTGCCATTCTTGTCCATATTTTCTGCAAAAACAAAGGCATTTAATATTTTGTTGGATTTCCTTTGGCACGAATCACTCCCCGGAGGCTGTCTGGTACAGATTTAACCATATCTGCAGTAATCTGAGGTGAAATGGCATTCCATTCTTCCTGCAATACTAATTTTAGGTCGGATTTGCTGGATATGTTTCTTTTTCTTATCTCTTTCTCTAATACACTCCATAAATTTTCTATGGGGTTCAGATCTGGGGATTGAGGGGGTGTGTGAAGTTGTTTTGGGGTGTTATATAACAGCCACAATTTTGTATTAAGGGCGGTATGCGTAGGATCGTTGTCCTGTTGAAACAAGTAATCATTACCCAAGTTCATTTGAGCCGCACTAAAGCTCAAATTATTCTTCAATATATCAATTGATCCATCGTTCCCTCTATCAAATGCATCTTGCCGACCCCAGCAGCACTCATACAACCCCATACTAAGAGTGAACCGCCACCGTGTTTGACAGTTGGGATTAAGTTTCGCTGCTCCAACTCTGTATTTCTTTGCCGCCATACCATATGCCTACCTTCCGATCCAAATAAGTTGAATTTGCTTTCGTCCGAAAAATTTACCTTGTTCCAGAAGTCTTCATCGTAATTGCGATGATATAGGGTAAATTTGAAGCGTTTCTTTCTGCTTATTGCACTAACCCAAAATGTCTTCCTTGCCACTCGTCTATGGTAGGCATTTCGTCGGCATACTCGTACATTACGAACTGTACTGGAGGAAACTTACTCATCTCGGTCTTGAAGGCTTACAGCCAACGTCGGAGTACTAGTTTTGGGGTCTTTTTTTATAGTTCGCAAAATAAACCGTTCGTCTTGCAGAGAAAGCACTCTTGGTCGTCCACTCCTCGGCTTATTTTCTACTGTTTCTCTTTCGCCAAAGCGATCTATGATCACGTGCACTGTTGATTTAGGAATTCCAGACAAGCGTGACATTTCCCGTAATGATTTGCACTGACTGTGAAGCCGGATAACTTGCCGACGTTAAAAAACTGTGAACTCTCTCCTTCCAGGACCCATGTTGCACTATCGTGGTCAATGACGCAGAGCTCTTGGCGGTACTGAGACTTGCGAACTGACAGCTGCGAGCCCAGAGGTTGAATGGGTCAGTAGTACGTATATGGCAGTCCAGGTTTATTGATCGTGTTTCACTGATGTCCTTTTTAATGTTTTTTTTACTAAGTGTCCAAAGACTTTCTGTGCCCATAATTTGTGGCATTTTTGTTATAATTGTTCATGGATTGTTTATGTTTTGATATTTTTATTTCGTTGTTTTGCCAAGAAAGAAAGAATTTGAGGTAGAACCCTTGCACATTTATCCCGCTTACCCACCACCATCCAGAACGCCAAGAGAATCCATTATTAACGCAACTACTGCAGTGTCCAAACACTTTTTACACTCACTGTACATACAGCACACATACACACCACACCTGAACTTGAAAATCTCACTAGTCTTCAAGTAATTCTAGAAGCTTTCCTGGCGACGAATGATGAAAAGATTTTCTGCTATCGACTCACCTGGTCAAATGTCAGAGAAAATCTTTTCAAACTACTAGTATTGCTATAGAAAATACGAACCACTAAATTTGACGAAGTCACCTGACACTCACTGCTGTTCATTCCAAAGACACCAGCCAGGTAACTAATAAGATGTCGGACCTCCCTTCGCTATTATTACAGTATTACTCTTCGGGGCAGGCTTTTCACTAAGTTCTGGTACAATTGTTGGTGGAATTTTTCCCCATTCGTCTTGTAGCCTCGTGAATAGTTCATGGGTGGTTTTTGGTCGAGTGAGTCTGGCACGCAACCGACGCTCCAGTTCATCCCAAAGATGTTCTATGGGGTTCCAGTCGGGGCTTTGAGCGTGCCAGCTAAGCACATATACCTGATTGTCCTCAATCCACGATTAAATGGACCCTGCTTTATGGACAAAGGCATCATCGTGCTGATAGAGAAAAGGGCCCATTTCAAACTGTTGCCACAGTGTGGGCAGCATGCTAGTGTCTCAAATGTCCTCATAAACGCAACTGTTCATGTTGCCATTGACAAAAATAGTGGCCCGAGCCCAAACCAGGAAAAACAGCCCCAGACCATGACACTACCTCCACGTTCACTTGGGTGTCCGGCGACTTTTGCCTATATAGTGTAAAAATTTGGTCATGCTTCTGGTCTGAACTTTATAATACAAATGTAATATTTAAGTAAAATCCTAATTGATTATTCCTATTTTCAGAGCAGCTCAACGAGCTCAGGAAGACGAGCTTCTCGAGGATCATCTGCGACAACAGCGACGGCATCCAGGAGGTCCAGCCGAGGGTCTTCATTGAGAAGGACGCCTTCCTGTACGTATTCTCATTAACCTTCGCCTCTGTGTTGTCTCCCTCCAAATAATTATTTCAATTATGGACATTCATTAAATTTAGTTTATTAAAAACTTAAAAATGAAGCTGAGGAATGTGCTATGTAATAGTTTTAAGAAGTGTCAATAAATTAACTAAGCGCACTTTAAATAAACGTAGATTTCTACACTAGTAACTCGCACATAGTTCCTAAACGCACGGCCATGAAATTAGACGGGTGGCAGAAGTTCGCGCTGTTGCCACTTCGGAGCACTACCCCGAGTGTTCGGAGGTTTAAAAGAATGAAACATCCGTTGTAGACTTAGTATTTGTAAACCATGTAATGCGAACTGACGGTATTTGCTCAAAAGGTCAGGGATGACAACTGTATGTCCCGAGGAGAGGTCGGTCTGACGCTCGAGCTAGGCAACGGAGCCCGGTTGACGTTGCCACACAGTGCGCGGGAACCAGCGACTTTCGTCCCGCTCTCGCTTTGCTTTTCCCAGCGCAATTCTGCCCAGCCCCCTATTTTCATTTCGTTTAGTTAATCTACCCCATGTACTCTTAGTTGTATGCACTTTTGAATGCAAGTAATTAGGTAATAATATTAAACGTGATTATTAAGCTTTTAATAGAATAAGTGTGTTTTGTGCACCTTTGAACAAGCATTTAAGAATGAAACTAATGAAATGTTTTGTGTGAAGTGTTGCGTTGGGCGCGGAAACCTGGACTCTACGAAGAAAAGGGGAAAACTACTAGAAATTTTAGAAATGTGTCTAAGTTGAAGTATGGAGCAAGAAGGGAAATGGGCAGAAGAACTAACTAACTAACTAACTCTCTAGCCTTCTTAAACCCGAAGGTTCATGGCTGCAGCAACACACGCCTTCCATCTGTCCCTATCTTGAGCAAGATCTATATACTCTTTTCCATCCCTACCGATTTCCTTTACGTCTATCTCAACGTTGTCCCTCCGTCTTCGTCTTGGCCTTCCTACAGGTCTCTTACCATCAGGTTTCCCAACAAGAATCCTGTAAACTCCTCTTTCCTCTCCCATTCGTGACACATGGCCTGCCCACCTAAGTCTTCTTGATTTAATTATTCTAATAATATCTGGACATGAATACAAATTATGTAGTTCTAAATTATGTAACCTTCTCCACTCACCTGTCTCCTCATCCCTTTTAGCTCCAAAGATTTTCCTAAGGATCTTATTTTCAAATACTCTCAATTTATGTTCCTCTTTCAATGTAAGGGACCAAGTTTCACACACATATAATACTACAGGCAAAATTACGGTTTTGTATATTTTAACTTTTAGTTTCTTAGATATTAAACGAGAAGACAAAAGTTTAAGAAGAGAGAAGTAACATGCATTTCCTGAATTAAGTCTACTTTTTATTTCCCCTTTAATAGAATTTTCATTTGTTAATATTACTCCTAAGTATTTGAATTTGGAAACTGGTTCAAACGAGTTGTTATCAATAATTAGATTTTGATTATTACCTAACACTTGGTTTCGATCTGTAAGCATATATTTAGTTTTCTCTTTGTTAACTTCCAAACCTATATCTTTAGCAGTTTTGAAAAATATTTTAGCATTATTCTTAATTGTATTTATATCATCCCCTAATAAGTCTACATCATCTGCATATGCTAACAACTGAGTCACACCATTTAATTTTAGTCCTTCTTTAGTTTCTTTTACCTTCCTAACAGCATATTCTAAGGCAAAATTAAAGAACAATGGAGATAATGCATCTTCTTGTTTTAACCCATCATGAATTGTAAATTTGTCAGACACATTAATACCCACACGAATTTTACTTTCTGTTTCACTGGTGCATACTTTTATCATACTAACAAGCTTCTTAGGTATTCCAAACTCGACTAATATATTATATAATTTATCTCTTTTGACCGAATCATATGCTTTTTTGAAATCAATGAATAGCTGATGGACATTTTGATTATATTCCCACTTTTTTTCCAAGTGTCTGTCTGATGTGAATCGCACGTTTAGAAGTAAAAAAAGAGATTACTTGAAAAGCAAACTTAACGAAATTGAAACAAACAGCAAAAACAAAAATATCAAAGATTTATATAAAGCTGTAAATGAATTTAGAAAGGGGTGGCAACCTAAAGTAAACTTGATAAAAGATAAAGACGGTGATTTTCTAGCTGACCCAAGCGATATTCTAAATATATGGAAGAACTACTTTAATGACCTTTTAAATGTTCATGTAGGAGATAAATCAGAAGTAAATGAAGTACACACAGCAGAACCTTTAGTTCCAGAATCTAACTTGACTGAAGTTAAAGATGGGCAGAAGAAGCAAGAAATAAAGAACTGTTGGAATGGGTTACTGAAAGAAGAGCAACACTGGAAGTGGTCAGTAAAAGAACCACAAAATTGGCTGAGACACTGGCTAAAAAGGATTTGGTTGATGATACATTGCAAATAATAGTTAGTGAGTAAACATCCGGATAAGAAGTAGATGATACGTACATACTATGCTGACATGAAACGCAAGGCACTTCATCGGAAAGTCTGGCGCTTGCAGTGAAAATCCTGCCTATTAAGGCAGAGAACGATTATTGATTTGATTGGATTTGTTCTACTTCCCTTTACTGCCACTTTTGTCTAATCGCGAAGATGCGGATGAGTGATGATATGATTAAATTGATGCAGGGACATTCACAAACACCTATGCCGGAATTCGAACCCGGGACCCCTGGCCTCGTAGCGCGCTGTGCTGTGACCCCGCCACGGACTCCCAGACAACGATGAATGTAAAACAATGACGAAATTATGGAATACAATAATATGCAGATTGTAGCCTGGGAAAATAATGTAATACATAAATAAATTATGATGAAAAATTTTCGCATTCAGATTCTGCAATCACTGATATCGTGAGGTACCATTTTAACCTATTGGAAGCCTACATTTCCAATAAAAGTTAATTTTTGTCGTAGAAACGTTTTTAGTGCTAAGGCCCCCAAAGGATAGAATCATGATTGCTCAAGCCGTTAGTTCTTGTGTAGGACATTATCCAACTGTGTCGAGTAGAAGCATGTAATGCCAGTTTTCCTACAGCTTATAACAGAAACATCTCTGTAGCGAAAAATTAAGAATTAATCAATTTATGACACAATCTCTTATTGAATCTTACATAGTTCGTACAGGACACAATATAGCTATTAAACTCTAGTTATACAGTTAATAACTTCCCCGATGGTACAGTAATATTGTCGTGGCTTAGTAATGAAGGTGTCCAGGGTTCGATACCTGGTGTAGGCACAGAGCGGTTCGGATACCACTTTAAACTGTAGGTCCAGTCCCAATTAGTGCATAATAATGGACTTAAAATAAACTTCAATTCATTGAATTACAGACGATTGAAATTAACTCTCGATAGTTTTGCCTGATGAAAAAACAATAATTTATTTCTTGCAATAGCATGTTAAAACTTGCAGCGTAACTTATGAGTTGTGGCTTCAATTTAAATTTAAATTTTGTTAATAAGAGAATGGGCCATTCAATGCCAAATCACAAAAAAAGAAATAAACTTCTCAGCCCGACCATCTCGAATTTTCACGAAATTTGCTTTGCATAGCTTTGACATTTCTTATGACGTTGGCATCCCTTCTGTACAAACACCATGTATGATTGAGTGCTAAAATTTTACACATGTAAGTTACTTCACGTTCTCTACCATCGTACCCCCAGGTTCGAATCCCGGCCTGAGCAAGGCTGTTTGTGAGTGTTCATTCATCAATTTCATCATATCATCAGGCATCACCATCTTCGCAATTAGCCGAAAGTGGCACAAAACCGAAGTAAAATGAACCAAATCAATAAATGAATAAATTTACCATCGTACCAAATTTCGTGAAAATCTGAGATGGTCGGGTTGGGAATTGTGATGATTTGGCATGGAATGACCCGAATGTAGAATAATGGGTTGCTTCAGTATCGTTTTGTGCAGTTTGTTCGTTTTATCTCTGGGCCGAAATACCGCGTGACATGGCTCAGATGCCGGCATTTTCGTCCCGTAACGTCTCGCTTATTTACGCACATATCTTTAGCATGTATACAATTGTATTAATATTGCATTAAGAGTACTAACCTCTCTTATAGAGAGTTGTTAAAAGTTGTTCACGCACTATCTCGGCCAAAACGAGCCAAAACGAACTCACTGTACTTGGTGCATAAAACTAAATTTCACTGTCTCTTCTTGTCTTCCAGCAACGCGATGGCTAGTTGTGGAGGAGGCGTGATCCGATCCGTGGACCTCTCCAAGTGGAGGACATCTTCTCCTCATTTTGTGGTCTCCGACGTTCTGCTGGCGGACTCCGTTGCCAGGGCTAAGCGTGACGTCACGGAGATTCTGGAGAAGGAGATAAGCCTGTGGCATCAACGTGAGTATTCATTCAGTTATAAGAACGCTCATATTTTTATATAGAATGCTGAAATTGGATTTTGTGGTCGAGCGGTTGATAAACTCAAATGGCTCGTTGACCCGCTCGAGATATTTCAGTCGGGGGCGATTCCTCCATGTAGGAAGTGAGGAACTTCCTACAGTTCATTTATACTTGCTTCCAGTTCTCTACTTTTTAGGAGTTTAATAATAATGCGCGTTATAAAATTATGAGCTCAATGTACGTACAATTGACTAGGTTAGCTACTGTCAAGATTTGACTGGTGGTGGTGGCGCTCCTTCCAGCCGCACCCAAAAGACGATGGACACACACGCTTTGCTGCCCGGCCTGAGGAACCTCGCTGGTATCACTACAAACAGATGGGTGAAGAGTGGAAAAGTAGCGGGGAGGGGGCGGGGGTTTGCGGTTTTAAAGCATCCAGCGAGGAATCATCGAGGGGTTCCTACATCAGTGGTGCCAACCCCATCAAAATGGTACTATACGTAGCACAGTTTGATCTTCGTTGGCCCCTAGCATCCTGCTTTTGGCATAATGGTCAAATCTAGTATAATCTGCAAACGCGAGTCCCTGGGAGAGGGAAATCGAATTCAAAGGAAATTGAAATAAAATTACGTTCAAATATTATTTATACTTCACCAGCGGACTTTGTTTGAAATAAAAGGGAGTCTGCACACACAGCGACACGCTTCTTTTACAACCATGCGACGATCCATCATTCTCTATCTTTTCTTTATCCTGTAGATTTTGTTCCTGAGGAGATTTTATGGCAGTAAATCGATAGAAGGTTGGGGGTAAACAAACCATTTTCTCAAACCGTTTCAAGTTCTATGCTCAACCCATCTCGTTTGTTGAGCCATTCTACACAATTTTGTGTACTGAATAATAAGTAACGGAAGTTCAGAACTCGAGAAATATATGGATAATTGAACTTAAAACTGTAGTTATCCGAAAAAAGTAATTAACAATAAATCCTAGCACAATTTAGAAGCATTTATCATAATTTCAGAGTTTGAGCAGCACTTTTTATTATCCTCAATCCACACGACAGGGAGAGGGGACAAAATCAAAATTCTTGCAAAATCTGAAATATCGTCATGTATTTTCGTTGTCTTTTTATAGGTTCACATTAAAAAATTTCATAGTTCAAGGACGCAGGGGTCCCTTGCCCTATCTTGTGCGTGGGCCTGCAGGTAACATTCTAAATGCAATGGATAGTACAAGCGATTTCTGCGACTGTAATTGAACACATTTTTCAAATCTTCCTCAGTTTACCATAACTTCTTCCCACACTTCAAAAAAGCCACGAGTCGCCGCTGATTTCAGTATTACTTTTTATCTAACGAAACTGTTCCCGAAAATATGGGTGGACAATTTCTTCGCAATTACATTCATTTTCTTTCCTTTACGAAATGAACATTAAATAGTTTAAGGAGAAACGAATAGAGGAATGTTTCTGTAGTACAATCAGCACAATTTGTACCCCACACGCGAATAACGGTCTAGTACCTTAATGCACTGCACATCGCACCGCACATCGTCATACAACGCAAGGGGTACCGGGTGAGTATCAATTTCATAATGTCATCACTCAACCCCACCTTCGTAAATTAGCTAAAAGTGGCACAAGAATCGAAGAGAAATAAAGCAAATCAATCAATCAATAGTAGCTTAATGTTTCAGTATTCTGTAATTAAGGTAACTACCAACTGCTTAAAAAACTTTTCAAAGCATTTTTGCTCTTCTTTGCATTGCACTCTCAAAATAAATCACGCAACATATCAGGATAATTAATTTGATTTTGTTTCTTGCAATTATAACATATTAATATGTTATGGTCATATAATATGCAAAATCAACAAGTCACATTAATTACACATTATCACCAATATTGTTTCCGCAATGACACATTATCCAACGGATCTAGTGTGCAGGATTTTGGAGGGTGGAATATATTCAGCATGGCTCAAAGATAGATAAATTATAATAATTAGTATATGTTTCTCTGCGCGGAACATACACACGATATTATTTCGAACATTATTATGCACTGGAATACGGAACAGGGCATACATACTTTAATCAGCTCCTTTTTTAATTCATAATTACAATTCTTTCACTTTCGTCTTCAAAAGACAGGTACGGAAATGTCTTCTGGCTTCTATCGAACAATTTATATTTCTGATTATGTTTGAAATGTTAATATTATTGATCCATAGATTGATTTGGTGGCTTTTCTGTCACCTTTGGCTAATCACGAAGACGACGAAGAGTTGATGAACACCCGTGCCAAAGCCGGGATTCGAACTCGGTACCTCTGGCTGGCGTAGTAGCGCGCTGTCCTTATCAGTTGACTTTCAATATTATTAAATATGTGTTTCTATTGTACGTACATGGTGTTTCACTGGCTCTCGGCCCCTGATTTTCGCTTATAAAAATCAAACTATTGGTCATAATATAATGAACATTGCAACGAACACACCTTGGTGTATGAGAAGCATGTTGACGTCACAGCGAGTGTTGGAAGTGGTCGCAATTAGCATCAAATGCATGCCTGCACAAACATCTCTATTTTACAGAAGGTAGCCACCAACACATCAGGAGTCACAGCGTCAATTTCCCGCCGAATTCTGTCTTGCAGTTCCACGATAATTGTTGCAATATACATTTCGGACCTCCCCGATGGCGTAGTAGTAGCGTCGCTACCTTGTAATTAAGGGGTCCCGGATTCGATACCCGGTTGAGGCACATAGTGGTTCGGATTCCACTTTAAACTGTAGGTCAGGTCCCTATTAGCCTTATTGTGCATAAAGCGAACTCAAAACAGCAAATCAATCAATCAAACCAATAGACATTTCCTTTCCTAGTACGTGCGAATGATAAGCAGACGGTGTTCCACTGAGTACCGATTCATACTGTACGAACCACTGGTTGTTAGCACGAACTTTCAACCGAACCCGAAACAAACACGAACCACTATCAGGTGTTTCACAACACCAGGGCCAAGAACTCAGATTCAAAGCACACATGGTAGCAGTGGTATCGTCGTCGCCTTGTAATCAAAGGGTACCGGGTTCGATACCCGGTGGAGGCACATGACACAGTGGTTCGGATCCCACTTTAAACTGTACGTCCAGTCCCGATTAGCCTTACTGTGCATAAAATGGACTTAAAATACCAACTCAAAGCACACGTCCGTACGATTGGCATTTAACGGCAGAATCGTCCAGACGCACGCGCTTGCCCACGCAAGGACTAGAGAGACTGTAGCGCCATCTCCAATGACGTCGTCATATTATTCATACACCAAAGCACGATGGTCGTTCAAGGAAAAAGTTTCCCTACGTTTCAAAAAAAATATTTCTAAAGTTACAGACAAAAATCAAGTTGCACCAAGTAGCATGGTCCTTTCTCACTTTTCAACATAATTTCCAAGGCGGCACAAGCATTTGCCCCATCGTTGCATAAGTTTTTTAAAGCCATCTGCATAAAATTCGGGGTCCAGGAAACGAAGAACACTTTTCACGGCTGTTTCCAATCCATTGACGTCCGTTTGAATTCTGCAGTGTAGTGATGAACGAAGCCTCATCCTGAGTCACAATACGGCAGAGAAAGTCGTTCCCTTCATTGTGGTACCAGGTCAGAGAATCCAGGCAACATATCATACGCGTCGTGTTCTGCAGTGAGTTGTCGTGGGACCCAACGCGATTAAACCTTCACGTATCCCAATTTTTCGTGGATGATTTTGCGTGCAGTCCCGACAAAAATGTTCAAATCAGCGGCTGCTTCACGAACCTTGATTCGACGGTTGGCCGAAACCAATTCATTCACTTTGTCAACCAATGTTGCGTCACTGACTACAGACGGGCCACCGGGGCGATCTTCATCGAATATGCTTGTTCGTCCTTCAGAAAACGATTTGCACCACCTTCGCACCACTTGCATTGACATTACAGTCTCTCCATAAACAACAACCAGCTTCCTGTGGATGTCGATAGGAGCAAGACCATTTGCCCACTCATACCGGATCACAGAACGTATCTCTTCTTTACTCCACACCGCCAAAACATGTTGTTCCGCCATGACTCGCTACTCCTTGCGGCCAGGGCACGTTTCTCACTGCATGACTCACGCTAATCATGTGCACGAACGAACATTGCATTGTGTGTAATTGTAGAGGAAAGACGAAAGAACACATTGCTAGTTTCATTTCATTTATCGGGCTCGCACTTTATTAAAAAAAAAAAAAAGAAACTTTTTCCTTGAACGACCCTCGTATATCCGTAGCAAATTTGTTTATTACATTGTGACCAAGAGTTTTATTTTTAAAAGCGAAAATCAGGGACCGAGAGCGAGTGAAACAATAATATTATTATCATTGTATGATTATATTATTTTTATCATTAAATGAGAGAAATAAACAACATAAAGTAAGCAATCTACTTTGATTTACCCATGAGAAGCCTTAGAAGACTAGTGCTTTGGACAACTACTTGTTTCAATGATCTCAGTTTGGATTCCTGGAAAGAATAAGGGGATATATTAATACACACAGTACCAATTAATTGATTGATTGATTTAGTTTATTTTACTTCGCGTTTTGTGCCTCTTGGCTAATTTGCGAAGATGGGGATGAGTGATGAAATGATGAAATTGATGAATGGACATTTACAAACAACCAAACCCGACCGGGATTCGAACCCGGGACCCTTGGCGTCGCAGCGCGATGTGCTAACCACTCGGCCACAGGGTCGGGCACACAGTACCAATTAAGTATGAATTGTGGGATGCCTGGAAACATGTAAAAGAAGAGAATTGGTCACTTCCTTCAGCCAGCAGGAACGTCCAAAGCAAGACATAAATAATGTAAGATATTAGAGGGAGAAAAGTTTTGCATTTTCCAACCGCATAGCATTAAATCTATCTTATTTGTTTCGCGGCTGATCTTGACTGAGATGAAATGTAGGCTAATTGCATGATTCCTTTGCAGGTCGAACGGCGGACCCCCTTTCGCCGGTGGGGACAGCCTATGGCTTCAACAGACCGAAGCGACAGGCGGCGGAGATAGCCAACACTTCCCTCGTCCTCCAGTTCACGTCCGCAAGATTCGTCAGCAGCTTCCTACAGAGGTTGGTTCATTTTCTTCCTTTGCTACATAAGGATAAATACATACCCAACATTCTACATGCAAAGATTTTGCAAGCAGAATTTCGGGTATTCTTGAATATTCGCTGTCAAAACTGTAACTATTTACTGCATATCTACAAAAAACTGAAGAGCTACTGTATTAATAAAAACTCTCAAATACTACTCAGAACAAACAATCTACTATCTAGAATACGTAGTCATAAGAAACCTGATAATAAGTAGTTATAAAAGTAAGTGTACATACAGGGTGTCTCGGGAGGTAGTGGCAATACTTTGGGAAATTGTAGTATGGGTGATTCTAAGCAAAACCGTTCATATGAACATGGGTCCGATTTTGAACGATATCTGAGATATGAACAGAAATAAAAATGAAGTAGAAAAACGTAAACAAAAACAGTAACATGTAAAACATGGAAATGTAATGGTAATTGCGTAAGTAAATACTAGAAGGGACATGCTGATACTAATTTTTATTGCATTAATTTGTGGTGTAGCAGTAATTAGTACATGGTAATTAAGCTCAGTTATCGTTCAAAATCGAATCCATGTTCATATGAACTTTTTTGCTTAGAATAACCCATAATACCAAAATCTTGCCCCTTCCTCCCAGGACATCCTGTATACATGCCTGTCACAGGTACGTGTGTGTGTTTGTGTGTGTAAACTTACTTTTATAATAACTTATTCTCAGGTTCCTTACGATTACATACCCTAGATAGTAGACTAATTACTACTCTTGTTTGTTCTGAGTTTTAATATTGTAATGGCTACTGAATTATTTTAGATTATATATTAAATTCAGTAATTTATGTTTTTTTGACACGGTGTTGTACTTGTACTTACGCAGTGCTCATTCATAACTTAAAATATGTTATTTGTTTCCCGTCTACGCTGATGTCACCTGATACAACAACCATTTCCCTCGATTTTGTTGTTTGTTTGTTGATTACCAAAGCTGTGCGCCGGTCTCTCTTCATTGTAAATAGTACAGATTTATCTACTTATAATATGGATATCTTTCTAAATATGTATAAATATATATATATATATATGTATGTATATACACATGCATATATAGCATGACAGTTTCTACAGTGCCATTCACCATCGAGTTGGCAGTGTAGCAGCGGTTACCGCGCCGGGCAATGAGAGCGCATCTTCTGGCATTTAGACCCACAGCTGTACGTTGACCTTAGCATTGGATGCGTCAGTGATTCAGTATCCAGAAAGCTGGTATCCAATTTGCACGTGTTTGTGAAGTGTTAAGGTGTTAACAAGTGTTTTTAGATTGTTTTGTTTTAGTTCACGTATTACTGGTGCTACTCTGCAGTCTAATAATTCCATGCTGTACGTACAATTTAAAATAACGAATTCATGTAGAGAAGTTAGAAGGCGTTTTGAGACAGTGTTCAAAAATTTGTAAACAAATTTAAGGGCACTGGGTCTGTTCTTGATAAGAAGCAAAGGGTGAAACGGAGTCTGCTTTCATAGGAGAAACTAGACGACGTTGGAGCACGATTGGAACTTACTCCTCAAAAATCCTTCCGGCACTTTGCACAAGAAACATACATTTGCATGACGTCTGCGTGGCGAGCTATCAATCTTTTAAACCTCAAGCCATACATTAGAAGAATTGATAGAAAACTTCAGGAGAGAAATTGAAGTAATTTCGGTAGAGGAACATGCTTGTTAGTGAAAATTTCCTTGAAAAATGCTGTCAATGTATGGATGCAGGAGGACATTTCCAACACCTTTTTTTAACAATGTTCGTACTCATTTTAATTGTAACTCCAATGTACTTGTACGAAGTTATTTCATTACATAGCTAAGGGTTCCAGTTACGCTGATGTTGTATCCAGTTTGCCGGCAGACGCGCTCTCTCTTCCCGGTGTGGTAGCCGCCGCTCAACGGCCAACTCGACCGTGAAGGGCACAGTAGAAACGCTTGCAAAATAACTGATGAACATGAAATAAATTTTAAAAATTACTTACATATATTGATTTCCATGTTGCAGCCAACTCCAAGACCAGGAGTCGGGTGACAAGGCCGTTGGTCCCAGAGACATCCGGGAATTGATGGCCGTCCTTCCGAACATCGACGTCTCTGACGCCATCGAGATTCCGCGCGTCTTCCGCTGCGACGAGCAGACGCTGCCCTGCGACCACACCAGCCGCTACAGGACCATCACCGGCTGGTGCAACAACCTCCGCCGCCCGGAGTGGGGGAAGTCAATGAGGGCCTTCGGGAGGATAATGCCTCCCTCCTACCATGACGGTAGGCTAATTTATTAAATTATTATCATTGTCTTATGTGCAGCAGTAATCCACACAACATCGGCCGATAACGGTAGTCGACATTTTGAGAAAAAGTTCGAATATTTTCAAATCATTAGGTATTTTTAGAAGTATTTTGAATGCTGATCACGGAAATAAATTTCTTCCCATGACGCCAGGACGTTTCCCTAGGTCAAGATTTTTCTCCACGTCACTAAGTTCAATCTATCCATCATATAACAATATTGAATATTGGACATTTTGTGAAGGAAATTTTCATGAGGGGTTTCGAAACTAAAACTACGTAATCAAAGTACTTACAATTTTCATGGCAATGTTTCGTGTGAAGATAAAAGGTAGATTAAATTCATATAATCCAACATGCATTTATAGTTCAAAATTGGAGGATTTCTATTGTAGAAAATCAATATTTTACCACCATCTGTAGAGAGCCATCTATTGAGAAAATAACTACGCAATATTTTGTGAAATTAAGGCAGTTAATATATTGCTGTTGTCTGAAAAAAAAACTGGACGTGATGGGTAAAAATGGATTTCATTTTTAGAATGAGCATGCTGAAATTATTCGGAGACATCGGAACCCATGTGTAACCCTCAAATTTAATATAGAATTATATTCTTCAACTTGACGTCCCTCATATGTCTACTGAGGGGTGTTAAGCGCCTGACATTAACACTGCGTTGATATGAAAACGTCAAATTATCGCTTTCAATGTAACCCCACTACAAGTAATAAAATTATAATAATAATAAATGTGGTAAAAAATTGTGCTTGATATTTGTGTGAATTATAGGATTCGTGCTTAAGATATGTACAAATATAATGTGAGAATATTTACTTATGTATAAATATAATTATTAAGAGTAGAATTGACATAATAGGAACGTTTGTTTGAGTTGGTGTTTGAAGTCCACTTTATGCACAGTAAGGCTAATCGGGACTGGACCTACAGTTTAAAGTGGAATCCGAACCACTGTGCCATGTGCCTCCACCGGGTATCGAACCCGGGACCCCTTGATTACAAGGCGAGGACGTTACCACTGCGCAATTGACATTATAGGAACGTTAAAATGAGGTATAATATTAATTACAAATTTAGCGGAAATCGATGTATTGTAGTGGTACAATTATGATGATCTTAACCAATAGCGTTGTTTGTTCTAATAGTTTAAAGGAAAAGACACTACAATTATCGTGAAACAATCCTATCTTTTAGTAAGACAATAAGAAAGCATTTGGTTTATACTTGCAACATTTTTTGTAATACAGGGTGAGTCAAAAGTCAGGTTATATAGGAATTTATCTTCAATGTGTGCATCTTGAACATCAATGCATTTGTTCAC
Organism: Lepisma saccharinum; assembly: GCF_977018435.1. Lineage (NCBI taxonomy): Eukaryota > Metazoa > Arthropoda > Insecta > Zygentoma > Lepismatidae > Lepisma > Lepisma saccharinum. The sequence continues at coordinate 61,675,991 of NC_139249.1, forward strand.
GCGACGTTTCCAGAACCTTTGCAGGACTTCCGGCATAATCATGTCTGCACATTGCACAATGCGTTCCTTCAGATTTTGGATGTTCTGAATCTTAACTGAGTGGACAAACTCCTTTAAATGAATCAAAATCCATTGCTCTGGGGACCTCGGTGGCCACTCAGCGGGACCACTGCGACCGATCCATACACCTAGCCCAGTCAATAAAGGTTTCATGTCGGGAATAATTCCGTAAAAGCTGAATTTTGGTCAGTTGTTAGAACACTACTAGTAGTGCACAATCCCAAAAGTCCCCGCCCCTCCTCATGGTGCTTACCCCCCAAACATCAATTTCGCAGACTCTCAGTTATTGACTTATATCTCCGTAACTAATCATCGTAGGCAGGTAATCTTTTTTTAGCTTTAATCCTTATTAGATGGGCTACAAAAGAATATTCTGTTTAACTTTTCGATAATGTCGGTGGTGTTGCCGTAATTTAAAAAATAATCTTAAAAAAGTGAAATTTACTAGTACTTTTTAAAGTTTGTGGCTTTTAACTTTTGAACAAATTAAATGACAAGAAATTGTTTCGAATAAAAGTTGTAGCCTATTTTATAAGCTTTAAATCGATATAAGTTTCAATGCATTTTAATGAAGGGTACACCATAAAATGTGTATAGAAATTCCATACATGACAAAAATATATGGAACAAATTCGGCTCTTGTTTTGAGATCCTGCAGATTTATTTCAGGTGTTTTGAAAGTTTGTGGACTTCTTTTCAGGCCTCATGAGTCCCCGTGCTGTGTCCGTGTCCGGGGCTCCTCTTCCGAGTCCCCGGCTCGTGTCGGTGAACATCCACAGTGACGTCAGCAGGCCCCACGTGAGGTACTCCCTCATGCTGATGCAATTCGCCCAGCTTGTGGACCACGACCTCACGCACACTCCGGTCAATAAAGGTAAGTACAGAGAGTATTAACTTCATTGCAGCTCCGGCCCGTAATCAAGATTACGCTTCACTTTTTGTGTGCAATGACGTGTTAGCGGTAAAGTGAATGTATCGCTTGAATGTGAAGCTACGTGAAGGACGGAACAACAGTGTTGCAATATGCAGATATTAAACACCGGAAGAAGAACAATCTCTAGGTAAGAATGATTACCATAGACTGTGGTCATGGAAGATGCGGTGGTCACTAGCACCGTCAAACGGATGGACGGGAACTTTAAGTGACAAAGCCATAGACCGCGGCTCAAAAAACTCATTAAGTGATTTACTAAACTTCATCAAATTACATTGTAGCGTGTATTATTTGTATTGCATTTTGTGCTCAGTCGTTAGGGCGTCTGACTACCATGCAAGAGACCCGGGTCCGATCCCCGGCTGGGGAGAACCGGGACTTTTTCAACCTGTTCAAGCGGCTCCGGCGCTCACCCAGCGTCGTATAAAGTGCGTACCTGGAGGAAACTCTGGGGGTAAAGGTAAAGTGTTGATCACATCACCCCCACCTTCGGGCGTGATGAAGAAAGTGTGGGCCCTAACTCCTCATCTCCTATATGCCTTCATGGCGTGGTGCAAAGCACTAGGGAGCACTTTACTTTACTTTTTATTGTAACATATTGAAACAGAAAAAGTTTTATTGCTCGTTTTAAATTGATTGATTGATTGAGTTGGTGTTTTAAGTCCACTTTACGCACAGTAAGGCTAATAGGTACTAGACCTACAGTTTAAAGTGGATCCGAGCCACTATGTTCCTCCTCCGGGAATCGAATCCGGGACACCTTGATTACAAGGCGACGAAGATACCACTGCGCCATCGGGGAGGCTCGTTTTAAACATCGGCACTAGTTTTTAATGCACGTTATGTATACTAAGTAGCTACCCGTCACTATATTCATTTTAGCTCAAACCATAAACTGTTCGTGGGTTATTGCTTATAAAGGAGAAAGCATTGTATCAGGAAATGCACATTCGTGTGCTAGAATTCTTGTGTTCAGTTTCTGACATTTGTTTCTTGTATGCATATTGCAACACTAGCGCATAGATTTGCATTTCCTTTCAATGGTAAAATTCACCTCTTACCGTTGTTTCCTCATCACGAGGTAAACAAGCTATTGGTCCCCCTGCTTTATTGTTCATTCCCGAGAAAGTGTAGCTGGCAACGGTTCACATACACTGGCAACGAGATAAAATGATGAATCACGGTGACAATGACTCAACAATAACAACCAAAGGCCGTGATGTTCCTGTTGGCACATTTGTAACCTTAAGTGTGCTAGGATGTACTTCCATCTTCTGAGATCCAGAGGAACGTAACTCCAAAAATGCTGTTTTCGTTGTTATCGTATCCTCTGAAAGCTCTATTTGGAAAGTGTATTCAGAAGTGTAGTGGAAGATATTTTGGGTTTTATAATCTTCTCCACCAAAGAATAACTTGTTGTCAAACACGATGCTGGTTAACTTATGACAAGAACACTTCTGTTCATTGTAGAATATAAAGGGTGACTCAAAGGAACGGGAAATTTTTAATCTTGTCCTGGCAACCCTGGGAGGTTGGTAGCACTGAATGGCATATACAACGCTGGTCACAACATGTTGCCATTTAGTAATCACTGAGCAGTGGAGCGGTGTGCAGCGTGCCTTTGCGGTCAAAGCATATTACAAGAATGGTGACATTGAATTGCATGGCCCCCCAAGATCGCCTGACCTCACAGCATGTGATTTCTTCTCGTGGGGTCATCTTAAGAGCGAGGTTTATCGTACTCGACCTGCTACGACAGAAGAACATAAGGCAAGAATACGAGAGGAAATTGCCAGGATTCCTGTTGCAATGTTACGTCGCGTCATGCACAATATCTCTCGCATACTGCAGGAATGTCTCCGCAGAGGAGGTGGTCATCTGTCGAATGGCATCTTCAAGAAATAACTTAACGGCACACTCAGTACTATTCACTGGCTTTACTAAATGTTTCGAAGGTATGTGTTCCCTTTTATTAATCTCCGTTCCAAAATTTCCCGTTCTTTTGAGCCACCCTGTATAAGACATGCATTGCAGATTTCCTGAAGTTCGTAGTTTCGAAATGTAGCCTTAAGAAACAAAATACTACTAAGAAAAGTTAAACCCTGACAGGCCCGTACCCAGGATTTTTTTGAGGGACGGGCCAGATCCAAAAATGTGTTTATATACATATATAAATATAATGGAAGAGAGATTACGGAATAGTTTAAATGTTTTTAAGTGTTAAATTTTATTCAATTCTTGCTTTCTCTTAATAATGATCAATAAGATTGATCATTATTATTTATATTATCGCATTATTTTGTGTATGATGCTAAGGCCGTGCCCAGAATTTCTTGGGCGACAGGGTGGATCCGAATATGTGAAACAAAGAGCAGATTAGCGATGATATGATGGACCTTATGATGGAACACATTCACAAAGAACACATATGCCCATACTGGGATTCGAACCAAGAATCCCTTGCTACGTAGCACGCTTTGCTAACCACTCCGCAACGGTTGTCGGATAAATGCTGTTGGAGTATTAGATGCGACCCCCAATGCTATGGCACTATTACAGGTAGAGATAAACAATTGTAGAGGTGCAACTTACATTCCAAAGTAACAGAAAATATTCAACTCATCGATACACCCACCCGCATCCGAACAATGAACATTCAAGATAATTCTATATTTAGAAAATAATATATTTACAAATTAAATGTTGCGTATTAGCAATTATTTTTACAATAAACAACATATCTAAATGTGAGTTAAAAAAATAAAAAAGAGAGACATTATCGCATCACGACTGCAGTTTGAAAAAAAGTCGATACAGGGATTAAACGTAATGGACAGTCCCGTCTAAATCAGTAAATTGGACGTCTGGTAGCCTTGTATCAATGGTTATGAAATTGAAACTACTCAATATTGCAGATTGAAGACTTCTGGAGACTGCCTCTCTACACAACAAACATTAATTTATACAAGAACAAAATTGAATTTTTTAGAAATTTCAAAAATCGTCGATGTTATTTTCTTACCTTTTTACGTATGTTCACATTTAAATATTTCATAGCTCGAGGGGTACGGGCCTGAATCCTGTTGTCCTGTTTGTCGCTGTTCTACGGTAATGCCTTGCATGTTTTGTATATGTGTGTAGTAGAATATGTGTATCTTTTAAAGTTAAGGTGAAGCACCAAATATCCTAAGATAGCCACATTAAGGAAATTTAACTATGTTATCTATGTCTTCGCAGGCTTTGGAAACTCAATCTTGGACTGTCGTTCTTGCGATGCTCAGCAGACGGTGCACCCGGAATGTTTCCCGATCCCTGTTCCCGACAACGACCCTTACTTCCCTCGGGTGAACATCAGCACAGGGAGGCCTCTCTGCATTCCCGTCACCCGCTCCATGCCAGGCCAGCTAACTCTAGGTAATGCACTTATTTATACACAGGAAGGCTCTTATACTAGAACAATGCATCATTAACACTCATAGTATGTGTTATTGCTTAGGTTACTATTTAATGCGTAGCAAAGTACAGAATGAAAAAAAAGTTCAGTTTATTCTAAGTTAATTATCTAAAGGTAACGTTCAATAACTCAAAAATTGGACTCTCAAATTTGAAATGTCCTGCTTGGCCTCATCAGAAAACTACGTGGTATGTATGCACATGGGCCTATACAGCTGTTAGTAATTAAGGAATTTGCAATTCAACGTCAGAAAATTGTCACTCTTACATCTATATTTGCTCATCACCGTATAGTTGCGGTGTAAGACGGGTTGCTTACTGGGTACAGATTGGTTGTCATTTTTCTTTTTATGAATTTAGAACCAAATACACCGATTTACAATATCAGTTACTGAATTCACATGCACAGGAAATCACTAATGTGTAGTAAATATTATTGATGAAAGTATCGCGTACAGGTAACTCGAATTGAGCTTTTTTAAATTTATGAATAAGGAATTGTAACACAAATACTCCTGCAATAATTTTGAAGAAAAAGGTTACTTTATTGTTACTTTGATTTGTGCTTCCATTTAAAACACATTCGGATTCTGTATCAGTTTCATTACCTATTTTTGTTCCAATGGAAACAAACCTGTTTTCTCCGCTTAGAAGAACATAATGTTAACACACTTTTAGAATATTGGAAAATAGGTTTGCATCTAGTAGGTTCAACAATAACTTTCATCGTTCATATTGTTATTCGATAAAATATTACATATACAGGGTGTTTCCGTGACCTTGATTCAAACTTGCAGGGTGGTTGGAGACTGACACAGGGTACAATATGAGATGTGCAATCCCGGTCCGGAAACGCGTAATTAAAAAGTTCTACGTCATGAAGCATTCTCCTTTTTGCAGGTTACCGAGAGCAACTGAATCAGGTGACGGCTTACATGGACGGCTCCTTCGTGTATGGCTCCGACGTGTGCGAGTCACGTGATCTGAGAACATTCTCTGGAGGGAAGCTGAACGTCACCCGACACCCTGTCAGGGGGAAGCCCCTCATGCCTCAGATAACAACTCACCCTGAATGCAAGTCGGATTCAGGGGTTTGTTTCCGAGCAGGTAAGTTTCAGACGGTGGAGCGGAATAAATAATTAATTACTTTCGTGAGAGGCGATTCTTGTGGAGACAGGAAATGCATTTACTACACAGTTTGTAGGGTACTGATGTCTTTATATTTTGACGAGTAAATGCATAGTGTTACGGATTAATAATAATAATAATAATGCATTAAAGTTCATATATGATTCCTGTCTTCGTTCACTTAGACAAGAAACTTTTCTGATTGTTGTTCGATTGTTATTGCTACTAATACTAGTAGTATTCATTGTTAAGTCATTGTTAATGTGTTAGGATAGTGTTCGTACTTGCTAGTTTGAAAAAATCATTGCAAATTCATGTACTTCCTTTAAATTTCCAAAATAATTCTGCGAACTATTTCTGAAAGAACTTGACGGGGTTTTCACCAATCAAATTCTTATGCTTAAAAAATATTTCCGATATCGACATTATTTGTTCCTTCATTAGTTTGTATTAAAATATACGGAACAGTAATTTTGCCTCTAGTGAAACTTGGTCCCTTACATTAAGAGATGAACATAAATTGAGAGCATTTGAAAATAAAATCCTTAGGGTAATATTTTGACCTGAAAGGGATGAGGAGACAGGTGAATGGAGAAGATTACATAATTTAGAACTGAACAATTTGCATTCTTGTCCAGATATTATTAGAATAATTGAATGAAGAAGACTTAGGTGGGCAGGCCACGTGGCAGGAATTGGAGAAGAATGAAGAGTTTACAGGATTTTTGTTGGAAAACCTGATGGTAAGACATGTGTAGGAAGGCCAAGGCGAAGATAAAGGGATACCGTTGAGATGGACCTAAAGGAAATCGGTAAGGATTTAAAAGATTTGAATGATATTGCCCAGGATAGTGACAGGTGGAAGTATTGTGTTCCTGCAGCCACAAACCTTCGGTTTTAAGAAGGCTAGAGAGTTAGTTAGTTAGTTATTAGTTTACAGTCATGAACTTGCATGACTACCAGCTTCACCATAAGTACATAATAGACAATCGCATAATAATTTTGATATCTTTTGTAAGCAGACATTCAGTGGTTATATTACTAGGATATATTTATGCTTGTTTTAAATTGTGAAGTTCGTTGCAATATCTCACCAAGTGTTTTTCAACCTCTTGCAGGGGACGCCCGCAGCAGCGAGCAGCCGGGACTGGCGGCCATCCACACGCTGTTCCTGCGAGAGCACAACCGCCTCACGGACAAGCTCTCCATGCTGAATCCTCACTGGGGCGACGAAACGCTCTACCAGCAGGCCAGGCGCGTCCTCAGCGCCATCGTCCAGCACCTCACTTACCACGAGCTCCTGCCCAGGGTCCTCGGCTGGGACGGCGTCCACACGTACGACCTCACGCTCGAGACGGAGGGTTACTTCGATGGTACGCATTTATTTTACTTTGTAGCTTTGTCAAGTCGTGATTGTCTCTGGCAGAAGGGGCACTGAACCTAAATTCTTACATTGCTTTTCACGGTCGAGTTGTCCGTGGAGTGGCGGCTAGCGCGCCGGGAAGCGAGAGCGCGTCTGCTGGCATTTAGACCCACAGCTGTACACTGACCTTAGCACTGGGCGCATCAGTGCTTCAGTGTCCAGATAGCTGGTATCCAGTTTGCACGTGATTGTGAAGTTTTAAGGTGTTAACAAGTGTTTTAGATTGTTTTGTTTTAGTTTACGTATTACTGGTGCTTTCCTGCAGACCTAATAATGCCACGCCAATTTAAAACAACGCGTTTTTATATACTACCCTTACGTCGTTATGAATTTTTGTAGGGAAGTAAGAAGGCGTTTGTCAGCAGAATTTCCAGATGTTCCTGTTCCACACAGAGACAGTGTTCGGATACTTGTGAACAAATTTAGGGAAACAGGGTCTGTTCTTAAACGTACAAGGTGCGGCAGAATTCATTATGCAGTTTGAAATTAGCGCCATTCACGTCTGCCGACAGATAGCGCGCTGTTTCACTCGTTATTTAGTGAAGCAGCTCAAAGCCTTCAGTAGACATGGAGGTCTGGTCAAGTGTGTACAAACTCCATCTGTAACTGCCAAACAGACCAAGGCCGCACGCAGGATTCTTTTTCTCACGTGGGAAGCAGTGCTAATAGTAGCCCCGTCTAGTTGGCTGCACTTTTTGACACTCGGTGCAGTGCAGGTGTAGTGCAAGGGTGGTGCAAGGAATTGACGTTCCACCAACTAGACGGAAAGCGGTGTCGAATTTCAGAAGATTCAACAAATGCCTGTTTGCTGCTTCAAAGAGTCATTTGATAAGTTAGCACGCACCACGTGACCATACACCACGAATACACCGACCCAGAACGTGGTGCAGACGGTGCAGACACCAAATATACTACTTCGATGCAAACAGAGTCAAAGCGAGTCAAAAAGTGCAGCCAACTAGACGGGGCTAGTGAGGAAGCTTGAGGTGATCCTTTCCCCACTGAAGAAAATTCTCATAAAGCATCCTCACCACTAAGATAATTTGCATAGGCTGTCTTTCACGGCATTCCTCGTCCATGTTTTCACGCTACTATTTCACCATTGGAATTATATTACGTCTTTCCGGATATCTAAGGGGGGAGTGTCCCTGACCCCTCTGCGGGTGCCCTTGAAACCGACTACAGTTCAGACTATTTATCCGCTCTTGATTGGCAAAGAGAACTCCTAAGAATATCAAGCTTGTATATTTTGTTCTTAGATGGCACTAAAATATGGATAATTGGACACAAAAATCAACAAAAACTACAAAGTTTATCAATATTTTATAAGATTTTGTGCCCGGTATAGATTTTGAAAGATGTAGGAAAATACAAAGCGTAATGAATCTGATAATGGATTTAGATTCAACTCGTCTTCCAGTAAATTAACAACAACTTTTATGAATTCATGAAGTTAATAAAGCTAGGAACACTTGTACGTAAGAGTATTGCACTGTTGTTGGTTCGCAAAGTTTTATTAAGGAGTTGTAGATGCAAATATTGCTTGGTTCTCCTTCAAAGGGATTTGAAGGATCTGGCTTTGTCCAGAGTTAATGAGCAATAAAAGTTAACTCTCCAATCGATTTGTATATTCATGTCAGTATTTATACTAGATTTAGTTTATTCTGGTGTAGATTACAATACAATAGTAGCTGATTCGCTTAGCTTGCTTGTGAAGGGGATGTGCGACTACTAATGAAATTGCACCACCATGCTGATGTTCCCAATCCGGTCTGAACAAGACCCTTCATTCCTGATGTAACAAGAAAAGTTGATATGTGGAATTTCAGCTTGATAGGGCTGTAAGGGATGACCTTTTCACAAGGCTGACTTCCACGTATTCCACCCTGGCAACTGCAGTCTTGCAGACCAACGAGGCTCTCTTGTCTGGACCTACGGCAAGTATAATCATCAGTAGCATGGGCGCCGACTTTTGGGGGCAAGGCACTTTCTGCCCCCCCCCAAAAAAAATCACTTAGAAGTACATATTTTATATATATTTACATATAGGTATAGAGTGTTTTTTATGTGTATGTTGCCCCTCCCCCAAATTTACCTTGCCTCCCTCTGATCTGTAGAGTTGTGTGTTACCCTGTGTTTTGTCTTTATCGCTGAGTGCCCCTTTACAGTCTGATCTTTTCTTCAGTGGCGGCAAATAGGGGGGCGGGGGAAGTTGCCCCTCCAACTTTTCGCCACTTTTGCCCCCACACTATGCTAAATCTTATATACAAGGTGGCGCAAAAGTCACCTCCTGATTTTCTTAGACTACAGCTTGAGTTTTAAATTAAGCAAAGTAGGTTTTTTCTGTTAAACTTTTATTGATACTTGTAAGATTTATGTCCTCAATTTTTAAAGATAACATCCAATAAATGAACACCATTCGAATTGATGCAAATTTCGGCTCTTTTTATTGCGTTTTACATGGTGTTGGAATGTTTACAATTTCATGCTGAATATTGTCCTTTAGTTGCTGTAACGTCTCTGACTTATTCACATAAACCAATGACTTCAAATATCCCCAAAGGAATAAATTTGGAGCGGTTAAATCGGGGGACCTGGCCGGCCATGGCAAATCACCAAAACGGGATATTACTCTGCCCGGAAAATTGTCATGCAAAATTGTCACAATTTTTCCACGTTCTTGTGGGGTATACTTATTCATTTTCGCACACAATAAATTTCGTGAGTATCTTCTATTTAACTGGCAAAACACTACTGATATAAACAGCAAGATGTCAAAATAAAGGCCAGTTCAAATAGGATGATGACTTTTGCGCCACCCTTTACAAAGGGAAATGTACTGTCTTTGGGCACCCTCTCCCCCGGTTTTTGAACCCAACCGCCGCCACTGAACATGCGTAAGGAGATTTTAGTTCTTACAGACAGGAATTGATTTAAGATAGAGCAAGGGTCTTGGATCCGTATATTGTGTTTAATTTTAATGAACTGAACTTAGTAATTGGCAGAACAACAGTATAGCTACGTTTCTTCCTTTTCATTAAACATTAAGAAAATATGAGGGTACTCCTTTTCTTCCAGGCTACGATGCTCACTGTGACGCAACCATAGTGAACGAGTTCGCTTCCGCCGCCTTCCGATTCGGACACAGCCTTCTGCGGCCCTCGTTCAAGAGGATGGACGTCAAGTTCGGAGACAGGGAGCCAGGAGTTCGGCTCCGGAACACGTTCTTCAACCCGGACATTCTGTACGAGGTCGGGATGCTGGACGAAATCATCCGAGGGCTGGCTGCCACCCCTATGGAGACGCTGGACGAGTTCATCACGGAAGAGGTGACCAACCACCTCTTCGAAGACAGGAGGACGCCCTACTCGGGAATGGACCTAGCTGCCATCAACATTCAAAGGGGTAATAAATAAGTGGTCATGCTCTTGTTTGTTTTAACACCACTTTAGATTAGGCTCGCCAATTGGGACTGGACAGTTTAAAACAGGGCCCTAACTACTGCGTAAAGTACATCCATTGGGAATCGAACAGGGTACCCTTTGATTGGAAGATTAGAGAATTACCATTACCCCATCGTAGAAAATAATACTTCACGAATGTCAATGGTAAAAAAAAAAAGTTTACGTTTGAAGTAAATTCATTTTACCATTGACAACCAAAATTTTCGCTTCAGTTCCGACACTAACAGATTCTATCGCGAAGTTGAACCATCAGGAAAGACAGCTGTATAACCCGCTTTCCACTAACTTCTTGACGCTGTAGCAGTATTACACCCCGTATGGAAACAAAACTTGAAGTTTGTTCCAATTCTGGATGTTGTCACATTATACTAGCAGTATTTTCCAATATTTTTCCAACTGGAAAATTTTGGAAAATACTTCTGGTATAATTTAGAGTGGTGTGATGATACATTTGGAGCTAAAAGTCCAATAAATTGAGTTTTTGTGAAAAGGTTTAGGAGGTATTGAGGAAATTTGAGAACTAGTGTTAGGAGTGTGTGGATAAATCACTCCACACACCCCAACACCCTATAGCACCCTTAATTTGCTAAAACACTCCCTAAAATTTCTGACCGAAGTCCAATTTATAGTCATTTTGGCACATTTACAGTTTTGCATCCACCTCTAAAACTAATCTTACACCCCACCTCCCCGATTGAAAAGTGTGGATTAACACCGGATCATTGCATTATACCGAGCATATATTAAAATAGATTGTTAGCCTATGCACAGACGGCCGCCCTGGCGGAGTGATTAGCACATCGCCCTACGACACCAGGGGTCCTGGGTTCGAATCCAGGCCTGGGCATGGATGTTTGTGAGTGTGCATTCATCAATTTCATCATATAATCACTCATCGCCATCTTCGCAAATTAGCCAAACGTGGCACAAAAAGCGAAGTAAAAGCAAATTTTGCAATTTTATTATTGACAATCAGGAGTTTCTCTCTCTGTTTATCATCTCCGAATTTGTATTGTGGTAAAATATTTCACCCTTCTTTTGTATCAGATTTTCATAATAATTTCCTCACAATTTGCTTCCTAGGACGTGACCATGGCATCCAAGGATACAACGAATACAGAGAGCTTTGCAATCTGAGCCGAGCGTCCAGCTTCGACGACCTCCGAGGGGAGATCCCAGTCCCCCTGGTGGACAAACTCAGGAGCCTGTACGGCCACGTGGACGACATCGACCTCTTCCCAGGGGGTCTCTCGGAGACGCCGCTGCCCGGAGGGGTCGTGGGCCCCACCTTCGCCTGCATTATCGGCCGCCAGTTCAGAATGCTGCGCAAGTGCGACAGATTTTGGTAAGAATATTCCCCCTAGTGGCCACATACATTATATAGAACTGCACAATTTGCATTCCTGTCCAGATATTATTAGAATAATTAAATCAAGAAGATTAAGATGGCCCGGCCATGTGGCACAAATGGGATAGGAAATAAGAGTTTACGGGATTCTTGTTGGGAAACCTGATGGTAAGAGACCTATAGGAAGGGCAAGACGAAGATGGAGAGATAACGTTGAAATGGACGTAAAGAAAAATCGGCAAGGATGGAAAAGATTGGATTGATCTTGCCCAGGATAGGGACAGATCGATGTCCTGTGTTGCTGCAGCCATAAACCTTCGAGTTTAAGAAGGCGAGAGAGTTAGTTAGTTATGGTCACGGGCGTCACCAGAATTTTTTGTGGGGAGAATGAAGTCATGTTATGTTGATATAAAATTAATGCATTATTATTAATGACCATATTAAGTAACTAACACTGTCATTTCTAAACCTGAAGTTTTATTACCGCAGCAACGTAAGCCTTCCATTTGTCATTGTCTTTGACAACATCAATACATTCTTGTTGATTTTTACCATTTTCCTTCACGTCCATCTGAATATCTTCATTCCGTCTTCGTGTCTTCGTCTTGCCATTGACCACAAGGTTTCCCAGCAAGGATCATGTAAACTTTTCTCGCTTCTCCCATGCGTGCTACATGATCTGCCCACCCATGCCCACCCAAATCATCTTGATTTAATTATTAAGTATATCAGGGGATAAATATAGGTTGTTTAATCTCTTATAAGTCGGAATGTCTTTCTTAGGCTTTTATTTTCAAAAAATCTTAATTAATGCTTTTTCTGAAGGTCCACGTTTCACATTCATACAAAACTATAGGTATAATTATTGTATACTTTAACATTTAAATTATTTGATATTAATCGATTATAATAGATTTCAAATTATTATTACATTTAAATACCCAATAGTTCTTATATTTTGTTATAATTTTACTACACCTCAATCAAAAACAATCTCTGAAGACTAGGACAAAATATTGTTATCGAAGATTATGGAAGTTAGAAAACCCTTAGGGAACCATTAGTTTTTGAATTTAGTGGTAAAAGTTATGACCTGGTGTGCATATTTTAGAATCTACGTTTAGAACTAATTAATTTTCCTTTCCATTATTATTATGAATAATATTTATTTTATGGACTGTCATAAATATATGTTCGTCCTTAGTTTCCCCACAAACAAATTAAAGATTGTCAATTTACAGAGGGAATTGTGCTGATATTTTGCATGAAATCTATTATATTACATAATTTCGATATATTCTGACAGAATATAATTTTTAATAATTATGAAAATGTAATATTTGATTGTCAAGTTACAATTACGACTTAAGTAAGTAATCTTTAATTCAAATTTCCAGAATCGTATTAATGTATGTTCAAACTCCTTCCTCTAAATCACTGTAACACACAAGCATCATTACCAGTCTAGTAGAATAAGCTAATGTCATAAGTACAGCGCCTTGAATAACGTAGTGTGGAAAACGACCCAAGAAACTGGTTTCCCGAGACGATGACAAGTAGATGGCAGTGCGATCGACACAGCTGCTAATTTTGTTATGAAAGTAATGCGGCTTAGTTAGTTTTTGGAATATATTGTGTAGATTTGTTTCTCTAGAAAGGCGGTAAGTGAATTGATGGAAGCAGTTATACGTATTTGTGGATTGATTTGCAGTCACGAAATGGCATTAATTTGGAAAGAAAAGTAAAATAAAATTAATAAATAAATAGCATGCGTAATACAAGAAGAAACATCGCAAAGTGATTCCGGACGTCAGGTGTTGGATTGTGTACTAGAGTTTTATTTCTCTATGTTATTAGAATATAAATAGTATCCTGAGAGATATTTCATACCGAGGCGACAAACCACAAGTGTCGCTTTGAAGCGAGCAGTCCGTAACCAATGCAGCCTTTCGAACCGTAGGGACACAAGCTCTCACTGCACAGTTTCCTCAAGGAGATTTTACACCAAAGCGACACGCGACAAACGATATGGGGATTTCACACCAAAGCGACACGGGTCCTTCGGTCCAAGGCAACTTTCATACCGAAGCGACACATGTTGCTTGCAAACGAGCCAATCAAAAGTAACATTTCACATCGTAGCGGCATGACGTGAAGCACAGGCCAGCGTTCGGTTGGTGAAATCCTCAATCGATAAGTGTCGCGTGCCGCTTGTCGCTTTGGTGCCCAATCTCTCCAAAGCAAGACACTCATTGCATCGCGCATGCGCGAACAACAAACCACGGCAACATGTTGCAAGCTATTGAGGAAATGGCCCAGTTTGAGCGACGCATACGCGACAAAGCGACACGTGTGGCTTATCGTGTCGCCTAGATCTGTTGTTGTAATGTGCGGTTTATAGTGTCGCCTATCTGTTGTTCGCAAGCAACGCTTGCTAATAGACTGAAGGCACCATGTCGCTTGTCACTTAGTTGGGAACTCACCCTGTAGCGCGTCGGTTTGGTCTCAGCACCCTTCCTTTAAGGAGTTTTCCGACGGAAGTAACAAGTAGCACGCGAATACGCCATATGAACGTGTCGTTTGCTGTTTGGACCCTCATATGCAATGAATGCTATTTTACAGTCTGGAAGTGTGTGTCACTAGTGTGACAGTGTGAACATCCCGTGTCGCTTGTCCCATTGGTTTGAACTCGACACTCATGTCGATGGCACTAAGAAAGTGTTGCGGGGTTCCCCTTGTCGTTTCATGCAATCATCATTATCATAATCGCCGCGATTAGTTTAAAGCGGAAGGAAAGAGACAGTAAATATCAAAAATACAAATGCTTCAGTGTGTATATATTTAAAAGAAATGATGATGATGATAATAATAATGAACCTAATTCATACACAAAAATTTAGTTGCCAAGAACATTCCACGCGTATTTTTTCTCCCGTATTATTAACGAAAGTATGACGATAACAGGACGTGGTCGGCTGTCTAGAATGTTCGTTAATATCTTCGCGACCACTGTACCAAATATCATAGCAATTATCACATTCATAGAAATGCTTCATGTAAAAGAATCAGACATTGTAGCGAAAACTCCATTTACTTCCATTATAAGCAGTCGAACACTAAGCACCGGGCTCAACACCAGCTCCTCTAGCGGATCATTTTCAAGTGGAACCAGCCAGAGAGCGCAGAACCATGCCGTTTTCCACACTACGTTATTCTAGGCGCTGTACTCATAAGTAACAGACGTGTTCTAAGCCTTTCATTAAGGCTTGTCTATTCACTTTATATCTAAGAATATAATGCAGATCTATAAGAATAATTCTGTTGTTTCTTAATGAGAGATAAACTATCAGATAACACTTCCAGTGCTTACTTTTTATCGTTTGAACAATATGAAATTACTTGAATCAGATACCTGTGATAAACAATGTAACTGATTTTTTTCTGTTTACTTTCTCAAACATATGCTCAATGGTAATACATTATTTTGTTTGTTAATTAATTGAGATTTATAAATTAGAAAGTAAACGTAAATGCAAATGCACATACTAAACCTATGTAAAATAGGCAATTCTTAATTGAATTTCCGTACTTGGATGTAATGCTACGTATATGAACAAAGTAGAAGGGAAAAAGAGCCAGATATGCGTGTACAATTTTGATGTACATGTGGAGTGTTAATACGGGGTGTTTCACTCGCTCTAGGCCTCTGATTTTCGCTTATAAATTAAAATTATTGGTCACGATGTAATGAAATTTGCTACGGACACACCTTAGTGTATGAGAAGCATGGTGACGTCACAGCGAGTGTTTAAAGTGATTGCCATTAGCATCAATGCATGCCTGCACACGCTTCTCCACGTTACAGAAGGTAGCAACCAACATATCAGTAGTCTCAGCCTCAAATTCCCGCCATATGCTGTCTTGCAGTTCCATGATAGTCCTTGGTTTGTTGCGATAGACCTTTCCTTTCAGCATGCCCCATGGGAAGAAATCCGGTTGTGTAAGGTCACGCCAAAGTTCTTTGGAAATGACACGATCTTTAAAGAAGGACACAATTTCTTGCATGCTGGCGTTCGAAGTGTGGCAAGTGGCGCCATCCTGCTGAAAATGGCCATTACGGAGTTCCTCGTCATCCAACTGTCCAAGAACGCAGACTTAAAGCACCCGTCCGTGCGATTGGCATTTAACGGAAGAATCGCACAGACGCACTTGTATGTCGCCGCAAGTACTATAGATACTTTGGCGCCATCTCCAATGACGTCACCATGCTTCTCATACACCAAGGCATGTCCGTAGCAAATTTCATTTCATTATGACAAAATAGTTTGACTTTTATAAGCAAAAATCAGGGGCCGAGAGCGAGCGAAACACCCTGTATAAGTTTTACATGAATGTTTTCCTGTATTTTAGGTACGAAAACTCTGACCCGCTGGTGAGGTTCACCGAGGCTCAGCTGGCAGAGATAAGGAAGGCGTCGTTGTCTCGCATCGTCTGCGACAACTGTGACCAGGTGGACACCATCCAGAGGTCACTCCTCGATCTCTCTGATCCGTTCCTGTAAGTACACCTTTCTTCTTCTCTGGTAAGAAATAAAGAAAGTAAAATTTAGAAAAGTTGCACCCCTCTTGTTGAACATCCTGTTAATAAAATCCTTATCTAAAATATTTAATGAAAACATAAGTAAACAACTTAATCCATGTTTTTCACTACAGAAGTAATATTCTGTCTTTCTCAGAATTAGAAATAGATCAATTTTCTAATAAAACATCCTAGCTGAATGAGAGCATGACTTCAGTATTTACACAGAACACAATTACTAACTTACTTTTCATGCAAGTGAAACAAACAGAAAATCAAACTACTGTGAGAAATACTGCTAGCATGCTTCAGTGTTTCTCTATGGACATTTCCTTACTTGAGGTATTTAAAGAAAACTGATTTTCTTTCCATTTTTAATTTGGAACCATTTATGAATAAAATTAAAAATGTCTTCTTTATGTAGGCCTTCATTTGAATCTTTTTTGAAAGATTGATAATGTAATGAAGACGGAAATAATTAATAAAATGTATGTTAAATGTAGCATATAACTTAACACATAAATGCACTGTATATGTACTCGATTTTTTTTTAAAAAAAACCAGTGATTTAAATTTATAATTCCTCACGAAGAAAGGATATGCAATAGTAATTAATTATTGATGAAAATAGAAATCACAACATTATAAGTAAAAATAATGGTAAAGGAACTGGTTCATTCCCTTTCCCCTTCATGTTTCAGAAATCCCCGTGTTCCATGCAGAGCACTGCCATCGCTCGACTTAGAGTTGTGGAAGGAGCGTGTGTCCTGCACCGTCAGTGAAGTAACCATCGAAGTCGGTGCTGCAGAAAGGATCTCCCCTTGTGTCATGTGTACCTGCACTACAGAAGGGGTGAGTAATTGCATTGTATTTGTAAATTATACGGCCACTTATATATATCTCGCGGACGTTCACTAACATAAAAATGTCGTTAATTAATCAATGAAAGTCCGATTTTAGTCTGTAATCACTTGTGCAGATTCCACTTGGAACTACGTTAAACTTTACGTGCAATCCCAATTTGTTTATCTGTACTTAAACTGAATTTTAACAAAACTGTCCTACTTCTATTTTCTTCCAATTACAATGAAGGGTCAGACGATACATCAAGTATCCTTTGCAATGACTTCCTACCAAGGCGGATTGATTCAAATGAGGTTGATTTAAATCTAGATTTTTAATAAATCACTGATTTAAATCACGTTAAATAAATAGTTTATAGAATAATGTACATAAGGATTTTCTGAATATCAGAATCACTTTTGGTGAAAGTACATTAATCTTGTAATCATTCGATGATGTTTATTAGGGTCTAAGAAAGGAAACAAGATATATGTACTGTTGGGGTGAAGCCCACACGAAATTAAATATAATATGTAAACTGTAAACGCACTTAAAATTCAGTTAATTTAAAATTCAATAACTTTTATAGGTAAAAGTAGCGAACATTTTGTGTAGAAAATTATACAAAATATTAATCATCTTAAACCGTAAATAATGTCATTATTATTAAACTGTAAATATACATGGCAGCTGATATTTTGCAAACTTTCATTAAAAGAATTGCCAAAATTCAGCTACAAAGACTATAAAAATATTGTAAGTTACAATTATAGAGTATATCCAGAATGTTTTATTTTCATTGGAGGAAAAGTTACTGAAATTCTAATAGTTTCATTAACATGAAAAAATATGTCCATAGTGAGTTCATATATATAGTATCAGAAACATAAAAATGTATATTTACATATACCTTTTATTATTTGCTTTGATCAAACTGATCACATATTTTACAGGGCCGTTTACTAGAGAAAGCCTTTCTATAAAAAAATAAGCATAATCTATATGTATGGTACCAAAAATGATATAAACAATTTTTAAGCGTTTTTTAATTAAAAAATATTAAATTAATCGATCCAAATTGAAAATAAAAATCATTGTTTTTATCCACCCTGCTCCCTACTACATTTTTTGTTCAATGAAGCTTATCTCGAATCTTCCACAAGTTAAGTTCTTCGACAAACAAGCGAAATAGGACGCATCCTCTTAGCTGATCATTGTCAGGGCTTCCAATCACCACACTAAACTTTAATTGTCTCTCTTTATCGTAGTTTCTGAACACACTAGTATCTCATGTCAGACTTAATTTATTTGAACATCATAATAGCTCAGTACAACGACTATCTTGAGCTTTCAATTAAAGTGTTTTGGCATTAAAATTTAGATGTTTAGTTGCAGTAACCTTCAGAAAGCAAAGAGAAGGAAAATTCCTAAAATCAAAGTACTAATTCTATCGATCTCCCAAAATGTGTAAGAGAATATATTTTGTGTACACAGAATGGTACATTAACTATTACACAGCCATCTTTTTCTTTAGAGAGTTATTATGACAATTTTTCATGTGTTAGTTGTGTTTGATTAATTTTACTTCGTTTTTCTGCACTTTTGGCTAATCGCGAAGATTAGGATGAATTGTGATAAGATGAAATGGGTGAAAGGAAAGTCACAAACACACAAGAACAGCAAACAACAAGAGCTCTACGGAGGATTATACTGGCCGTGAGCCCAGACGCCAGATCCTCACTAGTCTGCAAAAAGCAGTCCAAGGTGTACTACGTGGAAAGAGGTTCATTTTGGTGTCTTCATGAACCTGTGTTAGGTTATTAAAGATATTTTCCATGCGCGTGAATTCCGTTGCAGCAAGGCCAGCAGCACTGACCCACAGTATTTCAGTCGCAAAATACTTTATTTTTAATTACTTCTTTTCTACCATCTCAAAGGAATAAACTTGTAGTCCTCTTAGTTCTTTTTCGAGATTGCAACTCTCATCACCATCTTGTGCGGTTTGACAAAATATCTGTGTATTTCGCCGAACACTTCGGTTCCAGGGGAAGCAAGAAATGAAAACGGGACTCTGTGACCTTGAACCATCTAATAACTGACCAGCTTCTATGGACGATGCCTTTCTTTTTCAGGCATCGTAATGGCAATCGCAGTATCATCAGTAAGGTCTGCTGCATTAGCTACCGTAGTGTTGCAAAGTGCGCAGTTAAATACCTACATACAGGGATTTTTTTATGCCATTGCCAATGTTGAGGCAGAACACAGAAGCACTTTTCAAGAAATATAATTAAAGGCTTTGGATCTTGACAGAGGAATAACATATTACGCACGAGGGTGTCGTTTGAAAAACATTTTGATTGAGTTGGTGTTTTAAGTCCACTTTGTGCACATTAAGGCTAACAGGGACTGGAGCTACAGTTTAAAGCTTGACCCGAACCACTTTGTGACTCCACCGGGTATCGAACCCGGGATCCCTTAATTACAGGACGACGACGCTACCACTGCGCCATCGGGGAGGCCGATGAAAAATCTTATGCAAACATTGAAAGCAAAAGACAATTTTATAAAAGACAATGACATGAGTTTTCAAAGACAGAGAAGACTAGCTTTCACCTTCAAATAGCCACTTATTAAAGATCGTTTTCAAGGTAGAAAGACCTTATATATTCTTGAGTTTCTTAATTTTTCTGGGGCTGCTTCCACAAGCATGAATATCATCACGCGCCACTGATATTTTTCAGCAACTGACTTCCATATTTTATTTTTTCCTTCGCAGCCGATCTGCCAGTCTCTGAAGATAGGTAACTGCTTTCACTTGGCGAGGTCTTTCAGCCCGGAGGCCGTTCTCAGAGACCACGTCTGCAAAGTCCAGTGTGCCTTCGTCTTCAGAGCTCTCCCTCAAGTGGCAGAAACCGACAACAATCACCTGGGTTTCAGCTAAGCCAGCAACCACTATTTACAAGTAACTCATTAGGGAGAAATAAATGCTATTCATACTGGAAGAAATATGAAGATCAACTATTTACAATTACCTGAGGAATCTTCATCCAATGGCAGTATTTACCATGAAAGATATTCCATTGGTTCCTTGTTCCTTTTCAGGAAGACAGTCATGGTTGCTCCGAATAAGTCTGCACATAAATTATATAAAATTGTATTATACAGGGTGGAAACAAACTTCACCACAAACTTTCACAGTCTCTTCAGGAATGTTGGCTGAGTGTTTTGACATAAGGAACCCTTGGTCCCCGGTACCTTATTACAGAGTAATTGCATTTGTTTTGTTTGTTCAAAGTCTTCTACCATTAAGCACGTTTACACGAAATTTCGTTTCTCTAGTTAAACTATATTTGCGTATTTTTTATCGCAGCTGTACCATTTTACTGATTGCCATGGTATTCGATTAGTGTACGAGACTCCAGTCGAAACTACAATGGACCTGTTTGATAGGATTATTGCAGTAGCTGAAGATGTGGGTCAATCTCCTGGGATGCTAGAGTGTGTGCACTGTACAGTTTATCCTGATCGTGGCGGTTGACATTTTGAACAGTTACTTTAAAGAAACAGTACGGATTGAAAAGTACACAGCGTTTGTTACCTTACTCATGTAATTTTTTCTATTTTTTGTATTCCTATTCATGATATTACAGAAGGTGATGAATAGTTGAATAATTTTTCTTTGTAATCTACCAAAATCTACCTATCACGGTCCAAAGGACAATGGGTTCCTCATATCAAAACACTCAGCCAACATCCTTCAGAAACCCGTGAAAATTTGTTGGCAGAGTTCGGTTACGCCCTGTATATATTCGTGGAAACAAGAAATTTGTTGACTAATTTTCAGAATTTTTAGCAATGAGTTTTCACCATACATGTAAACATTTTCCAAGATTGTGCTGATATCAAATCACATTAATTGTCGACATAATTTCAAGACAGTTAATCACTACACTTAGAAAGTGCATTTGTGGTTCTGCCGTTACATTTTTTCTGCAATGTTAGTGCACAGTCTTGTGGAATTTTGATTATATACTGGTCTTGGTTCAAATTGATGTCACATTAAGAATTAGCTTTTCTGTCATACCCTTTCTTCGTAATATTGCCATTAACATAGCGCTTAACAAAGGAATCAGCCACATGTTCAGAAAATAAAACGAACATTTGAAAAATCCTTATGTCGTAAGAGAACCTCACTGTACGCTGAAAATAATAGTTTATGCAATCTAATATGTTATCCACTGTAGTGGAAATTAAGTTTCAAGGAAAAAGTTATTTGGCGAGAAGCACAGGCTGTAAATGTGATATTTAAGCATTCATATAAAAAGATTTTGGTTAAAACGTCGTTACTTTCTTTCTTCGTTTTGACTTCTTCGTTTCGAAACTCTGAAAATCTAGATGTACAGAAATTAATATTTTCAAGTTATTGTGCACGGTAGGAGGTGGGGAATAGATGGGACATTCTTTCCTAACGATCAAAAACTCTAAGGTAACGGACTTAACGTAAGGGTATATTCCTTAACATCATTCTTGCTGTTTTCGTCAAAAGAAAACAATTCTTAAAATGTTATAACTTGCTTAAATTATTTGCACCTTTTGCACTCCTCAGCAATTTTAATTTATATTCACTATAGATATAAACATATTAGAAGAATCAACTTTAATGTTTTATGTGTTTATAATATTGTATATGTGTTTGTTTTTTACTTCTATAACTTCTATACTTCTGATGTAAAAATGTAGTGTTTATTTAGTTAGACACATGTATAGAATAGTATTTTTCAGAAATTAGAATATTTCTCGTTTGCAGCGTTCATGCTTCAAAAGGATGTTGTGAGGGTTGTATTATAAATTAATAATTTAACACATTTCCTATCTATGTAAATGCTGTTACTGTGTCTTGTATAGACTTTAGCACGCTGGTTCGTGTCGCATTCATTACATTTTCTGGTATGTTACGACATTTACTTGAAATGTGATTGAATGAAATGTCATGCAAGCACCATGTTAAATAAGTAATAGCCTGTAGTTTATTTTAAATTGTGTCTAGATTATCCTCAAACGGTTGTAGGATAGAGAACATGATACATATACAACCGTATATTTGTCTATTACCTGTGTGCAACGTGAATGAATCTGTCATGAAAAATGAATGTTAGATACATATCAGACTTATCCATTATGTACTATATAAATATGTATATTTACCTATTGCATTTTTAACGTTACGTCATATTTTATACTTTCTTCGTTCTTTTACAGAAGACTGCAATATAGTATTATTGCATGTTTGTTTTGCAAATAGAGCCAAAAATATTTTTATAATAAATTTTTGAGAAGACAATAAATATTGCGTATTCCTTTGTTTGTTCCTCAAGTTGGTAAATTCTAACACGAAGATCGTAGGGATATTGCATTATGTCCTGTGTTGCGTATTATTTTTCTTATTGCAATTGTCATTGTGACAAGTGAACTTCACGTAAGAAGAACCTTTCAATGCCACATGACTAGTGACGTAGCGTTACATGAGGTCCGGAGGCAGTGTCTACCCTAATATATTTATCTACGAGGTGATTCAAAAAGTAAGGTAAAAAGAGCTCTCACGGGCACCATATCCCTCCTGTTATTCAAATTTCCCGCTAGCCTTGCAGCAGAAGAGCACAGCTTTATCACACAGACGTTAGATGGCGCATATGTTGAGTCAAACCCTTGCAATATTAGTTGGAAAATGGCTGCGCTCACGGAAACATGGCCAAGCATGGAAGTGTGATTTGGTTATTGTCACACACTGAGGCGCTTGCGGGAGGCAATTCGCAGAAAACGACCTGGGCTTCTCTCAACAAACGTTGTGTTGCTGCAAGACAACGCCCGACCACACTCAGCCAACAGCATGCGTGAATTGTTAGTGCGCTTCCGGTTGGAGGTACTGGACCATCCTTCCTACGTCTCCGACCTAGGACCCAGTGATTTCCATCTGTTCGGACCATTGAAGAACCACCTGGGTGGTGGTAGGCGATTCACACGCTACACGGAAGTTCAGAAAGCTGTCATGGCGTGGCTTCAGGGACTTGACGCAGATTTCTTCTAAGCTGGCATTGATGGCTTGGTAACCGTAGAAACAAATGTTTGGACAAACATGGTGACTATGTTGAAAAGTAATGCGTATCAATGCCATATCTGCCTGTGGAATAATCTTTGTCCAGGAGAGATCTTGGTATCTTACTTTTTGAATCACCCTCGTTTTACGTATTTTATTACTTAATGTGGACACAAACAGTCTAGGGCTGAGCCTTTCAATCAATTACATGATAGATAATATTTATAATTAAGCCCCATGTTTTGGAGGTTCAATAATTGAACGGTGGTACCACACTAAGAGGGTAAAATTATTGGAAATATGTGGTTTTCAGTCTAATGTGCTTGAATTTTCAACGTGAAATGCGACTTTAAGGGTGAACATCGGTATATTCCTCAAATAGAATGGACATTTCCTTGATGACATTTTTCGTCTTTAAAGGGGCATTTATCGCAAAAACTAATTGTACTAGATAAATTTACAATTGAGGACAATAATTAGAGGCAAGTAAAAATACTACAATTGGAGTCACACAACCGCAGAACGTGGCATTGTTTTCTGAAATATAGGTAGTGCATTCTGCAGGGTTCTCTATGATACAAAAACACTTCTGTCATTCACTGGTTAATGTACACAAATCTTTTTCTTAAATATAATTTCAACAACAGTCACCTACACACAGGGACGGCGCTACAGGGGGGCTAGGGGGGATGAAGCCCCCAAACCAGGTTTCAGCCCCCCCTGTAGCCCCTAAATTTTTGTAGTACCGTAGACGCATTTCAACTGGAAACTTAAAAAGTAAAATTTACATTTTCCATTATAGGGCAAGTACAATATTCAAGTATACATTTTCCAATTCGGTTAGATCGCAATTGCTTTATTACGATGCGTTCTAAAATCAAGGTGCCACTGATCATTCGATGCTAAGTAATTGACCAATCATGAGTCACCACTCTTGCTACGAAATCTTCCGCCTGCCTGCTAGGTGGACGTATTCAGTGACTGTTCCTTGATTGTTGTTGGAATATACAGGTAAATGAGTACAATTACGAGGGTCAATATTTATATTTTGAGCCTTGGCAACACTGATTGAAGTTAGGCGCGATTTGACGTTTGCACGGAATCGTCTGGCATTATTGCCCATAACGTACTTCAAATGTTTTGTCAATAGCTTCATTTGTGTTGTTTATGTTGCCTTGGAGATTGCGCGACAACAATAAAATGGGATTAACTCGTGAACATTTTCGTGCGATGATTTTTTACGATTTTCGACGTGGATTATCAAGACAAGAGTGCATCGATCAACTTACTTCCATATTTGGCGATGAAGCCCCATCCTTTGCCACTGTGAAACGCTGGTATAACGAATTTAATTCGCTCACCGACGAGATTACGAAGGTCGTCCAAAATCAGTTGTTGTTCAAGAAACCATTGATGCTGTGCAAAACCTAATACTGCAAGATCGTCATGTGACATACTGTGAGATTGAGGCAACCATAGGCATTAGTTCCACCAGCATATATAAAATATGACATGATCATTTAGCTGTGAGAAAGGTATGTTCTCGTTGGATCCCACACAATTTGACAAAAACTCAAAAAGACGCTCGCGTCAATTGGTGCAAACAAATGCTCAATAAATACAATCGTGGTGCTTCAAAAGACGTATATAAGATTGTAACAGGTGACGAATCATGGATATATGCATATGAGCCGGAACGTAAACAGCAGTCGACTGTATGGGTGTTTCAAGATGAACCCAATCCAACAAAAGTTGTTCGCGCTCGAAGCACATCGAAACAAATGGTCGCCTGTTTTTTCGGGAAAACTGGTCATGTGGCAACTGTGCCTTTACAGGAACGTAGAACGGTCAACTCTGAACGGTGCCCAACAATTTGTTTGCCAGAGGTCTTCGGTCAAATACGGAAAACAAACAAACGCCGTCGGATCATTCTTCATCAAGACAATGCCAGCTGTCACACATCTCGTCTAACAACCGACTTTATGAACAGTCAAAAAATCGAATTGATGGGTCATCCGCCGTACAGTCCTGATTTGGCACCCAATGACTTCTTCTTGTTCCCGAATGTCAAGAATAAATTGCGTGGACAACGATTTTCGTCGGCGGAAGACGCCGTTGATGCGTTCAAAAACCATATTATGGAGGTGTCTCAAGAAGATTGGAAAAACTGCTTTGACAAATGGTTCGAACGAATGCAAAAGTGTATTGACCATGAAGGAGAATACTTCGAAAAACAATAAAGCAGTTTTCAATGCCAAATTCGTGTTTTTTCATTGTTAGGCTCAAAATATAAATAGTGACCCTCGTATTAGCCTCTGTAAGTCGTATCACTATATTTCGGAATAGGTCTAACAGATGTGACAAATGAATTTTTGTAAGTAGGAGGAAGTTAAAATGTAAAGAAGCGTTATGTTTCCTTTCTGTTTTTCTGTTGGTTAGTTCCTCATCGGAGTACCGACAATTGCATGAGTATTAGCGATATTCTCTCATTGATTTCATCGTTATATCTATCCTAAACTAACCAACTCGCCAGCCTTCTTAAACCCGAAGGTTTATAGCTCCCGCAACATGAACCTTTCTATCCTTATCGCTACAAATATTCGAGAGGGAGAAATACAACGTTAAAGAATCAAAGAGTACACAAACTACCTAATTCGTAAATGCTAAGCATTGGAAAGATTTAAAATTGGCCTCCAAGCCCGTAAAGTGTAGCGATAGAATTGCTGCCTTGATATCAAGGGTTCTCCGTTTCCATCCCCGCTGGAGTTAACATTTCATTAAGTGGTTCGGATTCCACTATATAGAAAGGCTTTTTACCGATGCCGTAATGTCAACGTCGTCGCCTTGTAATCAAGAGGTCCCGAGTTCGATACCCGGTGGAGGCACATTGCACAGTGGTTCAGATCGCACTTTAAACTGTAGATCCAGTTCCTAACTGTGCATCAAGTGGTCCTAAAAACAATTTAATTCCACTAGAAGCTGTAGCTCTCGTCCAAATTAGCCTCTGTGCATATAATGGACATTGATACAAATTCAATCAAGTAGTCATTGCAATACGATGCGAAGATAAGCAGGCAGGTTTGGGCAATTTTATTGATTGATTGATGGACTTATTTGGTGTTTTAAGTCCACTTTATGCACAGTAAGGCTAATCGGAACTGGACCTAGAGTTTAAAGTGGGATCCGAACCACTATGTGCGGGCAATTTTATTGCTCGCACTTCTACATGTTAATTAATTATAATTTGTGAAGTTAGGAAACAATTTCTAAGTACCACCATAGTGGCCAAACTTTATTCCATGCAGGAGAATCCATCTTTGAGCATTCTGAAACTATTGATCCAATTCTGTTCAGTATTTATGCATAATATATTCTGAAATGGAATTATAATCTTCAGCAGTTATTTTCACTAATCAAAATACCCAGTGCAAGAGGATCAACTATATTCATTGTGCTTTTATGTCAATGTATTTTTCTCGTAGATGAGGTGAATTTGTAGTGTAAATATTTTTGTTCCTTGAGAGTGGCACCTCCCAAGTGGACGGTATTTCTTGCATCCTCCCTATTTTTAGCCATAAGTTCTGAATTCCAGTCGTTGAACAAGAGAAAGTAAGATATTTTACGCGTATCATCGCAGATAATATGGTATCATTAACATACTATGTATTCAAGGGTGGTATTGTTTATTCGATGCCTACTTTATTAAGTTAGTATCGCTTTTCTGAAGCAATAAAAGCTACAATCTTTCGTCGTTCCCTAATGTTGTGATTTGGACAGTTTAGAGTTGTGACACACTATGAGGCAGAAGGGAACTCAAAATAAAGACCCTTCAGCAGCTGGTTGAAATATTAAAAACTGCCTTTTACGAACTTTATAAGCTTTGTGTTATTGAAATGTGCATACTTCCAACAACAGCTGCTTTCGGCAAATCAAGTGTTACCTTCGTAATCGAGTGGCAATGAGAGTTTGAGAGCTCTATCTATTCTGTCTTTGAATTTAAACAAGGTTGTGGCTGCTCATAAATACAAACGCATATTGTCGTAGTTTCTTGGTATGGTTATTTTCTTATTTGCGTATAGTATTTATACGTATATCCAGCGAGTTGATAATGAGTGTAGTTTTATGATGTATTTCTTTACTGTTTATGTGAATAATAAGCCTGTGATATTGCTCCTCTCGATAACGGCTTAGAAAAAGAAAACTACAATTATTACTAGGCAGATCGGAAAGTAACGCACAATATTTTTTTTCTGCCCAGATATTGCAGCTGGAATGCTGAAATTGTACGACGAGAGAGTTTGAAGTTTGCACCACAGAGGGTATTTTTTTCCCCTCGGCAGCTCTAGCGAGAGAAGCCTGAACTACGAAACAAACATGGCGCGCATGTTACTGTCGTCCACGTGTGAAGAGCAGCAAAGTGTGGTTCGATTTTTGTGAGCCAAAGACCATACACCGAGTGAAATTCACAGGGACATGCGTGGGGACGACTGTCTGGACCGTAGTGGTGGTGTGCATTCTTTCAAGAGGGCCGTGTGAACCTTAGTGATTCGCCACGCTCCGGGCGGCCGGTTACAGCTTCAACTCCGCAGAATATCCGCGCCATTGAGGCAGCAATTGTGAACGACCGGCGTGTGCACCTGCGAACCTTATCGCATACGTTCAACATTTCCTATGGTGCGGTGTACCACATTGTTCATGACACGTTGAAATTCCGTAAAGTTAGTGCTCGCTGGGTGCCTAAGATCCTGACAGACCACCACAAGGGCCAGCGAATGATGACAAGCATGGATCACTTAACGCGTTACGCCGCAGAAGGGCATGACTTTCTGAAAGGAATCGTCACTGGTGATGAGTCGTGGGCGTACCACTACACGCCCGAAACCAAGCAGGCCTCTATGGAGTGGAAACATGCTGGTTCCCCAGTACGAAAAAAATTCAAAGTGACTCAATCTGCTAGGAAAGTGCTTGTGACAGTGTTCTGGGACTTGTTTTGTGTGTTATTGGTGGACTTTGCTGAAAACGGGACCACTGTGAATGCTGCAGTCTACATTAAAACTTTGGTTAAGTTGCGTCGTGCCCTTCGTGACAAACGCCGCAACATTCATGCTGATGGTGTCAAACTTCTTCGTGAAAATGCCCGTCCCCATGTTGCTGCTACTGTTCGTGAGAAACTCACCGAATTTGGGTGGGAGGTGCTCCAGCATCCACCATTCAGTCCGGACCTGGCACCATCGGACTTTCCTCTGTTTGGTCTCAAGATGGAATTCCTGGCCGGCCAACACTTTGCGACAGATGCGGAAGTGAAATCAGCAGTCCGCAGATGGCTAAACTCCAACCAAACGGACTTCTACGAACAGGGCATATTGAAACTGGTACCACTATGGGAGAAATGTGTTGAGAAACTTGGTGACTATGTAGAAAAGTAGGTCAAAGATGTCAGTTCATTTGTGATTTGTTTGGTTTTTGTTACATATTAAACTTTTTGAGAAAAAAATTATTGTGCGTTACTTTCCGATCTGCCCACGTACATGTTAATTGACAAATGATAGGTGCGTATGGAACAAAATGCAGCATAACATTTCAAGTGATTCAAGTGATCTGACTACTGGTAAAATTATATCGTATTACGTAATTACCTTTCAGTTGATATTAGTTATCCCCCCGAGAATTTAACTCCGAAATGTGTAGCCCCCCAATTATTTCAAGCTGGCGCCGTCACAGCCTACACATGAGCGTAACGGGGTAGATTTGTTGCACATTTGTGTGAACATCATTATTTTCTTTCAGCTGTAGAAATATATGGAATGTTATATCGTACAGAAGAAACACAATCTTGAACTGTAAGTACAAGAGACTCATAGTCTGAAGATTTACCTGTCAACAAGTGTTTAAGAGCACTGTTGATATTAGGGAAGACCATCCATAAATTCCAAGCTGCTTTTCATTAACCTTACTACTGGTTACAATAATACAATCTTATTTTCGTAATAATTTTCGTCATGACCGCCATTTTGATGACGTCATTATAGAAGAACGAAAGCTTACAATAATGGGGTCTCGGGCTTTTTACTTTCAAGAATGAATCCTCAATACAAAGAGCGTAGTCCGACCCCATTAGAGTTCATTGTCGTTCTTCACTGAAATTTTGAGGGAACATGGATACAAGGCATGACATTTTGAGAAGGTACCAAAATGTCGACCTTACTTTTACGCAGTACCCCCTGGCATCTGCAATGTTGAAATTCTAATGAAGTTCTGGCGCCTGCATCCACAATAAGTATAATCCTTTGGGATTTTGTGGGGTGTCGTCCGTGCGTGATTGCGCTTGTCCCTTCATCCATTTCACTTTATCGCCATTCATCCCAATCGTCACGATTAACAAGAAGTGGCAAAAAACGACGTAAAATAAATTAAATCAACAATGTGAGTTGCCTATCACTGCCTGAGAAACTGTTAGAATTAGACATATAACACTGAACACGTTATGAAGTATCTAGACTTTCCATATGAATATAAAAATATTGATATTTTTGTATTTTCCAAAATATTTTACATAAAAGTTGCGTAAACGCATTTGCAAAAATAGCTTTTCATTGGCTGATTGTCAGAAATTTCTCAATATTTTTTCTACATTGGTCTTGCATGATTCGCTTAACTCCTTTCATAGAACAACGGTCTCGGGTCGTGGATCGGGGATCCTCAATACTCATCGTCGTCCGCCCCTGAGCAGCTCTTCTCCATCTCCTCGTAGTCCATCTCGAGGGAGGCGAGGTCGTGGCGTGCCTCGCCGAACTCCCCCTCCTCCATGCCCTCCGACACGTACCAGTGCACGAAGGCTCGCTTGTTGTACATCAGGTCGAACTTGTGGTTGAGCTTTCCCCAGGCGCCAGCGATGGCGGTAGTGTTGCTGAGCATGCAGACGGCGCGGTTGACCTTCGCCAGGTCGCTGTTGGGGACCACCGTCGGGGGCTGGTAGTTGATGCCCACCTGAAAGGTCGAGACAAGGTACAATGAATGCGGTATCTAAGTTGCAAAGAGGAAAAAATCACAATGGGCAACTCAATTTGAATAAAAGGAAAACCAATTTACTCAGGAATGATGCAAGAAAGGCTTAAGGTTCAATTTTTACATGAACTATACGTCGGTTCAAATATTGAGATATTTGACAGCTAATATTTTATAAAATATAGAAGTGACGAAAAATTTACAATATTCACTGTTAAGATTCATCCATTCTAATAATTTTACCACCAAGCTGATTCAATTGCCTCAAATAGTTTTCGAGAAATACATAGTGTTCAGAAGAACCCCGTTTTTCTGCTCTTCGCGCTGCAAATGATGTGGCCTTATAATTAATTATGCCTTGTCCAGGCATAAAGCGACTCTGGGGCTCATTCAGCCTTAAATCAATGGGTTCCTGGGAGGGCAACCCTATGGGGTAAAGGCGGCTGGAGCGTGGTGCTACGTCACCTCCAAAGCGTCCGAAATTGAGAATGTGTCGGGCCCTATCCCTACATCCCCTACATGTGCCTTCATGGCACGGGGAACTTTCCTTTGTACCTAATTACCGTAACACAGGTTGGATCGGATAACCTTAATTTTTATTTAGAATTCGCTGATTTTATTCAATCCCTTTACCTACTTAAATACATTTCTTATATAAACGTCTTAGTGGTTCTAAACTGGGCAACTTGAATGCCTGTACCTATTTCACTAACTAGCATTTGTCCTGTGTTTCCTTCTGTTTCTTTACGTATTGCTCTGAAATATCAATCACATCCAACTTTGACTCTTGGGACAAATATGTAGTAATTACTAAATTACACGTTTGAGTAGTAAATTCATTTACTAGAACGATCTCGTCTGCAACGAATAGAGGATAGAAGTGAACAGTGTTTGACAATGACACACTACTAAAGGCGCGTAGCATAATAATAATAATAATAATAATAATAATAATAATAATAATAATAATAATAATATGTTGAAAACCAGAGGCCTGCGAATTGCATTTTTTCGCACGTGCTTTGCTAACTTTTGGTGCGAACGGTCCAGGGTTCGATTCACGGTGGGAGTCCCCAAAATTGAAGTTTACCCAGCGTCGTGAGGGCAATTGGGGAGCAACTTGAAAACCGCCCTCTAAAACCAGAAAACAGCGGCCATGGGACTTGATGCGTCGACCACGCGTCACCTAATGAAGAAGCAGCTCTTGCAGGTCCTAGCCCTTGAGAGCTGTTCCACCATAGAATTAAGTTTACACTCCCCTAGATCGAAATATCGGGATACAACCCTCAATATATATTTTTTTGTATTTATTGAGTGTGGAGACTTATTACTTATATTTACTGCACAGTACACATAGTATTCAATTCAACATATTATTTTATCATTGCATAATCTTTATCTTATCTTTATTGTATTATCATGATCATTATGTTTTTTTCTCTCTTTGATTTTATTCACTTATTGTATCTCTGACAAGGGTTGGTTGTAAGAACGGCCCGTGAGGCCGAAACACGCCTGCTTAAATAAAGACCATTCTGTTCTGAAAGGGAATTTTAAGTTCGAAACTGAATATTTTTGGTAAAATTTCCCTCTGATCCAGGAACATCAATGCTCCTGTCCTGCCCTGTTCTGTCCTGTCCTATCAAGTTTATAGAAGTATTGACGACTTACCTTAAATCCAGTCGGGCACCAGTCGACGAAGTGCACGCAGCGCTTGTTCTTGATGGCGGCGATCGCAGCGTTCACGTCCTTCGGCACCACGTCCCCCCTGTAGAGCAGGCAGCACGCCATGTACTTGCCGCTCCTGGTGTCGCACTTCACCATCTGGTTGAGGGGCTCGAAGCAGGACGTGGTGATCTCCGCCACCGTGAGCTGGTCGTGGAAGGCCCTCTCGCTGCTCACCACGGGGGCGTAGCTGGCCAGGGGGAAGTGGATGCGAGGGTACGGGACGAGGTTCGTCTGGAACTCCGTGAGGTCCACGTTGAGGGCGCCTTCGAAGCGCAGCGACGCCGTGATGGACGACACCACCTGGCCGATGAGGCGATTGAGGTTGGCGTAGGAGGGCCTCTCGATGTTCAGCTTCCCCTTGCACATGTCGTAGATGGCCTCGTTGTCCACCATGAAGGCGCAGTCGGATTGGGTCAAGGTGGTGTGAGTGGTGAAGATTGCGTTGTACGGTTCAACGACCGAAGTGGACATCTGCAATGAAACGGTCATGTTACAAAACTATGTTATACAGTGGATTCTTTTTAATTCGAATTATTCGGTAATTCGAACTTATATAATTCGAATTATTCGGTAATTCGAACATAATTTTATTCCCCTTGATATTCCTACAGAAGCCAATGTTAAAAATTAATTACGTAATTCGAATTTTCGAACCATTTATTCGGGTAATTCCGAGGCAGCTATCCAGAGAGAGCAATAGGGAAGAGAAAGTTCCTGTTTTCTGGTGTGGAGCCCTCACCCTCTCCTCAATAACATGGTATTTGCCCACCCCTTTTGCATTCAGGCCTTCAACACCCTTCCCCACTAGCCAATGATTTGTGAAAGTCCTTTCATTTGCCCTCAGTTGTCAGTTGCGATTAGCTAGGGTACGTTATTCCTAACGTCGAAGCACGGCGGGTATACAACACTCCGTCCGGGCTTTCTCTGGAGCAGGCGAACAAGAATAAGTCTCTGCGCAAGTAGTGATGCGAGACGGCCCAACCAATGAACACGTGATAGGGAATGGGATTGCCAGGAGAGGAAACGCGATTGCAGTTATCAGACTTCGCTGCAGCGTGTACTGCTTCGCTCTGGCCATTCGATTCCCTCTCCTTCTATGCCATTATGCGTGGCCTTGCTCCAGAGATGTACGGGACAGAATGTAGCTTAACATTTGAGGGAAAAGTTGAAGTTCTAAGAGAAGTGAAAAGAGGTGTGAGGATGAAAGGTGACATCGCTAACGACTTGCTTCATGCAATAAATAACATTGAAGATTTTGTTAAGCGTGCAAAAGTAAACAAACAAAAATCACAAACTTTTTAAGATGACAACAGGTAGTTTCTTATGGAAAGAAAACAATATTATGGTATGTTAATGTCATTTGCACTCACAATACAGTAACACACGTTTTATGCGTTGTTCAACGTACTCACAATACCCGTCTGAATAGCTTTCAACATCAGCCAGCAACTTGAGGGGATTTTAAAGAAAGTCTAATACGTTCTTTCGAGGGGCAGATGTCTGACTGCCGTGGGCCATTGGTTACCGGAGTGTGGAGTAGAGGAGCCGAAGCATTTTGTCCATCGTTGTCTTTCTTTCCAGATAATCGCTGGGCCGCAGACAAGTATTTTTTGAACTTAAGCTGGCATGTTGATCCAATGATAGAGCGAGAGGTGCTCCCAGGTCCACATCTAAATTGCACCACGTCTAAGGCCAGTCCATAAGATAGTGTCCATGGCACATTTTTTGAGGTATCTGTCTATTCCCGTTACATCCACCAACTTCTAGAAGTTCTGGAAAAAAATTTATCTTGGTATTTCCGTCGTGACGACCAGTTTCCCCCTTACTTTCGTTCATCTACAACGATACCTAATTCCTTCTTCAGCTTGGCTTGTGTCTAATGCTTTTTTTTCCCCATCGATTATTTGTTTGCCTTTCAACGCACCTGCCATTCTATGGTCTCCATGCAGTTCCATGAAGTGTATCCTCGCATGCAACATGGAGAGGCCAAACCGAAATGTGTCCAGATTTTTCTTCCTTCTAAAATCGATTTACTTTCGTATTTTTCGGAGTCGTACCGCACACATACCACTTTTGTGTAGATCTGCTCTAAGTAAGCGTGTTGCACACTAGAGTACTGCAACGAGCGTTTTTAGCTCGAGCGGCATATAGTTCGAACAGGCAACGCTATATGGCACACAGTAGACGTATTTCCGTAATTTGTCTATGGTAGTGGGTCCTCGAATATGGATCTTGAAGTAAAAGACGAAGTGAAATTGAAAATAAGTGAACATAGTCATCATCTCCATGTTAAAATACAGTTTTGTGTATCTTACCGAGATATGTGAAAATGAAATACATGATTATAGGCTGAAACTGCTTAGGCTGACATTTTATGTTTCTACGATTATTGTCACATTGAAATGATGTTCGATTGAATGTTGTAACTGCAATTTTTATTATTTGGCAGAATATGATTATCCTCTCCGTAAGGTATTTGTTGCACTGTGATACGATATTTGTAATTGCTTAGGCAGGTCTGTCAGTATGTGCATCCATTTTACGTTTCAGTCTGTAGATATTGTATACTTTCATGGGTGCTGTATTTAAGTCTTACATAATAATATAGGGAATTATTATTTAGAATTGTAATTGCGTAGAGTGGTTTCTTTCCATGTACGTGTTTTAGGTTGACAGTGCTGTTTATTAGGCTCTGAAATACGGGACGTTTCCAATCTTTCCACTACGAGTGCGATACGATCGAGCGTGGGAGATTCGAACGAGTTTGAGCGAGCGAAAGTTGCCCGATATGCAGTAATGTAATTACATACCTTTCTGTGAGAGCCGTGGTTTTATTTTTTAATTGAAGCCTGATCGGCCAGCAAAATCTTGTCACTGAAGGTCAAGGATTTTGTCGAACAGCAACTTTTCCTAGTTTCTTATGCCATATACAGGGTGTTTCTAAAGGTCGTTTACAACGCTTGGGAGGTGATTCCTCACACGAAAACAAGCAAAAAGTCTAAGTTCATTTTTTACGACTGAGGCTTCGTTTCCGAGATAGGAGCCTCGCAAAAGGTGACAAAGTGAACGTCACACCTGACTGGGACGAATACTATAACAGATAGAGAGGCGGTTCCAAGGGAATCATAAAGGAATCGTATGTACTCAGTCCGGAAGTCACTATGAAAAGTTCACTGCACGCATGCGCAATGGAGTCCTCAAAGGAATTGGGGATTTCCAGCAAGAACAATACATGGAAAGGGTATGTAACGCAGCAAGAAAGACCGTGACAATGAGAAATGCGTTAAAGACAACACATCCCGACCTCAAACATCAAAACATGAGCACGGAACACAAAATCCGAAAAGTTGAGCACGGTTGCATACCCCAGTTACACGCGAGGAATGAACGAATCATGTCATGTGGCATACGAGAGACACACTACTCCACCAGGAGGAGGGAAAGAAAAACACAATATCAGATGATTGCGACAACGTGTATTTTTACACGCGACAACTACGTAATATCCCCCCACACACAACAAACAACAAATGCTACAATATCTTACGCACAGACAGTCCTGTCACTGTACACCAACTGAAGATGTCACTTTCACCACACAAAGGGGGTGGGGAGCAATACCAAGAGTGTTCTCACTGAGATTGCCGAGGATAATAATCAAAGACGGTTTTCAAAATGTCTGCCGTTTACTTCTACGCAGAGATGACAGCGACGAATCAAGGATTGTCGAGTACGAGCAAACAAGCCAGGTGTATCTGCGACGTTGATGCGAGCAACGAGGTCCTCAGCTGATGTGACAGGTGTGTCGTATACGAGGGTTTTCATTTCTCCCCAGAAGAAAAAATCGAGAGGGTTGAGATCTGGCGACCTCGGTGGCCAAGGCACAGGCTCATCCCTACCAATGAACGTATTGCGAAACACGTCATGCAGGAAATGTCGTACATTACAATCGAAATGAGCTGGTGCACCATCGTGTTGGTACCACATTTCTTGCCAAAGGTACGGTCTCCAACAGTTCAGGCAGAACCTCACTAAGAAATGCATGATACGTGCGACCATTCAGGCGAACAGGGAGAATGTATGGTCCAATTAAATGATCATGTACTATCCCGCACCACACATTCACTGAAAACCTGTGCTGGTGATGGGCCACAAAAAGTGCATGTGGGTTGTCAAAGTCCCATACATAACTGTTTCTACTATTGAAGACATCCATCCTGGTGAAAATGGCTTCATCTGTCCACAATACGTTTGCCCCGAAGTGAGGGTTTGTGTCCAGCTGATGCAACAACCATTGGCAAAACTCCATACGAGGGCGAAAGTCACGAGGTAACCGTTCTTGTACTTTCTGCAGTTTAAAAGGGTGCATTCCTTCCTCTGACAACACTCGCCACAAATTCGCAAGAGACGTGTTTCGTGCCCGAGCGAGCACTCGCGTACTGGTGCCAGGATGTTCTGCGACCGCTGTTAACACATCTTCTGCAAACTGATGTGTGCGTACACTTCGGGGTCTTCCAACTTCTTGCCGCGGTGGTAACACTGACCCTGTTTCACGCAGTCGACTGTCCACTACCTGAAAGAAGGTGTGAGACGGTAAACGTCTATGTGGAAAGCGTTCTCCATAAGACGCCTTGCCTCACGGCTATTACCACGTGCCTCCCCATACATGAGATGCATGTCTGCTAGCTGCTGGGTCGTATACGCAGCCATCTGTGTAATAGGGAGCTGGAACTGCAAAGTATTGTTAGTAGGTGAAACAGGCGATTCTAGGCCTGTCCTTTGACCTACTTTCTCGCCTTAATGGATTTTTCTCGTAAGGCATGAGCAGTGTTGCCAACTCCTCACTCGAAAAATCACCAAGGTTTTTGTTTTACGCACTAAACTAACCTACAATGAGAGAAAAATGGACAGAAAAAAGCTCTGGCATCACTTTTTAAGCTATTTTTTATGCTAACTCGTTTTTTGACCTACTTTTCGTAGTAGTAGGAACCCAACGTTCTGGCTGCGCCTTTTGACCTACTTTTCGCGCGCAGTGTTGCCAGCTCCTCACTCGAAAAAATCACCAAGGTTTTTGTTTTTGGGTCTAAGCTAACCTAAAGCAAGGAGGTGGCAACCTTGCTTGAGGTATTTTCTCGCAGTGTTGCCAACTCCTCACTCGAAAAAATCACCAAGGTTTTTTTTTTTGGTCTAACCTAGCCTAAAGCAAGGAGCTGACAACCTTGCTTGAGGCTTGCCTTACAGTGCATAAAGCAAGGTTGCCAACCCACTGGTACTTTTGCCATAGCCTTTTACAAGAAAAAAAAAGAGAAAGGGAAGAGTTAAACAACCGACAGCTTACCCACAGCCTTTTTTGGTCTAACCTAACCTAAAGCAAGGAGCTGGCAACTTTGCTTGTGCAATCAACCCGGTTGACCGCCCTCAAGTAAAAATCAGCGTTGCCAACTCCTCACTCGAAAAAAAAATCACCAAGATTTTTTTTGGTCTAACCTAACCTAAAGCAAGGAGCTGGCAATTTTGCTTGTGCAATCAACCCGGTTGACCGCCCTCAAGTCGAGATCAGCGTTGCCAACTCCTCACGAAAAAAATCACCAAGATTTTTTTTGGTCTAACCTAACCTAAAGCAAGGAGGTGGCAACTTTGCTTGAGGCTTGCCTTACACTGCATAAAGCAATTTTTGCCAACCTGCACACACTGGGCAAGGAGAGCCGGCACTGCCGTAAAAGAGAGAGAGATGGGTGGATGGTAATATAGTATGTGTGTGCGTGTGTGCGTATAATATGTAGCATTATTAACTAGAGTGTGTTGGCAATTTACTTACAACTAAGAAAAAATAGAGATGGCAACGTTGGTGTAAGATGAAGAGAGAGAGAGAGAGAGACCCATTGGCTGGCAACAGTAACGAGCGAATGCGCCATATCGTAATTATCCAACTCCGTATATCGTGACCTTTGTAAACCTCTCTCGGGGGAACGATGTGCCACACACACGCGCGTGCGCGCCTGTATTGTGACGCGAGCGAACAAACAAATAATAATTGTTGTTTTTAGGATACCTGGCCCCCTATAACCTCGCGAGGGTGCGTGGTGCCCAACACAGTTCTAATGGCCACGGCTAACAAAGTCATGCCTCTGTAGAGTTTCACGTGTTTTTTTTTTCTCAAACTTCTATGAAACTCTACAGAGGACCTCCGTAATGCATGCAACGTGTACTAACAACTCTAGTGTTATTTGATGTTGTGATATTTTTAGATATAGAGTTTTATTGTGAGATATAGATAAAAATAATTATGTTTATTATAATATTTTCTTGATGAAGATGGAGAATATGTGTGTGTTACAAATAAAGTTGCATGCTTTTTTTCTAGTGTGTGTGTATGTGTTTTTGATGTTCGACAGCATCTGAAACGATAAAAAAAGAAATTTTATTGTTAATTTTCACGTGTAAAAACAACAACAAATTTTGTGCAAATTCTGATTGTCTCGTGCTATAGTGCAAAAAAAGATATTGTAACTGATAACTAATGAAATTGACATTTGTAACTGATCTGAACTAGTGAAATTTGTATTGTGCTATTGTAACTGATTGTGCTAGTGCAGAAAATTTCTTATTGTGCAAGAAAAGATGTAAAAAACTTGTTAAAACTGCTCTGTGACCCTCTCGTTCTTCACGTCGTAGGCGAAGGACTTCTCTGCAATCAGGATGACACTGCATAGGGTATCCTCGGGCAGCGCGTCGTGGAACTCGCAGACGACCTTGATGTTGGTTCGATCGTTGACCACAACCTTCTTCCTCTTAGATGTGTTGATGACGAACATCGGCCTGCGGATTTTGAATTCGCTGGGGGTGTAGTACATGTCCACACTTCCCTCGGTCACGCGTTTGTAAGCCGTGTAAGCTTCGTAAAGTTTTAGGTAATCATCTTTGGTTATGTCCAGGTTGTAATTTTCGCGCGGGAACACTTCGTTGCGTTCATTCTTGAGATAAACGTTCTTGATCTTGCAGTCGTCGAATTTGCTGGAATCCTTTTCCTGATTGTTGTCCCTCCCGGTCTGAAAGAGCACCACGACGAAATCTGGCATGTCGAACTGTATGTTGTTGAACTGAGTCGTCACGTCGAATTCCATGTGACTTCCCGACGCCATCTTCTGCACGCACTGGTAACCGTGAAAGTGAATCGGCACCTGCGGACTTTTCAAGATCTCCGCTTTGTACTTGAGGGCGTAGTTCGTTTCGTATTCCACTACCGACATTCTCAATTCCATGCTCCGGATGACGCACTTGGCTGCTTCGGGTAAAGTGTTGGCTATCGGCGTGCCGTCGGCGTTTAAGTTGGTGTATCGCATCAGTGCGTCGTTGTCGTTGGCTGCTCTTCGAAAGGTGACGCGCAGTCCCCCCTTCCACATGATCTCCTTGTAGTCCGAGAAGAAACCAGGCAGCAGACGCATGGGAAAGAGTACCGTGTGACTTGTCGTTGATATTTTGGTCCCGGCTTCGAATCCTCCGGCCTGATAGTATGCCGCGTCCGTTTTGGATAATTTCAACGTTCCCACTGCCGTCGACGTGATGCCTGGATAATCTATTCTGTCGATGACGGTGTTGTGTTTCCTCACCTCCACCTGCGAGAACAGGTGAGGCACGAAGTTGTCCACGAGTATTAAGTTTGCTGCTGCGGGAAACGCGTCTCCGCTTTCCTTCTTCACCACGTCGAATTGAAGGTAGAGGTCCGCTCTGTGAGGATGAACGAACCCATCCCCTACGTCCACGTCGTATTCGATCTCCCTGTTCGCTTCGTTGAGATTGGCGAACGTGCGACGGTTGGGAGGGAAAGATTGCAATTCGTAACTTTCGATTTGCTCCATTTTTTTTTACTATGTGTGTTATTTATTATACGTTGATCTTCACGATGGCAGTGGTTGTTGCACCTGCGAAATCCACCACCTCTCCTTTCTCGTTCGTCACCACCAACTCTATGTCGTCTATGCGGTTGCGACATACTGGAAAATAGATCGGCGAAGAGGGTGTGTAGATGATCGGTTCCATGAACTCGGAACTTGGTTTGAACGTGGCTATGATTCCCGTCTGCTTGTGACTTCCCAGTAATCCGTCCGAGGATTTCGTGATCATGCCTTCCGCCACGTTGCAGTGTACGTTCAGAGTTTCGATGGCTAGAAATTTAGGAATATTGACTGCCGTGTGCTTGATGCCAGCTTCGAGTTTGGTGTCATTCTCGAAACCTAAAAGTTCTCCCATGGTGCCCAGGTCCACGGTCTCCGTCGCGGATAGGATTTCTACTCTGTGCGTGACCGAATTTTGAGAAAGGTATGTGCCTTTGGGTAATTGAGCTTGCAAAGTGGAAAGATTGTATTGTCCTGGCGTGACGACGATGTGTTCGCTTCCGACGCTAATTTTGTTGTTGTGCTGCGTAACGTTAGGTATGAGGTACATGCTGTAGAATGCACGCAGAGCCACGGATTTAGGATAGACGATGTCGTCGTGCAGCGTGAGTTTCAAGATTGAAGATTCGCTCGTGAGATGGAACACGCCCATCCTAGTGATGCTGTTTGAGGTTCCACAATGCTTTCTGGAAATCCTCGATCGTAGGGTTATTTATTTTAGAGAGAAACGCGAGCATGGAGAGGCAGAGATGACCGCAGTTCACGTCTCCGAAATCTTGAATGCGTTCGTCGTTGTAGTATATAGAGGTTTTGTTCGTTTTCAGATAATGAATTAAATTTGTAGGTGGAACACCTCCGAAAGAATCGAAAACGAATGCTTTATCATCATTTTTGTGGTAACATATCCAATGCGTGCCTGGATTTTCTTGACCGTCCAAGTTGACTACTCCGCATTCTCTTCTTTTAACGCTTGAAGGTAACGAGTCGGACATGAAAACTCCTCTGAAGTGTTTGATTCGTAACGGTTCGATCAGAGATTCAATGTCTCGGTTGGTGAGTGCTGCTGTTTCTTTTTTTTAAACTTTTTCATCACGCCCTTCCCCTTCTTCTCCATGGCCAGATTATGACGTTTCTGTTCTTCCAACTCGGCCTTGTTCTTTTTCGAGTCGATGACGGTTTTTAGCGATGGCGGCGCTTCCGCCGGCCAAACTTCCAACGGCCCCCAATGCTGCCAGGATGGCCGGGATGCTGAATATGAAACCTCCGATCTTTTGCTGTTTCCGCGAACGCGGCAATCTTTTCAATTGAGGTGTGCTGAGCAGCAATTTCATTCCATGTCCTTTCGACAAGCAAGAACGTTTCTTCTCACGTTGTTTCTTGGTGAGTAACCCATCGAGGGCACCTAGATTTTTTAGATTGGAGTATGGTATCTGGTACACGACACCCTTGGGCTTCATGTTGATGCTCTATGTGTTATTTTCACGGTATGTTATTTATATATATATTCTGAGATTTTTTCTTGTGTAGTTTTTTTACGGTATGTTATTTATATATTTTCAAGGCCTTGCAGTCGTTACACAAATTCTATTACGTGCTTCGTTTTCTTGCCAAGAAGTTCCTTTGTCCCCTTGTACACGATTCGAGTTTTGTTCTCGATTAAAATAGATAGCTTCTCGTCGGATAACATGTTAGCGTATCGATCTGGTAAAAATAGACTGTATTGTGCGTTGAGCAACAGGCGTACCTTGGGACCA
The DNA here is from genome assembly GCF_977018435.1 of Lepisma saccharinum. Taxonomy (NCBI): domain Eukaryota; kingdom Metazoa; phylum Arthropoda; class Insecta; order Zygentoma; family Lepismatidae; genus Lepisma; species Lepisma saccharinum. The sequence continues at coordinate 61,717,698 of NC_139249.1, forward strand.
TACTGGGTAGAAACGATTGAACCGGAAGTTATCGTGTAAGGTTTGTCGACTTCCAATTCCTGAATTTTTACATACTCGACTGACAAATTTAGCATTTGTTTTAATGCTTGGAGATCACTTATTTTTTCAGTCGTCATATCAAAAAAAATTTCAAAGTGTTAGAGAGAAATTTAATTGTTTTTTCACGATGCGTGTTATTTATATATACCGAAGATTATTTATTTATATATCAAGTTTTTTTTGACACGTATATATATTATTATTTTTAACAGAGGAAGAAAGTCCGTGCTTCGGAAAACGCGATGATGTGCGTGATGATATCTTCTGTCTCCTGCTTAGACTTGCGCCAATCATCAGTATATCGTCTTCTTCCCTGCCTTGCCTCGTGCAATTCGTCCAACCTTTTGTTTAATTTTTCCCCTGCAGCCGAAAGCAGAATGTTGAGATCACCACACCTCAGGCCGCTGATCTCCCGAAGATGGTCCTTGAGAACCATTTCACAAGGGATGCGAAATTCCGGCGTTGTTTTTGCCATGATTACAAGTTTATTAACATCTCCGTTTACTACTTTTTTGAATATTTTAGATAGTAGCTCGGGTGGCAAATCAGTTATACGAGACATGTTGTTATTATTATTATTTTTTACTCTATGTTATTTATATACCCCACCCCAATTTTTGTTTCGTGTTCATGGCGATGGTGGTACCCAGTGCGGCGACCCGTTCACCCAGCGATGCGTCTCTGCTGACGAACCTTTCGAAAGCTGCGTGCTCTAACTTTCTGTCTGCTTCGTGACGTGCGTCCAGATCCGTCTGCGTGGTGTTGTAGGCGATGTCGTGATCTTTGCATGCCGCGTCCAACGGATTCACACCCTTGTCTCCTCTCTCCAATCTTTTCTCGAGTTTGGTACCCGGCCCGCAGTACTGGTAGCCAGGTAAATGCATCTCGAAAGGTAACTTGTTGATGATGTCGTTCACGAGTCCCTTTCCTTCGGCCACGTTCCAGAATCTCGGAGGTAGCGTGTTGATGATTTTGATCAGGTAACCTATGCCCTTGTCGTCGTTCACGATGAAGTTGGAAAGTTTCGTGCTGATCATGTCCACGATGCCAACCTTCTCGTTGTAGAAATTACGGTTGCCTGCATTCTCTTCGCCGGCTATCACCAACAATCGGTCCACGAGCTTCCTCACGTCGTCCACCCAAACGAATTCTTTGGGTAACGTGTTGTAGCGTTTGACGCCGCTGCCTGTTTTGACCTGGTTCCAAATCGGTTTGATGAGATTCCTGTACTTCTCGCCGCTGCTCGATTTCACCCTATTCTGCGAGGCGTCGTTGTTCTGGTACAAGGCGTCCGTCATGATCAAAATTTCCTTGTAACTCTGGTAATCTTCGTCGGTGTAATCTTTCGGCTGCTTTTGGCAACGAGTTCCCACAGTCCCACCGTACCCGGATACCTGTTCCAACTATCCTTGTCGCCTAAATTAACTTTAATATCGTTGCCTTCGAAGGTCACCTTCGATTTCCCAATCTTCCACACCACACCACCGCCTTCGTTGGTTTCCATGCTAGGATACAATCCGAACACTTCATCCTTGTCGAATTTCCCCGTACTCAGGTAGTCTCGTGCCAAAGGCCCCAACTCGATTTTATCCGAAGAGGACGTGCTACCAATGGCTCGACGTCGTGCCGGTGCATCCTTCAGTTCGAACGGCGTCGAAGGAATGCTCGAAATGGGCGTGGGTACAGCATAACTTTTAGCTGCGGGCGGCACGAGTTCGTTGATCAAATTTTTATTTTGTTCCGTGACACTTTTAATTTCTTTACCTAGACCGCTGATGGCATCGATCACAGGTTGATCCTGACGTTTCTTCTCTTCGTAGAATCCGCGATTCTCGGATTTCCAACCTTTGAAGCGTTTCGCGAGGTAATCGCGAAGCTTGAGATTTTCGTCTTCGATTTTTCGTTTCGTCATGACGTTATTTATATACGTCGTTTCTCACAACGTTGCAACGTTTAGAAAGTCGTTGATTTTGTTTCTGTATTTTCCGTCGTTGGGTTTCCTCGTCATGTCGATCGTCGCGAATCCGAAATCGTCACCGTTCCAGCAAGTAGAGCAGCAGCCTTCCGAAAATTGATTGTAGTTCATGTCTCCGCCTACGTAGTCATCGTACGCGTGCTTGAGGTTGGTGTGATCTTGACGAAACAAACATATAAAATTAGCGTTGTCGCGTACTAACTGTTTTGGAATTTTGGAAAACGTTTGAGCTAGGTAAAAACAATCCATTCCTTTGTGACGACCTTGCGTGAAAAAGTTGCGAATTTCATTTTGATTTTCCAGGATGGCGTCGTCGAACACGACGACTGAATTTTCACGACAATCGTCGAGTGGTTTTATTTCCGAGGCGAACGTTGCAATGTCCAGACCATCGTACAGTTTCATCAGTTGCTGGTATTTGGATTGCTCCAAACTTTTCGAGAACACGTACAGGTGCCTGTTCTTCCAATCTAACCAATTCGGTGCGAGGAGAAAATTGTCCACGAGCAGTGTCGTTTTCCCACACCCCGAAGGACCTACGATCAGACAGCGGATGCTGTCGGGAAGCAACTTGCCGTTCTTTTTCTTTCTCGTTTGACTTTCCGGATCCGGTAGACGCTTCACCACATTCCACGTACTCACAAGATCACTTCGTTCGCGTCGATCCAACTCTTTTCCGGAAGTCCCAGCCATTTGACAAACAGTTTGTCACCTTTCCTACGCAATACTTTCTCGATGAGGTACGTGTCGGGGTGTTTCGTTTCAGAGAGTTCCTCTTCGTAAAATCTTCCTTTCAAAATCTCGCCGCTACTATCTTCTATTATATACGTGTGTCGGTTTCCGGGTAGAACTCGAACCACCGTAAAGAGTTCCGTGCTCCAATTTTTTGTGAATCCCTTCTCGAAGGTGCGTTTGAATTTGCTGATCCTCACCCGGTCTCCAATTTTGTATTTAGCTTTCTTTGTCGTGGGTGTGTACTTTGGACAGTAAACGGTAGAAATTAAACGCTGCTCGTCAGACTTGGTAACGTCACCTGGCTTCATGCCTATCGTTCTGTGCACCGTGTGATTATAGGTGTCGACGAGTTCCGGCAGGATGTCGACCCATTTGTAATTTCCCCGAAGCGTGAATTGTTTCCACATGTGTGTTTTCAAGGTTCGATTGAATCTTTCCACGATGCTGGCTTTGATGTGACTGAAGGTCGAATAATGTTGAATGCCATGTTTTTGAATAAACTTTTGGAATACGGAGTTGTAAAATTCTTTACCGTTGTCCGTTTGCAGAAAGCGTGGTCGTCTGCCGCCGCTTTCGCGAAAAATTAATTTGAATGCTTCCGTGACGCACGTTCCCGTTTTCGCCTTCAAAGGCAGAGCCCATGCGAATTTCGAAAACGTGTCTATGACGGTGAGAAGGTACTTGTTGCCCTTGTTCAATTTATGTACGTTTTTCAAATTGCCGCTGCTCATCTCCACGAGGTCGCTTTGCCAGAGGTCGTCGATGCCCTTGGTTACCACAGCCAAACGTTCGTAGTTACGGCGTGCAGGTTTATGCAATTCTTCGACGATGGCTTGCCTAGACATTTTTTTAGAGATTACGTTTGAAGAGAAGCACAAGCGTGATGGGATTCAAAGAGGGTGGCACTTCGCTTGTGTTTTGAATGATCAGCTTATCGCCGGCACTCACGTCGAAAACGGTGAGATCTTCGTCTTCGTGTATTTCATATATGTTGCGCGTTTCGTTCCAACGTGCCAGAGGAATGTTTCCTGCTTTCTGGACACCACGATTCGATATCAAGGTCATGGTGGGAACGCTAGCTTTTCTACCGTGAGACCAGTACGAAAATTCATTTATCTGAATCGTGCCATCGAGGAGAAACTTGTAGTACGGATGATAAGGATGCAACATGTACAGTTTGTTACCTTCGACGAACGTGGAGATTCTCTGTTGATTGGGTACGCTGTTGATTTCGATGGCTTGCAGAGAATGCAGTTTAGCGAATTTAGTGTCGACGCTAACGAGGTTGCTGTGAAGCTGTCCCAGTGTATTTTGTACGGGCAACAAATGCTCGATTATGGTATCCGTTACTGTAGAAAATGACGGTTTGATTTTCACTTCCACGTTTAACTGCTTGAAGTTTTCGTTCAGTTCTTGCAACTTGGAACCGAAAGAGGTCAGCGTCGATTCCTGCGTGGATTCCAGCACTCCAACTTGATCTCTGATGTTGACGACAATACTCTGAAGGTTCTCGACTTGATTCAATTTCGAACTTTTCTCGGTAAGATCGTTCACGATGCTTCGCATCTCGGTAAACTGCATGTGAAGATCGGCGACGCTCTGCGAAGTGGGCAGCGTCGACACCAGCGAAGCAAGTTCGTCTCGAATCTGTTCCACGTTCGCCGTTTCCGTTTCTAGTCGTTTCAGCATTCGAGATATGTTCCTTTTCAAAGCGTGCAATTCTTTGGAGGTGGGGAGATTGGCCACTTTACTCTCGAGATCGCTCAACGAACTTTTGATGTCGCTCGATTCGGATAGTGCCGTCACGGCCGTTTTCAATTTTTCCAAATCTTCGCTCGAAGGTACGCTCGTCCGTAACGATTCCAAATCACCCTGTATGTTGTCGAGTACGTGATGAAAATGAGCAAGATTGGATTCGACGTTCAAATTTTCTAAATATTCAATCTTCTGCTGAACCGTGATTAACGTGTCCTGAATGCTCGTCAACGCGCTCGCTTCAGCGTGAATATTTTTAATTTCTTCGTTGATCAATTCCAAGGATGCCTGAAGCGTAGCGATGGTGGTTTGAATGTGTTCGAAATCTTGATAAGCCTCCAATTGAATTTTTATGTTCGCAACGCTCTTGCCGATGACCTGCAGTTCGTCCGACGATGGTAGGTTCGTCATGGTATCTTCCAAAGTCTGTAACTTGGATTTAATTTCTTCCAACGTGCCGGCGAATTCTTCTTGTAATTTGGAAACGACGACGTGCAAGCGTTCCGCATCAATATCCTTCACGACGGTTTGAAGTTCACAGAAATTCTTTTCGATTGCGGAAGTTCGTTCTTCGACTTCGAGTTTCAATTTTTCCAAATCTTCATTTTTCGATTGAAATTGCTGTAATTTGGCCAAATCATTTTGAAGCGAATCCACGCTCAACCGTATATTTTGAACGCTGTCGTAAGAAGGTACGTCGACGTAATTTTTTATGAGCGTTTTCAGTTCGGAATCGATTTTCAGAATAGGGTCGAGACATTGCGTTTGGAGCGTAGCGATTTCCGACTCTAAACTTTTGTTTAAGGTCTCCTGCAAAGCGATCAAATCGCTCCTCAACTTTTTAATTCGGACGTCCAACATGAGAATCTCTTCTGCGTGGTCTACACGCTTGGTGTTGCCGAAAATGTCGTTAGGCATTTTTGGTTAACGGTTATTTATAATAGGATAGACGATACGTAATTCTACGAAGAGAGGAATGAGTTTATCGTAATCTCCTAGGAGTTGAACGTAAAGATAATCTCCTGCAGAAACATCGTACGTAATGTTAGAAAGCATCTTGTCGTGCTTGATTCGAAAAATGTTCTTGCCGGTAGATATTTTGATTTCGCCTACGTTTTCCGGATTCACGGTGATTTGAAGTTTCCCACCGATCGGAATTTCGTAAAAATGTAAATTGTTGTTGAAGACGTAAAACATCTTGCCCACATCATCATCCAATTTCGTCCAAATACTGTTGAGATGAACAATCAGTAGACCATTGAGTTTAGTTAACATGGAAGGTAGATCTGTCGTCGTGCGGTGTACAGTCTCCATGTTGGTTTGTTTTCGAAAACCAAAGAGATTCATGCTGGTTATTTAAGAAAAAAATTGAGAACATATCTAATATAAACAACACCACAAATAGTAACTTCATCTATGGTAGATCATTTATGGTTTTGGGGTCTAATATAAATAACACCACAAATAGTAACTTCATCCATGGTAGATTATTTATGCTTGGGGGTCTAATATAAATAACACCACAAATAGTAACTTCATCTATGGTAGATCATTTATGGTTTCGGGGTCTAATATAAATAACACCACATAAAATGTGTGCAATTTAGTAACTTCATCTTTTTTTAGCAAAAAAATGGAGAAGAAGGAAGCGAAACGTGCATGCAACCAATGTGGGAAATATATATCCATTTCTCACTTGAGTAGACATCAGAAGAATGTGCATGGGGGAGGATCAAGTAAGAGAAAGCTCGATGTTGACGATCAAGCGCCACGAAAAAAGCAGAAAAGTACCGGCGAAAGTATTCGAAATATTTTAACCGAGGAGACTTTCCAATCTGAAGAAACATCTGATCTAAACAACTTTTTTCGCTCGGTCAAAAGCAAGTTAATTTCGTCTATCACCGAAGCTTTGTTGCAATGCTCGTTGAAAATCCACCTCATCGTTTCCGTCATTTACGAAAACGTGATAAAAGAGCGAGAAACTTTCCATCAGTACACTGGTGTAAAGAGCCTCCACGCCGCCGACGTCGATAAGGTGGATGCCATTTGCAACCAGATGTTTGACGCTTTGTTGAACAAGCACGAGACTTTCCAAAAACGTGGATCGGGTTGGACACTTTGCGGTTCGCCTCACACTTTAACTTTGAAGGTAGCACGATACAACCCGATGGGAGCATCCAGCTTCATCGATTTGCCTCCGGAAATAGCCAGTAAGAAAGCCATAATAAACATTCAAAATGAAGATAACAGATGCTTTTTGTGGTGCATCATCGCCGATCATCACCCAGCCAATAATGACAAACATTGTTTATACCACTACAACAAGCCAGAATATCTCTCAGAATTTGAAAAACCTATGGCTGGCATTAATTACCCTGTAAATCTACGAGACATTAGTAAATTTGAGGCACAGTACAAGACAGATAAAAACGAAAATATAGCAGTACACATCTTCGGATTAGACAAAAACAACACCATCTTCGTTCTCAGACACAGCAACATTAAAAGTAATCGCGTCATCAGATTACTCCTGATCGAAAATGATGATAATTATCATTACTGTCTAATCCAGAATCTTCCAAAATTAACAAGAAGTCAAATTACCACAGATCACCATAAAATTGGAGTATGCGACAGATGCCTGAGTATATTCTACGGTCAAGGAAAAAGGAATGCTGATGAAGAACTCCGAGATCATCATGAAATGTGCAGTAAACATTCGGCTACGACTATCAAAATGCCCTCTCGAGACATGACATTTTCCAACTACAAGGCGTTACTCTGGCATCCCGTGGTGATATGCGCCGACTTTGAAAGTTTCCAACTTCCACTCGCCACATGCGAACCGAATCCCAGCATATCGAGCACCACCGAAATTCTACATCACGAAGCCTGCGCTTTTGGATTGATGGTCAACAACACAGGCAATGTTATTTTACATCGCGGCAATGATGCTCCACAAAAATTTGTTCAAACCTTGAAACAGATGGCCATACAATTCGCTCCTCTACTAAGAGAAGACAAAGCAATGGAGCCTCTTACCCAGGAAGAGAAGGAAGCATACGACCTTGCCTCTCAGTGTGATGTGTGCGAAAGTAACTTCACCCTCGAAAATATCAAAGTTCGCCACCACAATCATCACACGGGAAAATATGTGGCCCCCCTGTGTAACAACTGTAATCTACAAATCAAGAAACCAAATTTTATTCCTGTATTCATTCACAATTTGGAGGGCTACGACGCCAAAATCTTCATAAAGGAGATGGGATGCGACGCTCAACCCATTAGCGTCCTAGCTCGCACCAACGAGAAATTCATTTCATTCAGCAAGAAGGTCGACGTTGGAAATGGCAATCACGTAGAAATTCGCTTCTTGGACTCCTACAACTTTCTGTCTTCGAGTTTGGCGACACTCGCGTCTCAACTCACCGACGATGATTTGGTCGCCACCAGGAAATATTTCGGCGACCAACATTTAGCACTGTTGAGACGCAAGGGTGTTTACCCGTACGAATATATGACGGATGCTTCCAAATTCTCAGAAACATCGTTACCACCGAGAGAAGCATTCTACAGTCGTCTTAGCGACACCTGTTGCACCGAAGAGGACTACCATCATGCTCACCTCGTCTGGTCTACATTATCTTGTCAAACCATGGCCGACTATCACGATCTGTATCTGAAACTGGATGTTACGCTATTGAGCGACCGTTTTCATCTCCATCGCTCGAGAGGAATGGCAGCATATGGTTTGGACCCCGCTTTCAGCTACACCACACCGGGTTATTCTTGGCAGGCGATGTTAAAATCTACGAAGGTGGAGATAGAACTCATCAAGGACGTCAATCAACTTTTGTTTGTCGAAGAAGCAAAACGCGGTGGAATCGTCCAGTGTCCCCTTCGATACATCAAGGCCAACAATCGATATGTCGCCGATTTCGATGCAGGGAAACCGACAAACTTCTTGGCATACTGGGACATGAACAACCTGTATGGTTATGCCATGTCCGAGCCTCTGCCCATCGGAGAATACAAATGGATGAGCGAGCAGGAACTTCAAGATTGTTTGGAATGGAGCGAAGATCATGAAAATGGATGTTTCCTGAAAGTAGATTTGGAATATCCTGCATCGCTTCATCGAGAACACCATGGATTTGCGATGGCACCTGTAACGGAAACGGCTCCGGAGAAAAAGCTGATGCTCACCTTCAAGAGCAAAAAGAATTACATGGTGCATTATCGTCTCCTACAATTCTACCTCCAGCATGGATTGGTTTTGAAGCGCGTGCACTCGGGATTGAAGTTTAGACAGACCAGGTGGCTAGCACCCTATATCGACGGCAACACTCAACGTCGAGCATCAGCTTCTTCTTCCGCAGACAAAGACCTATACAAATTAATGAACAACAGCATCTACGGCAAGAGCATGGAAGATGTGAGGAAAAGAAGAAATATCAACTTGGTCTCCGACCCGAAGAAAATAAACAAGCTCGTCGCTCAGCCCACGTACAAGAACTTCACGATACTGAGCGACACGTTGGTATTGATCGAAAGTGCTCTCCGCCACATAACATTCAACAAACCAATCGCCGTGGGAGTCGCAATCCTCGAGTTGTCGAAGCTGGCCATGTACAAGTTTCACTACGACATCATGAAACCACGCTATGGAGAGGCGATCGAGGTGGCATACACCGACACGGACAGCTTCGTGTACAACATCCACACCGATGATCTATACGAAGATCTAAAAAGCATGAGCCAGCATTTCGACTTCTCGAACTATCCAAAAGATCACGCTCTCTTCGACAACAGCCAGAAAATGACGATCGGGAAGATGAAGGATGAAGTCAACGGCCGCATCATCACAGAGTTTGCGGGTCTTCGAGCGAAAATGTATGCCGTGAAAATCCAGGACGAGACCGAAATAAAAAAAGCAAAAGGGGTGGGGCGTTCGAGCACAAACAAACTGACCGTAGAACATTACAAGTCGTGCTTGTTCGACAAAAAAATCAAACGCATGACCGAACATCGGATCACAAGCACCATCGACCAGTTGCACACATCCACAATCAACAAAGTGGCGCTTGATCCCCACGACACCAAATTGAGGCTACTGGACTGCAACATCCACACCCGAGAATGGGGATGCCATGACGAGGAAGAAGCCTGCTCGCACCATTAGACTTCTTCATCAAAAAAGTATGTATTATTTCTTGTACCACTTTTTTTTTTTTTAAAAAAAACAATTATTCAGACTAATTTTTGCATTCACATTTTTTTATATTTTTCTATTATTTTTTTTAAAAAAAACAATCATTTCACACTAATTTTTGCATTCACACTTTTTTATATTTTTCTATCATATTATGTATACTATTTTTTGAGGATATTTTTTTATTTCTTTCAGATGCTGCACCCCCTACGGAAACTTTTTTAGTTCTTACACATTCCATTCTTAACCAAAAAATTTTTCTTCTCTTCAATCATAAAACACACACATTACACACGGAGGTCCTCTGTAGGGAGTCATGGGGGGGTTAAAAAAAAAGAACCCATGAAACTCTACAAAGGCATGGCTTTGTTAGCCGTGGCCATTAGAACTGTGTTGGGCACCACGCACCCCTGGCGGGATATTTTCCTTTTTTAGGGGCCAGGGATTTCCTTAACAAAAAATAAATTTTGATTATCACACACACACATTGTAGAAAATCACACCTGAGAGTTTTAAAAACAAAACATTGTGGCAGATTACGCTGAGAGTGCAAGGTCGTGGTAGATTACACTGAGGGACCTTACAGTAAAAGAAGACAGCCTTATAGGAAAATATCGTAAGTCATTTCAAATAAAGATCAAAAAACAATATTAGCAAGATTTGCAGAAGGTAAAAAATAGCTTAAAAAACTGATGCCAGAGCTTCTCTTCTGTCTAATTTTCTCTCATTGTAGGTTAGTTTAGCCCGTACAAAACAGATTACGCTGAGAGCAAAAGCCTATTAGCAGGTCGTAGTAGATTACACCGAGGGGGGCCTTACATTAAGAGGAGACAGCCTTATAGAAAAATATCGTAAGTCATTTCAAATGTGGGTCAAAAAACGATGTTAGCATAAAAGCAAGATTTGCAGAAGATAAAAAATAGCTTAAAAACTGATGCCAGAGCTTCTCTTCTGTCTAATTTTCTCTCATTGTAGGTTAGTTTAGCCCGTAAAACGGATTACGCTGAGAGCAAAAGCCTATTAGCAGGTCGTAGTAGATTACACTGAGGGGGGGGGGGTCTTACAGTAAAAAAAAGCAGCCTTATAGGAAAATATCGTAAGTCATTTCAAATGTGGGTCAAAAAACGATGTTAGCATAAAAGCAAGATTTGCAGAAGATAAAAAATAGCTTAAAAACTGATGCCAGAGCTTCTCTTCTGTCTAATTTTCTCTCATTGTAGGTTAGTTTAGCCCGTAAAACGGATTACGCTGAGAGCAAAAGCCTATTAGCAGGTCGTAGTAGATTACATTGAGGGGGGGGGGTCTTACAGTAAAAAAAAGCAGCCTTATAGGAAAATATCGTAAATCATTTCAAATGTGGGTCAAAAAACGATGTTAGCATAAAAGCAAGATTTGCAGAAGATAAAAAATAGCTTAAAAACTGATGCCAGAGCTTCTCTTCTGTCTAATTTTCTCTCATTGTAGGTTAGTTTAGCCCGTAAAACGGATTACGCTGAGAGCAAAAGCCTATTAGCAGGTCGTAGTAGATTACACTGAGGGGGGGGGGGTCTTACAGTAAAAAAAAGCAGCCTTATAGGAAAATATCGTAAGTCATTTCAAATGTGGGTCAAAAAACGATGTTAGCATAAAAGCAAGATTTGCAGAAGATAAAAAATAGCTTAAAAACTGATGCCAGAGCTTCTCTTCTGTCTAATTTTCTCTCATTGTAGGTTAGTTTAGCCCGTAAAACGGATTACGCTGAGAGCAAAAGCCTATTAGCAGGTCGTAGTAGATTACACTGAGGGGGGGGGGGTCTTACAGTAAAAAAAAGCAGCCTTATAGGAAAATATCGTAAGTCATTTCAAATGTGGGTCAAAAAACGATGTTAGCATAAAAGCAAGATTTGCAGAAGATAAAAAATAGCTTAAAAACTGATGCCAGAGCTTCTCTTCTGTCTAATTTTCTCTCATTGTAGGTTAGTTTAGCCCGTAAAACGGATTACGCTGAGAGCAAAAGCCTATTAGCAGGTCGTAGTAGATTACACTGAGGGGGGGGGGGTCTTACAGTAAAAAAAAGCAGCCTTATAGGAAAATATCGTAAGTCATTTCAAATGTGGGTCAAAAAACGATGTTAGCATAAAAGCAAGATTTGCAGAAGATAAAAAATAGCTTAAAAACTGATGCCAGAGCTCCTCTTCTGTCTAATTTTCTCTCATTGTAGGTTAGTTTAGCCCGTAAAACGGATTACGCTGAGAGCAAAAGCCTATTAGCAGGTCGTAGTAGATTACACTGAGGGGGGGGGGTCTTACAGTAAAAAAAAGCAGCCTTATAGGAAAATATCGTAAGTCATTTCAAATGTGGGTCAAAAAACGATGTTAGCATAAAAGCAAGATTTGCAGAAGATAAAAAATAGCTTAAAAACTGATGCCAGAGCTTCTCTTCTGTCTAATTTTCTCTCATTGTAGGTTAGTTTAGCCCGTAAAACGGATTACGCTGAGAGCAAAAGCCTATTAGCAGGTCGTAGTAGATTACACTGAGGGGGGGGGGGGGTCTTACAGTAAAAAAAAGCAGCCTTATAGGAAAATATCGTAAGTCATTTCAAATGTGGGTCAAAAAACGATGTTAGCATAAAAGCAAGATTTGCAGAAGATAAAAAATAGCTTAAAAACTGATGCCAGAGCTTCTCTTCTGTCTAATTTTCTCTCATTGTAGGTTAGTTTAGCCCGTAAAACGGATTACGCTGAGAGCAAAAGCCTATTAGCAGGTCGTAGTAGATTACACTGAGGGGGGGGGGGGTCTTACAGTAAAAAAAAGCAGCCTTATAGGAAAATATCGTAAGTCATTTCAAATGTGGGTCAAAAAACGATGTTAGCATAAAAGCAAGATTTGCAGAAGATAAAAAATAGCTTAAAAACTGATGCCAGAGCTTCTCTTCTGTCTAATTTTCTCTCATTGTAGGTTAGTTTAGCCCGTAAAACGGATTACGCTGAGAGCAAAAGCCTATTAGCAGGTCGTAGTAGATTACACTGAGGGGGGGGGGTCTTACAGTAAAAAAAAGCAGCCTTATAGGAAAATATCGTAAGTCATTTCAAATGTGGGTCAAAAAACGATGTTAGCATAAAAGCAAGATTTGCAGAAGATAAAAAATAGCTTAAAAACTGATGCCAGAGCTTCTCTTCTGTCTAATTTTCTCTCATTGTAGGTTAGTTTAGCCCGTAAAACGGATTACGCTGAGAGCAAAAGCCTATTAGCAGGTCGTAGTAGATTACACTGAGGGGGGGGGGTCTTACAGTAAAAAAAAGCAGCCTTATAGGAAAATATCGTAAGTCATTTCAAATGTGGGTCAAAAAACGATGTTAGCATAAAAGCAAGATTTGCAGAAGGTAAAAAATAGCTTAAAAACTGATGCCAGAGCTTCTCTTCTGTCTAATTTTCTCTCATTGTGGGTTAGTTTAGCTCGTAAAACGGATTACGCTGAGAGCAAAAGCCTATTAGCAGGTCGTAGTAGATTACACTGAGGGGGGGGGGGGCTTACAGTAAAAAAGAGGTAGCCTTATAGGAAAATATCGTAAGTCATTTCAAATGTGGGTCAAAAAACGAGTTTAGCATAAAAAATAGCTTAAAAAGTGATGCCAGAGCTTTTTTCTGTCCATTTTTCTCTCATTGTAGGTTAGTTTAGTGCGTAAAACAAAAACCTTGGTGATTTTTCGAGTGAGGAGTTGGCAACACTGCTCATGCCTTACGAGAAAAATCCATTAAGGCGAGAAAGTAGGTCAAAGGGCGCAGCCAGAACGTTGGGTTCCTACTACTATTGTTTTTGTTTAAGACTGGCCCACTGCACAAATTGGCCGTATCACCGTACGAACACAACTGCTGATCATATCCCAGCACCTGCAACACGACTGGAACGACTGCCGGAGAGAACCAACCCTTCGAGCATTTGTTGTTTGTTGTGTGTGTGTGGGGGGGATATTACGTAGTTGTCGCGTGTAAAAATACACGTTGTCGCAATCATCTGATATTGTGTTTTTCTTTCCCTCCTCCTGGTGGAGTAATGTGTCTCTCGTATGTCACATGACATGATTCGTTCATTCCTCGCGTGTAACTGGGGTATGCAACCGTGCTCAACTTTTCGGATTTTGTGTTCCGTGCTCATGTTTTGATGTTTGAGGTCGGGATGTGTTGTCTTTAACGCATTTCTCATTGTCACGGTCTTTCTTGCTGCGTTACATACCCTTTCCATGTATTGTTCTTGCTGGAAATCCCCAATTCCTTTGAGGACTCCATTGCGCATGCGTGCAGTGAACTTTTCATAGTGACTTCCGGACTGAGTACATACGATTCCTTTATGATTCCCTTGGAACCGCCTCTCTATCTGTTATAGTATTCGTCCCAGTCAGGTGTGACGTTCACTTTGTCACCTTTTGCGAGGCTCCTATCTCGGAAACGAAGCCTCAGTCGTAAAAATGGAACTTAGACTTTTTGCTTGTTTTCGTGTGAGGAATCACCTCCCAAGCGTTGTAAACGACCTTTAGAAACACCCTGTATATATATAATTTTTTTTAACGAAAATAGTACCCGAGATTTTCTACTCCTGACGAAGTCTGCCGGAAAAAAAAGTGTCATTCAGGATCCGAAATGGAAGAAGAAGAAGAAATGACAACCGAATTTAAAGTGAAAATAACTTTTTCTGTACTACAACACGAGTGTTGTAAATATGGTATTGAGGATGCTATACCGAAATACCGTTTATATAAGTGATTCATCTTTACTTCGGTTCAATTTTTCTTATTTTGATGACGTGAGGTACTGACAATTCGGCATTAAGCTTAGGATGTAAATCTCTTCTACAACATTAAAACTCAATCTGAGAACAGGTTACTGAAATGCTTTCCGATACTGTATTACCGCATAAGTGGTTGGCATTATTCTCTATTATTCTGTTTATAGATGTAGGCCTAGTGATTTCATCTACAACAATTAACTGTGTGAGAACAAGCAATTTCTCCGTCAAGGTAAATTGAGAAAGTAGAAAAGCGCCTTACTAACAAAAAAGGCTTACGCACTTCGCAAAGCATCATTTCCGATCGTAGACACGTTTGCTTTCAATAATTACAAAGTGAAGCTTTTTCTCACAGCCAGAACCTAGCCCAGTTCGTACAATTACCAGAAACATTACACAGACCAGTTGCGATACAAACAATAGCAGAAGTCTCGAGCACTGTGTAGTTCGTTCCATTCACTTCCTTGGTCAGTCCCGTAGCTACTTCTTCACATTCAATTGTGATATGAGGATCGAGGAAGAAAACACTCTTCAACCTCAAGCTTTATGTGAAGAATCGGAAACAAATTTTACTCGACGTTCTAATGATCATGCTATGACGTTATTCTTGAAAGACAGATAATTACAAGGTATTGCTAGGGAAGGAGTATGTTGTTGATCGAAGATATCTTGATAAACCCTACAAGGATGAATTCCAAACTCTGGTACGGCTTTGTAACAAATATGACGTTGAGAAGTTTGTAGTATTACGTAATTGTTGTTTGGAAATTTTAATGTGTTGCACGAATCAGCACTCAATTATAAAGAAGTAACTAACCTTAATGTAATTAACTTATGGCTGCAAATTTTAAATTATTACTTTTTGTATAATAAGCTAAAAGAAAGAAATGTATATCTCAACTTTTAAATTTTAAACGTTCATTGAACATATGTATAAACAACTTCAACTAATGTAACTTAATTATGATGCGATAATTGTGTAATCAAAGGGGGGGGGGGGGTTGGATAGTAAAACCTCAGGTAGTATATACACCCAGAAATTTCGACAGTATATGTAAGGTCTAAATCACCATCCCTGAGACCTTCTGTAAACAAACGGTCTCACCGATTCGATGCATCACTCCGCGTCAGCTGATCCATGACCGCAATCATCTGCTGTTACACTCATAGTTCGCCGCACCTATTCGTTTTATATAAGAGCCTCTGAATGTGAGAACCCGTTCTCAAAACATCAGACGAATATGCAGCCGCATACATTGGTACTCTCCCGGTCATTCTCTCTTTCATAACCCTTAAAACTGCAGACACTGACACACCACTGCACTGGGATACCAACTTAACCACTTCATTTACTGGTTTCTCAGGATACTACTGACAGAACGTTACATAAATATTGAGTTGAATCTGTTTCTCACCCCTTTTCAAAGGCTGTCCTTGCTGGTGTTTTGAAAACAAGCTCGGAGTAAACGGAGACTTTGCCTCACGCATAGAACTCGGCATGTTATTTTTCTAAGGCTAAGTCAGGCAATATTACTAAGTTGTACTACTTCCTTGCTGTTTACATGATTATTTTTAGAAAAGAACCAATGTTATAAAATATCATTATGTACACAAATCTCTAAGCTCATTGAAAGTTATATTACTACAAATTGTTCACACTTATCTTGCCTTGCCATGTCACCAAGTTATTTTACGAAGTGCACTATATTTGGCGGAACAAAAATCGTTATTAGGATGCTTGTCAAAGTTTCCAACCGCAATTAATTTTACGAACGTTTTGTCTTGTTTTGATCATCATCAATATATTGGACTTACAGCAATGCATATGGCTGTTTATGCCCATTATATATTTTATTTACATAAGATACAATTTACATAAAATGTACAAACAAATTTCAAATACACTCCTATCTATATCAAACCTTAGAAATATACATTACCATGTTATATCATTTTGTCTAAAAATTGCAAGTAAAATATATTCAAAGAAAGAAGCCAAATTTATGGGAAATGATTACTGGTGCAAAGAGTTAACCATAAAGGTGAAGCAATAAGTAAAAAAAGAAAGAGCATTGGGTTTAAAGTGAGACGTCATTTGCGGCAGCGTATCCCATACTACAAATTTGCCATTGTTTTACCTTACGTAATTAATCCTGTAACAACGCTGGATTTTCGTGTGGATTATTTTACTTCTATGAGTTTGCAATGCTTTCTGCATACAGGTGGTTTTGTTTACAGAAGGTGTCAGGGTTTGTGATTTGAACTATAGTATATTTCTCTGACAAAACACTTCCTTTCTGGACTAGGAAGGAATCTACCCTAGGTGGACCGAGTGTAGAATCCCGGCCTGGACATGCATGGATATTCGTGCGTGTCCTCATCAATTTCATCATATCACTCATCCTCATCTTCGCGATTAGCCAAAAGTGACAGAAAAGCGAAGTAAAATAAACCAAACCAATCAATCAATCAATAGACGCGCGAGTACAAAGAGAGTCAAAAAGTGCAGACGGGGCTGTAAATAAAAGAATAATCGAACACAACCTAAGCAAGATATATAAAAAAAATGTTATTAAAAATTGCCGATTGTGCAATAACAACACAAGAACCCGCATTAGAACCATTATTTGTATTTTAGTTATAAAATATTACTAGACCTATATTTCCTTATCATATTGAAGAATGGTTGTAAAATGTTTAATTTTATAAACGCAAATTACTATCAGAACAAATTTCACTTAATAGGGCACACATTCCACTTCGAGAAGCATTATTTCTGCATTTTAATACACATACACATATCCACTTACAATTCAATGTGTAAGTGGATATGTGTATTGTATTTACTTACAATTATCAATACTTTCGATGGGATCACTTAAAGCCAGAAGCGTCCGTGACTGTACAACCAGGGCTGCAGTTTTCCAGGCTAATGAGCTCTGATACCTGGACCTACAGCCAGTATAATCTTCTTGGGATGGTCGTTCATATGTGTTCGTCCATCTCATTTCTCACTATTATTAACCATCGTTGCGATTAGTCTAAAGTGACAGTAAAGCGACGTAAAATAAACTACATTAACAACAATCAATTATATGCATAAAAAACATATCTTTAGAAAAATGGCAACTTACTACACACATTGATAACTTCACATTGGAAGCTGTAGCTTATCACCAGTCGCATAAATTTTCACAAATTCAGAGCATACTTTTAGATCCTAACCATTAAGTTGATGTATGTACAATTGGGCATTCCACGAAAAGTGGTCATACTTCATGTTAATAACAAAATGAATTAATATGTAAATTATTATTGTTTTTATTGCATTAAGGTTTAAATGTTTGTGAATGGATATAATTTACACATTTCACCAATAAAAGGTACTGCATCTGCAGCCTACATGCTTCACAGACAAATGAAGTCAAAATTTGCTACATTTTTAAAGAATCATGCATTCAGGTTATGCCATCATACTCAAGTTGTTTTCATTAGTAGGAAGTCACCACAGAGTACTTCATAATTCTATGAAATCAGTTCATTATGAATAGTTTAATCCAATCTCATGCATAGAATCTTAAACTTTGTGTAAAATGTCACACACGTAACTCTGGAATGCCCCAATTGTGTGGAGAGTTGTACAGAGCTGTGTGCGAATGAAGCTTCTTGCTTGCACGGGGTTCACTCAGTGTCGTATTTGTGATTTCATTTTCAGGGGGGTAGTTCTTTTTCGGTATGCAACGTTGCACATGTTACCAGTCATGTAACTTTACTATTGCCTTCAGTACTAAGTACCTAGGACATTAAATCGTATGATAACATTTACACGTAAATAATATACAATATTTTTACATTCCAAGAAAACCGAAACCCATACACAAAAGGGCTATTGAAATAGTAACACCGAGATAACTTGACCAAATATCTATTGAGCGTTCAACTCAATTGCGACGTGCGGCGAGAAATGTGATCTACGTACCTCCAACGAATAAAGCTGACGAAATCAACTCTTGCCATGGTGGAAGGCTTTCAAGTACTTTGTGACGTTCACAAGTCAATCATTTGCACGATCACATTTAGTTCATAAATATTTGAAATAAAACGCGAAGGTGAAGATACAACTTCTATAGGTCTATATATTAGTGAAATAACTGAGTAATATGCAGTTCACTATTACCTATATTTCCATTTTTGCCAGACACACTACTACATAATGACTATTGATTCTCGTTGCTATATCAACGTTAGAATTCCAAATATCTCGTTTATACAGCGTATAGTGCAATGAATAACATAAAACATAATTAACGTTGTACAAAGTAATAATTATACATTTTTTAAACATTAATATAAAGTGATTTTTATAATATGAAATTAATAATTTCAATAAACATATAATTATATTGTGCGGATTCACAGAACCGTCACAACATTCCCCTGCTCCGGGAAAATGAAAACTACGAAACAACGAGGAGGAGTTTTCATTTATAAATCAGTCAGATGTTATCAACATAACTAAAACAAAGTTACAAATGCACAATATTATCTGACATTCGACAACAACTTGCACATAAACAGATTTGTGCCTAACAGGTAATAACAAATCAGATCATAATAGAACATTCAATTGTACAAAATAATAAACAGAATGGTTTCCTTTTTCCAGTATCTACTCTCATAAATTTAATTTTCAGACAAGAGTTGATTCCTCTTTTCTTCCGAACAGTTAAACACTCGAAGATTAGAAAAGTTCACCTTGTCATAATATTGCTGGTTCATTGTGTAAAGAATTGCATTATTGTCCTTAATTTCCTTGACAAGGAATGGCCCAATATACAAGTTGAACAATTTATGAATCTGGCTGTTAATTTTGGAACTAACTTGCCTATTTTTTATCATAACCAAATCTCCTGTTTGAAGTTTGATCGAGTTCAATGCATTCTTAATCTTCCTACTTCTTCTAGATTGTCTAGTCCTGATTTCTGCTAAAAACAATTTGCGTTTCCATGGCAAAGATTTAATTTGTTCTGGCCAGCTGATTTCTTCAAATATTGAGTCCTTCATATCTTCATGTAAGAAAAGTTCACTAGGAGATAATCCGGTAACTGAAGAGCATGAATGATTTAATAACTGAATAATAGAATTTATTTTTGGATACCAACTGGTGTGATTATTATTGCAGAATAATCGCAGTAACCTAACAATCTCCTTATTGTACCTCTCAATAGGATTAGATTTCGGATTGTATGTAGTGGTAGTAATATGCTTAATTTTCCTTGAATCCATGTAGGCTTTCCACTCATTTGATGTAAATTGGCTTCCACAATCTGATAATAATACATTACATACAGGGTAATGTTTAAAATATTGTTCTTCAAAACGATTGATAATTTCCCTGGCAGTCGCTTTTCTTAACGTATAAATCATAACAAACTTTGACATAACGTCTACAATTGTGAGGAGATATTCATATGTACGTGATCTTGGTAATTTTCCGATTAAATCAATAGAGAGGAAATCGTGTGGTTGGTGCGAAACGACGTGATATTCATCTCTCCGCAACGGCCGACCTACAATCTTTGTTCGTGCACATTCTAAGCAATCTTTCAGGTAATTTCTAATTGATTTTCTCATGTACGGCCAAAAATATGCTCTTCTACAAGCTGTTAAAACCTTCTGATAACCAAAATGTCCATTTAAATCATGAATTTTGTGCAATACCAAAGGTATAAGCTCACGTGGCACTACAAGTTTACAAATTTCATCTGAATTGGGTTTATAAAAAAGAATTTTGTTGTGAAGAAGATACTTTGTAAAGTCTTTATCCGTTGTACTATCTTCCAGGTGAGAAATTATATTATTGCATTTTTCATCTGCTCGTTGAGCTTTTAACCAAATAGAAGAAGTATCATCTTGTGAATCTTCCACAATTACTTGATTGATATATAATTTATCATCAAGTGCAGAATAAGAAGTACAAGGCGGAAATCTACTCAACGTATCAGCAATATTATTCGAAACTCCTGGGACATGATATAACGTGAAATCAAAACACTGCAGTTTGAGAGCCCATCTCGTAAGACGAGAATTAAGTGATTGTGCAGTTTTAAGCCAAGACAACGACTTATGATCTGAATATAAGTTGAAATCAGTTCCTTTAAGATATATAGCAAATTTCTCCAGAGCAAATAATATAGCTAAACATTCCAATTCGTGTGTACTATATGTAATCTCTGCTCCTCTAAGAGCACGACTGCCATATTGTATGACACGAATTTCATCATTATCAACTTGCCAAAGTACACAACCCAATCCTTTCTGGCTTGCATCAACAGAAACACAAAACCTCAACTCAAAGTCGGGTTGACTCAATGCTGGTGCTGAAATTAGAGCATTCTTTAATAACAAGAAAGCTTCTTGACACTGAGGTGTCCAATAAAATGGCACATTCTTGCGTAAAAGATGATATAATGGACTAGCGATATCTGAAAATCCCTGTATAAAACGATTCCTCCAATTTGCCAGTCCCAAAAATTTGCGAAGTGACTTTTTGTTTTGAGGAACAGGAAACTGTAGAATAGCTGAGTCTTTATCATGATCGACCTTAATCTCGGAACCAGACACTACATGACCCAAAAACTTAATTTCCGTTTGGAAAAATTTGCATTTGGCAAATTTTATGGACATGTTCGTCTTCTGTAATGTCTGTAGAACATAATCAAGATGTTCAAAATGTTTCTCTATTGTTGGGCTAAATATTAAAATGTCATCCACATATATCATCAGAAATGAATGAGTCTCCGGTCCAAACACCTTATTCATTCTCTCAACAAAAACAGAAACAGCTGATTTTATACCAAATGGCAAGTAACAAAACACGTGCTGTCGTCCTCGATACGAAAAAGCTGTGTACTTATATGAGTCGGGCGTAAGTGGTATTTGAAAATATCCACAGGAGAGATCAATCGAAGAAAAATATCTTGCGCCCTTAAAATGTTGAAGTAGCTCGTTTATAGGTTCAACATGGGTAAGTGGTGAAATTACATGTTGGTTTAGGCGACGAAAATCCACCACTGGACGCCACTCACCATTAGATTTTGGGACAATATGTACTGGGTTTAAATAAGGCGAAGACATCTCTTTAATTATTCCCCAGGCCTTCCATTTCTCTAGTTCCTTTTCTAACGCTGCTCTTTTGGCGAACGGTACCGGATATATAGGTGCCTTAATTGGTTCCTTTGTGTCTAGTTCAATTCGATAAGGTTCTACGAATGCAGATCGGGGTCGATCAGAAAACAAACTATGGTATTCTATTATTAGATTCTCAAGCTGAGACTGCTGCTCCGTGTTGAGTGATTCACACGACCGCACCTTCGTTGTGATCTGATCTAGAGAAACGATAAGTAAATTTTCTGCTTCTTTGACTATAGTAACTTCCTGCATCTGGCAGCGATCCCTATCAGTTGTGATTTTGCTAGAGTTAAATGGCTGAACCAATTCGGAACCAGTAGACGCCATCAAACTAATTTCGTTTCTTCTAAAATCGAGTACAGCTTTGTATTGCCTTAAAAATGGTATTCCGAGAATTAATTCAGCATGCAGTTGCTTCAATACGAACATCTCCAAAGTAAAAACTTCCGAGTTAATTGAAATACTTATAATCTTCCGACCAGCAACACGAAACTTCTGATGTCCTGCAAACGGCAATAACTTAAGTTGATCCACTGTATCCAGTTTGGCACTCGGAATAATTGATTTTATACTGCACCATAATTCATAACTGACTAAATTACACTGGCTTCCACTGTCGATGACACACTGTATCGTAATACCGCAAACTGTTCCTGTGATCAAAGGTTGATCAGTAATAGGAGTAGGTATACCAGTATCATTTAAAATCCAAGTAGGTTCATCTTCGTACCAATCTAATTGAAAAAATATTGAAAGTGGATAACAATGATCAACTTCAGGTAAAACGGAATTACTTAATACAGCATACTGACAAGTTGTGCCTATATTTTCACTACGATATGATTTAGACGGACCATCCATTATGTTAGTGCGAGCAAACTGGTCCACGTTCACCCGCGACGTTCGTTTAATGTTGCTTCAGGGACAGAAGAAATGAACTGTTTACAAGAAGTTTCTCTTGGATCGAAAGATGGAGCATTTTCATTTAATGGAGTATTCGCCACTGCAGTTGCATTGCAACTGTTTCCCGTTGACAACTGAGAAGACGAATATCCGCAATTGGCACATACACTGCATGGTTGGAATGAGTGGAAATTATTGTTAGAGAACTGAGAGTTAGGACGCAGTGTAAATTGCTGTTGTTCTTGCTCGTTTCTGGCATTGAAACTGTTGGTCATAAATCTACCATTATTGTTGAAGTATCGTGAGCTTTGTGGACTTCTATTTTGCCGGAAATTTTGAGTTCCTGCACCATTACGTCTGTAACGATTATATGGTTTGTTAGTTAGGTTAGGTTTCCCAAAATTATTATTTCTATTAAATATCATCGTCTTCTGGCTGGAGTTTGATTGTTGGTTTTCAGCAACAAACGGAACATCTGTACGTGGAACCTTATTTCTTTTATTTTCATCGCTAGAAGAAACAAAATGAACAGTATCATTAGGTCTTACATTACGTCTTGAACCTTGATTTCCATTAGGTTCATCATCGTTCACAAACGATGAACTTTTAGCAACACTTTGAACTCTCAGTTTTGCCCTTGCACTATTATTGTCGGTAAAACTTTTAGAATTATTCCCATCATGTCGGAAATTTTTTTCACGTACATTATCATGAACATTAAAACTCTTGTTTGATCTTGAATTCACTAAATCCAACCTCTTTAGTAACGCAATTACATCATCCATTTTAACTAATCTAGCAGCTAATATTGTTTGTGCAATAGATGTGGGCAACTGATTGATTAAAATATCAATAACTTCTGCATCATTCGGACGATCAACTAAATTGTAATATGCTGAATGCGTACGAATAGCAAAAACTTCCATACTACTCGTCGATTTAGGATCATATTTACGACTTCTAAGTTCAGATAATTGAGCCTGAGTTAACGAATAAGACGTGTAGTGATTCAGAAATTCGTCAACAAACTGTTTGTACGATGTAAACGAATCGACATGAGTATTATACCAACCTTCTGCAGGTCCCTGAAAACAATTAGTAATACATTCAAGCCTTTGCATGTCAGGAACTTGCAGTAAGTCTAAGTAGGACGTTAAAGTTTTAATAAACTTACGTGGGCTTGATTTTTCAGGATCTCCAGAATATTTAGGAAGAACAGTAAGTTCATTCAATCTTACCAACCGTCGAGGTTCTTGAGTAAGCGAACGCACACAATTGTCAGGATAATTACATCGATGATTCTGCGGATTTGCTGACTTTTGGTTTACTTGCCTCTTTCTTTCCTGACCAGAACCATCAGAATATAAAGAACGGGTTGATTGACATAACTTATTAGTATTACTAGTTCTCACTCGATTATTTCTAGAACGTTTTTGTCTTTGTGAAGCAATGCGATTGTGTTCGTAATCAGAAACATCACACGCTGAAGAATCAGATGATTTAGGAGAGGTTAGGTTCTGTGCAGGAATACCAGGTTGACAGTTACTATTCACATGAGAACTGTAAACTTGTACAGGATTACTTGATTCAACATTAGTCGAAATATTAGATGTTAACTTAGTAATATTTTCCTCACATGCTTCCACGCGCTTAGTTATTTCGTCCTTGCTCACAACGACTTCAAGTCTTTGAACTTGCCGAGACAACCCTGAAACATTGTTCTGGCATTCTGTAATCTGATCAGTCAATCCAGCAAGTTTATCAGAATTCTCTGTACAAGTAGTGTTGACTTCCTCGATTTTCTCTGTTAGTCCTTGCACTTCTCTTTCCATTTCCTGATGTAATGAACGTGTTGCTAATTTGCAGGACTCGGCAACTTCAGCTAATTCCTTTCGTAACGATGTACTCAATTCGTGGAAGTCAAGCTTGAGTAGTTGCTGTGAATTTTGAATTTCCTGTTGAGATTCCCTGATTTTTGTAAACTCAAGCTGATGAGACTCTTGAGTTTGCCTCATTTTTGTAAACTCAAGCTGTTGAGACTCTTGAGTTTCCCTAATTTTTGTAAATTCCATCTGTTGTGACTCGCTCATTTTTCTTAACTCTGCAAGCAGATCAAACATTTGAAAAGGAACATTACTTTGCCCCGTTGACGTCTCTGCCAACACAGAAGGACGAATGTCAATTTCTTGAACATTTTCTTGACTTCTTTTCCATTGCACGAAAGCTTCAATACTGAACGGATCATAAGAAGGATCACAATCTGTACAGAAATAATTTTCATTTAACTGGTATAACTCCCAATGCTTATCGGACAAACCCAAACATTGTAAATGATACCAATGGCCACAATTTTCACAAGCTACCAACCTTTCCTTATCGGGATCTTTGCAGCACTTCACCATATTCATGGCACCATTCTTATTTTGTGATTCATCAGGTTCATCACCACAATTGATAGATCTAGCTGTAAGACTTGTTTTGGATCTCAGATTATAAGGATTACTTAATGCGTACATAATATAAATTTATGTACAAACTAGATTCACGAGAACAATGGTGTAAGTTAACACTTACGCAAAACACATCACTCAAGATCGTGCTGATAACGTTCCACAATACTGGACCACCAATTATACTGTGACGTTCACAAGTCAATCATTTGCACGATCACATTTAGTTCATAAATATTTGAAATAAAACGCGAAGGTGAAGATACAACTTCTATAGGTCTATATATTAGTGAAATAACTGAGTAATATGCAGTTCACTATTACCTATATTTCCATTTTTGCCAGACACACTACTACATAATGACTATTGATTCTCGTTGCTATATCAACGTTAGAATTCCAAATATCTCGTTTATACAGCGTATAGTGCAATGAATAACATAAAACATAATTAACGTTGTACAAAGTAATAATTATACATTTTTTAAACATTAATATAAAGTGATTTTTATAATATGAAATTAATAATTTCAATAAACATATAATTATATTGTGCGGATTCACAGAACCGTCACAACTTTTTTGATAATGGGCAGAGCAACTGCGTTAATCTTGGAGCTTTTTGTACAACTTCTGCACCCGAAGACAATCAACAAATGAAAAAATGAGCTATTTAAAAATAGAACTTCAGACGCAAAGTAGGATGCAATTGTTTTAAATGTTAACTATTTTCGCGAATGGTTTTTAAGTGGTGTTTGTTCCATAGTATGTATATATGGTATAATATACATTGAATTCCATTTTCTATGGTTAGGAAAAAAATCATCCCTGACGGGATAAAAATTCCTGTGGCGGGAATTCCCCCCGGTTAATTCGCACGCTGATATAGAGACATGTTTGACCTACCTGAGGCGCAGGATAGACGGCAAACTCCAGCTTGCATTTCTTCCCGTAGCTATTGCAGAGCTTCTCGATGAGCAGGGAGGAGAGACCTGAGCCGGTGCCGCCACCGAAGGACCTGAAGATCAGGAACCCCTGCAGGCCATCGCACTTGTCGCTGATCTTCCGGATGCGATCCAGCACGTCATCCATCACCTCCCGCCCCACGGTGTAGTGGCCGCGAGCGTAGTTGTTGGCTGCATCTTCCTTGCCGGAGATCAGCTGGTCGGGGTGGAAGAGCTGCTTGTACATCCCGGTTCTCACCTCATCTGCAACGGCATCAGATTATCAGTTTCGTTTGCGACAATGGTTACAGACACGTATTCATTACACAAAAGCTGTCAATGTTAAAGTTCGGCTCTATAAACAAGCTGAAGTAAACTAAACGTTTTATAAATATAATACTACTACAATGCGTATTAAGGTATGCACTTAATCTTGCCATGTTTTTTTTAAAAAAATTTATATACGTATATATATTGCAGTGTTTCCGGTCATCTCACTCTTTTGCCCCCGTCAAGGAAGAAAAATGTAATACAAAGTGGCGAACTGAAATATTGCCATAAATACTTAAAACATTCCTGTTCCCCGTTGAAAACAAATATTATCATCATAACTATGTGGCCAAGATGGAAACAAAATTATAAAGTGAAAATTATATCATAAAAGTTGCTATAAACCAAAATGTAGAAATTTAAAATGTTGAAGAGAACAGCTTCGAAAATCATTGTCATTAGTTAACTGGGATAAATAGAAAATAGCAACTATTAATTTCCTACTTTTAATTCATTTTAAAATAACAGTTGTAGTTGAAAACTTGTTTTTAAATATTAGGTTAGCATAAAGTTTACTAGGTGCTACAAAACAGTTGACTATTCTGAAAATTTGACCTGGTTTACCACAACAATTCTTATTTATTTTACTATATTATCCACCTGCTATCTAGATGACTTATATATCATAAAATGAAACAGTAATGCAAATGAAACAAAACAGGAGTCCGACAACTAAATTTCCGGCAATTACGATATTTTTCATAAAAAATTCCCTTTCGTCGAATAGGACCTGGGTTTCACTTCACCAAGGATAATTTCCCTTCATGTAGCAACACTGTCCCTACCAAGCGCTACACCGAAACAGGAAGGAACAAGCAGTTTTCTCCTGCCAACGCTGTTTCCAGCGGTGGAACTGACCACGCCGGCCATGTGTTCTTAAACAGCCACCCGACAACTTTTTCTTCGGCTCCTTCACTTTCCCAGCGTGCAATCGGAGAGGAGACCCAATGGTCAGAAGCAGAAGGGTGCGGTGGAGACTGATCAGTGGCGTACATGAACCAGTGATTAAGTTCTTTGTATAATTTACTTACATTCAAGTTTAAAAGCTTGATGTAAAGTGTGATGACACTCTGGATTGTGGGAAAACCAGCCAAGGATGGTCTTGACATATCTCACGGCGGAAATGAACCGATAAGAACCCTCGGCGCAAATGACACGACACCGATCACAACACCTCTACAAATAACCGAGATTGGGAAATTGCGGGATTCCTAACTCCACCTCCATATGCCTTCGTATATGCAGCACGTTGCAATGATTATTGAGTTAGTGTTTTAAGTCCACTTTATGCACAGTAAGACTAATCGGGACTGGACCTGCAGTTTTTAAGGTGGGATCAGAACCACTTGTGCCTCCACCGGGTATCGAACCCGGTATCCCTTGATTACAAGGCAATGACGATACCACTGCGCTATGGGGGAGGCCCCGTTGCAATGATATAATTACAACACATAAGAGTACGTGTTTGTACATACCTAGACTACATAGAAAAAAAGTAAAGTAAAGTGTTCCCCTGTGCATAGCACCACGCCATGAAGGCGTATAGGGGGTGTGGGGGTAACGCCCCACACTTTCTTGATCCGGTCGTGAGTGGGGTGATGTGACATAGAAAGTCATAGCAATGCAGTTTTAACATCTTTACATCTGATCTCGCCATTGAAGTTTACAGGTTCAACTCCCGGCGGGGGTGGAGTCGTTAGCACAGCGCGACGACGCCAGGGGTCCCAGTTTTGGGTATGGGTGTTCCTTGTGTGTCCCATAATCCCATAATCAATTTCAGCATATCATCACTCATCCTCGTCGTCGCTATTAGTGGCAAGAAAGCGACACTAAATGCCAAATCAAATCAAACTCGGCGTGGACATAGGAGTCCCGTCATCAATTTCATCCTCATCTTAAAGGTCGCGATAAGCTAAATGTGACAAAAATGCGACGTAAAACACAAAAATGCAAATACAAATGACCTTATATGAGTAAAACTGGCATGCACTCTAATTCAATTTAACAATACTGAATTTATTTTTATTAACATATGTCTATATCTAAGATTTATGATACATTAGCATGTTTTCTGTGACACTAAATACATATCATTCATTATCCCCTTGTATTTATTATGTACTTTGTAGAGCATGTTTAGATTAAATTATGATATAAAGTGAGTCAAGTGTACAAATTAAGTTTTATATGTATCCTATATGAATACTTCTGAAAATCAACTACATGTTTATTCTTCAACGATTGGAAAATTGTTCATAACAAACCATGTTAAGCTAAATCAAAATCCTTTTCAGTAATTGTTTCAAACTTGTCTTTGAGTTTTCAAACCTATCATTAAAAGTCACGCTATGTTCCCAATTCATTAGCAAAACCATGTTTAGTAATATGATATTCAATGGAAATCTGTTAACAACATTCAAAATTATACTGTTTCTTTGCGATTTTTATTGCATACCATGATACCATGATCGGAGGCATTATGCTTATTGACAAGCCAGCTGCGATTTAACAGTTTAGCCGAGTTCAGCTGAAGTGTATTTGTTCTATTACAGTACACTTTAAACCCTGAAATCTGGAGCGAGCGAAGGAAAGGAAGTATATGCGCAAGTAGTGACCCCAGATGACTGGACTAATGAACGCGTGCGAGGGGACGGGATTGCAAGGAGGGGGAAAAGCGAATGCAGATGTACTGCTTCGCTCCGCCCACTCGCTTTCTCCCCTACTTTGACCTTATGCGCGGCTTTGCTCCACATATTCTCGGGATAGAGTATAAGTGGGTGAGTTTCTTTGATAAGTTCTTGAATGTGAAATATCCATTCCACTTGAACTAAGTTCGTGAGTGTGAAATATCCGTTCGATATGAACTTACCCAGAAATTCATTCGAACACGTTTGGGTAGGATTTTGAATACATTTTTTCTCAAAGTAGAAAATGCAGTGCGTTATCCTCTCGCTAGTCGCCTTTGTGCAGACTAGCTTTTATGGCACTTTCTGCCACAATAGCCAACGAAGTAGAGTTGCAAGACAATTATGGCAGAACAGGGTCTGTTTCAAGAGCTTTCAGCAGTATAACAAAATCAATCGAGTGGGAACTTTGCAACAATCGTTACGAAGAGCTACACTTCTCTCTGAAAGAAGGTGAAATGTTAGCCTGCCACTGCAAAATGGGATGTAGTTGCTTGCTTGACTGCTGCCTTCCAGAACAATGTATTCGGTTTTATATACCGGTGCAACATAAAATGTTGAAAAGTGTTGTGAAGGCTACCTGAATGTCATTTGCGATTCTGACGTTGATACGAGGAAAGAATGAACCAAATAAAGAAACAGAAAGGAAACCAATCAAGTCACGGTTGTAGCACTCCACAGAGCTTTCCACAAACACTGAATGCGTTGCTCTATCGTTTCAGCTCTTATCCCGATAAGGAAGGCAAAATAATGTCACTGAACGCTACAAAGTGTCAAATACGAAAACGAAATGGAAGCACAAACAACGGTAATTACCCCAGCCAGGCAAGGCTCTTGCGATACATTCGATACCTTCCACTTCAAGAGGTGGGTAGAACGTCTTTGAAAAACTACAACAACAAATATTCTATGTTGCAACAGATTAATGATGATAGAATCATGCTGGCATTTGTTTTTGCATTTTTAGGTTAATCGCAACAAGGTGATTAAACTAATGAACAGACATGCACGAAGAAACGTGCCCAAGCTGGGTGTAATGAATGTGGAAATACAAAGTATGTAATATTCTTTGAGCGTCCTTTTCATGGCCTACACCTTACAAGATTCCTGAAACTTGCAAGAGAGGTATTCTTGTGAGGATAAGGGATCAATATTAACTTTTTGATTTGATTTGATTTGGTTTGGTTTATTTTACTTCACTTTTCTGCCTCTTTTGACTAATCGGAAAGATAATATTACTTTTTTGCTAAGTTGAATTTGAACAATTATTGATTAAAAGTGATGTACACAAGAACGTTTTTTTAAAAATTCGATGATAGCCTAGTTATCTTCAACTATTGATGCCATAGATGGGTAAAATGCCCACACCAGTGGCGTAGATTAGAAGAGAGGCAGTTGTCCCCCCACCACCACTTCTTGCCACTCTTACTCCCACAGTATGTTAAACCTTATCTGCCATTGGAAAGTAACTGACCTTGATCCCCCATTTTTGCCACCTTGTCCCCCCACCCAGTTTTGGAACCCATTTGCCGCCACTGACCAACACTGTTGAATATCTTTTTTTCGAAATTATTCCACCTAACTTCTATTCTTCATCTTTTATTTACGATATTTATTTATGATAAGTCAATCAACTGGAAGAAAATCAGTTGACATTGATTTCGAAGTCTTAAGGTATTGCGTTGGCTCACAATACTAAAGCATTTTCCTCGTAACAATGAAGCATGTCTTCACATACTAACCCTTATCTATACAACGAAACACGAGTCTGCGTTTTCAAGTCCACTTTATGCACAGCTAGGCTAATCCGAACTGGACCTACAGGTTAAGGGGGAATCCGAACCACTACGTGCTTCCACCGGGTATCGAACCCAAGACCCTTTGATTACAAGGCGACGACATTACCTCTACTCCATCGTAGGAGGCATAACGAAACATGAATTCATAATATTCCAATGATACTAGCATAATAAATTTCATAAAATACATATTGTAATAAATATCAATGTATAAGCCAACTGAAACTCTAAAAAAGTCAAATGTATTGTAATTATTATGAACAATTATAACTATTTACACACTTAAATAGTAAAGTATTAAATTTTGCTATTAATGACTGAATGGGTTCGGATAAACAATGGGAAATGTTCATTTGGTTCAGATGTTTATCTAGTTTTAAATGTATGCTTGAACTTCCCCAAGCATTTATTTTAATGCCTCTTGTGGAATGCGACGTATTTGTTACTCCCGACCTGTTATAAATAAAAATCTTGTGTGTGAAGTAAGGATTTAGCATGGGCTAATCACTTTGGTATCTGAACATCACAAAAGTGAGATCAATGCGATGGAATATATATAAAGAAAGTAAAGTCTACCAATAATTTTTGCCGCATCAGTCATCCACAGATTTTCCTTAACTCTTATATGGATAGAGGTCTAATAGACAAAAACAATTTTCAAGTCAAATAGAGCGTTACACTTATAATTTTACGTTCACTGTATTATACTTCTCTTACTGTAGATTTAAGAATATGCATGGAATTAAATTGTTTCTATCGAGTGAAATTGCAAATTTAGGTTCAGTACAGAATAAATCCTTGAAAACAATGAAACGAGCTTTTTATATCAAGTCTGTAGTAAAACATTAAGAATCTCAAATAACAGAGTGCACAACTTTTACTAACGATAAGTTGAAAAATGTCGTTTTTAAAAATGTTGCCAATCTGAACGGTGTTTCGAGTACAAACAATTTTAGAATCCAACATTATTAATACGAAATCAACAATACATATTATTTTTTGATCACTATAGAGTATTAACCAGATTCAATCAGATTTTTTTTTAAAAAAAACGTCAGATTTCTTTGATCATAAAACATCTTAATCTTCTTAATATTAAAACGTAGAAAATATATTTCTAGTTTACGAATTATTTACACCAAAACGGAATAGCTATAATCACAAGCCTTTCTTCGTTTACTAACATAATGAGGCAGTAGGAGAAAACATATTTTTTTTATTATATAAATTATATGTATGAATCTTAATTATGAAAATGACTTGCTGTGAGGAATGAAAATAAATGACGTTCCTGTAGCTCCACCAAGTATTTTTTTTATTTGCCTCTAGATAGTAAATATCAGCAACGCTCGGAACTCGAATTGCATCAAATTAAATCTGATGCATTTTTTCTGTATCAATTAATTTTGATGTCCTTGACATTTTCGTGTCTGATGTGCATTAACAATGTATGTCCTTTCCTTTGTCACTGCAGTCAAAAAATATAACCATATTCGTGATAGTTGACACAATCGGGTTCTGTGTGTACCTGAAATCATCATATTGGTAAGAGTTCATTCAGTCGGTGTTTCTGAATGTGAAGGTTTATTGCAGCTTGCTTGTAAAGTTTGAAAAAAATAAATTAAATCGATCTTATGCACAACTAGTTTAATTGAAATTATATCTACACTTTAACATGTTAACTGGCCTCCCCGATGGAGCAGTGGTAACGTCGACGCATTGTAATCAAGGGGCCCCGGGTTCGATACCCGGTGGAGGCACATAGTGGTTCGGATCCCACTTCAAACTGTAGGTCCAGTCCCGATTAGCTTTACTGTGCATAAAGTGAACGTAAAACACCAAATCAATCAACCAACCAACAAGTTAACTACTTCCTTCGTAATTCAGAACATCATTGGAGATTCACATTAGTTCAAATGGTAGTTACTTAATTACATTCTATGTGCAATGTTCTCGTGGATTTATATTTTTTTTAGTTGCAATAAATTCATTGTGTATACATAAACTTGCCCACATAAAATTCACGCATTTACGTTAAAAGCAAACATATATTCTTAGCACTTAATGTACACACACCGAAATAATAAGTACAATGTCTATATAATGTAATTCACCATATTATCTTTTAAAGTAATTTCGTGAGCTAACGATTAAGAAACTAACTTTTAACTCACATTGTACATAGAAAATAAATTGAAACTAACATTTAACCTAATAATGGAAAAATGAGATTGAAGACTTATAGAATTGCTTTCAATTTCCGGTATTACTACAGAGATCTTTTTGTGGTCCACAAAAGAAACATTAATTATGTATAAATCAAAATTTACAACGAGACCTTTAGAATAGAACGACTGCAATATAACCATAATACATATATGAACTATGTGAGCTACTGTTGAGAATAGCAAATATTAATTAGTGATAGTTGATGGTAAAAAGCGGCTTACTCACCTATAACCGTGGGCTCTAGATCAACATGCAAAGCTCTGGGGATCTGTTTCCCTGCTTCCGTCTGACTGAAGAAGGTGGAGAAGCTGTCGTCAACTGAACCGGCCACCTTGTCGGAAGGAATGCTGCCGTCTGGTTGTATTCCATGCTCCAGGCAGTAGAGTTCCCAGCAGGCGCTCCCGATCTGAACCCCAGCTTGGCCAACGTGGATGGAAATGCACTCCCTCTGCCAGAAGGAAATAGGGGTGCACTCTTAATTCAATATTCCGGACTTACAAATCCAATTTCAATAAGATACTACGAGAGTGCAATGAAAAACTTAAGAGTACAATATAAATTGGTGGACAGACTGTAATCCGCTTAAATTTACATGAGGTATCAACTGCAATTTGCAAAAGGACCTCAAGGCTGTAACACTAATAGAGTGTGCTTCAAAACGCCATTTTTGTCATTTTAAAGATGGCGCCTCCTATACACTCATGCACCACTGAAGATGAGTGGTTTCTTGCCCTCTGTCAGCCTAAAACTTACAAAACGTTCTCCGCAAATGAAAATTCAGTTTCTCTTTGCATGCATGCCACACCAGCAAGTTTACTAATGGAGAAGAAAGTTCGACAATGGCCTCAGTTCGCAGGCAGATGGGTGGAAAGGCCTTCGCAGTGGCTCATAAGTGACTGCACGTGGACCCCAAAGACTCTTCTTAAGGTACACAGGCACTAACTCAAAGTTGAAAATTTGTGTAGACCAGCAATAGGTCTCTGCTAAAATGCAGCAAACTTGTGTAACCCTACATACAGAAATCTATTAGATAAGAAGCAAAAACAAATTAAAGTTTTAATTTGACTCCCCCTTGTACAATTCTGCACTGACGGGACAAAATACTGGAAAAGCAAAAGCTTTTCTATTGACACCACATGCAAATAGTAACAATTACAGTTGTGTAAATTTCCAAAATAATGTAACAGACAAGTTCACGGCTAACAGCTAAATGTTTCACGGATTCGATTTCTGTGTTATAGTCGTTGGTTAGTGTCGTACTTCTCAGTTGCCTCAACAAAATAGCCGTAACATATAATTGGACCATACTTCTTATAATTGTACATAAGCCCCTAACATTTCCCTAATTCTTCTTCCCCCCATCCTCAAAGTTCACAATGCACAACCTAGAATTTCCAGAGGACAAACTTTTATGATCTGATACTGCATGACATAAGTGCCTAACCTTCAAACATCTCCAATGAAATTATGGTAACTAACTGAAAGAAAGACAAAATATTTAGATATGCATTTTATAGTATAAAGAGAAGTATAACGGGACATCTTGCTTTTCGGAAAAGGTCTGAGCATTAACTTTACACCTAATGTTTTCTTTTGATATCATTCTTTGCACGTCTGTTAACAGTTCACAGTTTACTCCGTTCGTAAAACGTGTATATTTATCAAGAAACGTCCAGAACATATACATTATGTATGACAACGAATTATACTCTACTAAATGTGACAATTACCAAATTTTATTAAAATAATCCCACTACAGATATCTGTGAGAAGGTTTACGGCACCAAAACGTATGATATTACAAAATACAATTATCCAAATAATATACATAGACAATTTATAGTAGTCTATCTGTCAAAAATTGGCACGAATTGTGATGTGGGAGAATTACATTTAACCCTCAATACCAGAAATTATAAGAACTTACTAGTCATTTAAATTTATTTAACATACATTAAAAATCCGGCAACCAAACTGGTATTAAAATTTCATAATTAAAGAATCATGATTTTATATTTGCTTAAACTGCCACACTTCTACAGGCGCCTGATTAATATTACAGCATTTTGCACTAAGCAAACAGTTTCACTTTTAAACTAAGATGTGGTATATTATAGATTATCATTTAATGTTACTCGGTTTGAAGCAACAATAGGTGTGATCCTAGTAGGTTTGTCTAAAGGACTTAAATCATACTAAACTGATTTCTATGAAAATATTTATCTAATGTTTACAACTTAGAAGAAATAAAACTTACCATTTTGTATTTTTGACCGAAAACAGTTGGAAGAAAATACTTAACAAAAGTGAAAACTAGTAATTTGGAAGGTGAGGAAAGATGTAAAAATCCGTTCCAATGAAATAACAAGACCGTTGTTAGGTAACCAGTTTATCGATAGTCATTTTTAATGAACAATGTTGATCTGTTCACAGACATCTAGTAGCAGATCGGAAGATGTTCTCCTTAATTAGCCATCAATTTAAAGACATAATATACTAGACACAGCAGCTACACAAAGGCCTCTGGCTGTAATGTTATCGGCGTGCGAATTGATCTAGTGCGTTTCAACTAGTTCCCGTTAACTAAGAAGTTTCACCATTGCTTTCTACAAGTAGGCTATTTGATTTTCAACTTTCATGTCAGTCACTTTGGATTACCTATATCAATGATTAGCATCTGTGATTTGATTTTATCTATTTTACGTCCATTTCTTCTACTTTGGACTAATTTGGGCTGTGAGGATTTATGGTGACTAGGTTAAATTGATGAAGAGGTACTGAAATGAAACATTAAAAACAAGAACTTTCGATGGCGGAAATGCGAATACATCTTCTCCGGGATGCTACTAAATGCGTCTGGCTAATTGAAGTTTATGATAATGTTTATTACAATGACAGTAATCATAGTAATGTATTTTTTATACGATAATAGAGTATGTAGTAGAATGGGATGCATGACAATTCTGAGCAAATTGTCCCTCACCATGGGGGACATGATTTAATTTAGGGTAGTTTAAGAAATGTAACAGAACACCAAGGATACAGCTGACCAATTTCTAAAACAGCGTCAGGATATTTCCATTGCTTGGAAACAAGTAGGATGAAAGAGAAGAATGAGGGAAAATAGACAGTGTTAAAAATGTAAACCTAAACATTGGTTCCCCCGGAACTTCCGGTTTAGGTCAGTCCCCGTTGTTTGTAGTACAGTTCACAAATATACGAAGTAACAAATGAGCACTTGTTTTCATCAGTAGTGCGACGATAGCGCCACAGACTGACGATAGTCAAGAAAAGTATTTGTTCAAGTTTTACCATGAAGGAGTGAACTTGTTGAGTCCTTTGGATGAGCAAATGCAGTGCAGAGTATTAAAAAACAAGGTTTCTTCTTTAAAATATAACAAAAGTGCTGTGATACGTTTAAAGTGTTCAACGATAGTTCGACTTGCATTGTACATTTTCAAATCCGAGGGTAGATGGCAGCACTATTATAGTCTAATTAAACGTCTATCTTTCCTACAATCTTACATAATCTCATACGCTTGATCATACGGAAATAGACCAAGGATTATACAGGGTGTCATTTTAATGGCGCCCACGGACCACAGATTCGTGTAGAGGACATCAAAACAAACAACTTTTCTGAGTAACATTTTTCACGTTGGTGCGTCAATTCGACGCTACAGCCGTTCAAAAAGGACCGTTTTGCCGCCTGGATGCTGGCAACCCAACACAACATTTGATCGTATCTGTGACGTCATTTCCTGCGGCGAAACATCGCACGGTAGGGTTGCAAGGAACACACAAATTTTGTGAAAAATGACAAACTACCAACCACATTATTAGCTGTAGAACGAAGCGAGAAACGCGTCCAGAAGACCGAACATCATAGCCTACCAGCCAGAAAATGAGCAGTCATCTCAGGGGAAGGGGGAAATGAATCAACGATATGAGAAATTGTAAAAACGTATTCAAGATGAAGTGTCAATATCGGATTTTATCTCAGCCTACATGTCAAATATCAACAACAATAAATTTTATTGGACTTACAACTTACATGTGGCTGTTTACGCCCAGCTACATGACAATTATATTTGCAAATCTCATTGCAAGGTTGATATCTACAGGTTTGTGTCCAGATGCCTTGTGGTACTTTGTGCTGATAACGGAAGTATCTGAGGTTCACGTTGTTACATTACGGCTAAAACGCGTACAACCACAGTAACAATCTAATGATGAATCAGTAGCGAATATACTGCCGTGTTCAGAGTTGCAAACTATTACATGTGTATCCTTTGCGTAGATAAACACAGTCGTCGGAGAGTTTTTTTACTACTACTTATATCCCTGTATTTTCAACCATTTTTGCCACTTGCCTCATAATGCCCTGAATATACATTATATTATGTGTTGCTTACCTTTGGAATTTTGAGTTGTTTCATTTCTATTTTGTCATCTGTTCAGTGCGTCACAGACAACTAGTATCAGAAGGACGAAGTGGATAGACTAAATTATAGATGCCAACTTGGTAACTAGATTTGCAAATATTTGACATGCAAGCTGATACAAAATTTGATATGACCACTTCCACTTGAATTCTATTTTCTTTCTACCATTTTTCGTATCGTTTGTTTACTTCCTGTTAGGTTACAGAACGTGTTTTCTCGTTTTGTTTTACGGTACATAATGTGGCTGATTGTAGCTATATCATTTTTCACAGAATATGTGTGTTCCTGGCAACCCTGTAACGCATCGCTTCACGACGGGATATGACGTCACAAATGCAATCAAATGTTGTGTGTGGTTGCCAGCATTCAGGCGGCAAAACGGGCTTTTTTGAACGACTGTAGCGCCGAAACGACGCTCCAACGAGAAAAATGTTACTGAAAAAAGTTGTTTGTTTTGATGTCCTCTATACGTTTCCGTGGTCCGTGGGCGCCATTAAAATGACACCCTGTATATATAATAGATCCTTGGCTATACTTCTAATAACCTTGGGAAGTAGGCCTACAAACGAAATATAATAATTCGTTGTTCTGATTGCTTCACAATAAAATGGTGATTTAATTAAGACTGAACCACATATTTTTGTTTTGTGACGAGCAGGTGTTTATAGATTTCATCAATTAATATTTAAAAGTATGTTGTAGAGTTATTTTTTCAGGTATATTCAGACATACAAGTTCTCATGTATTTATTCTCTATATGTCTTTCGGAAACCTTTCAAGTGATACTTGACTCAATAAATGTGTTCCTTATCGAACTGTGCAACCGGATGCTGCACAGCTGGCACCCTTTGTCCTTGTAAAAGAATCTCCACTTCGCCATTTCATATTAACGTCCATAGAACCCTCAGTGTTACCGCATGATCGAGGGGAACCAGATGAGTGCGCATGCTCAGCAGTAGCTCCGCCTTTAACACCGTCTAAAGTGGTGATGAAAAATTTGCCTGTTTTGC
Organism: Lepisma saccharinum; assembly: GCF_977018435.1. Classification (NCBI taxonomy): domain Eukaryota; kingdom Metazoa; phylum Arthropoda; class Insecta; order Zygentoma; family Lepismatidae; genus Lepisma; species Lepisma saccharinum. The sequence continues at coordinate 61,756,181 of NC_139249.1, forward strand.
GTCCCACTGTATTTATTTATTTACATTAGTGAACTCAAAGGCTAACGCCCAGTTAGAGATTTCATGTTACATAATGGAATCAGAGATACAGGTTTTTATACATGCTTCAGTGACCGTTATTTGATAGTGCATATAAGACATACAGAATAAATCAATACTATTGTTACGCTTTAGAGAACGCTCATTCTCCATATAGGGGATTTCTTGACAATGTTTGTTCGCGCTCTATTCACAAAAAATGTTTGGTGATAAGGTCGCATTTTATTTTTAGGAGCGCGTAATTTAAGAGGGAGGTGGAGTTTGGCGAAGGTCGCCGTGAAAAGCGCTTAAATTTAACATGGGCTTTTTTGCATTTTGTTGAATATAACGTTTTAGGACAAAAATTTGCCGGAAAACACGCAGTGGATGTGAACTTAGTTTATGAAACTTTGAGTACATGACACATTTATGTAATTTCAGTTCGTTAAATGTGCACAAATTCCATTATTTTTTTTCAATTTCCCATAAGGAAATACGTAAATAAGCACAGAATGGTTATAGGATTTGTGGGTAGCACCAACGAAAATGGCCATTATGATGCATACTAACGTAATGCTCAATCCTTTTACGACTAAGCTAGGGAGGGCTTTTCTTTCAAAAGTCACTTGCACGGCCCAAAATGATTGTTTAAAAATGTCATGTATTATCGACGGCGAAAGATACGGCCGCTTCAGCCGAATTTCATTCATCATAGTTCGCCACTTGGCCACTAGATGTCTCTGTTCGAAAATTGCCCCAGGGTGACGGGGAGGGCTAGTTCGCGCGGGTGTTTGAATCCTCTGCACAGCTGGGTTCCGTCCCCTCGTCAGAAGGTCCCGTAGCTGTCACAGCTTGATTTATTGCCTCTTTCCCAGGCAAGAAACCAAGAAAACAGGAAGGCCATGAGTTTGTGTATGTTTGAGTGTAGAGAAGCAGAGCATATTTACCGTGAATTGGAACCAGTGACACAGTAACTTTATCTCGATCCCTACCGCGAAGGACGTATTCAGGGGGGTCCAGGAGTCCCAACCTACCAAGTACAAAAATTAAATAATGAGATCATAAAATAACTTCAATTAAGTAATGAAAATAAGGTTGTTGTCTAATCGCAATTTGTTTATTTCCTCAAAAATATTGGAAAGCAATACGACTTTGAATGACAGTACCAAAGAAGATTTATGCAAGAATTAATGCTACTTATAATAACATGCAAAATATTACCAGGAATTTTACTTTCGTCAACTGGATCTAACATCATTTTTTCATACTCAATAAATATTATATTCTTTATCTATTTGGCATTAATTTCCTTGCCAGGGCAGTTTCTATTTATTTACAAATTTTGCCGACCTTAACTACACGTAAGCTAGATAATGAATACGTGATGTTATACTGTATCACTGTTGTTATACCGCCTTCTTATCTATTAATGTAATAAAAATATATTAATTAATTTAATATAATTATACTTATTTTAATTTAACATTATTAATATTATTATTTTGAGACATTTATTATTTAGGACGCCCCTCCGAAATATATATCTCGATACGTGCCTGGTGTTCGATTTGAATAAAATGTAGAAAAGGCGGGGAGGGTGGTAGCGCTTCCTCTTTTTACATTTCGATAGTTTTACCTCACATGTAGTACTTTGTGAGTCAACGGTGCAGATAGGAAATACGTGTACACACACACACACATAATTGATGATTCGCAAAGGAACTTCGTTAAATTCCTATGCTTGTTCCGCCCACAAATCATATCCTCTCCAAATTACAATAGCCTACTATCGTTGTTGCTTACATATATGTGTGTGTGTGTGTGGTTCCTAGAATTTCACTATTTCCAAACATAAACTTGATGTGACTCTTACAAAACATTTGTTTTTGGAGTGGAAGGATCATGAAAAGGTCTACTGTTTCTTTGCAAATCTTCAATTAATCTAAAATTTAGTATAAAAATATAATTTTGGCTGACTTGCTAACTTGAGATTTAAAGACAAATTATTAATTTGAATTCTCCATAACAATAACAAAAGTGACATAAAATGTAGAAGGACAAGACTAGTGTTGCCCACGGGACGAGACGGGACAGGCTTTTAAAAATTCGAGACGAGACGAGATTGATCATGTGTCTCGAGACAAACGAATATTTTCGAGACGAGACAGCATTTCACAGCATTTCCACGAGACGAGACAGGCCAAAGTCTCGTCTCGTGGGCAACACTAGACAAGACTCTTGGCTTGGTTGAGAATTACATTAGAGATGTACAGGTTAGGAAAGGGGAGGGAGAATTCCGTCTTCTTCCTCTTCAGCGCGAACCCTGCCTCCTACATTCTACATGTCCATTCAAAATGTCTTCTTAGTTTCAGATATTTTTGCCTCCCCTAAAGCGTAATGGTAAAGATGACCCTCGTAATGACAAAAGGTCCCGAGTTTGGTACCTGGTGGACGCCCAATAGTTCAATCCCACTATAAATGTAGGTCCAGTCCCGATTAGCCTATCTATACATAAAGAAGACTTACAGAAACTCAAGATACTCAAACGACCGGCATAGGGTTGACGACGCTTGGTGCAGTGAGAGAGCTCCCCTTTGCCAAATCAAAATTAGGAAACAAAAACTCATTTTCAGGGGTTCCCTCACTTTTTCGCCCTTAGATGGCAGCTGCTGATAAGGGATGAGCATCCCCCCCAAAAAATAAAATTCTGCCTACGGGCCTGCTGTCCTGCATCGTGACCGTCCGGTCTAAGGCGTTATGCTTTGGGCTCTCCAGCTACGGGACGCGCGCAGGATCGAGTCTCCTGGAAGAAGCGTAACAACTTTTCTCCTGATATTTCGGCCAGTCAAACTCGAGGCCCGCGGGCCGCATGTAGGCCCCAGCATCCGTTAATGCGGCCCGCCTTGGCCCCACTTAACACTTCATGCTTGAAATTATCTACACATTTGTAGTTATCCCGTTTTCTCTTTTCTCGTGATACAAGACCAGACTCATCCAAACTTCAACACATTGACCAATTTTCCCTACACAGGTATACATTCCATTATAGAGTAGGTGTTGTGTCAACTAAGCAAGCTGATGGACATGTTACTTCTGAAGTACGAAAATATCTTGCCAGCTGGGGGAGGGCAGTGTGCATACTTTCTGTCGCCTATGAGTTTGTTTCTTGATTTTCAAGGATTTACCTGGAAGAAAAGTCAGTTTCTGTAAAAGTTTCAGAGAACCATATGGCTGCCCAAACTTTGTGGGAGTAAGAAAAGGACTATAGAAGAGGAATGTAGATTTTTCAAGTGAAATGCTTACTTTTGTTGTGAAGTGAATAGTGAAAAGCGTAGAAAATTTGTACCCTGATAAAGTTTATTCATTCAGAAGTATTTCTATATCACGAAATAAATTTGCCAACCTCTGTGGCAGAGTGGTTAGCACAGCCCGTTGCGACACCAGAGGTTGCGGGTTCTAATCCTGGCCTGAGCATGGGTGTTCTTTGTATGTGTCTCTTCATCAATTTCATCATACCATTATTCATCCTCATCGTCGCCATTAGCCAAACGTGGCAGAAAAGCAACGCTAATAAAAAAAATATTAAAAAAATCAGAAATACAGTTGAGGAGAGGATTGATGACTTAGTCAACGAACAATTGAAAGCAAAAATTGTTCGTGTTGTTGCCTTTTCGCTCACAATATGTGAAATTACGAACGTCTGCGAGCTAGCTCGGTTAGCTCCCTTCATTCGTGGATGCGATTCTCATCTCGATATGACAGTAAAACTACTTGAATGATTCCTCCCCGTGACACAAGGGCTGATATTTTGAAGGAAGTGGAGGCCATTTTGCAAAGTTACAGTCTTCCGTTATATTAAAATTTTTTTAATAAAGCTATAATTTGTCCTTCTCAAATTCTCGGGAATACCAGGAATGGCAGGAATATTTGTCCACAGTAAAAATACTACGTGATGAATTTGGAAACAGGTTTCAAGACTTCAGAGGGTGCGAAGGGCAATATTCTTGTTCTGCTCTGCTCCCTTTTCTTTTGATGATGCGTATGCAAGTCCTGCGTTCGAATGGAACTTATTGAATTGCAGTGCAACTCGTATTGAAAAATAAATGTCGCGAGGTGGGTTATCCTTGATTTTTCTCATATCTCCCATAGCAGTATCCTCGAATAAGCTATTTTGCTGTAAAAATTTTATTAATTTTGGTTGCACTTGCCTTGGTGAAAAGTTGTTTTCCATAATGAAGATTAATGAAACAGCCGAGCCGAATGATCAAGAATGACTGACAAAATATTTGTTGTCTGCATTAAGAGTTTCATGCTCACAAAAAAACTTATTGCAGACTTTTGAGAAGCTTGTTAAAAAAAACTGTCAAATCTGTGCGAAACGAAACTATAATTGCACACAGTTTCTTGCAAAAAGTTTTGCACAATTGTAACCAATTTATACTCGAAATAACATGTAAAATACTATAACCATGAAAAAATATGGGGGGAGGTCTATATATAATTTAGATATCGATGCTGCAATAATAATCACTAGAATCCCGGCACCGTTGGGTCGAACCACTTAGTTCTGGACTTCAAGATGTTGGGGTTCTAGATGTGTGACCCGGATAGTTTTGACATTATCGTTATGCGTCCCTACTCACGAATTGAGTTTGACATGGCTGGTCTTTAGGACCTGTTGAGGAGATTGGGGAAACCTTCAACAACGACTGGGGGGTCCGTCGTGCTGACCACACGTCACCCTGTAACTGATTGGTGTGTGAGTGAGGCCGGCCCTTGTGAGTGAGTGAGTAGGCCCTTGTCTTACAGCGGCTCGACCTCTCCTCGAAATTCTGTCAATTTATTTTGACCAATTCACTGGGGATTTTTTAAGAGTACTTTGTAACACGTATAGTGCTCATCTCGAAGATCATACTATCGTTAGTTGGACTGAAATTTCAGTTTGAAACCAATCAATCGAATCCAGGCCTGGGCATGGGGGGGTGTTCTTTCGTCAATTTCATATCATCACTCATTCCCTCCCATCTTCGCGAATAGTAAGAAGTGGCAGAAAGGCGAAGTAAAATAGACCAAACAGATCAACCTTGGCCCATTATATCTACTGTGAACTCAACGATGAGAACTGCACAAAGGGACTTGAAGATTATAAAAAAGGAAACTGTGGCCGAGCGCGCTCAGCAGTTGCCCGATGGTCTGACCATGGAAGTTTCCACTTTCCAGCCGTGGCATCAGCCTGGACATAGAGTGTTAGAGTGTAAAAGAGAGAGAGAGAGAGAGAGAGAGAGAGAGAGAGAGAGTGAGTGAGTGCGTGCGGGCGTGTCTTCATTCATCCTCCTCGTCGCTAATTGTCAAATGTGGCAGAAGCAGAAAATAAAATACAAATACAGACGTGTAATTTTCAACTACGAAAATGTATAATTAGAAACATATGCAGAGGATAAACACTGTATGAAATTAACAATATATTATTCACGCAAGATGGTATATTTCCTCTGCTTTACATACGTATAAAATTTAATACACTAAAGCATGCAAGAAATATCCATTTCTCATTGAAGCAGAGGAACTTAGTGCTAGCTGTCAACGACAGAGCTATTGCTTGTTATTTATTCAGTTTATTTTCTCTTTAGGAAAAAAGTTCCTGTACCTTCATAAGCATGGGAGTCCGGAAGGGAGAGCAAGAGGGGCCATGTCCCCCCTACGGGAGAATGAATGTCCACATAATAATTATATATATATCTTTCACAGATAATTTAATTTCCATCACAGTAATTTATGTTACTCATTATAATTGTGTTTAAGGAGCGTGATAATTTCAGACTGAAATAATGTTTTTTTGAGCGGGCATCACTATCATGGGGAAAATCTGCCTTCTTTGCCCCCCCCCTCCCCCGCCCTGGAAAAGATCCTGCGGACGTCCATGTTCATAAGATAGTTTACTGTGGTGTAAAAAGGATTTTAAACTCGTCGTGATTAGCCAAAAGTGACGGGAAAGCGACGCTAAATAATAAAAATCAACTCAAATCAGTAAAGAAGATTTATGTCGAGTTAACAGCTGTTGAAAAATACTGTAAAATATATTCACTCATGATAGTAATGGAGAGGTGCGTATTATCAATTGAAAGAAATGGGGAGGTGGGGATTATAAGTTGCCAGGGCACGGATGTTCTTTGCGAGTATCCCTTCATCAATTCCATGTAATCACCATTTTATGTCGTGATTAGCCAAAAGTGACAGAAAGCGACGAAAAATAATCAACCAATCAATCAACGTATCTACACTCTCGGTGGTGTTACATTTCAATTGTTCGGATTCCAGTAAACATTCCATCTTGACGTCATCCGTAAGACTGCCATTGTGACCGTAATACTTGTAGTTATTTCGGAGCAAGATGACCAGATATGATACGTGACTTATCCTGAGGGGTGCGAAAGCCAAAGCTAAAAACTAAACACAGTCCATAATTACCATAGCAACAGGTCTTACAAGATATATACATACAGGTGAGTCACTATTCTGTGACATCGTCAGTAATAGGTCTTAATATTAAATAACACAAAAATCACGCAGAAAATTAAAGGTATTACGAATAACATTAAAAATATTTCTAGAATTGGAAAGAGCAATAAACATTTGTGCAACGAGAAAGGAAATTAACATAATGATACAAAATGATAACATGTAGAAAGTTTCAAATACGTTCGAGCTGTTTTTAAGATGGGTAATACATAAAGTGTAAGTTCAATGTTTACCTATTCGTTACCTTACATCATTGCTACTACTGTAGTTGTACATTTTGTTCCATTGGTTTGTCTTTCGCCTCTTCTGATTATCCCTAGGTCATTCCACATATCCGAGACTTTTTCCTTTAAATTCGAAATAGTCTCGCTCCCGTCCATCTCGAATTATTATCAGCATTGTTCGTAGTAGTTAAAATAATAACAGTTAATATTTTTTGTGCTTATTACTATTAAATACAAATTTTGTATCAACACGAAAACCCCTACAAAGTAAAAAAAAAGTAAAGTAAAGTGTTCCCCTGTGCTTAGCACCACGCCTCACACGAAACCCCCTACAAAAAAAAATGGCGACTAGTATGCCTCTTCGTGTTATCACTGCCACTGGTATGCTATACATTTACACAGCGTACTTTCAATTAGTTATTCTTACTTGATTCGTCGTTACTTTCAACTGATAATCTCTACCTCCTTCTTTACTCTCAACTTATAATCTCAACTGCACAAAGAGAAATTCTACATAATTATAGCAGCAGTGGCGTGCTCAAGGGGGGGTTGGTGGGGGTTATATCCCCCCTTTTGGTTCAGTATTACTAAAAAAAAGAACATCAAAGGTAGGAAAAGGTGGCAAAATGAGAGCTGACTACCAGAAAAATTGTATGTAACCCCTCCCTTTCGAAAATCCTGGGCACGCCACTGTATAGCAGCCACTGTAATCAACAAAATTTATTCAATCCAAATCTCATTTGTGAAGGTCCTGACTGTTTGCCGTAGCCACTTTCCACGCAAGAGCCAGCCAGCAGTGAATATTTTGCCAGTGGAGAAATCTTGAAAGAAGGCGGAACCAGAATGAAATGAAACAGGTGGTGCCCTTTCGCAGCGGTCACGAAGGGGAGGTGGTGGTGAAGGCAGGATGGAAACATGTGGCAAGTCTTTCCACCATGGGGGGGAGGTCCTTTGCCCCCCGGCCTGTGCTCTTCCTCTAGTTTAGGACACAAGCGAGAAGAAATGTAAGTTCCCTGATATGTCGCTAGGTGTCTCTGTATCGCGCCGGGGCAGGAAAACTCTTTTCATGGCAACCTCCAGGCCACTCTTAAATTGCGAGATCCAAAGAGGAGAACGAAGTATTCCATTATATATTTTCCAGAGCAGCAGCAGGTCGCGGACTGTCCTTCGATAGTCAGCCTGTGTATTCGGAGCTCGTCTGTTAGATAACTGTACGAATCAAATCTGGAATAAGTACCTTCAAGATTGTACTTCATGTACGTAACGTAACATTTTCGATTGTAGTCGCTCTATTTTTGTAGTCGGTACTATACTGTCAGTGTTCCATACAACAGACCCGAATTCAAGTTTTGAGCGTACTAATCAGTAATATAATACCTTAAGTGTTTGGGTGTCTCGGAAGCCTCTGTCCATTCTAATAATAAACCCAATAAGTTTGTAAGCGTCGCTTATTAGTTTGTGTACAAGTTAAAAAAGAATAATAATATTGGCGTGACTTTTATACATCGATATATTATATACACAATTTTCACGCTTTGTAAACATCATTAGAAAAAGTTCACCTTCATTAATGGAGATTGCACAAAGAACTGAAAATATAACTTAAACATAATTCACTAATATACAATGAATGGAATTTAACTTTGCAGCAGTCGGGTGTACATAATTGTCAATGACAGATAAAGCTCGTTGCAAGTTTTACCCATAATGCAAGCCATTACTCAGTAGCGAAGCGTGACATTTTTACGTAGTCATCCCAAAACTTGGCTAATGTCAGGGTCAATCTTTAAACCGAATGGAGGGAGGTGGGCGGCCATTCCTACATTGGTAGTGATAATAACAGTGTTCGTACATGACGTGTGAAGTAGAGGATGGTAGGGGATGCTAGTTGTTCCGATGGAGTTGACTGTGATGCCTTTCTGAGACTGGTCCAGAATTTGGATGTCTCTCTTCTGATCACTTCCTCTAGGCTGTCTAGTTCGAATTCCTCGTGCATTTGTAGATTAGTTGTGTGGCCGTCGTGGCCACTAATTATCCTAGACGCCTTGTTTTCTATTACTTGCAGTTTTTGTAGCGTCGTCCTGGTGGTATGATGCCATATTGGGAGCAGTGCTGGTCTGATCATCGTCCTTGTGGCCATTGTCAGTTGAAGGTTTCTGAATATAGCAAAGAGGCCTCCCAGTCCCTGATTTCCCTTGTGTTGGAGTTATGTAACACGGCTGTTGAAGGATAGCCTGCTAGCTAGACATATATCTCACCTTTACAAAATGCTGGGCGAGTGGAAGAATCGATAACTATAGAAAGTATATCCAACACTAAATATTAACTATATACAAATCTAAATCTAAAATGCACATAGAATTTACGAATATACAGGTGGATCCGGTATAAGTTGTAACAAGTAGGAGGTATATCATCTTGCTTTCTTCCATACGTCTAGGATATTATACATTCTCAGAATGTTTACTACTGAAGGCATCGCTCGTGCAGTGGGAGAGAAACTATATCATATTTCATTCAGTACTTGAGTGTTCCACTAATACGTGACTGCTGACAGATAAATGCTCTAGCCGAGTAATGCTTGTTACATGAAGATTGAGCTATTCATGTTAATGAGTTGTGGTCAGTGTTATAAATCCAATAACTCTTTCGAATATCTTCTGGTGCAAATGTACACACACAATTTCTTTTGATGTTTCTTTTCACAGCAATATTTGTGACTGTGTACATTCGAAGATTGTTAGGTATCTCACAATAGTCAACATGTCTTTCATAATTCTGTTTCTCAAGGTTGAGTAGATCTTCAGGCCATCATAAAGTGGCAATTGTGATTAGGTTCAACAAGAAGTTATACACTCAGAGTGTCATGTTTTGGATTGGGTTTCAGAGTCAAATGGATTGAAGAAAAATTCTAACACTTTTAGATTTATGTACTTGAGGATTATCTCCGTTTTCTTTCTAAATATCTTACAAGATTGCGTATTTTTCAAAATCAAATAAAACTTACTTCGTACTTCATGACATCATTGAAATATATTTACTATTTGAGCTTGACCTAAAGTGCCAGGCCGCGGTGGCTCAGTCGGTAACGCGTCTGACTACCATGCTAAAGGTCCCGGGTTCGATCCCCGGCCGGTTCAAATCCGGGAACTTTTCTAACGATGGAAGCGGCCCCGGCGCCCACCCAGCGTCGAATAACATGGGTACCTGGGGGAAACCCTGGGGGGTAAAGGCGGTCAGGGGCGTGATGCTGATCACATCACCCCCACTCACGACCGGATCAAGAAAGTGTGGGGCGTTACCCCCACACCCCCTATACGCCTCCATGGCGTGGTGCTAATCACAGGGGAACACTTTTCTAAAGTGCAAATAAACTTGTGCTTTTCATATTCATTTAAAAATGTGGTGGGCAAAGGCGTGAATAGTCGATTGTCAACCTTGCCATAGAACGTTCCGGGTTCGAGTTCTAATCCAGCTTTGTAGGTGTCATTGATTTCACATCATCGTTATAGTGAATATTTTTTAATTCTGGCTACATTTTGGAGGTGTTTTAGATTAGATGCGTACTTTTTTGTGTTTTGTAATGGATATTTAAGTTGTTTTTGAAATTTCCAATTCTTCTACTTGATAAGGAAAAAGAGTCTACATCTCATCTTCGGCCAGACAACCGTGAACTAGATAAACTTTTTGTAGAGCATCAAGATAAAAAACTTACAGAGCTGTCCTGTCATGGCTCTATGAGCGTCCCACAGTCGACAGAAGTGGGGTATGGATGGTGGACTACAATGTGATCCTCCCAGATAGATCCGAGGGATCCGCTGACCAACGACAGGTGCGGTCCTCCATTCATATTGGTGGTTAGGCGTAGAGCTGACAACTCTGCACTGTAAAAAGACATGTCAAGAATCAGCAATATGAGGCCATGGATGTTCCTAAGGTAAAATATTCCGGAGGTAAAATAGTCCCCCGTTCGGATCTCCGGGCGGGGACTACTTTGGGAGGTCCCTGGGCTAAGGATAAGATCTACATTAGGAATAAGAATATTAAATTAGGCACCTGGAATGTTCTGAGCCTTTACCGGCCTGGGGCATTTCAGTGTAGAGTTAATGAGATAGTTAAGTATAAATTAGATGTATTAGCAATCCAGGAAGTTAGGTGGCCAGGAGAAGGGAATTGTAAAACTAAAAATTATACTTTTTTCTATGGTGGTACTGAAAATCATAATTTTGGAACAGGCTTTTTCATAAATAATAGAATTATCTCAGCTCTTAAAACAGTAGAATTTATTAATGATAGGATATCATATGCAGTTTTACAGGGTAGGTGGTGTAAAATTATTTTAATAAACATACATGCACCAACGGAAGCTAAAGATGATAATACTAAAGATGATTTTTAGGCAGACTTTTAGACAAATTAGACAGACCCGTCTTGGCCCAACAGACAAGCACATTTTGGTTCATCAGTGGCCGAGAGGGGTCTGTCTAATTTGTACGATGCACTCCAAAGAAAATGATAGTACTTACTGCGTGTCGCTTTATCACAAACCCATACCTCTGGAGTGGAGGACCATATTGTATTCCATAAGGTGATTCGACTCGGATGATTGCAAATGATACTCACTTATAATAACGAAGATATATATATCGACTAAAACAAAGATTACATGTATGTACAAACTTGCTGCAATGCAACGCGATGGACGGAATGAAATTACCACGCACACTCGGCCATATGGTCTCGTTTGACCAACTAAAACTTCTCTCCTTCCTTCTTGCACTGAGGGAGTGGAACAAATCTGTGAATCGATCTCTTGAAGATCCCTGAAGCTGTATGCACTGTGGCCACTCGCACTAAGCCGTCTCTTCCCGGTTGGACCCTGGTGACTCCTCCCAATTTTGATGATAGGGGAGGTAAGTGGTCGTGTTTGATAACTGGTTTAAAGTTTTCTTGGACGCTAGTCCACTTGGAACGTTGCTGAAGACCGTTTACATTCAATAACAACTCATTTGAACTGTTTCCAAATTCAAATACTTAGGAGTAATATTAAGAAATGAAAATGATATTAAAGAGGAAATAAAAAGTAGGCTTAATTCAGGAAATGCATGTTACTTCTCTCTTCATAAACTTTTGTCTTCTCGTTTAATATCTAAGAAACTAAAAGTTATAATATACAAAACAGTAATTTTGCCTGTAGTATTATGTGGGTGTGAAACTTGGTCCCTTACATTGAAAGAGGAACATAAATTGAGAGTATTTGAAAATAAGATCCTTAGGAAAATATTTGGACCTAAACGGGATGAGGAGACAGGTGAGTGGAGAAGGTTATATAATTTAGAACTACATAATTTGTATTCACGTCCAGATATTATTAGAATAGTTAAATCAAGAAGACTTAGGTGGGCAGGCCGTGTGGCACGAATGGGAGACGAAAGAGGAGTTTACAGGACTATTGTTGGGAAACCTGATGGTAAGAGACCAGTATGAAGGCCAAGACGAAGATGAAGGGACAACGTTGAGATGGACCTAAGGGAAATTGGTAGGGATGGAAAAGAGTATATAGAACTTGCTCAAGACAGGGAAAAATGGAAGGTCTGTGTTGCTGCAGCCATGAACCTTCGGGTTTAAGAAGGCTAGGGAGTTAGTTAGTTAGTTAGTTGGTATCACAACAGTTACCGGCGTTTCAGCAAATAGTTTCAAGTTGCCGGCGAGTGGAATATATAAAGTTCTAGATATAATTATCTCAAAGAGCCAGCTACACACACAGAACTCGAAATGCATCAAATCAAGGTTGATGCTCTCTGAAAGCATCAATTGACAAAGTTAAACGTGTCATTTTGTTATCTATTTTATCTTTTGTTATCTTTGGGAAAATAGTGTCTAATCTTCCAATTGATGCATTTTTAGTGCATCCCATGGATCAGAATGGTACAACAGAATAGAACAGGGAAGAAGAAGTACAGAGACAGCTTGCATTTTGACACAGCAAGAAGTGCATTATTTGCAGTTTGCACATTAATGTGTTTTTGGAGTCAACAATGTGTGGGTCAATTGGCACGTTTAGGATTCTGTGTGCTGTTTGAGCTATAATGGTTAATGAGCACAGACCATAATTTTTCTTGTCTTGGGTGGGGGGGGGGGGGCAAGTACCAAGATAAACGTGCAAATAATAATAATTTATGTGATGAGCACGATTTGACAACCAAACACATCACTACATCACAATTGGTTATACAAAATTACAGAATTGAATACACAATTATAAAATAATACAGTGGATCCTACAATCTTATACATCATCATAAATTCCAATTGCAAGCTAATGAATGAAGTTCATCGAGGGTGCGATCAAGTTCATCTTCGAGTTCATTGAGCCTATCCATTGAACATTCATTGCTTGGCAAATGGAAATAGACATACCAATTGAGGGGCAGGGGGGGGGGGGTTGATGCCAAAAGAGAGAAAAAGAAAGGTTTAAAAACCGGGAAGCCAAGCCTCCACCACTTAAATCGTCTACTTTACCATATTGATAGAGCACTTATTTAGGGAGAAAGACATAAGGTCAGATGGTGTTTTACCATTTACTGAGCTAAACAAATAAGAGTAGGAGGAGAAGGGAGGTGGCTGAGGGATGCGCCAGCACTTGCCTCTGTTTCCTGGCAGCGGCACTGGCTGCTACTCTCAATGATCCACCAACTGGTTACAACTCAAAATAAGGCCTGGTGATAGGGCACCCTTCGCTTAAATAGTAGCCAGTTCCGCTGTACTTTGCAACCTCCGTTTCCTGTGGAATTCTCCTCTGCAAGTCGGAGCATTCCAGGAGACGGAGGAAACCGGACTTGAAGTACACTAGGAAGCACTTCTGCACCCGCATCCCCAGCCATCTACAGTATCTGGGAATTTTGTAAGATATATTATAAAAAATATTCACTGTCTATTAGGAAAGTTAAGATCTTCTGTACAAAATTTATCCTTTTCATTTTTCTTCTTTCTTCTAAGGTAAACATATTCAACTGTGTTAACCATTCAAAGTAATGTTGGTCATAGAATTTTTTTTAAAAATTTTGTGCATAATAACCTGATAAAAAGTTTTCGAACTGATTCAACTTTCTGAAGGTGACTATTCAAGAATAGGCCAAACTATACAGGTATACTAAGGTATCTTCTTTTTGGAAAACTTCCCGTGAGAAAAATATATAACCAATCATAATCTTTGATCTCTTGCAAATTTCTGAAATGTGCTAGTCAAATATGAGAGAGGAGTCTATTAATATTCCTAAGTCTTTATGGCTGTCACATACTTGGATTTTATTTTGATAAATATAATAGTTGGATACTATGTAATGAACTTTCTTAGTACATCTTAAAACTTTACACTTTTTCAAGTTAATTTCAATTTCATTAATCTTGCACCAATATGTCATTCTATAGAGATCAGCCTGAAGTTGAGCGACATCATTATTTTTTAAAGTACTCTTAATTTTTTTATATCATCTGCATATAGTAAAACATGTGCTAGATTTAAAACATAAAGTAACACCATTGATAAAAACAGGAAATAGAATTGGGTTAAGTGGCGATCCTTCAGGTACTCCACAAAATATTTCATTTCTGGAGGAAATTGTTTTACCAATATTAACAGAGAAAGTGCCATTTACTAGAAAGTTGTAAAACCATTTCAGAAATCGTGGTGATAATCCCATTTGGTCGAGTTTATAAATTAATAGCTGATTGCTGACACTATCAAAAGCTTTAGCCAAGTCAATAAATAAAATATCAGTTTGGGATTTCTTCCTAATGTTGGATTTGAGAGGGTTTATTAAAACCAATAAATTTAAAATAGTAGGCCTTTTCCTTAAAAAAAATGCTGATTTCCATCAATATATTGTTTAAAAGAGAAAGACACATAGTCAGCAATTATGTCTTCAAAAACCTTTGCCATGGCGTTTACTATATTAAATAGTAATCGTTCTATAATTTATAATATCATTGACTTTTCCATCTTTATTTTTAGTTACAGGTACGATAAACACATTATTCAAGATATCTGGAAATATTCCAGAAGTAAGTGACATGTTGTAAATTTTAGTTAACAATGGTACGTACAAGAACATCTTTGAATGCTTTCAAAATAAAATTAGGTATGGCATCAGGACCTATTGAAGACCTGCCTTTTAATTGGTTAATTGCATCACGTAAATCCTTTCCAAGATAGCAGGTACATCAATTAAGTTGGTGTATGAATGAAGATTACTTCCTAATCTTATAATAATAATAATAATAAATTATTATTATTATTATTGGTTGATTGATTGATTTGGTGTTTTAAGTCCACTTTATGCACAGTATGGTTAATCGGGACTGAACCTACAGTTTAAAGTGGAATCCGAACCACTATGTGCCTCCACCGGGTATCGAACCCGGGACCCCTTGATTAGAAGGCAACGACGCTACCACCGCGCCATCGGGGAGGCCCTATTGTCATTATTATTACTACTATAGTTGTGGTTGACGTTATTATCCTTGTAAATCACTTAAAAAGTGTGTAGAAGTCGGTGCTAAAGCATTTGTGTTGGAACAAACGATTTGAAATATTTTTTCAACACGTTCAATTTCACATTAGCTCATAATGGAAAACAAGCACGTAAACTGTATTTTTGAAAGACAGAAAATGCATGACGAATATAATTATTTTTGTATATGAGATGGATGGAGAGTCAAGATGGCGGACCGTATGGTCTACGCTTAGTTGGAGCTCCGCAATTTTCCCAAATTTAGCTGGCTCATTGAGATATTTATATCTAGAACTTTATATATTCCACTCGCCGGCAACTTGCAACTGTTTGCTGAAACGCCGTGAACTGTTGTGATACCAGGAATTGAATAATCAAAGATTACGATGTCGAAGCCATCTATCAATACAGTCTCAACTCGGGTAGACGGTGTGGAGTCGATGCTACGGGACTTCGAGAGCCGCCTGCAAGAGATCGTCGAGCAGCAGCCAGCCCCTAACAGCGTGGACAGCAGCGCCGTTACACCGTTGCAAGATTTCTGCGCTTCCTTCAAGAAATTCAAGGAGGAGGTTGAAGACACATTCAAAGTTGTGAAGTTCGACCTGCAGATTTTAAGGAAGGAAACAGCAGAAAATGCCATCAGAATCGATGACCTAGAAATGTACTCTCAGAGAAACTGCCTCCTCCTGCATGGAGTTCCTGAAAGATCGAACGAAAATACAGAGTCCCTGGTACTTGACGTTCTCCACAAGAATCTAAACCTTCAACACATCACTCTGGACCACATCGAAAGATCTCACCGCCTTGGCCCTCAAAGAAGAACCGCCGCCGATGCCGTGAGTGAAGGAAGGAGGCCCATCATCTTTCGTCTGACGAGATACCGCACCAGGGACGAAGTTTGGAGGCGGAAGAAATCTCTGAAAGGGAGGAAGCTGCTCATCACCGAATCCCTGACGTCCGTGCGACAAGATGTGTTGCGGAGGGCAAAAGACCGCCACGGCCAACGGAACGTGTGGACCCAAGATGGAAGAATTATCATACATACTCTTACCGACTGGCCGAAAAGTATCCGTCACAACACTAGCGGCACTTGACAACATGAAATAAATGCGGGAGGAAAAGTAAATTTGCAAAAAGGATTCATGAGTGTATGTTTAAATAATGCAACTGTGTGTGTGTTGTGTGTTATGTGTTTTTATTGTGTCCAAGAGCGTGAAATTATTTTTTCTTTGCGTATCAAGTTTTCATAGGGTTACCAGATCGCTGTAAGGGAAATGTAGGACATACTGACCCAAAATGTGAGACATAAAGTCAAAATGTAGGACACAAAACATTCTCAATAAATAATACATATTTTCTGTAGAACACGTTAGAAAGTAGTTGAAAAATGACACTTTTCAGTTTCAAAAAAATGAATTCTTAATGATTTTTTAAATGTAAAATTTCTAAACTTGTAATCATACTAATCAATGCACCTCTTACTACATGATATATGTGGTGCTTCTTAGAGAAGACAATTCTTATAAAAAATTCAGGTTTAGTCAAACTATATTTATTATTTACGTTAGAGTGGACAGTCAAATTCTTTGAAATTATAGGGACCAGTACCAAACATTTTATAGACATTATGAAAAAATAATTTCTCTCGTGAGTCTGTTGTGCTGATGGTAATGAAAGTATTCTCTCAATATTTGAATTATGACCTGTAATGGCAAACAAATAATCAGCAATTACCGTAATTTAAAATGGTTCCAGAAGTTTCATATTGGGTAGTTTTTAGTTCAATAACAGCGTGTCTACCAAAATAACAAATCCAGTAATCTTGACTTTTTCTGGACTTTTCTAGACCTTTTTCAGTTTTTCTTAACGTTTATTTATTCGACCCCTACTTAGGTAAAGTTGGAAATTAGTAATTGAGAAAATAAATATTTATTTAATGAAAGCCCCTACCAAAGAGCCAGTTAAGATAAAAACTGAAGCTGAATTTAAGAAGATAATTAGATCTGCTCTCTCGTATTAATGCATCCTGAACTGTGTTGGCAGACAAGCGAGGCTTTGGCGTCTGGACTCACAGCCAGTATAACCTTATGTGGGCTTGAGTCGGTTGTCCCTATATGTTTGTGACTGTCCCTTCATCCATCTCATCTTACCACCATTCATACTCATCTTCACGATCAGCCAAAGGGACAGAAAAGTGAAGTAAAATAATATAATCAACCAATCAGTCATTATGATAGCAAAAATTCTTGACCACAAGAATAATTTATTGCCTTTTAATTGACTTCTTGTTGATTGCTTTACTTTTTCTTGACTTCCACGACTTTCTTGACTGGCAGACACCCTGAATAACTTTGCTCTATATACCCATGTTTTACAATCAAATTACATTGAAAATACAACACCTTGTTCCATCAGCATAAACCCTAAGGCAAGAAATTCTGCTCAGGCATTGAACAGTGATGTTATCAGAAAGTGGTCCCAAACTTCATTAATTGCTCCCGATTTTGCCGTTTGTTTAATAGCAGGACAAACTTTTTTTTTTTTTGGACAAGGACTGAATCAAAATATATTTTACTATTGAGTTTCGAAGTGCAGTCCATAGACTTGTAACTCGCATGATTTTTTTCTGTTACGTATTTTTCTAATTAATATTATGTGATGCTCAAAATGTAGGACATTTATAATATTTTCCAAATTCCTCCCGGACGCCAGACATAAGGCTAAAATGTAGAACATGTCCGGGAAAAAACGGACGTCTGGTAACCCTAAGTTTTCATCCTTGTGCATACGTTCCATCCATGCGAGTGTCTTTAAATTTAAATCTAATGGAAGTGTATTATTATTTCTGTGTTCACTGCACCTGCCTTTCATCAACGCTACTTTTATGGTAAGTCAAATCTTTTTAAAACTAATTATATACGTATTTAATCTCGTTTAAAATGTGTGCATTCCATCCATTTGTCAGCACTTGTAAAAACCGTAAGCAATATTATGGCTGATAGAGACGATTTGTGTACTGTAAATCCGGCAACGCCGACGTCAAACTTTTTCAAACAACTTTGCAACATTCGTACCTCTCCAACAAACAGCAACAATGGCCTTTCCTACTTAACTGCAGCGCTACAAACGGAAACGGTTTATCCATATTCTGGGCCGCAGCTGAATCTTGCACCGGGCAGCTTTAACGCAATTCATATCAACGCGCAAAGTATTCTCGCTCATTTCCTAGAAGTAGAAAATATAATTCAAATAAACAAAGACGTGCATGCCTTACTGGTCTCGGAAACGTGGTTGAAGGAGAGTCTTTCGGACGATCTGGTGCATCTTCCGGGATTTCGTTTATTTAGGAAAGACAGAATCGGAAAGAGGGGAGGGGGAGTGGCAATTTATTTGCGCGAGGACGTCCCTGCCAAAATTATCTCAAAGCCGCCCGATGCCTATGACGGTTCATCGGAATATATAATCCTCGAAATCAGTATCTGTCAACAAAAACTCCTCCTGGCGGTAGTCTATCGTCCACCTTGCACTCGCCTTGATAACTTCGAGAATGACG
Source organism: Lepisma saccharinum (assembly GCF_977018435.1). Classification (NCBI taxonomy): domain Eukaryota; kingdom Metazoa; phylum Arthropoda; class Insecta; order Zygentoma; family Lepismatidae; genus Lepisma; species Lepisma saccharinum. Next base: position 61,775,008 of record NC_139249.1, read on the forward strand.
TTGCAAACTTTCTACCAAAATATTCACACACGATCGTTCTGGGAGATATGAATACCGACGTATGTAGCAAAAAAAAAAGTTATAGAATTCCGTGATACGTTCTCTGCTTTAAATCTTTCCATAATCCATTTAAATCCAACCCACCACACGGCCACTTCCGACTCGTGGCTTGACTTCATCTTGGTTTCTGACGAAAATCGTGTAACGCGCCATGGCCAAATACCAGTGCCTGGAATTTCCTACCACGATTTAATTTACGTGTCATATTATCTTCGCGTTCTTAAATATAAAGCAAAACAAGTTTCATATAGAGACTTCAAAAACATTAACGAAGCCCGCCTAAATGAAGACGCTGCCCTTGTACCATGGCATTTAATCAGTACGTTACCTACAGTGAATGAGCAAGTTTTATTGTTAAATATCTTTACCCTCCAATTGTACCATAAACATGCTCCAATCAGGAAGAAGCGTGTTTCGCGTCCCCCTGCCCCCTGGCTGACGGACGAGTTGCACCGACTTATGGCTATGCGTGACAAAGCGTACACCTGATATAAGAAGGCGATCAACGTCGGTGATCATAACACATTCATCTTTGAAAATTACAGAATTCTGAGGAACCGTTGCACCCAGGAAGTACGAAAATCAAAGCGCCGATTCGCGTCTGAACTACTAACATACGAAAGCAAACCTGACGTCCTCTGGAAAAAAATGAAAATACTGGGAGTTGGGAAGCGGAGAAACCACGAATCCATTAATAAATTTCCACCGGAAGTATTGAACGATCACTTTTGTGATCTTCCGATCGTCGACGATAATGTGAAACACTAAACGATTCGTAACATTGAAACACGCTCCACAACTGCTCCAAAATTTTGTTTTTCTTATTTTTCGCCAGAACAAGTCAGAAAATCGTTACAGAAGATAAAGTCATCGGCCGTAGGAGTAGATGAAATTTCTATCCTCATGATTAAAAAAATTATCTCCACGTACTTGCTCCTATCACTCATATTTTTAATTTTTCTTTAATTACCTCGTCTTGGAAACTCGCCCTGGTACGCCCTATACCTAAAACAAACAACATAATAAACGTCAACAATTACCAACCAATCAGCATCCTCCCAGCCTTGTCTAAAGCCCTAGAGCATCTCGTTAGCGATCAAACCAGGGACTTTCTAACGCGAAATAATTTAATAGGTCCTTTTCAGTGTGGCTTTCGAAGCAACCACAGCACTTGCACGGCTCTTGTCAACGTAAGCGATGACATGAGGCTAGCCATGGACAATAAGCAACTTACGATCCTGGTACTTCTAGACTTTACGAAAGCTTTTCAAACCATTGATCATGAATTTCTACTCGCTAAATTATCATCGTTATTCAATTTTTCCGACTCCGCGGTTAATTGGTTCTGCTCCTATCTACAAGAACGTCAACAATGTGTCGTTGACCTATATGGAAAATCTTCGTGGAAAAACATTCCTTGTGGTGTCCCTCAAGGCACCGTACTCGGTCCCCTCTTATTTGTTCTGTATATAAACGACCTCCCGACGGTGCTTAACTGCTGTAAATAACATATCTATGCCGACGATTTTCAGTTATATTTCTCTTTCCCCCCGCAAGAAATACTGCATGCAATAGAAATTGTGAACAATGACCTTAAACAAATAAGTACTTCGTCTGCACGCCATGGCTTACATCTAAACCCGACTAAAACCCAGTGTATTCTTGTAGGTTCTCCTAGAATTTTGAGCAAATTAGATAAATCTAGCCTCCCTAGACTCAACGTAAATGATATTCATCTGCCCTTCTCCACTACTGTTAAGAATCTGGGTGTGATACTCAACCACCATCTCACCTGGGCAGAGCACGTTAACTCGATATGTAGAAGAGCTTTCGGTGCATTGCATTCACTCTATCGGCTCAAAAACTTCCTCCCTGAACGCATAAGAATGAAATTGGTCCAGTCTCTTGTATTTCCCATCGTTGATTATTGCGACATTGCTTTCTTGGATGTCAATCACGAGCAAGCTAAACGACTGCAACGAATTCAAAATGCATGCATTCGTTTCGTTTTGGATCTAAAATATTGAGAGCATTTGACATTGTACTTTGCGAAGGATGAGTGGCTTAAATTAAGCGATAAACCTAATTTTCATAAGTTAATTTTACTATGCAAGACCTCCAATATAAAACACCCGCAATATTTCTATAACCGATTTCAACTTCTTTCCGATTTTCACAGCCCAACACCAGATCTCCCGAAAGGTCTTTGCTCTCGATTCCACTCCACAAATCCAACTTTTATGCAAATTCCTTTACTGTCACCTCAGCAGACCTTTGGAACAAGTTGCCACCTGAAATTAACGTGTGTTCCTCAATTGTGACGTTCAAAAAATTGTTAAAATTACACATATTATATAATGAAAATTAAATGCTTGACGTCCCTAATAAAGTGGCGGGTGCAGAGAATGATAGAAGGACGTAAGGCACAAAAATGATTTAACGTAATAGTTCAGATGAATTATCGTCAAAGTACTCCATTTTGGACTGTGTTTAAGTAAGTGTAATGTTGGACTGTGCTTAAGTAAGTGTAGTGTTATGTATTTGCTTGTACGTGCGTGTGTAAAGGCAAAAATATGTATGTGTGAGTGTGAGCGTGTGTACCCGTATCTATAGGTTAGATTACCATTCTTATAGGTATTTTTTCTTTGTATTTTTTATTTCTCTCTAATTTTTATATATTTTTTCTTTCTTTCTTTTTCAATATTTTAATTATTCCACATTCAATTTTTTTTGTAAACATGTTCAAGTAGAAGAAAAGGCTCCACAGTCTTAACTTCTCCATGTAAAAGAAGACGAAATAAATAAATAAATATATTTAATGTACAATATATTTTTTACACATATGCAAAATGGAGCAACGTAAAATACGAAAATACGTGTACAACATGTTAAAATTAAACTGTGTACGTATTCACAGTCTCTTTAATACACACACACACACACACATACACCCCCCCCCCACACACACAAAACACATACATGTGTAATATTAGCTTATTAATTATTAATTATTTCGTGATTTTTGTTTGCTTTTGACGGCGTGAAACAAGTCATCAACGCGCAATGCTCCAACATTGCTCGTAAATAGCTTTGTGATATTTTTTAAAGATATACGTTAATTAGTACATATGTACCCTTGAAATGTAATATCAGCAAAAAAAATTATAGAAGGCTTCACACAACAATAGTGGGGAGAGGACGTCTGGTCTGGCGAATCTGCATTCACAATGTTCCAGTCCACCGGCGTGTTTGAGTGTGAAGAGTGCCTGCAGAAGCCATTCATGTTGCGTTCACTGCTTCCTTTCTACTGTTAAGCATGGATGAGGTTAGGTATCTTCGTGTGGTCTTTGGCCACTTGTAGTCCACCATGAGCGGATCACAGCAGAGGAACATCATAGCATTCTGGACGAACATCTTCATCCTATGATTCAGACTTTGTTCCCTGGCGAACTATCTGTGTTCCAAGACGACAATGTCCCATTCACACTGTTCGGTGCATCAATGCATGGTTCATTGATCACGAGATGAAGTTGAACATCTCGTTTTGCCCCCTTAGTCTCCTGATCTAAACATGATTGTACATTTGTGGAGTATTTTCAAGGCCAAAGTTCATGGTAGGTTTCCACATCCAACCGCATGTTGTGAATTAGAGACTACTTTGCACGAAGAATGGGAGTGTATTCCCTTTAGCATTGTGCACAATCTTCGTTTGTTCACTCCACGTCGGATGCAGGCTGAAATTCAGACCAAGGGTTGGCACACTTCCTCACGAATGAAGATTTTTGTGTCGCGTCATGGTGTTCATATTTATTTTTGTCTACCATCTGTGTGTGTGTGTGTGTGTGTGTGTGTGTGTGTTCTAAAATTGTTTATTACTTACTACAAGGGTCGTTCAAGGTTGACCGGGATTTTCGTACGTAAAAAATCGATGAATAGCCGGATCATGATGAAACGTGCGGGTGACGTAATGTATTCCTTCGCGAGTAACTAGCGCCCGGCATGACGTAAAGTCCGCGCGTTCATTATATCCCCATCGGCAACCCTTTGATAAAACATAACACTGGAAACAATAGCAAACAATAGCCAAGCCGCTCCCGATAAGCGCGTGCACTCAGACGTTGTTGCCACATTTTCTTTACATTTCTTGTAGTTGCAAGGCGGAGCAGGCGGGTGCGTGAGCCTCTCGTTATTTTTGCGCCATAACCACGTGCGGGGTTGATTTTCTTAACTAGTTGTGTTGTGTTGTGTTATTTCTTTGTTGTGTTAAGGTGCTGTGTTGTTGCTTTGTTATAGTGTTGTGCTTTTAGTTTTTATATTAGATTTTGGTTTTGTTATTAGCATGTGGAGACCGTGGGTTGCAAACCAGGTTCCTTTAGCAAACGTTGTTGCGCAGGAGAATTTAACTGACGAAAGTGACCCCCAGCCAAGTACTACTAGCAGCGGCAGTTCCAGAGTTCTAAGGAAAAGAAAGAGAATTCTGAACAAACAAGCTCAAGAATTTGTATGCAGTGTGCACGAATATGTCTCCAGGAATAATTCAGGAAGAGGACCAATATCGGAGACAGCAAATATTTTGAAATTAGACAGGAAAACAGTGCGAAAGATCACAGAAAGAGGCCCAGTTACACCAAAGAAGCCTGGTAATAAAAAGAAAAAAAAACATAAAGTGGACGAGTTTGTTTGCGATTTTGTTAGGAGAGAGATTTACAATTTTTTTTCTAAAGGACGCGCACCAAGTGTGTGTGAATTATTAACGCAACTGAAACTAATATCAGACTTCCCTTACAAACAAACGACGCTTCGAGAGCTTCTGAAGAAACTTTGTTTTTCTTTTCGTCAGCTGAAGAAAAGAAATGCAATAATGGAGTCGACAAGAATTGTTGCTTGGCGGTATCGTTACCTTCACAAACTCAACAGGTTGAGATCAGAAGGCTGCCAGATTGTTTATTTAGATGAAACTTGGTTCGACACTCACGACGTCGTCAAAAAAGGGTGGGACGATGGTACTTGCAACTGTATTTTGAAGTCGCCGTCAGCACGAGGAAAACGCATCATGGTGCTCCATGCTGGGAGCAGTGAGGGGTGGGTCCCAAATTGTTTGTATCTTTCAGCTAAGAACATTGGAGATTGTAAAGCTGATAGTCACGACGAAATGACCGGACAAGTGTTTGAAAATTGGTTTACCAATAATCTGCTGCCAAATTTGCCAAGTGATAAGAAGTGTATCATAATTTTCGATAATGCAAGTTACCACTCGAGGTTGCTAGTGAAAATCCCAACTATGAAGACAAAACTGCAGGATATTATTTCCTTCATGGAGAGGCACGACATTCCAGTGCCGAAACCTGTTCCTATAAAAGCCCTTTTATTAGAAATAATTAAATCGGCAAACATTACTAAAAAGTACGTAGTGGATGAGCTTGCAGCCACACGTGGACATGAAGTGTTGCGACTCCCTCCCTACCATTGCATGTTTAATCCCATAGAACTGGTGTGGGCCAAGTTAAAATCATATGTGAGTAAAAACAATGTATCTCCTACTCTAAGTGCCAGTGTATGCCAGCTGTTGCGTGATGGAACAGAGACAATTGATGCTCAGCTTTGGTTGTCATGTATTCAACACACCATGAAAATTGAGAGAAAATATATTAACCACGTCACGGATAGTAACCAGGAGAGATTCGTGATTCACGTGGGAGACAGCGATGACGATGAGTGAAGGTAAATTAACTATATATGTATATTCTGAATAATATATTTTTCGAGTAGAAAAGTTAGGGGTATTCAGTGTAAATATGAGGATTTATAATATGCCTCTTTCCTATCTTTATTAATATTGTCCTTTTTAATCTTTATCTGTATTTCTTTTCTCTCTACATATTCTTTAATTTGTTTGTTTCTCTTTCTTTTTCTTTACCCTTTCCTTCAATTTGGCAACATCGCTTTCCTACTCCAGTTTCTTCAAGAGAAAACCGCCCGCTTGGGTGTTTCTTTTAACAAAGAGCACCGCTCCCTTTGTTAACCGCTGGGGATATAATGAACACGCGGACTTTATTTCGCGTATGCGCAGCAGTTGCAGCGAACATGGCGGCAAGCAGTGTGTCTATGGCTGTGGAGCAGCGGTGTGTAATCAAATTTCTCTTGAAGGAGAAAGTGAAACCAGCTGAGATTTTCAGACGATTGCAAGCACAGTATGTTGAACAAACGATGTCGCGGACAAGAGTGTACGAATGGTGTGAGCAGTTTCGCGAAGGATGGGAGCTGGTGACAAATGAAGCGCATGGACACATTCGCCCGACTGCAGTCACACCAGTGAATATCGCACGTGTTGAGCAAATGATTCTTGAGAACCGGCGAGTAACAGTGCGGGATATTGCTTCCGAGGTGAATATCAGTGTCGGGAGTGTTGAGACAATCATTCACGACCACTTACGCTTCCGCAAAATCTGTGCAAGGTGGGTTCCCGCCAGCTGACATTCGATCAGAAGTGGACACGCAGGACGGTCTGTGAACAGCTTCTGAATCGGTTTCGAGCAGAAGGTGATGAATTGTTGCAATCCATCATCACGTGTGATGAAACATGGTTGCACAATTCAACCCCAGAGACCAAAAGACGCAGCATGGAGTGGCGGCATAAAGGTTCCCCGCCCCCCAAGAAAAGCAAAACTCATCCGTCCGCTGGAAAGATCATGGTAAGTGTCTTCTGGGACATGAAGGGCGTTATCCATGTGGATTTTCTGGACAAAGGGAGCACGATTAATGCCCAGTATTACTCCACATTGTTGAGTGGTGCAGTACGAAAGTCCATTCGGAAGAAAAGACCTGGGATGTTGTCTGGAAATGTCATTCTTCTCCATGACAATGCCCGCCCTCACACGGCCAATGTGGCAACAACAACTCTGGCCGACATGCGCTGGGAAGTTCTGCCCCATCCCCCCTACAGTCCGGATTTAGCCCCCAGTGATTATCGTTTGTTTGCACCCCTTAAAGACCATCTGGGAGGGAAGAAATTCACTACAGACGAAGCACTGCGGAGCGATGTCCTCCAGTGGCTACGACAACAACCAAGTTCTTTCTACGCCAAAGGAATTCGGGAGCTGCCAGAACGATGGCAACGGTGCCTCGGCGCGCACGGAGAATACTTTGAAAAACTGACATAGTTTGGTGTTTCTTCTGCTACCTATTTCCTCTGCAGAAATAAAAGTCCCGGTCAACCTTGAACGACCCTTGTACATTATCAAATTGTGCCCGTCTCCCACGAAATTCTATGACTTAGAGCATATTTCTCAAACTATGTTCCTCAGGGGGCGTTTGGTGGGTCGCAAAGTCGGGCTCGAAAATTTATATACTGTGTCATAAAAACCTATTGCAATTAAATTACTAAACTAGTAAGTGTTTTAAATTGCATATTTACTTTTCTAGAATGAAGTATGCGTCATTTGTTTAAGCAAACGTAAAAGAGGGGTTCTTAAAGTACTCGATGTTAGCAAAGATAAGATTATAAACTGGGTGCACACCCTTACAAGTAATTCTGACGGCGCCCATGCTTATGGGTCCCATGCAGTGTAATATCCTTCAACGTGAGTCCCGGACTGAAAAAGATGGAGAACCACTGACTTAGAGTCTTCCAGGAGTGACCCTTCCTTCTCTCCTGGTGACAACTAACGGGGAGAAAAGTGCGAGACATAAAGATCAAATGGTTGACCGTGCCTATCGTGTGACTGTGCCTCAGTCCAGAAAACCGCCGTTTCCGATCAGGGTTTTTGTCATGGAATTTCCGGACAGTTGGCCAAGTGCAGTGTAATGAATAGTCACTGAAAATCTAGGATGCCCTACGAGAGAATATTGGAAGCCTGAGAACAGCGAAGGGTTAAAAGCAACAAAACTAACTGATTCGATTCCTAGACGACGGATTTGAATGCAGGGGAATCTAAAACCTTGTTCTTCTGAACAAAATGTGTTCCAAAAGAATGATGAGCATGTTGAGAAGAGATGCACAGCATGAGTATGTACAGTGCAATTATAATGTGTTCGAGGAAAAATAATTGACATTACTTTTTTGAAATGTCTCTCGCATGTAACCTGAAAATAAGAAACTGAATCCACACGAATAAGTTCCAGTATAGTCCACATGCGTTATATACAGATAATCAAGGACGCTCAAATAGCATAGGAGGAGAATTTTTTAAACTCATTTACAACTAAACACGGCCATAAAGATCAGAGGGATATAGAAAGGGGGAGAATAACAGAAAGAATAAGAGACAGACGTATAAAAGTGGCAGATATCGAGAAAGAAGAATAATTAAATTAAAGAAGAAATAGAGAACAGACGAAAAAAGAAAGAGGACGAAATAAACAGAAAGGGATATAGAAGAAAGAAGAAAGATGCAGTAAAAAGAAGGGAGATAAAATAAAGTGAAAGATAGAGGAACACGAAGAAAGAGGACAATAGAACAAGGAGGAAGAAAGATAGAGAAAAAGTTAGAAGGAGATAAAGAAGCAAGTGAAGAAAAAATGTGAGAGAAAACAGAGGAACAAATAGCAAATAGCTAGAATCACTGAAGAAGAGCCAGCTGGAAATATTTCTCCCTCCCTGTATCCCACTCGAGCGAACAATATCTCAAACAGAACAGATGGAATATTGTTTGATATAATTCTCCACAATTAAATATAAGGTGGTTAGTCCTAACTTCGCCAAGTGAGGGCCTCCCCGATGGCGCAGTGGTATCATCGCCGCCTTGTAATCAAGAGATCCTTGGTTCGATACCCGGTGGAGGCACATGGTAGTTCGGATCCCACTTTAAACTGTAGGTCCAGTCCCGATTAGCCTTACTGTGCATAAAGTGGACTTAAACACCAATTCAATAAATCAATCAAACCTCGCCAAGTGAGTGTTGAAACGAACATGCCGCATCGAATTCGCATTATGAAGATATTCTTTCTCTTGGTAGTTTAATCTGATAGAACCATGAGAGTTTTTGACTTAGCGGAGACTATCATTTATAACTTATAGTATTAATTATTTTTTTGTGCACCTCAGCACAATTACTTTCTTATTTGGTAACTCACTAATCAAAAATGCAATATTGGTTCCTCATCCGTGCACCAGAACATTTACATTGATGACTTACGACAACAATACAACAGTACAACAATGCCCACGTGATAATTGTTTCCGTAGAGCTTATCTACAAAAATTGCAAAGAGAAAGTTGCTGTGTTTAAGTATTGATCTTGAATACTTGCAGAATTGTTTGGCCTTTTACAATTCTCAAAACCAAAATTGAAGAACAAAACGAAAGTAAGTATTGCTCGTATTGTAATTAAATGTGTAGCAAATTATCAGTAAACACAAAAAAATACTAAAATTCTCATAGTATATGTTATCATTAGAAATATGCATGTGTGTTCGTGAAAAAATAACACTAGTTAAGAAATTTTAACTTTTGTTCTGTAGAAGTTACGGTGATAGGTATTCCAAACCACTGAATCCAAAAATCAGGTTAAAAAATGTCTGTCACGTCACACTTACATAGGAAAAATAGCAATTTAAATTCAATGCACCTGGATATGTCCTGTGCACAACAGTGCAATTATACAGGGTGACCTGTAATTAGATGTATTCCCTGAAAGGGGTTAAAGTAGAGTCAATTTGCAATAAATTTGACCATATGATACCCCGTCCGAAAATGAGTACTTTTCGAGATAATCGAATTTCTATTTTTTTCTTAAATGACAATTTTCCACATAAAAATACGAATTGAGAAAAAACAAAATGAATACCATCAAAATGAATACCATCTGATGACGTCAATTGGGATCGGGTGAACCTAACCCTCGAAAATTCACATGAAGGTGTTGTTCAAAATCACTAAAACGCGACCACTTTTACGGTCCTACTGTTGCAACCAAAAAACGTTTGCATAGAAGGTGTTTCAAGGCTATTAAACCAAGACGTTTGGTAATCTTATAATTGCATTGTTGTTACGAAGTAGTGTAATTGATGATACTACTGCCGCGATAAAGTATGAACCCCCCTCAGGCAGATTTGCCTACACTTAAAACTTGCTCAACATGCCCATATGAGCTTTTTGCTCAAGTGTGGAACCCTGTCTAATCGAAGATTTTTGTAAAAATGCCCTCGGGAATTTCCTGTGAAAGTATGACCCCCCTCAGATTGATTTGCCTACACTTATAAAAGGCACTTCTGTGAGATTGTTGTCCATAAATTTGTTAAAAATATGCCCCTCTTGATATTTTTTTTGGCTATACTTAAAACTAAGCCAAACGTATTAACAACACACACACACATACACACACACACATATTTACTTCCGGTCCACTTCAGGTCCACTTCCGGTCTACTTCCGGTCCACTTCCGGTTCACTTCCGGTCCACTTCCGGTCCACTTTCGGTTCACTTCCGGTCCACTTCCGGTTTGCCTACTTCCGGTCCACTTGTGGCCTATTTCTGGTTTATTTATATTGCATCATGTTTTGCAACAAATTATTACCCAATATTAAGCAATAAATTATTAGACATGTGTTGTTTTCTGATTGGTTGGTTATGACATAATGTGATGATGTGTTATATTCTGATTGGCTTATTGTTTCAGATGCTTTCAATGCGGTCTGTGCTTAGGCTATATAAAGAGATTTTGCATTGCATATCAGCCAGTATTGTGAGAGTTGTTGAAGAGTAAGGGTGTGTTGTTGCAGTGCTGCTCATATTTTTTTAAACACAAAAATATTGCAAATTTATATAAATTGAATTACAAATCTATTTGATTTAATAGACAGAATTTTTGACAACCTGTCATAGGTTTATTAAGTATAGAGTTTTGATTTGAACCCCAAGAAATTTTATATAAATACCAAAGCCAAAAAATATTAACACACATACACACGCACACACACTAAATATACAAAACACACTGCTGAACCCAACTGATATTTTTTTATTAAGCATAGAATTTTGATTTGAACCCCAAGAAATTTTATATAATAAACATAACAAAATTCTAATATTTATTTTTGTTTAACAGGCACAACAAGTTCTGAGCACATAAGCAGTTTCTGAGGAATACAAGGCAGCAGCAGCAGCAAGCAATTAACTTATAGAAGGCAGTGTGTATCCTATCTAATTGCATGGATAATCTTGACACAGGATTTTTTGAGAGAAGATGTATTTCAAAATACATAAGATCTAAGTCACTTGTTGATGATTTAAAGCTTAGATTGTTTGGCCTGTCCGAGTATGACCTGTTTACAGTGCAAAATGAAACTGAAATGCAGTGGGTGCTTGCCAGTGACAGGCCATTCCAATGCCTATTTCTCAATTTTATCAGCAAGTTTGAAAGGCTTGTATACAACAAGTACAAGAGAATTGTTGGATTGTTTGTTAATTTTTATACAGACAGGTGCCATTATTATTTAAGGTTGAAATTGTTTGACAATTATTGGTTCAACAATTGCTATGAGCATTGTTTTGAGTATAGGATGCCCATGATTGCATCTCAGAGTTTAAATTGGAGACATTATACATATTCAAATAAAATTATTAACAGAATATCTATAGATAAGAAGATTGAATTTGTTACAACTGATAATGGGAATTTGTACAGTGGTGAAGATTTCAATCCAAAGTTTGTATCACATTCCAAGTGTATATGTTTGAATGAGCTTGTCATGTATTTCATAAGGCAAAAATTTAGAGATTGCACTTATGATTGTATTGTTGAGGCACTGGGGCAGAATAATTTGCATAACATATGCAACTGTGGGAGAGTTTTGTCCAGCCTCTCAGTGTGATTTCAGGCACAGGAATCTGGCAGTTGGGAATCAACAAGCAGCAGGCAGCCCTGATTATTTCAGCAGAGACAGCAATCAAGGTAAATAAATATTTGCTGCAAGTGTAAATCCCTGCCCATCACAGCCAGGCTCGGGTCTGTATGCAGGAAGAGGCAAGATATTTGTTTGAAATCTGCTTGGGTATAATTTTCTGATCTTTTTATAGCAGAGTTGTGTTACTGTTATTGGAATAGGCTTCAAATCACACACAGATACCCTAAATACTTAATATCATCATACCTGACAGAGCTGTGTTGTTAGTGGGGAAGAATTGCCATATCTCTATACATGACAGAGATGTGTTGTTATTGGGAACAGGTTTCATATCCCAACACAGATACTATTATGAATAGGTAACAGATTTTGAATAATATTTTTCCAGAAATCTATACTCCATATCCCTGTACAAAACTGTGCTATGTCCTGTGAATTATCCAGACACAAACACAGAAGATAAATATATTCTTAACACCCGCTTTAGCTGTGAGTGCTGTTATTAGGTACAAGATTCAATTACACGTGATTATCTAGATATTTTAATAGATAGAAGATACATACTTAATTAAATCTATATTCAATATCCCTATCCCTAACAATTACAAATCCCACCCAGAACCTTGCCGATATTGCTACAAGCATGAAACTGAAAATAACAGAACTGTGCTGTTATTAGGAACAAGCTTCAAATCCCACACAGACACAGAGCCTTGTTGAGTTTAGAATTATTATAATAGATATTTTAATAGATAGAAGATACATACTTAATTAAATCTATATTCAATATCCATATCCCTATCCCTAACAATTACAAATCCTACCCAGAACCTTGCCGATATTCCTACAAGCACGGAACTATTGCCGTGAAATAACATCTAGATGTTTCCTAAACATAACAGAACTGTGCTGTTATTGGGAACAAGCTTCAAATCTCACACAAACACAGAGCCTTGCTTATATTTCGGAACAGTTGCCGTGAAATAACATCTAGATGTTTCCATAATTTCTATACATAACAGTGATGCTGTTATTGGGAACAAGTTTTGAGGTTCAGGCACTCAAGATGGTTGAAGCCATATATTGATACAAACAAGCTTCAAATCTCACACAAACACAGAGCCTTGCTGATATTTCGGAACATAACATCTGGATGTTTCAATAGTTTCTATACATAACAGTGATGCTGTTATTGGGAACAAGCTTCTCCCACACAGATACAGAGCCTTGGAATCTAGATATTTTAATAGATAGAAGATACATACTTAATTAAATCTATACTCAATATCCCTATCCTAACAATTACAAATCACACAGATACAGAGGCTTGCTTGGAACTGTTGCTGAAATAACATCTAGATGCTTCATCCCTGACAGAGCTGAGTAGTGTAATTGGCCCTATTATAAACCCGAGAAAGTATGAGCCCCCCTCTGGCAGATTTGCCTACACTTAAAACTAGCTCAACATGCCCATATGAGCTTTTTGCTCAAGTGTGGAACCCTGTCTAATCCAAGATTTTTGTAAAAATGCCCTCGGGAATTTCCTGAGAAAGTATGACCCCCCTGAGATTGATTTGTGTACACTTACAAAAGGCACTTCTGTGAGATTGTTGTCCATAAACCTGTCAAAAATATGCCCCTCTTGATATTTTTTTTGCCCACACCTAAAACTACGCAAAACGTATTAACACACGCACACCCACCCACACACCCACACACACACACACACACACATATTTACTTCCGGTTTAAGTTCAATTGGACACCAGTCTCAATTTGTTTATCTAATATTAAAAAATGTAATATGCAGAGACTTTCTAGAATTGCTCTGTGACTCTCTCATTTCTTACATCATAAACATATGATTTTTCACCTATGAGAATAACACTACATATAGTGTCATCAGGGAGTGTATTGTGGAATTCACAGATAATTTTAATGTTTGTCCTGTCATTAACCACAACTTGTTTTCTTTTTGAAGTGTTGATGACAAACATGGGTCTCTGTGCTTTGAATTCATCTGGTGTGTAATACATGTCAGTATTGCCAGTAGTGACCCTTTTGTATGCTGTAAATGCTTCATATAATTTAAGGAAATCATCCTTGGACATGTCTAAATTATAATTTTCTCTGGGGAACACCTCATTTCTGCCATTTTTAAGATATATGTTCTTGATGTTGCAGTTATCAAATCTACTTGAATTTTTTTCCTGATTATTGTGTCTTCCAGTCTGAAACAGTACCACCACAAAATCCGGCATGTCATATTGTATACCGGAGAATGAATTTGTAGCATCAAACTCATAATAAGTACCAGTGGCAGGCTTCTGTACACATTGATATGTATAAAATTGTAAAGGAATCTGTGGATTTTTTATTATATCTGCTTTGTATTTAAGAGCATAACTGGCTTCATATTCAACAACTGGGATTCTTAGCTCCATAGTCTGAATAATGCACTTGCCCTCATCAGGTAGGGTATTGGGCAGAGCTTCCCCTGTAGAGTTTAATGTACTGTACCTCATCAAAGCATTATTATCATTGGCAGCTCTTCTAAATGTGATTCTTAAACCACCCTTCCACATAATATCTTTGTAATCTGAGAAGAATCCTGGCAACAGGCGCATAGGGAACAGCACTGTGTGGCTCTTGGATAATATTTTATCACCAGCCTCAAATCCACCTATTTTGTAGTAAGAAGCCTCGGTTTTGGATAATTTTAGTGTGGCCAAAGCTGTGGAGGTAATGCCGGGATAATCAACTCTGTTTATAACAACACCATGCTTTCTGATCTCAATTTCAGAGAACAGATGAGGCACAAAATTATCTACCAATCTTATATTTGAATTTGCCGGATAATCTGTTCCATCGAGCTTTACAACATCAAATTTGATGTATAGATCTGCTCTGTGAGGGTGTATAAAGCTATCCACTACATCAAGATCAACCTCAATTTCTGTGTTGGGTTGATTTAAATTTGCAAATGTCCTCCTGTTTGGGGGGAATGATTGTAGCTCATAACTCTCAATATTTTCCATTTTTTTGTATGTATTTTTATTTAAATATTAATCTCTATGATTGCAGTTGTTGTGGCTCCAGCAAAATCAACTAATTCTTCTTTTTCATTAGTGACCATCAATTCAATATTATCTATTCTATTATGGCACACAGGAAAATATAATGTTGGGGATGGAGTGTAGATGATGGGCTCCATAAATTCAGAATTAGGTTTAAATGTTGCAATGATGCCAGTTTGTTTGTGAGTGCCTATGACATTTGATTTGGTGATCATACCCTCGGCCACATTACAGTGAATATTCAGAGTCTCTATGGCTAAGAATTTAGGTATATTAATAGCAGTGTGTTTGATGGCTGGTTCAAGTTTTGTGTTGTTCTCAAAGCCTAACAGCTCTCCTATAGTACCCAGATCCACTGTTTCTGTAGCAGATACAATCTCTACTCTGTGAGTGACAGAATTTTGAGTTAAAACTATACCTCTGGGTAATTGAGCATTTAGAGTGGACAGATTATATTGCCCTGGAGTGATGAAAATTTTTTATCCCCTACTGCAATTTTGTTGTTGTGGTGTGTAATATTAGGGATCAAGTACATGCCATAAAATGCTCTGAGAGCTATTGTTTTGGGATACACTATATCATCATGTAATTTGAGTTTCAATATTGAATTTTGGCTGGTGAGATGGAATACCCCCATGATGTTTCAGATACCACAAGGCTTTTTGAAAATTTTCAATTGATGGTTTATTTATTTGAGACAGATATCTGACAACAGATAAACACAAATGTCCACAATTAACATCTTTGAAATTTTGTACACGGGCATTATTGTAATAAAAATTAGTTGATTTTAGATATTTTATTAAATTTTCAGGTGGAACACCTCCAAATGAATCAAACACAAATGCCTCATTTTTTAAATATTTAAGATAACAAATCCAGTGAGTGGCCTGATTTTTGTACTTATCCAAATTAACAATGCCACACTCTTTGTTGAGTGGTTGCTCTGGCAAAGAATCAGACATGTACACACCTCTAAAATTTTTGATGCCCAGTGGCTTGATTAAAGCTTCAATATCTTGGTTTGTAAGCGGCTCTTGTTTTTTTAAACTTATTCATGGCTCTCTTAACACCTTTGCCTTGTTTCTCCATGGCCAGGTTATGGCGCTTCAATTCATCTAATTCTGCCCTATTTTTCTTGGCATCTATTACTGTTTTTGCTATGGCAGCTGATCCCCCAGCCAAGCTCCCAACAGCCCCAAGTTCTGCTAAGATGGCCGGGATAGTAAATATAAATCCACCCACATGTGATTTTTTCTAGATTGTTGTAATTTTTTTAATTGGGGGGTACTAAGCAACAATTTCATACCATGGCCCTTTGCAAGACAAGAGCTTTTTTTCTTGAGCTGCTTTTTGGTTAAAAGACTATCAATAGTTTTAAGAGATTTAAGACCTGCATAAGGTATTTGATACATAACACCCTTGGCCTTCATTCTAGGTTTATTATATACATATTCACAGCCCCCACCCCAGTTTTTGTTTGGTGTTCATAGCTATGGTGGTCCCCAATGCTGCTATTTTTTCACTTAAAGAAGCATCTTTGCTTACAAATCTACCAAATGCAGCCTCTTCTAATTTCTTGTCTGCAACATGTCTCTTGTCAAGATCAGAATGTGTGTTGTATGCTATGTCATGGTCTCTACAAGCAGCATCTAGGGGATTAACACCAGGATCCCCTCTGTTTAATCTATGGTCCAATTTTGTGCCTGGACCACAATACTGATAGCCTGGAATGTTTAGTTCAAATGGCACCTTGTTTATAATGTCATTAACCAACCCCCGACCCTCAGAAATATTCCAAAATTTAGGTGGTAGAGTATTAATAATTTTTATAAGATATCCAATCCCCTTAGTGTCATTCACTATAAAATTAGACAATTTTGTGCTTATCATGTCCATAATTCCAACCTTTTCATTGTAAAAATTGTGGTTGCCAGCATTTTCCTCCCCAGCTATCACCAATAACCTATCTACAAGTTTCCTGACATCATCAACCCACACAAAAACTTTAGGCAGGGTGTTGTATTGTTTGATTCCACTGCCTGTCTTAATTTGTGACCATATGGGCTTGATTAAATTGTTGTAATTTGCTCCACTGCTAGACTTGACTCTTTTTTGTGTGGGATCATTGTTCTGGTATAGAGCATCTGATTTTATTAATATTTCTTTGTAGTGCTCATAGTCTTGATCTGTATAGCTGCCAGGCCTTTTCCGAGTCATCAGTTCCCACAATCCAGGTGTGCCGGGATATTTAACAAAACCACCTCTTTGTCCAAGATGAGATTCTGAATATACAATTATATCATCTCCCATAAATGTTACTCTGAAATTGCCAATTCTATGTATGATGCTACCATCACGCTCTGTGTCAACATATAAGCCAAAGACCTCATCTTTGTTGTCTTTAGGTGTGCTTAAATATTTTTGAGCAAGAAGACCCAATTCAATAGGATCCTGACTAGCTTCAATTCTTCGAGGAGCAACAGGACTAGGTGTATGAATACTAGAAAGTGGGGTGATTGGATAATCTAATATGTTCCTAGCAGCTACAGGTACAAGCTCTGTGATCAAATTTTGATTTTGCTCTGTAACAGTTTTCATATTTTTACCTAATTCACTAATAGCATCAATAATAGGCTGTTCTGTTTGTTTGTGTTGTTCATAAATTCCTCGGTTCTCTGATTTCCATCCCTTAAATCTTTTTACAAGATAATCTCTTAATTTAAGATCATCAATGATTGGCCTTTTCATGGTTATTTATATATGTTTCAATGTCTAGAAAATTGTTGATTTTATTTCTGTATTTGCCACTATTGGGTTTTCTTGTCATATCAATTGTGACAAACCCATAACTGTCTTAATTCCAGCACCTACTGCAAAACTTGGAAAAATCATTGTAGCTCAAGTCCCCACCTACATATTCATCATGTATGTGTTTGAGGTTGGTATGATCTTGATGAAACACACATATAAAATTGCTGTTGTCTCGGATCAGCTGCTTCGGTATTTTAGAAAAAGTCTGTGCCAGGTAGAAGCAATCAATGTTTTTGTGTCGGCCCTGTGTAAAAAAATTTCTAACCTTGTTTTGATTATCCAGTATAATGTCATCAAACACAACAACAGAATTATCGAGACATTCATGGAGTGGCTTAACATCTGGTTCAAAAGTGGCTATATCAAATCCATCATATAGCTTCATCAGCTGATGATATTTTAATTGTTCCAAGCTCTTAGAGAAGACATACAAGTGCCTATTTTTCCAGTCTAACCAGTTGGGTGCCAATAACAAATTATCAATCATTAGTGTAGTTTTACCACAAGCTGATGGCCCAACAATAAGACATCTAATATTTTCAGGCAGCAACTTGCCATTTCTCTTAATCTGCTGTTCAGGTTCTGGCAGCCTTTTTATAACATCCCAGGTGCTCATATTATCACTTTGTCTGCATCGATCCAGCTGTGTTCTGGAAGTCCTAGCCATTTGACAAATAACTTGTTGCCTTTTCTGCGGATGATTTTTTCTATGAGATATGTGTCAGGCTGTTTAGTTTTGTTGAGTTCTTCTTCATAGAACCGGCCTTTGAGAATTTCTCCTCGGTGGTCTTTTATTATATATGTGTTAAGGGTCCCAGGTTTAACTTGAACCACTGTAAATAATTCAGTGCTCCAGTTTCTTGTAAAGCCTCTTTTGAATAAGTGCTTATATTTGCTGATTCTTACTTGATCACCCACCTTGTATTTGGCTTTTCTTGATGTTGGCTGGTATCTAGGATAATAAACAGTCCTGATCAATTTTTGCTCATCAGATGAAGTTACTTCAGAGGGTTTCATGTTGATTGTGGAATGGACCGAGTTGTTATATTTATGTAGAAGTTCTGGAAGAAAATTAAGCCATTTATAATTACCTTGAAGTGTAAATTGTTTATACATAAGATTTTTTAGGGTTTTGTTGAATCTCTCTACAATAGAGGCTTTGAGATCACTGTAACTCAAATAATGTTGTATTGACTGGCTTTTAATAAACTGTTGGAACACAGAATTATAAAATTCTTTGCCATTATCTGTTTGCAAATAGCGCGGTGATCTTCCACTCTGATTGATGATTGTCCTGATGGCTTCTGTAACACATTTTCCAGTCTTGGATTTGAGTGGCACAGCCCAGGCAAATTTTGAAAATGTGTCTATTACAGTGAGTAGATACTTGTAGCCCTTGTTGATTTTGTCTAAGTTTTTCAGCTGTCCACTTGCCATCTCAATCAAGTTGCTCTGCCATAAATCATCTATGCCTTTTGTGACTACTGGCAGTCTCTTATTATTATGTCTGGCTTGTCTGTGTAATTCATCAACAATAATTTGCCTAGACATAATATGAAAACAGGAATATTGCAACTATGGGGTGTTCAGCAGCTGATACTACAGGATTTTCTAAATATAATTTGTCTCCTATTTGTATATGAAATTCCAGAGAGCCATCATCTTCAGCATAAGATGTTTCTAATGTATTGGGATCTGTAAAATCCTCTAACTCTACACTGGTGATTTTTGGTTTGTTGTCAGCATTTGTTATTGATAAGGTGGGGTAGTGGTGTGCCTGTGGTTGAAGCCAATATTTGATCTTGATTGGTCTCAGTGTGCCCCCAACAAAAAACTGGTAATAAAATTGTGCAGGGGACAGCATATATATTTTGCCACCTGGTGTAAATGGTGAATCATATTCTTTGTTGCGGATGCTGTACAATTCAAGAATTACTGTATGTTTTGGATTCTCGATTATGCCTGTTATTTCTTTTTCTGCTGTAAGCAATCTGCTTGTTACAGATTCAAGGTGCTCATTGATCGTCCTAACAACATCATCATGGCCTGGCTTGATTATTATGTCCACAACAAGTTTCTTGTATTGTTGCACAATCTCTTGAAGCTGGGTGGCAAAAACAGACAGAGCATTTGATTGATTGGATTCCATGGTCCCTAGCTGTTGCTTGATATTAGCTACAATTTGTTGCAAATTTTCAATAACTGCCAATTTTGAATTTTGAGCAGTAAGATCATGGACCTGTCTTCTGATATCCTCAAACAGGGCATGCAGTTCATTAATATGTTGATTAGTTGGTGGAGTGGCCACTGTCTGAGTAAGTTGTTTGATTTCTGTCTGGATATTCTTGATATCTTCTGATTTCAATATGCGATTCACAGCTCTCTTAATATTTTTAAGTTCCTGTGATATAGGCAGATTTGTTACAGTATTTTGCAAAGATTCAAGTGCCAATTTCACATTATTTAATTCAGAAGCATCAGCCACATTTTGCATAGCATTTTGGAGCAGGGCTATATCTGCCTGAGTGGGTGTTGATTGTTGTAAAATTTCAAGTTTTGTTTGGATATCATCGATCAAGTGATGAAAATGAGATAGCTCAGATTCAGTGTTGAGGTTTTCAAGCTTTGTGATCTGTTGCTGGACACTGACAAGTGTGTCTACAATACCAGGCAGGCGGGATTCTAGAGATTCTTGTACACTTGTCAAATCACTTTGCACTGCTGCTATTGTACCCTCAATATGGGTTATGGTACTTTGAATTTTTCCAAAATCTTCATATGTTTCAAGTTGCAGCTTAATGTTGGCAACACTCCGAGTTATTGCACTCAAAGCATCAGAAGATGGCAAGTTGTTCATAAAATTTTCAAGTGTCTCAATTTTTTCTTTAACCTCGGCTATGGCATTGTTCAGAGGGTCCAGATTAGGTATCTGTAATGATTGAATCTGTTCTTTTAGAGTGGAAATCACTAGATCAAAATCTTCTTGTGATTTTATGCTTTTGACAATTGTTTGGAGCTGTGCCTGGACATTATTTATCTGCTCTTCCAATTGCTGTTTCAATTGCTCAGAGTTGGTGGCCTGGGTCTTAAATTTGGCTTGAAGAGCTGCTACAGCCTCTTCTAAACTTTGAAAATTATCTAATGTTGCCAAATCAGTATATTTCTGAAGCAATAATTTGAGTTCAGAATCAATTTTAAGAAGAGGGTCCATGCATTGTGATTGTAAATTTGTAATTTCTAGTTGAAGACTGGCATTGAGTATGGTTTGTAAAGCTTGTAAATCACTTCTTAATTTCTTGACTCTGACATCAAGCATCAGAATCTCATCACTGTGATCTTCATGCCTTGTATGGCCAAATATATCATTAGGCATTTTGTTTTAGTGGTTATTTATTATTGAATATCTGATTCTTAATTCTATAAACAAAGGTATAAGCTTGTCATATGATCCCGGGACCTCAATATATAAGCAGTCACCGGCAGAAACAGTATATACAGTGCCAGAAATCATGTTTGAGTGCTTAATTCTATAAATATTTCTCCCTACTGAAATCTTGACATTACCCTCAGGGGTTGTAATAAATTGCAATTGACCACCTACAGGTAATTGGTAATGATTTAAATTATTGTTAAATATGTACAATGTTTTACCTGTTTCATCATCAACATCTGTAAATATGCTGTTCAGATGAATAATTAACAAAGCACTTAGTTTAGATATTATATCAGAAGAGGGTTGTGGTGTTGGCAGGTCCATAATAGCCTGTTTTTTGAACCCAAATAAGTTCATAGGCATGTTTATTTATTTCAAATCATGCTCTGTAATTGGGCATTGTTTGCCACTTTTCAAATCACAATGACCCCATGGTAGAGTATGTATGCCACATGATAAAATGCATCTCATGTCATCATGTGGGTCCAGAGCCACTTTTCTTACAATATTTGTAGTCAACAAGTGATCCACACTCTGAATTCTATTTTCTGATGTTCTGATTGTGCTACATGATTTGAGGCAATTTTTGTAATCTTCAAATTCAAGTTCTTTGTCTACAGTCACTCTGCCAATGCCCTTGGCATTTTTGGCAACAGCGCCACTACATGTTTCAAAACTGTACATCTTGGCCCTTAACCCAGCAAATGCCACAATAACATCACCAAGTGTCTCATCTTTTAACTTGCCAGGCACCTTTTTGTTGTGGTGTTTAATTTTTGAATGTTCAGTGGTATCAAAATATTTAAACAATTCAGGCTGTGCTATATCTTGATAAACATCTTCTGTTTGAATATCAAGAACAAAACTATCTGTGTCCATGTACATCAGTTTTACACGATCCTTATAAAACGGCTTCAACACATCATAATACAATTTTAACATGTGTAATTTGGCCAATTCCAATATCACAGCCCCTACATAAATAGGCTTATCAAACTTAATCTTTGTTTTTTCATGTTGAAAAGTGCCATATTCTCATCATAAATTCTTCTGTAATTGAAGTTGGGCTTTGCAATCAATTTTTTGCTCCGGCTGGGGTCAGTAATTATTTTAACATCAATATGTTTTCTGACATTTTCAATTGTTTTGCCATACACTGAATTGACCATCAATTTAAACAAAGTTTTATCAAATTGGCTCAATGCAGATGTTCGAAGCTCTGTGTTTGTATCAATATATGGCTTCAACCATCTTGAATGCCTGAACCTCAAAACTTTTCCAATTTTGGTCACTTGAACACCATGTTTCATCAGGAACTGGAGGTTTTTGTAATATATGACATAATTCTGTTTCGGCTCTAGAGTCATCATCAATTTCTTCTGTTTAGAGCCAGGTGAACACTTAACCTCAGGAATTGGGGGCAGATCAGAAAATGTGTTGTGTAAATCATCAGGAATTGTCAGATCAACCTCTAAGAACAGGCCATAGTTACTGTCATCAAAGTCCTGAAGATCTTCAATATTGAAATCTTCAACCCACTCAAGCCCTGCATATGGCAGTTTTTTCATCATGACATAACCATAGAGGCTGTTGGCATCTACATACAGTATATAATTTGATGGCAGTGCTGGATCATAATCAGGAATATATTTGTTATTTGCTCTGGCATATCTCTGAGAACATTGCACCATGCCTCCTCTTACACATTGTTCCATAAACAGATACATATCTTGATCCTGGATCAGATCCAATTGCATTTTAGTGTTTAAAAACATTGCAGACCATGCTAGGCCCGGAGCACTGTAAAAATACATTGGATCCAGCTTATAATTTTGCATGGAAGATTTTCTGAATGCCTGCAGTATATCAGCTAAGAGGGTCACATCAAGTTTTAAATAAGCCTTGTGATAATCACCAAATGTCTTGCATTTTAAATTGTTCCACATCAATTGGGCATGGTGATAATCTTCATCAGTGATTCCAGATCCTCTGATTTTGCTGCAAAACTCTTGTTGTGGTGGCAGAGAACACTCATCAAATTTAGAAAAATCTGTAACATAATCATATGGATATACACCCTTCCGCCTAATTAATTTCAGGTCCTGATTTGGAAATGAAGCACATGTGATTTTGAATTGATCATCAGATAATTGAGTGGCCAGTGTAGCCAGGCTAGCCGATAAAATTCTGTATGAATCAAGAAATCTTAAGTGAATAGGAACACCATTAACTTTAATTATTTTGCTAATGGCAATATATTTTTCATTATTTTAAGCTAAAATATTTAAATTCTGCTTGTCAAACCCCTCGTACCTGATCAAATGATGAAAATCATAATTGGATGCACCATGGCAAAATATAGGGACAAATTTTGGTCTCTGGATCTTAATATTACAGCTATTACACAGGGCCATTAAGAATTTACCATCTGTATGAGAATGGTGATGAACCTTGATATTTGCATCTGAAAATTCAGAATCACATACCGGGCATTTTTCTGCATTGTTGAAATCTTCAATCTGATCCTCTGTTAAAGGCATCATGGGTTTTGATTTTAATAAGACATTAGATGCTATGCAACGGCACTTATTTTCTATTTCATCTGCAAATTTTTTGATGGCATCTGCTCGCATGTATAAATTTTCTTTACTAACAACACCATCCTGTACAATCACATAACAAAAACTAGAAGGTTCATGTAACTGGTATGATGTAATTGAAGATTCATCAGGATCTGGGCTACAGAATGCAAGGGGTTTGAGATTTGATTCAAAATCACAGACTATATATGCTGGGTGATCCAACAGGGCTTCAAATTTTTTGAATTTGGCATTTTCACTTGGATTAGGCATCACCATATGAACAGGTTTATGATTGCCACAGTATTTCAGATGCTCAATTAACTTCTTTTTAGCAATTTCTGCATTTTTTTCACGAACCCCATTTATTATTTTTCTACCATCAAAAACAGTTAAACATCTTCTGCACAACTTGTATATTGTATTGGATTTGTCTAGTTGTGTTCTCACTAAAGCTTCAAGATTATGTATCAGAGTATAATGGCGTGTATCATCCCCTTCAATTAAGAGCAGATCAATCGGAACAGCAGAATCATCATCAAATGTACTGATTCTGAGAGGATCTATCAAGCAATTGCCACGGCCAGTAGAACAAGTAAATACATTAATATATAATTGTTTACCATTAATATCCCTGGCCTTTTTTTTCAAATTTATCAATATTCTGAACAGACATTGGATATTCTAAACCCTCCATTGCTTCATCAAAATTGTGTTCATATTGTTTATAATAAGTTATTCTCTCAGGATGCCTTAAAACTGGAAACAAAGCAGCTAAAATACACCACAAAAAGCATTTTTCATCATTATTTTCTATATTAACCCCGGCTCTTTTGTTTTTAATATTGGCAGGTAAAGGCACATAAGTGGAACCTTGTAATGGGCTGAATTCAGAAATATTAATATATAACTTGTGTGGAGATCCGCATAGGCTCCATCCAGACTCTTTTGCAGCAAATTCAGAGTGTTTAATATTCAATTGATCTATCAAACTGCTTATTATTTTGTCTGAATTTGCATTTGAATATATAGGTACAGTTTCTGTTATGTGGGGCTGTGTAAATTTTGTGCCATTTGGCTTCTTATATTTTGTAAACAATTTGAGGGACAGCTTATAAGAGCCATTTTGTGCATTTAGAATTGCCTGCACATTTGGATTTATACTGTTCAAAAAATGTTTAATGTCACATCTTGGCTCTGATACAAAACGGTGATCCCTTAATTGGCCGTTAAAACTGCTATGGATAGGTGGTGCATAGCGTGGCTGCTTTGCTGCTCTAGCATTAACAGGTGTTTCAAGCTTCCTTTTCAGACCAGATGTAGATGGTTGTGGGGGTAATGTTGATGACTGTACAGAACAAGTACCTTTATGTTTATATGTGAAATATTCCAGATTATATTTTCTATGGCATTTAGGGCATATTTTTGTGGGAGTTCTGCATTTGTCTGGATTACAATTCCTTTGATGCTTAGCCCAATTGGGGCTAGATATATTCTTTTTGCATTGATTACAATGTTTTTGATTTGACATTTTTTGTTGTTGTTTATTATATAAAATTTCTTGGGGTTCAAATCAAAACTTTATACTTAATAAAAAATATCAGTTGGGTTCAGCAGTGTGATTTGTGTGTTTGTGTGTGTGTGTGTGTGTGTGAATATTTTTGGCTTTGGTATTTATATAAAATTTCTTAGGGTCCAAATCAAAACTTTATACTTAATAAACCTATGACAGGTTGTTAAAAATTCTGTATATTAAATCAAATAGATTTGTAATTCAATTATTACAAATCTGCAATATTTTTGTGTTTAAAAAATATGAGCAGCACTGCAACAACACACAAAATCAAAAATCCTGTATGACAGGTACAGCAATTGTATGTTCCTGCCCAGCAGGGCTGTGGAAATATCCGCTATGTTTTGATTTGTATGCAGGAACAGGCATGACACCTGCAATGGTACATAAAATTTTGATATTTGCTTGGGTATAATTTCCTGAAGCCTGTACCTAATAACAGCATCACAGCACAGCTCTGTCAGGGATAGGGACATTATTAAATATGTATACAGATCCAGGTATGTATTCTTATCTTAAACACAACACAGCTCTGTTACTATTATTTCAATAACAATATCAACAAAACAAGACACTATACACAACATAGAACAATTCTATGCTTGTAAAAATATCAGCAAGGCTCCATTCTAAATATTGATTCAATTTTTCACTTCACCTATCCATAACAATTCCAAGCTTGTTCCTCATAACAGCATCACCGCACAGCTCTGTCAGGGAAGAAACATCTAGATGCTATCAACAGTTCCCTACTTGTAATTGTTAGGGATAGGAATATTGAATATAGTTTGTATCTTCTATCTATTAAAGATTCCAAGGCTCTGTGTGTGGGATTTGAGCATCACCACACAGCTCTGTCAGGGATGAAACGTCTAGATGTTATCAACAGTTCCATACTTGTAATTGTTAAGGATAGGAATATTGAATTAAGTATGTATCTTCTATCTATTAAAGATTACAAGGCTCTGTATCTGTGTGGGATTTGAGCATCACCACACAGCTCTGTCAGGGATGAAACATTTCAGCAATAGTTCCATGCTTGTATCAATATTTATAATTGTTAGGGATAGGGATATTGAATATAGATTTAATTAAGTATGTATCTTCTATCTATTAAAATATCTAGATTCCAAGCCTCTGTATCTGTGTGGAATTTGAAGCAGCACAGCTCTGTCAGGGATGAAACATCTAGATGTTATTCCAGCAACAGTTCCATGCTTGTATAAATATTTGTAATTGTTCGAAATAGGGATATTAAAATATGTAGATTCCAAGCCTCTGTATCTGTGTGGAATTTGAAGCAGCACAGCTCTGTCAGGGATGAAACATCTAGATGTTATTCCAGCAACAGTTCCATGCTTGTATAAATATTTGTAATTGTTCGAGATAGGGATATTAAAATATGTAGATTCCAAGCCTCTGTATCTGTGTGGAATTTGAAGCTTGTTCCCAATAACAGCACAGCACAGCACATCTAGATTTAGTTCAAACAGTTCCATGATTGTAATTGTTAGGATAAAAATATTGAGTATAAATTTAATTAATTATATATCTTCGATCTATTAAAATCTCCAGATTCCAAGGCTCTGTATCTGTGTAGGATTTGAGGCTTATTCCCAATAACAGGACAGCTCTGTTATGTATAGGAAACATGTAAATGTTGTAGAAATATTTGTAATTGTTAGGGATAGGAATATTGAGTATAGATTTAATTAAGTATGTATCTTCTATCTATTAAAATCTCTAGATTCCAAGACTCTGTATCTGTGTGGGATTTGAGGCTTAGTCCCAATAACAGCACAGCTCTGTTAGGGATGAAACATCTAGATGTTACAGCAACAATTTGTGCTTGTAGAAATATCAGCAAGGCTCTGTGTCTGTGTGATTTGTAATTGTTAGGGATAGGGATAGGATATTGAGTATAGATTTAATTAAGTAGGTATGTATCTTCTATCTATTAAAATATCTAGATTCCAAGTTTGAAGCTTATTCCCCATAACAGCACAGCTCTGTCAGGGATGAAACATCTAGATGTTATTTCAGCAACAGTTCCGAGCAAGGCTCTGTATCTGTGTGATTTGTAATTGTTAGGTATAGGGATATTGAGTATAGATTTAATTAAGTAGGTATGTATCTTCTATCTATTAAAATATCTAGATTCCAAGTTTGAAGCTTGTTCCCAATAACAGCACAGCTCTGTCAGGGATGAAACATCTAGATGTTATTTCAGCAACAGTTCCGAGCAAGGCTCTATGTCTGTGTGATTTGTAATTGTTAGGTATAGGGATATTGAGTATAGATTTAATTAAGTAGGTATGTATCTTCTATCTATTAAAATATCTAGATTCCAAAACTCTGTAACTGTGTAGAATTTGAAGACTGTTCCCAATAACAGCACAGCTCTGTCAGGGATGAAACATCTAGATGTTATTTCAGCAACAGTTCCGAGAAAGGCTCTATGTCTGTGTGATTTGTAATTGTTAGGTATAGGGATATTGAGTATAGATTTAATTAAGGATGTATCTTCTATCTAATGAAATATCTAGATTCCAAGTTTGAAGCTTGTTCCCAATAACAGCACAGCTCTGTCAGGGATGAAACATCTAGATGTTATTTCAGCAACAGTTCCGAGCAAGGCTCTATGTCTGTGTGATTTGTAATTGTTAGGTATAGGGATATTGAGTATAGATTTAATTAAGGATGTATCTTCTATCTATTAAAATATCTAGATTCCAAGTTTGTAGCTTGTTCCCAATAACAGCACAGCTCTGTCAGGGATGAAACATCTAGATGTTATTCAAGCAACAGTTCCGAGCAAGGCTCTATGTCTGTGTGATTTGTAATTGTTAGGTATAGGGATATTGAGTATAGATTTAATTAAGTAGGTATGTATCTTCTATCTATTAAAATATCTAGATTCCAAAACTCTGTAACTGTGTAGGATTTGAAGATTGTTCCCAATAACAGCACAGCTCTGTCAGGGATGAAACAACTAGAAGTTATTTCAGCAACAGTTCCGAGCAAGGCTCTGTGTCTGTGTGATTTGTAATTGTTAGGGATAGGGATATTGAGTATAGATTTAAGTATGTATCTTTTATCTATTAAAATATCTAGATTCCAAACTTGTTCCCAATAACAGCACAGCTCTGTCAGGGATGAAGCATCTAGATGTTATTTCAGCAACAGTTCCAAGCAAGGCTCTGTATCTGTGTGATTTGTAATTGTTAGGATAGGGATATTGAGTATAGATTTAATTAAGTATGTATCTTCTATCTATTAAAATATCTAGATTCCAAGGCTCTGTATCTGTGTGGGAGAAGCTTGTTCCCAATAACAGCATCACTGTTATGTATAGAAACTATTGAAACATCCAGATGTTATGTTCCGAAATATCAGCAAGGCTCTGTGTTTGTGTGAGATTTGAAGCTTGTTTGTATCAATATATGGCTTCAACCATCTTGAGTGCCTGAACCTCAAAACTTGTTCCCAATAACAGCATCACTGTTATGTATAGAAATTATGGAAACATCTAGATGTTATTTCACGGCAACAGTTCCGAAATATCAGCAAGGCTCTGTGTTTGTGTGAGATTTGAAGCTTGTTCCCAATAACAGCACAGTTCTGTTATGTTTAGGAAACATCTAGATGTTATTTCACGGCAATAGTTCCGTGCTTGTAGGAATATCGGCAAGGTTCTGGGTAGGATTTGTAATTGTTAGGGATAGGGATATGGATATTGAATATAGATTTAATTAAGTATGTATCTTCTATCTATTAAAATATCTATTATAATAATTCTAAACTCAACAAGGCTCTGTGTCTGTGTGGGATTTGAAGCTTGTTCCTAATAACAGCACAGTTCTGTTATTTTCAGTTTCATGCTTGTAGCAATATCGGCAAGGTTCTGGGTGGGATTTGTAATTGTTAGGGATAGGGATATTGAATATAGATTTAATTAAGTATGTATCTTCTATCTATTAAAATATCTAGATAATCACGTGTAATTGAATCTTGTACCTAATAACAGCACTCACAGCTAAAGCGGGTGTTAAGAATATATTTATCTTCTGTGTTTGTGTCTGGATAATTCACAGGACATAGCACAGTTTTGTACAGGGATATGGAGTATAGATTTCTGGAAAAATATTATTCAAAATCTGTTACCTATTCATAATAGTATCTGTGTTGGGATATGAAACCTGTTCCCAATAACAACACATCTCTGTCATGTATAGAGATATGGCAATTCTTCCCCACTAACAACACAGCTCTGTCAGGTATGATGATATTAAGTATTTAGGGTATCTGTGTGTGATTTGAAGCCTATTTCAATAACAGTAACACAACTCTGCTCTAAAAAGATCAGAAAATTATACCCAAGCAGATTTCAAACAAATATCTTGCCTCTTCCTGCATACAGACCCGAGCCTGGCTGTGATGGGCAGGGATTTACACTTGCAGCAAATATTTATTTACCTTGATTGCTGTCTCTGCTGAAATAATCAGGGCTGCCTGCTGCTTGTTGATTCCCAACTGCCAGATTCCTGTGCCTGAAATCACACTGAGAGGCTGGACAAAACTCTCCCACAGTTGCATATGTTATGCAAATTATTCTGCCCCAGTGCCTCAACAATACAATCATAAGTGCAATCTCTAAATTTTTGCCTTATGAAATACATGACAAGCTCATTCAAACATATACACTTGGAATGTGATACAAACTTTGGATTGAAATCTTCACCACTGTACAAATTCCCATTATCAGTTGTAACAAATTCAATCTTCTTATCTATAGATATTCTGTTAATAATTTTATTTGAATATGTATAATGTCTCCAATTTAAACTCTGAGATGCAATCATGGGCATCCTATACTCAAAACAATGCTCATAGCAATTGTTGAACCAATAATTGTCAAACAATTTCAACCTTAAATAATAATGGCACCTGTCTGTATAAAAATTAACAAACAATCCAACAATTCTCTTGTACTTGTTGTATACAAGCCTTTCAAACTTGCTGATAAAATTGAGAAATAGGCATTGGAATGGCCTGTCACTGGCAAGCACCCACTGCATTTCAGTTTCATTTTGCACTGTAAACAGGTCATACTCGGACAGGCCAAACAATCTAAGCTTTAAATCATCAACAAGTGACTTAGATCTTATGTATTTTGAAATACATCTTCTCTCAAAAAATCCTGTGTCAAGATTATCCATGCAATTAGATAGGATACACACTGCCTTCTATAAGTTAATTGCTTGCTGCTGCTGCTGCCTTGTATTCCTCAGAAACTGCTTATGTGCTCAGAACTTGTTGTGCCTGTTAAACAAAAATAAATATTAGAATTTTGTTATGTTTATTATATAAAATTTCTTGGGGTTCAAATCAAAATTCTATGCTTAATAAAAAAATATCAGTTGGGTTCAGCAGTGTGTTTTGTATATTTAGTGTGTGTGTGTGTGTATGTGTGTTAATATTTTTTGGCTTTGGTATTTATATAAAATTTCTTGGGGTTCAAATCAAAACTCTATACTTAATAAACCTATGACAGGTTGTCAAAAATTCTGTCTATTAAATCAAATAGATTTGTAATTCAATTTATATAAATTTGCAATATTTTTGTGTTTAAAAAAATATGAGCAGCACTGCAACAACACACCCTTACTCTTCAACAACTCTCACAATACTGGCTGATATGCAATGCAAAATCTCTTTATATAGCCTAAGCACAGACCGCATTGAAAGCATCTGAAACAATAAGCCAATCAGAATATAACACATCATCACATTATGTCATAACCAACCAATCAGAAAACAACACATGTCTAATAATTTATTGCTTAATATTGGGTAATAATTTGTTGCAAAACATGATGCAATATAAATAAACCAGAAATAGGCCACAAGTGGACCGGAAGTAGGCAAACCGGAAGTGGACCGGAAGTGAACCGGAAGTGGACCGGAAGTGGACCGGAAGTGAACCGGATGTGGACCGGAAGTAGACCGGTAGTGGACCTGAAGTGGACCGGAAGTAAATATGTGTGTGTGTGTGTTGTTAATACGTTTGGCTTAGTTTTAAGTGTAGCCAAAAAAAATATCAAGAGGGGCATATTTTTAACAAATTTATGGACAACAATCTCACAGAAGTGCCTTTTATAAGTGTAGGCAAATCAATCTGAGGGGGTCATACTTTCACAGGAAATTCCCGAGGGCATTTTTACAAAAATCTTGGATTAGACATGGTTCCACACTTGAGCAACAAGCTCATATGGGCATGTTGAGCAAGTTTTAAGTGTAGGCAAATCTGCCTGAGGGGGGTTCATACTTTATCGCGCCAGTAGTATCATCAATTACACTACTTTACGACAATGTACTAGTGAGTCCTCTTTTAAATATGTGAATTCTATTATTCTTGGAAGCCAACAATACTTGTATCCCATGGAAATGATCATACTAGAACGCTATTAAAAGCTGAGTCGATATTGAAATGCGGTTCAAAGAACAAAAGGT
Source organism: Lepisma saccharinum (assembly GCF_977018435.1). Classification (NCBI taxonomy): domain Eukaryota; kingdom Metazoa; phylum Arthropoda; class Insecta; order Zygentoma; family Lepismatidae; genus Lepisma; species Lepisma saccharinum. The sequence continues at coordinate 61,806,902 of NC_139249.1, forward strand.
AATTAGAGCTTACATAATAATATAAATAGCACATGTTTGTTTTTACTCGCTCCAGTGCTCGAAGTTGAAATTAATACTTGATGTTATGCTTGGTAGGGGAAGGGGAAGATGGTTGTATGAGCAACATGGGGACAATGGAGTAGGTGGGGGATACCCATGCATATTATCCATCTGGGGAATGCTTTACGAAAATATTCTTAACTGAGGGGATAGTATCCCCTACATGTCCCCCACCCCGCTTCAAGCATTTGCTCTCTCACAAAATGTTAAGATTTCAAAATTTAATTATCATCAGGAATGTTATTTTGTTATCATAAGGAGGTGAGTGGTAAATTCGTCTACAGAAACAGAAGAATGAATTCCATTACTAATTAAATATGTTAGTGGGCATGAACCGAAATTACAACGGACCATCTTTACCAGTTCTAAAATTTTAGTTTCTTGTGAGAATTATGATTCTTGTAGTATAAGAAACTCCTTTTACACAGATTGACAAAAATCATTGCAGTATTTGTAATTTGTCCTTTTCCATATTGCTTTAACTTTCAAGTCAGATTTTATATTACTGTACACACTACAGTATTTAAAACAATTTAGGATGGTATTGAATTTAATATTACTATTATAAAGTTGTTGACATATTTGCCAAACAGAAATTTCTTACAAATGATAGTCTGTTAGTATGTATAAACTGAATTCTGTAATAACACTTCTTAACATGTATTGTTGCAAAATCTTTCATTGCCCTCCTTTTTTATAATTCTCAGTCACGCAAATTTAAAATGACATTTTTTGGTCTATGTGTAAATATTTCAAATACAACAATAAGGTATAACGCAATAGTAAAACATGTCACTTTGTAATCAAGGAATCCCGGATTCGATTCCTGGTAAAGACACAGTGAAAGGGTTCGATTTCTAATTTGCAGTTCCAACTAACTTTTTTGAGCATAAAGAAATACATTTTTGATAAGCTTTACACTCGAAATATTAAGAATGAACACTGCGGTGACTTTAGAGATCCATGAAAAAGATGGATAATTGGTGTATGTCAGAAAAAACACAGAAAACGGGATCTGCACCTAGGACACCTACTTATATTTCACCATTCCCTAATCACTATAACATTGGCATTTTTATTTGATACTAGCTGATTACCCGGCGTTGCCCGGTTATTTATTTATCCCAATCTTGTATTAGACAGGAAAATAATGAATTCTAACTATAGTGTAAAATGTAACTAATTTTAAATGTGATCGTGAATGTCACCAATTAGCTTAGCGACTCCGAAAAGTATGGATTCGACACTAATCTAGGTCATTTCTGGCATTTTATTTCTCACCCTCTCTCAACCCCCATGCCGATAACACTGGTCAACAAATTTTAATTTTTTTTTTGCGACATGGATGAAAATTCACTTTTCTTTATCAATCCATGATGCTGAACACGAAACTGACAATGAAAATGCCACTCGACTTCCGGTTTAAGAATTATACGCGGTATTGTCAAAAAGTCGGGTTTCCCAATGTTCTAACGTAGTGGAATGATGTATGCTTGGTGTGCATGTGACTTTTACGCTTGAACTGTATTATCGAACAGTACAAAACGTGGGTACATTTCCATTTGCCTTTCCAAGTAAATTCATGAATCATAGTTTTTACATTAATCACAAAATAAATATTTTCTACTATACTACTGTATGGTGTGTTCTTTACTACTTACGTGGGATTAAATCCACTGTCCAGGAATAGTCGGCAAGCATTCCTCTACTCCATTTCTCTTGGTATCTTTTCTCCATTACAGATATTTGTTGGTGGAAATGCTCACCGTGTTCATCACTTACCTCCCCACAACTTTTCGGGAAGAAATTGAGATGAGAGTAGAAAATGCAATTTAAGGAACATATTGCAACCCATTTTTTGATACGATGAAACCAAATTATTTACAAGTTTTTCATAGTCTTCAGCACGTTTGTTTCCCAAAAAATTGTTGGAGACTTCTCCGAAAGAACTCCATGCACCTTTCTCAACATCACTTAGCAGGTGTTCGAAAATCTCGTCCTGGTGAAGTTGACGAATTTGAGGGCCCACAAAAATTCCTTCCTTGATCTTCTGTTCACTGATTTTTGGAAATCTGTTAAGTAGATATTTGAATACCAAAGAGTTTCGATCCAACTTTTTGACAAAGTTTTTGATCAGTACAAGCTTTATATGAAGTGCAGGAATTATAATATTTTCAGATTCAACGAGAGGTTCATTATGTACATTCATATTTCCAGTTTCCATACTTTGACGTAATGACCAATCCTATTTAATAAAATGAGAAGCTTTATCTCTGCTATTCCATTCGCAGAGGAAACAGCAATATTTGGTATAGCCTCGTTGGAGTTAAGTTAAAATAGCAATGACTTTCAAATCTGCACATATTTTCCATAGGTATGTACCTAGTTGTTGTATTTAATTGCTTGAAGGAGGAATTTTAGGCTATCATGCGATTCTTTCTTTTACACACAATAACCAATAGGGATTGACGGCAATAGGTTGCTGTTATGAAGCAGTACAGCTTTTAGACTTTATACCGAGCCTCTCCTCACAGATGTGCTTAATGCCCATAGCCCTCAATAAACCATTAATATGACTGCAGTATATCAGATCTTATTCGGTAGAAAAGTATTCTTCAAACATTTTTTGACCGTCACGATAAAATGACACCTTCACATTACTAGCCAGAAAATTCCATTGTTGAACTCTGGAGGGTAATAGCTCTGCCTTGGCTAACCTTGTGCTGTTCTGTAAGTTTAACATCACCTGCAAAGTCCGGATCTGTAGATGTGGAAGGTTGTGGATCGTACGGTTCGTCTTGTGAGTCTACGGAATAAGATTCAGGGGGTGATGAAACAGGTAGTTCATTACTATGCGCCACAGGACGAGAAGCAGAACGAATATTTGGAAATACAATTGTCTTCTTTTTAATATTGGACATACGTTGTATTGATGGGACCATACAAAAAAATAAACAATCGTCTGTATGATTAGTGGGCTCCAGCCAAATCAAGGGAATACTAAATTTCATCAATGGTCTTCTGTGATTCATCTAGTCCAGCAGATTCGTGTAGCAGGTCTTACAACGAAAATGTGGAGCCCAAGTCTTATCTTCATCTCCGAATTTGCAGTATTTACCGAAATATAGATTGTAGGCTGTTCTTACAGCAGGGGTAATATTTCTCCGCTGTCCAGAAAACACAATATGACCATAAACATAACAGACATTGTTAGCATTGATAATGCATTTACGTGGCATTTTTTAACATCACTCAGCAATTTAATTAAATGTCAACCTTACCAGAAACGGACCACGTAATACGCAAACACAATCTTCGATAAATGCACACACTCAACCTAGTTTTATAAAGCCACAATCACGTCTGCACAAATTAACACCTTACAAAACAATGAATAAAGAGGTTTTGTGGCTGGTCTTGAATAGTTCCCCTTTCCTTACAACAAATAAAAAAAATAAGATAAGAAAAGAAAAACTCAACATTTACTTCTTACAGCTATGCAATACCATATACTCGTATACAGGGAACTTCTCCAAATCAACAATACCCTGTAACTCAATTATAATTAGTCCATTGCGATTTTTAACTACAGTTTCGTATTTAGGACACCAATATTGACTAGAAATTGTATATATCACTCATGTCGCATTTTGGCTGTTAACCAGTGTAATCGATGACCTTGGAGTTGAACCGCATTGGGAGTGTGACGCAAACTACGGATTCCATTCGCAGCACAGCCTGAATGTTAGACAACCCGAGAAACACTATCATTATGCGAATTGCATAGAGTCACGGATGTCTGTTTGTGCAGAATTTAATATCGGTGGTTCGCGATTATTTTTGCATGTCCCCTTTCCCACCCCATCCTTAGGGGTGCCAGGGGTGTCTTACCCCCACAGTATTTATTTCCAGGTTGCAAGTGATACGCGGATCAAGTTTGGTTGAAATCGCTCCAGGCGTTCGAGAGTTATGCCGGAACAAACAAATATACACACCCACGCACCCACACACCCACACACACGCACACACACATACATCCATTTTTATATAGAGAGAGAAGAGATATTGCGTGCAAACTGATAAATCTTGATCGAAAAAATGAATGTTACTTGATTAAAATATAGTCCAAGTATACAAAGTATACATAAAAAAATTTAATTTTTCGATTTGACTTGATTGATTGATTTGGTTTATTTTACTTCGCTTCTCTGCCACATTTTGTTAATCGCGAAGATGAGTCATGATATGATGATATGATGAAATTGATGCAGAGACACTTACAAAAAGAATGCTCGCTTACATAGGATGCAAGATGACCTCGACAGCAAAAATGGTGGTCTAGAAATTAAAATAAAAACCATATTATTTTTGAATGAGAGAGATCTAGGTATGGCAGCGAGGCGGAAATCAGACAAGTCAGACGTTTGTAAAATCAAGACTTACCATTAAGAGGCTCTCGATTCGCTCCAGACATCAGCAAAGGCCTATTCATTTCAGATATAACAGGGGGGGGGCGTGTGATTATTACTCATGGATTGCTTGTGTACAAAAAATATTTAGATTTTTTAGTCCGTTTTAGTAAGAGCGCGTGTGTGTTCTACCTAGTTCAGGACAGTCTGAATACGTAAGGCCGCTGGCTTAATTATTCCAGTCTATTCGCTGCACTTTTTTGACTCTGTTTGCACTCACGCGTCTAGGTGATTACAAAGGGCAACATCGAGTCATTTACTTCGTGTTGATTTTGTGTCACGTAGTGTATTTAGTGTCTCCACCCTTTGCAGTACGTTCTGGAGCGGTGTACAGTGTGGTGTGTGGTCAAATGAACGATGAAAGCAGCAGACAGGCATTTGTTGATTCTACTGAACTTGAACACAGCTTATCGTCTTCTTGCACTACTCTTGGGATACACTTGCACTACACCTTGTGTCAAAAAGTGTAGCGAACCAGAAGGGCTATTGACTGGTAGCATTTAGGTTCAGCTGAGAATAAATAGCATTACAGCACTTGGTTCATTTGCGTCTTACTTTGTCCTTTTCAGAGGCAACAGAGTGACACAGGGACGACAACGACAGTCAGACTACAAGTGCTGCCTCCTGGGAGCAGAAAACTCACACAGGGCAGGTGAGTACCACTTATTCCATGATCTGTCTGTCGCTCTTTGATAACATCACAGATGCTAATAAGCACACCACAGGAAGGACTCGGTTTCGCATCAGTTTTCAGCTTGCCACTGCTTTACTCTCATTGTTATAATTACTAAAATTGTTCATTTTACAGCATGGTTAGTATGAACATCTTCAATATCTTTGTGTAAACATCATAGGCTTGCGCAGATCAAGTTATTTCAGGGTGCCTTAAGGGGTGTTTCAATTGCCTATCTGGACAATGTAAGACCCATTGTCGAAATTTTATGTTCCTTTTTCACAGAAAGTGTTAGGTATATGAAGATGAAATTTTAACATTATAGTTTGATTATTCGTTACCGTTTCAGCACAGGTTTTCCTTTGTGATGATAATTATATTATTTACCGGTAAATAATGAAAGTAAACAATTGAAAGACAACTCTAACAAATGTAATACAATACAAGTCTATATCTCCACAGATAATATCAGCTGAATCACTCTCTTTAGATAAATCTGTAGGTTCAGATCTTTCACGTTTTCTAAAACGCGTTACATCATAAAATATAATATTGTGCCTGGAGACTTGTTAGTTAATAGAGTTCCAGCTTTCAGACCTCTCAAATCAAAATCTGAAAATTCATATTTCTTATATATTTTAGGCATTCGAACTCCATTAAGGGAGTAAAATAAATGCTTTTTTTTGTGATTTCCAAAATTTACGTTACACAACTTCATGCGACATAGTTTTTAACAAATGAGAAAATATTTAGGAATTTATAAGTGAAAAACGTATTCTTTACTACGTCATTAGACGGTGTCGCAGGACCTGAGTTGCACCCCTTGTACCCCCCTAAAATAATTTGAAAGACGCAAGGTGCTGCTACAAAAAAGAACCTATTTGCTAATAACTCAACACAAAGATTATATTGTTTACAAACATTATCTTCTGTTCCAAAAGGATTGAAAACAGGGTTAACTAACCTATTCTACTATTTGTGGTACTCTAAGTTAATTCATCTGTGCTCTTTGATACCATTTTAAGTGTATGAAAACTGTTTAAAAAGTGTGTGAAACGATGGAAGCGGATACGGATAATGTTAAGTTTCAGGAAATCATGCTGCAGGCTAATGTTCCTTTTTGTAAGAGGTGAGGCAGCTTGAGTGCTGAGCGCTTTAGAAGGAATTCTGAACCATTCCATTTCTTCAAAATAAGGAATACCATATCTCAGTCAATGACGACTGCAGCTCCAACATTCCTCAACAGGAAGACGGACAACGCAATCAATGTATATTCTGTACTGTACGGATACGCAAGCCACGAGCTATAGCTCTTGAAGTGATTATTATTAACAAAATAAAGAACTAGCTAATATACATTGTTTTTCAATCTCATAAAAGACTAAAATAGATTTTATTATTTGTTCCAGGTTCCACAAAAAAAGTTGTTTGCCTAAGAACCCCCCCCCCTCGATAAAAGGCCAGTTTCAGGGCCAGATGAAACACTGGGGTTCATTTCTTAAGGGTTGACTCACGGGTAGGGGAAGGGGGAGGGTTTCTGAGGGGGAGAACTAGCACTGCAGAGGTGTGAATGGTCCGTGGGGGATGTAACCCAGGCCAGGAGGGACGTAGGCAGCAGCGGGTTGCTGAAAAAGCAGTCGTTGGTGGAAACTCCATACTTCCACCCTTTAACGAGCCCTGTCTGAATGGGCTCCTTGGGGATCTTGGTATCGGTATCGGGGTGGTGTGATGGCGTACAGGAGGCGTGGGTGACTGCTCGCCTCTGTCGGTGTTCGTGAGAGGCGGGGGAGGCCGTCCCTTTTCCCTTCTTTGTTAGTTGTGTAGGAGAAGAGTTGCAGGGGATGTAGTGGTTGCATGGAAACTCGCACGACTCGCTCCTCTACACTCCACACCTCTCGGTCCTCTGTCGCCTGGAAGCAGTTCGATCTCCTTTCCATGTTTTCCAGATTTTTTCCAGTATTCTTCCAGTGACTCATGGTCCACAAGCAGAGCAGCCAGCTAAAGTTGGGAGCATGCTTTCACTTCTTGAGGCTAATCGCGACATCAGAAACGAGTGGTAATATAGAAGGGACAAACGCAATGACGCATTCATGCCTTATCCAGAATTCTAACCTAGGACCTCTAACTTCAAAGTGCTTTAGGCTAACCACTCCCACCATCACAGTCACTGACACACAGAACATATACATGTCAGTACAGGAAATCACTTAATGCTTCACACGTTATATCTGCCACGTATACAGGGTGTCTCAATAAAATGTATACTCACCTTGAATGTTTACAACGTCAGTGTTTATTAAGGTAAAGTTTATTTTCAAAATTTAAGAGAATCTACAGACATGAATGATTTTTCCTTTTCAATGCCTGTTTTCAAACTGATGATCGTTCTGGTCCAGGCACTGCCGGAAACATGCAAAGTAATGGAATCTCGAACATCAAGAATCACTCCTCTCGGTATTTAGGCGGATTCTCGTTCAATCGCTGCCTTCAGTTCGTCGACTGTTTCCGATTTTGTACCGTAAACTTGATATTTTATACTTATATCTTCAAACAAAAAGTCTAGTGATGTGAGGTCTGGTGAACGCAGAGGGTATTCTTCTCATCCTCTTTGTCCAATCCATCTGTTAGACACATTTTCCCAAGTACCACTCACAAAAGTGCAATCTCTGGTCTGGATCATCTACACTGAGGGCATGAACTCTTCTTGGAATGTAACTCTTCCACTACCAGTGCTATAAATACATGTATGCCGCACACATATTCTTGAACTCTGGCGATTCGTTACCATCAAGCTTTCATACGTTTTGAAGCTCGTCGATGTCCGCGGTTTTCCAGAACGTTCCTAGTTGACATTCTGATCATTTTCTTCTTCTTCAATTCAAGTGATGTAAGTCACGTAGGATGATTTGCTTGAAATTCTCGCCTAAAGTGTCTATACACTTCAACTGCATTTTCAAACTTCCTGTCGCACTTTAAGATAAATTTATTTTGTTCAACGCTTAGGCTGGCTATTTATTTCAAATTAGATTCAAGTAAATTGATTAAACCTGAAAAGGTCCGAAAATTATGTGAGTTATCAGCTGTTAAATCGTGTGTACATTTTATGGGACACCCTATAGCATTCACTTGCGTTTTCTCTCACACAGAATTCATAAAAGCTATATTTACACTTTCATATCACAGTTTAGATATCAAAATCTTCTAGAAAGCATAGGCAAACACAAATTCTATAAATATTTGCTCAAACCTCATGTAACACTGTATATTCTCTATTATCTCAGAACATCTCAACTAACTACAAACCTCGTAGCTACTAATAACACACAACTAACCTTAATAGTAAAGATATATCTCACCACACTAACTTACAATAATTTCTTGTACTGTCACCATAATCTGGGAATATGCTCGTAGGCACAGCTTCTGTTCATGTTTTGTTCCACTTTCTTATGATTACGAAAATATGGCATGCTGACCCAAAATGAAATGTAGGACTTTTAAGTCAAAATGTACGACACAAATCATTCTAACTTAATGATACATTTCTAGAACATGTTAGCAAGTAATGTAATTACTATTAACTTTCCATGTGCCAACTTTTCACATTAGTTGCTGTTAACGTTCTAAAGGCATAAAAAATATCTAAAGGGGGATTCCGTTGTCACGAGTGGGACACAAGACTATACTTTTCATATTAATGTAACTATTCTTCTGATAGTTAAGCAACATTGTTCTTTCAGTTTCTGTTCAAAGAAATATGAATCTAAAACTGTTCAATAAACATAACTACCCTTAAAATACTTTCCCAGATTTACAACTATAAGATCAATTTTGTGTCACGGGTGGGACAGACGAAACATTGCCTCTTCACTTAATAATTAATTTAATTTATTTCCTGTGAATTTTCAAATGATAAAAAATAAATTATTTAAGGCAAAGAAGGTAATTGGCCTTTTAGTATTCTAGTGGAGTTGAGGGGGAAATGTAACAATTATAGGAGAAATTAATTGTTTTTTGGTGTCACGGTGGGACACAATGGAAATACAAGTGAATAAAATATTTAAAATAAACGAACAACATATAAAATATCTTCTGTCTTCTAACTTAATAATAATAATAATATTGAACTTTTATGCAAATTACAATTTTACATTGTTCAATCACAAGTTACAGCATTGCATTTAAAAATTGCAGAGGCACTTTCAGATAGAGCGAATGTGAAACAAACTAAGCTTTTCAGCAAACCCCGTGTAAAAAGCATTGAGCAAATTAATGCAAAAAATAAGCCTCTAAATCAATTTTAAGCCGCTACTAAGGTCCATAGGTTCCCACACAATGTGTTTTAATCTTCTTCTCAGCAACATTAGAAAAACCCAAGCACACACATTTAGGGTCAGATTACACGGTTAGATAAGGTGAATAACGACATATGAAGGCTACTTCCTAATAAGGATAAGGATTATAATTCATACAATTACAAACAGAATTAATTGTATGTAGAACAAACGACATATTATAATTTTTCGTCGCCTTTTTCATATCTAAGGTAATCGCGACAATGAGATTGAATTTATGAACTAGATAGGGACACAAACTCAACATGCGTGCCTTATTCGGGATTCACTCCTAAAGCAGACAAATGACGTAGTGTAGATGGCTGGGGATGCGGGTGCAGAACGTTTGCTTCCTGGTGTACTTCTCGTCCGGTTTCCTCCGTCTCCTGGAATGCTCCGACTTGCAGAAGATAATTCCACAGGAAACGGAGGTTGCACAGTACAGCGGAACTGGCTACTATTTAAGCGATGGGTGCCCTGTCACCAGGCCTTATTTTCAGTTGTAATCAGTATTAGTGGATCATTGATAGTAGCAGCCAGTGCCGCCGCCAGGAAGCAGAGGTAAGTGCTGGCGCATCCCTCAGCCACCTACCCTTCTCCTCCTACTCTCATTTGGTTAGCTCAGTAAACGGTAAAACATCATCTGACCTTATCTCATTTCTCCCGAAATAAGTGCCCTATCAATATGGTAAAGTAGACCATTTAAGGTAGGAATCCAAAAGCCATTGGATACTGAATGTGAACATGAGTCACTGGACCACGAACACTAATATCACTTCTATATCTGTCTCAGTTCTGTTTTAGAATTCTAAGTTTTTTTTTTTCGTGTTTGTACCTGTGTTCCCTTAACCATATTTCATTGGTAAATTTGTCCAATGGTTTTCCTTTAGCTTTATACTTTAGCATATAATTTCTTACATCCGTTGTCCTCTTGCCCATAGTTCTTGTTTGTTATCTTACCAGAAGCGGCGATTCGGAGTCAAAACTTGGGGACAAGGATAGTTTACTATTTCTTGGTTACATTAAGTATTAGGCTTAGCATTAAGAGGCCATAAGAGGGAGGGGGAAGTAAAGGCAACTGCCCCGTGCCCCCTCCAATCGCCGCCACTGTATCTTACCCTCATTTATTTGATTTTCTACCATCCTGTTATCATAGGCCCCACATGCTACCCTTTTTTATTTATATTTCGATTACTTTCCGTTGCTTTTGATCTTCTAATCGCAACGAAAAGGATGGATCATGAATAGGGACCTTCATTTGGCTTTTAAAATATGGAAAAACCGGTGTTGTTTTTATTGCTTTTCATGTTATTTTTCTCAGAATTCGCGTTTTCAACAATCAAGCTGCACTCAGTATTAAAATGACAAATAAAACGTTAAACGTTATTAATGCTTAATCTTAACCCAAAATTAATCGAATATGAACTTCTTTTGATACTAAACAAATTTCTTTCAACAAAAAAGATTGTCAAAAGAGCGCCTGTTCTACTGAATTACGGTTGCATATTACTTATGTACTTACGTAACGAGAAACGTGACATTTCTTTCCTCCACTCATGCCTATGCATCCTTTACATAAGATTTACAATAACCTTTTCCCTTTTCTTTCAAATTTGAACCAGAGATCCCGCGTAAGCACAAGGTAGCACTTGTGATTTCGGCACGGGGCATCATGGGATTTCCTAAATGTTGCTCTTCACCCAGCATCATAAAGATAATACGTAGGGACCTCGAAGTTTGAGTCTAATATATTTTCCAAAATTGGTGATTTTTGTTTTTACTTTTTCGCCCTACATTTTTCAAAATTCGCGTTTTTATTTTATTTAGCTTTAAATAAGTATATTAATTTGTAGGTCACATGGTCTGTGCTGTTCATGACAGTTTAGAAACGGTTTTTGAGGCATTTTTTCCACGTTATTTTTTGTGCGACAAATACCAATGTAACAGCTTCGAATGACCGTAGGTGCACACTCGATCTCGTCAGAACAGCGCCAATGTGGTCGGTAAAGTACAAAGTTTCTCACACGACAAATACCGATCTTACGGCCCCAGGGTGGCGATAAGTGCGCACTCGATGTCCGCCAAAATCACGAATCTTCGCTCGGTAAAGCAAAAGGTTTCACGCGTAACAAATATCTGCGTTACTGCTCCCAAGTGACGTTGATCTTCCGTCCGAACCCAGCGACTTTGCTCGGTGATTCCCAACGTTCCCACAAAAGGTCAAACATCATGGAAAACTTCCCCTTAAACATGGTTTCGCATAACTCTCGGAATTAATCCATGTACAGTGTCTCTCAAAAGTTTTAGGACAACGACATTTTAAACTAGGCAACCCAATTTACACAAGGCGTTGGTGGGTTGCGTGTAGAGTTAGGCTCAATTTCAGGGTTGCCACATGCACAATAAATATTTATAAAATACGCGAAAGAAATAAAAACAAGTATTAGTGTATAAAAGTATTAAAAATATCACTATTATATCGCAAGTGACAAAATTCTTTCTGAAAGAAAAATAATAGGTTTTCTAGTATTTCATCGCTGATGAGTCTACAGAAAGGAAAAGAGGTGAGAGAAAACCAGAGGTGACAAAGGACAGGAGAAAGAGAAAGCGAGAGGAGAAGAGGAAAAGTAGAGGAGAGAAGAAAGAGAGGATAGACGAGGAGAGGAGATGTAGTGAGGAGAATGGAAAAATATTCTAGGAGAGATGAGGAAAATGGAGCAAAGGAGAGAAAAGAGAAGGAAAACGAGATGAGAGAAGAGTGTAGAGTAGAGTAAAGGAGAGAAAAAGAGAAGAACGAAAAGAAGAGGAGAAAAGTGCGTGAAGTCGGAAATCTAAGACAGGAGAGGAGATACGAGGAGTGGAGATGAGTGGGATGGAGATAAGATGCGAGAAAAGTAGGGAAGGCGATATGAGATAAAAGCAGAGCGAAGGAGGGGAGAGAAGAAGGAGAAGGAGAAGAGAAGAACAGAAGGGACTGAAGAGAAGAGGTATTTGCAGAAAATATCGTCCCAGCGTCAAGAATTGATACATTGGTCAAATTATCGACATGAAACATTCAATAACATTTTGAAATGTGTTGGAGAATGTATTAAATCGGTGCGAAATGCCTTTTGGCTTAGTTCATGTAAGATCTTTGATTTTACCTGCGATTATACCACTAAAAACATGAATGTAATTTTAATATTTATAAGAATTATCCAATTTTTGTCCAGTTCTCGGTTCGTTGAAATGGAGATTTTGTAATTTAATATTTCCCGTCACCCCATCGTTAATTCCAAACTGAATCATTCCGTTTCACACGGGGTGAACAATGAACACAATGGGATAGGTCTAAAACTTACGAAAATTTTTTGCCACCCGAAGGGTTTGAACCTACGACCATCAGATTGACAGTCCTGAACGTTAAACACTACCCTACAAGCTTTCGCTCCTGAAAGTAAATAGAAGGAGCTGACCAATGTGAAACGTAGATGCAACTCTCCTCCTACATGTAATGTGCAAACAATACTTGTTTGTAACAAAGAAAACGAAGGTAGTACGACTCGGCGAAAACATTTAATGGAGAATTGCGCATGATGAGAACTTTTCATTCGATATTTGCGGAGGTATCCTTGCATTGAACTCGAGTGGGAAAAGGGGTAAAATTAGTATGTCCTGAATTGCCACAAATATAAATAGTTATTTCATTAATATTTGTCAATGTCTTTGAAGCAGTACACAGTTATCGTTAGAGTATCATAATTCACGATCTTATACATGAAAATATCCCTTTGAACGTGTGTCAATTCATTTATTTGTTTATTTTTTTATAAATTCCATTTGCAGAACAATGTAGCTACTATACACTTCTTCTTCTTGAGGCGCTACAACTTCATGTATTGAAAGTTTTGGCCTTCTCAACAACATCTCTCCATTTTTTCCTATCCCGGATGCTCTTCGTCCAATTCTTTACTTTCATGTCTTTCAGATCTTGAATTATTTCATCTTCCCACCGTTTCTTTGGCCTTCCTATGGCTCGTGTCCCAAGTGGTTTCCATTTATATATTTCTCTTACTAGTCTTTCATCAGGCATTCTATTTACGTGCCCAAACCATCTTAGTCTTTGTGATTTTATGAAATTTATGATATTTTCATTCCTGATTAACTTGTTGAGTTCTTCGTTGGTTTGTATTCTCCAATTTCCATCAGGTTCTTTTAGAGGGCCATAAATTCTTCTTAAGATTTTCCTTTCAAATATTGAGAGTTTCTGTTTACATGAGTCTTTGAGGGTCCAAGTTTCGCATGCATATGTGGTTATGGGTCTTATTATGCTATAATAAAGTCTCAGTTTTGCAGATTTAGATATTAGTTTACTCTTAAATAGGGCTAAGTTGGCGAAATATGCTTTATTACCTAGAATAATTCTCTCTCTAATTTCTTCTTCAATTGTGTTGTCGCCATTAACAACTGATCCAAGATATTTGAAAGATCTCACTTCTTCTACTCTCTCGTCGTTTATAATTAGGTCTTGTAATCTGCTTTTACCTTTTACACATCTGAGATATTTAGTTTTCTGCATATTAGTTATGAGCCCCATGTTCAAAGCTTCACTTTTTAGTTCTTCAAATGTTTCTATTAATGTCTTTTTCGTCCTTGCTGTTATAAGGATGTCATCGGCATATGCAATACATTGTTTTAATCTTGTTGATATGTTTCCTCTCAATTTCATCTTTTTCAATACAGAGTCTATCACTATACTAAACAGCGTTGCAGATAAGGGATCACCTTGCTTGACTCCACCTTCTATTTCGAATTCTTCACTCATTTCCCTGTTAATTTTGACTCTTCCTTTATTGTTGGTTAAGGTTAACATAATTAGTCTGATTAGTTTAGATGGTACTTCATATGATTTTAAAACATCTATTACTTTGTTCCTGTGCACCGAGTCAAATGCATGGGTAAAATCTATAAACAAGTTGTAGAGTCCAATATTAAATTCATAGCTTTTTTCAAAAATCTGTCTTACTATGAATATATTATCTATAGTTGATCTGTTGGCTCGGAATCCCATTTGATATTCGTCCAGTTTGTATTCAGTGCATTCCAATAGCCTTTTATTTAGTATTATAGCAAGTATTTTATATGCAATGTTTAGGAGTGTAATTGGCCTGTAATTATCACAATTTAATCTATCTCCCTTTTTGAAAATTGGGCACACTATACCTTCATTCCATTGAGTTGGTAACTTTTCATCATTCCATACACTTAATATCAGCTTGTGCAACTTCTGTTTCAATGTTCTTCCTCCATTTTTAATTAATTCTGGAGGGATGTTGTCTGATCCGGCAGCTTTATTTGTTTTTAGATTTTGTATTATGTGTGTTATTTCGTTCCACGATGGAGGATGTAGTTCTTGTTGATTATTGTCATTCTGTTCTATTGGTGCCTGCATACTTGTTGTTACATTATTATTAAGAATCTTTTTAAAGTATTCCTTCCATCTATTTAGGACTAGTGCTTTTTCTGAGATGATGTTACCTTCTGTATCTTTACACATCATTGGCGATACTGTTTGCTGTTGTTTAAAGGATTGTATCTCTTTGAAAAATTTTCTTGTCTCATTTTTCTTATAATTAATTTCAATTTGCCTTATTTTATCATTCAACCATTTCTTCTTCTTCTCTCTACACATTTTATTAGCTTCTTTCCTTTTTACATTATATAATTCTTGGCTGACCCTGGTCTTTATTTGCATTGCTCTCCTTCTTGCTTTGTTCTTTTCTTGAATAATCCTTCTGCAATCTTCATCCCACCATTCATTTTTGGGGGTATATCTTTCTTTTTGTATAACTTCTTTAGCTGCCTCATTTATCGCATTCTGTATGTTACCCCAATCTTCGTTAACACCTTTGCTTCCCTGGAGATTTTTCAATTTTTCATGTAATACTGCTCGATATTCCTTCATTTTTTTCGGGTTTTGTAGGTTTGATTTATTCCATTTGCTTTTTGGCGAAGATTTTATCTTATACATTGCAGGAATAGTCTGTTTTAGGATTACTCGCACCAATATGTGGTCAGAGTCAATATTTGGGCCTCTTAAAGATCTTACATCATTTATCAAATCCTTTTTCCTGCTGTTAATCAAGACATGGTCTATCTGATTAATAGTACTTTGGTCAGGTGATATCCACGTTCCTTTATGTATTCGTTTATGCTGGAATTGGGTGCTCATAACCATCAGGTTATTTGCAGCTGCAAATTCACATAATATTTCACCATTCTTACTTGTTACATCATGTAATGTGTGACTACCTGATATTTTACTATATATTTTTTCTTTTCCCAACTTTGCATTAAAATCTCCTAATATAATCATTATATCACTTTTTGGAACACTGTCTATCATATTTTGAATATTTTCATAAAAGTTTTCTTTTATTTCATCTTCTTTATCTTCAGTTGGTGCATATGTGTTGATTAGGGTTATATTATTATACTTGCCCTTAATTCTCAGTTTACACAATCTTTCGTTGTAAGGCACAAATCCTATTATGTGATTTTGTATTCTTTTTTGTACAATGAAACCTGTACCAGCCAGTCCTCTTTTATCTCTTGCACCACTATAGAATACTGTGTAGTCCTTTTTATTTATTACACCATATCCACTCCATCTGGTTTCTTGCAGAGCTACTATTTCAATTTGTGTTTTCTTTATTTGTTCAGACAATTCTTGCATCTTTCCTGGTTTCAGAAGTGTCATTACATTCCAAGTTCCTATGTTTAACGTATTCCTAGTCCTTTTCACATGCTTTTTTCGGCATCCATGAATCTGTCCGGCTCTTCCTTGTTGAGAATTTTTAGCGGGTGGTATTTTTATGGTGCTAGGGTGCTGGCCTCGCGCCCAACCCCCATACCTTGGAGGACCAGGAATTTTTTTTTTAGGGTTGTTTCCCTTAGGAAGATTGGCTTCTCTATGCCTATTGAGCTCCTCCCGCCCTTGGTTTTCTGTTAGGGTTTTCCTTCCCTTAGCCTTTAGAGATCCCTCTCTTTCCTGCAAGGCAGCAGGGGCAGTGCTTATTTAATGGCGGCACTTACTCGCCATGTCTCAGTGTCGTCGCTGGATTTTTGTGGTTTTTAAATGAGAGTTATCCTGCCAGAAATAACTCTCTCCACATCCTGTTGACACTGACGCTCCTTGTCCGCAACTGCTTATTTGTCGCAGCTAGCCTACATATCTGTAGGCCGTTCCCCTATCCGCAACCTGGGGATGCGCTCGGCAGCATAGAGCTCTGCTCCTGGGAATGTTGCCCAGTACCGAGCTACTATACACTGCTATTACAAATAATGTTACCATGTTCTTGTTTGTAATAAAAGGAGAATTAAAAAAAGAACACCTCCTAAGGAGGCTCGAACCTGGGACCGCAATCAATGCTTTCAAGAACTCTAACCAATACACTACGCCCTTTGCTTCCTTTGGAGCAACAGTTGTTAATTATTCTGTCGCGTCAATATTGTAAACGTTATATTGCAAACAGAAGTTCAATACTCTTTTATAGCTCTGTACTTCTAGAATTACTCTATACACATGCATTTGAAAATTAACTCTGAATTTATTTCTTCGTTGTTAGTATATCTAAGCTTGTGAATATATGTTATTTGTAATTTTATAACGGTTACATGAACATCTACGAAATAGTTCCTTATAATAACCTCCGGTTGACCAATTTGCCAACACAAACAAATGGAATACAGATTGTCTTCGAGCATATATTGTTAAAAAGGAGCGGATACACGTATTATTATCCCAATACTTATTCAATAAAGTTTCTTGGTTGTCAGAAATTATCACTTAAACTATTGCATGTTGAGCTAGTGCCCACCTAGCCGCCTCTGATGAAATCTATCATTTTCAGATTCTCTTTAAAAGTCGACTCTGGCCACTAGTAACTTGCTGGGTTCAGACACTGTGCATCTACGCAGTGTTTTGCGATAAGAAGCGGCCTTGAATAGCGTGAGTGAGTCACTTTGAACGCGAGCAAGCTAAGCTACCAAGTTTGTCTGCCTTTGAAAACCAAGTCATTTTTTTCAAAGTTTCCGAACGCGATTGTTATTGTAGAAGTATATATTCTTTTAAAAAGAGCAAGAAAGAAAATTAGACCAATGTTCTCCCGTCGTTTAAAACCAAATATTATATATTAAACGAAAAGTTCACGATTGTCAATAAACCTTTCTGAGCATAAGGTGGATGTAAATAATAAATTTAATACAAAGATTCTCCAAAATTTCTCTCCCACTGTCTACGTCAGGCCAGTACCCAGGGGGGGGGCATGGGATCCATGCCCCCCTCGAACCCTGAAATATTTAAATGTGAACCTATCAATAACTACGAAATCTGTAAAAATTTCAATTTTGTTCTTACATAAATGAATCTATTTCTTGCGCAAAAGTCTTCAGGCTGCAATATTGGATGGTTTTAGTTCTATAATGCAAGGCTAGCAGACGTCCGATTCACCGATTTATACCGCGTTTGTTACAACCTGTCCCGGTTCCCGCGCTAGTTGCTCCCTGGCTTTTCTCGGTGCTGGGGAAAGTCAAAGCCAGGCAGCCAATTAAAATACGCAACGTCGCAACAGCGTCTACGTAAGCGCCTCTCTTCTGGCTCTCATTCGCTCCTCGCTGCCCAGCAGACGATTTTTTCCTCGTTTCTCATTGGCACCGAAACTCTCGAGCGCTCCATAGCGCGGGAAAGGGGACAGGTTGTAACAAACGCGGTATAGTCAGGACAGTGCGTTACTTTCAATCCCTGTCCCGACTTTTTCGAACTGCAATCGTGATGCGAGAATGTCTCTTTGTTATTGTTTTTTCTTAACTCACAATTAGACATGTTCTTTATTGTAATAATGATTCCTAGTACGCAACATTTAATTTATAAATATATTATTTTCTAAACATAGAATTATTATGACTTTTCAACTATTTGAACTATTTTGTAATATCTCTCTCTCTCTCTCTCTCTCTCTCTCTCTCATATATATATATATATATACACATACACATTTGGGTCTGGCCCCTCCCTCAAAGAAATCCTGCGTACGGGCCTGGTCTACGTCAATGACAGAAATGCAAGCAATATTTTTATTTATATTTAACCCAATTAAAGGAATGTGGAAGAATTTAAAAGAAATAAGAAAGAGCGGAACTACTGTTGCTCTACCTTAAAAATTCTTGTTCTTCGAGAAAGAAAAATAAGAAGGATTTACTCCAGCACCTTAACGCAGGGTCCCACGAGTCTCTCTTGACTAATACTGTCAAATGTGAAGAATAAAATTTTTCGCCTGTTTACGTCTAACGTTGCGCAGATTTGGTAGTTCGCAAACGGTGTAATTATTTCGTGTTACCTCACGCAACAGCAAATACATTTCATAAGACTGTTCTGATCACGAGACTTGCGTCAGTAAACAAGCATTTCGTCTGTTGCAGTATCACAGTAAAAGCACATCGTCCTGCAATATTCAAGCCTCTAGATATTTTTCATTAATAATGTCTATTCACAATAATAAGTTAGAAAAACTAACTCGCATTTTCAGAACTACCAATATTCTCGTTTTTCTTCATCACTTCGAAAATTATTTCTCGAAGATATCTGCTATACTACAAGAAAGCAATCCAAAATTAAAGTAAAGTTCAACTACATGTATACCCAACTTCATTTACAATATTGGAGAGACAGAATACTTAAAAATTGTTGTTTCAATCAAAAATAAGGGCGTGGTGTAGTAGTTAGAGTTCTTGAAAGCATTGATTGCAGTCCCAGGTTCGAGCCTCCTTAGGAGGTGTTCTTTTTTTAATTCTCCTTTTATTACAAACAAGAACATGGTAACATTATTTGTAATAGCAGTGTATAGTAGCTACATTGTTCTGCAAATGGAATTTATAAAAAAATAAACAAATAAATGAATTGACACACGTTCAAAGGGATATTTTCATGTATAAGATCGTGAATTATGATACTCTAACGATAACTGTGTACTGCTTCAAAGACATTGACAAATATTAATGAAATAACTATTTATATTTGTGGCAATTCAGGACATACTAATTTTACCCCTTTTCCCACTCGAGTTCAATGCAAGGATACCTCCGCAAATATCGAATGAAAAGTTCTCATCATGCGCAATTCTCCATTAAATGTTTTCGCCGAGTCGTACTACCTTCGTTTTCTTTGTTACAAACAAGTATTGTTTGCACATTACATGTAGGAGGAGAGTTGCATCTACGTTTCACATTGGTCAGCTCCTTCTATTTACTTTCAGGAGCGAAAGCTTGTAGGGTAGTGTTTAACGTTCAGGACTGTCAATCTGATGGTCGTAGGTTCAAACCCTTCGGGTGGCAAAAAATTTTCGTAAGTTTTAGACCTATCCCATTGTGTTCATTGTTCACCCCGTGTGAAACGGAATGATTCAGTTTGGAATTAACGATGGGGTGACGGGAAATATTAAATTACAAAATCTCCATTTCAACGAACCGAGAACTGGACAAAAATTGGATAATTCTTATAAATATTAAAATTACATTCATGTTTTTAGTGGTATAATCGCAGGTAAAATCAAAGATCTTACATGAACTAAGCCAAAAGGCATTTCGCACCGATTTAATACATTCTCCAACACATTTCAAAATGTTATTGAATGTTTCATGTCGATAATTTGACCAATGTATCAATTCTTGACGCTGGGACGATATTTTCTGCAAATACCTCTTCTCTTCAGTCCCTTCTGTTCTTCTCTTCTCCTTCTCCTTCTTCTCTCCCCTCCTTCGCTCTGCTTTTATCTCATATCGCCTTCCCTACTTTTCTCGCATCTTATCTCCATCCCACTCATCTCCACTCCTCGTATCTCCTCTCCTGTCTTAGATTTCCGACTTCACGCACTTTTCTCCTCTTCTTTTCGTTCTTCTCTTTTTCTCTCCTTTACTCTACTCTACACTCTTCTCTCATCTCGTTTTCCTTCTCTTTTCTCTCCTTTGCTCCATTTTCCTCATCTCTCCTAGAATATTTTTCCATTCTCCTCACTACATCTCCTCTCCTCGTCTATCCTCTCTTTCTTCTCTCCTCTACTTTTCCTCTTCTCCTCTCGCTTTCTCTTTCTCCTGTCCTTTGTCACCTCTGGTTTTCTCTCACCTCTTTTCCTTTCTGTAGACTCATCAGCGATGAAATACTAGAAAACCTATTATTTTTCTTTCAGAAAGAATTTTGTCACTTGCGATATAATAGTGATATTTTTAATACTTTTATACACTAATACTTGTTTTTATTTCTTTCGCGTATTTTATAAATATTTATTGTGCATGTGGCAACCTTGAAATTGAGCCTAACTCTACACGCAACCCACCAACGCCTTGTGTAAATTGGGTTGCCTAGTTTAAAATGTCATTGTCCTAAAATTTTTGAGAGACACTGTACAACACGCACCATGGTTTGTTACGAGTGTACTAAAATGTTGGAAAACATGCACGTTATACATTTATAATTATGGTACATTTTATTTTTCAAGCCTAAAACACAAGACTGTTGTATTTTTGAGATACTTTTCGTCTTTTAAGCCCAGAATATATTGACATTCACGAAAAAAGCCACAATTCGTATTTTGTCCCAAATTCGCGTTATTTTGCTCTATTGAATGTATTAAAACTGTGTTTTGAACATGTGACTGTACATACACAAACACTTTTGGGCAACATTTAACATTTTTTGGTGATATCGGGTTTGCGAAAAATCAAGGTCCCTAATCATGAATTGATGAAACGTCCATGCTTTATGAAGGATTCGATCCTACGGCCTCTGGCTTCGCAGTGCTAATCACACTGCAAGGAGACAGGCGTTAACTCCAGTTTTAAACCCTTTCAAGAGGAGACTGGACTGCTTCTACGTTCCTTCCTTACTTTCTTTTGTCTTCTTCAACGTTATCCATCTTTGGGTCGTTCATGTTTCTTCTATTTTCTCTCAAGTCATGTTTAACTGTGGAAATATCTTTATCACTACTCCTATGCATCGTTCATTGATTATTTTTTGATTATTTTCCAATTTGACTCTATCATATAATTGGCAGGCACCTTCATTTACCTCTTCCAAGATACCTTTAGGTCAACAACTACATTGCTTGTGAACTATCGATACGAAAATCTATATGAATTTATTAAGACTGTTAAGTTTAGAATTTAGATTTAGGTTTTATAGGAAACTCAATAGTAAGACACGTGGAAAATTATCGGAAATCTACATGAATTTATTAAGAATGTGAAGTTTGCAATTTAGATTTAGGTTTTATAGGAAATTCAATAGTATGACGGCCGACGAAAATGATCGGAAATCTACATGAATTTATTAGGAATGTTAAGTTTAGAATTTAGATTTGGGTTTTATAGGAAACTCAATAGTATGACGGCTGTCGAAAATGATGGGATATCTACCGGTATATGGATATATTGAGAATGATAGCTTTAGAATTAGATTTAGGTTTTATAGGAAATTCAATTTTAAGATGTCCTTATAAAATTATTGGAAATCTACATGAATTTATTAGGAATGTGAAATTTAGAATTTAGATTTAGGTTTTATAGGAAACTCAATAGTCAGACGGCCGTCGAAAAATATCGGAAATCTACGAATTTATTGTAATGTAAAGTTTGGAATTTAGATTTAGGTTTTATATGAAACTCAATAGTAAGATGGCCTTATAAAATTATCGGAAATCTACATTAATTTATCGAGATTGTAAAGTTTGGAATTTAGATTTAGGTTTTATAGGAAACTCAAAAGTAAGATGACCTTCGAAATTGATGGGATATCTATATGGATATATTGAGAATTTTAGGTTTAGAATTTAGATTTAGGTTTTATAGGGAATTCAATAATAAGGCAGTCGTTGAAAATGATCGGAAATCTACATGAATTAATTCAAAATGTTAAGTTTAGAATTTAGATTTAGGTTTTATAGGAAACTCAATAATAAGAAGGCCGTGGAAAATTATCAGAAATCTACATGAATTTATTGAGAATGTTAGGTTTACAATTTATTTTCATAAGTTCGAAAGCGAGGTTCCAGACTGGAAATCTAGAGTGAAATAAGGGGAAAAGTATAGTTAGGTTCAGCTTAGGTAAATTATAAGTTACTTTAAGTAAAGGTTTAAGATAAAAACAACGATAGTTTAAAGTATTTGTGATATGACTCAAGTAGTTTGTAACATGACGTCCATTCTGTCGACACTACAATCATCCATCTTCACCATTATCTGAGTTTCAAGAGGCAAGAAGAGACAAGGGGGAACGGCGACGAGGCTGGTCCTAGACATGCTGTTACAAAAAAACTATCTCCACATACAACAGGGTTTATATGTTACCGCTATTTCCGAGGTAGTGTATGGGATTTTAAGGGTGGTCTCCGGCCGTTCGAGCGGCTAGAGACCACAATAGTGATTAAGAGTGATCTCTGGCTGCTGTACGGCGGCCGGAGTCACAGTAGCTAGCAGACTAGGGCCATTGTAGATAAATCCCAATTCCGTCTTTATTATAGCTCATAGCTTTTGGATTTCTCTTTTTGTGTGTGTCTGTGTGTGTATGTGTGTGAGTGTGTGTGTGTGCATGTGTGCGTGCGTGGGCCTCTCTCGTCCCTATCGGCACTTACTACGGAGGGTTGATCCCTAGATCTTCTTCTGCTGCACCATCACTACGGCGTCCGGGAACGCTGGGGGGGCTCATTCCCACGGGGAGGGGGGATTCGGTGGGAAGGCGGGCGGAAGGCATGGAGGTACCCCACGCCCCCCTCCGACCTGGGCTCCCCCATTGTCCAGGATCTCCTCAGGAGTGTTGGTTTTCCCCTAGGGGAGAGGGCTCAAAGGGCTCCCGGGGGTCCTCAAAGGGGCCCAGGGGAGCTTTGAAAGAGCCCAAGGTGTCCAGAGGGTTGAATTGGATCTCAAAGGATCCAGGAAGCCCTCAGAGCTCAGGGTGGGAGATGTGGTTAGTCTGCCTCTTAGAGAGTGGTACTCCAGTGTCCGCGGAAGCATTGTAAAAAAATAATAAATACATTAAATTAGTAAATAAATAAATAAAAAAAACTTAGGCAGCGATCTGCGTCAAATTTGGAACCTGCGAGGATCAAGGGAAGCAGCATGAACAGGTAAGTCTTGTTGTTTTGTGGAATATTTATATCGAACGGGTATAAATTCAATAGAAGTAAAACAGCAGGTAGAAATTAAAGTAGTCTCATTGGTGTTAATGTTAGTTGAGTTTTTAATAACATTCGATTCATTTATATTTTAGAGTAACATTGGTATTCACTATAACAATCACACAAAATAATCCTACTCTGTATCTCTTCTATTTACCGAGCTTTGTAACCTTCTCTTGGCACAATTAGAATTATATTCGTATACATAAAACACTCATTCACAGAACTATGTTATACATATTACTGTTAACACGAACCAAATATCACATGGTCACTTGGCTTGGTCCCAGCTGCAAAGGGCATACAGGCGATTCAAAGTAGGTATACAGTTACATTTCTTGTTTTATCTCCATGAATAGGACATTCTGATATGAGCAGTTTGGCTATATAGATAGAGATTCTTGTAATATAGTTTTAAATTGGTCGTTCCTAGTGTTGTAAATTTCTTAGAAACGAAAGGCTTGGGGCAAGAGTGACAAGCCACACTTCTGGCGAATTAATATGTCTTATTGATTAATTCGTTCTTGATTTATCTAACACTATGATTGTTACAATAATTAAAATAATTTGTTGGGGGTATGAGAACTTGCAGGCTTTTTCAAAATCGATTTTCTCAAAGTGTGCGTTTCCCACAAACACATCATTAACCGTTTGTTTTTCGTTAAGTTCAATGCAGGTGTACGACCTTTTCAGGAAATCGCGAAGTCGAGAACGAATAATGCAGTGGTGCCTTTGTCCATGCTGATACTCTTATCCGGAACCTTTGGTAGCACGATTGTGTGTCGATTACTATAAATAGAGCTGATAGAGCAAAGTAACATTCAGGAATGTATAACTAAGAACCGTATACCTACTTTTGCAACCTCTGTATATTAGTTTCTGACCATAGAGGGACACGATTGTAATACCTTTGGACATTGTTCACTCTATAACCATATTTCGTGATTAGAAGGTACTTCTTTAGGGTGCATTTCTCGTTACAGAACAAGCTGAAAATAATTTAATGTGTATTCAATTGTTATTCTTTCAGTGTCAAGACAGAACACCCACAGCAAGAAATCGTCCCGAAACTCTGGACCTTCAGCTCATCAGGTGCGGAAGGGGTACTCTTTGGAACAGCAAGCAATAAATACTTTAGAGAATATCAAAGTGTCTATGCTTTAGTCTCCACATTTATTGCTTTAGACCACTGAACTCTATAACATGACAGCTCGGTTCGATCTTAATTGCCTTGAAAAAAATGTGCCATGAGTTCTCTAGAATTTCCAGAGAAAAAGTGAAAAGTGAAGATCCATGAGTGAAACAAAACTGCAGCTACTGTAGAACTTATACAGAAGTTTTCTCGCGTGCTTATTTGCTAAAAGGCATCAATAATTTTAATTTATCTATTAAATGTAAGGGTGTCTTGGATACCAACGAGTAATATTTCCACAAATTAAATGTGTGAATATTCCAACTCGGCGTATGGAATTAAAATCGTCTAAATATCCAATTTTATCTGTAAGTATCCTCGTTTAATGAAGTATTTTTAACGGTTCCGTGTAAGCTTAAATTTCGTTACCTAAAATTTTATAATCGTGACAAATTTTTCTGAAGGAAGTTCTTGCTCTTTGTTTCCAGCGCCTTGAAGACTCTTGATCACTTTTTCAAACGTTTCTCTTGTGTAACTAGCGATCGAATATTTGAACACATAATTTATCTTTATAATACTAAAAGCAACATAACTAATGGTGGGTAATTACAAATCGCAATAAGAAATAAACAGTTCTCAAGCCACGACAGGTTATTGAAACTTCAAATTGAAGGAAAAACAAGAATAAAGCAATGATGTGCCGTGTACAATATTAATAATCATAAAATGTACAAGTTAAGGGCATTGCTTTGCTAAATTGTAAATTGTTGACGTTGACGACATAGACGTTTGAAATCTTGTTAATTGTTAATCTTTGGAGTTACGTT
Source organism: Lepisma saccharinum (assembly GCF_977018435.1). NCBI lineage: Eukaryota > Metazoa > Arthropoda > Insecta > Zygentoma > Lepismatidae > Lepisma > Lepisma saccharinum. Next base: position 61,832,601 of record NC_139249.1, read on the forward strand.
ACTTATAAGGGTTTATGAAAGTAAAATTTAAATTCATTTGATCAAATACTTGGAAGCCTGTTATATATGACAAAAATCTGGGTTCGTTTGTTTCTTTTCAGCCATTTCAATTGTCTTGACACATTTAGTTTAAGTCTAGCGTATCTCGTTCCAGTAAGTCATGCAACTTAGAAATTGATTTGTGTCTAGAATATGGAGAAATTTTCAATCAAAATATCTTCCGCCAATGGAGGATGTAGTTAAATATCGTAAATTAAACACATGTAATTTACAATTTCAAGAGTGTGATCCAGAAAGGAAATTATGACACGAAAACAGTCCAAGTTAATGAAAATAGGGGTCAAATTAACCAATATTTGAAGTACTTTGTACAATTAAATCAACTTCGCCTCCCAGATGATTGAACCAAAACAAGAGAGTACAAATACCCAGAAAATGAATTTTCATCATCAAATGGCGTACACGAGAGAGGGGCTGGTGGGTGTATTGTAAACAGAGTTGCCAAACCTTATCACTAAGCTGAATCTTAAATGCAGCTAAAATGAATTTTAAGGAGCCAGAGTTTGGAAAGGCCGGTCGGTAATCTGCCTCTTAGGGTAATTTTAGGTATCAAGTAGGGGAAGGGGAAGGTAGCTAGTTTACCATAAACTTCAAAGTGAAGACAATTTAATATTCGTTTTCATCATCTAGATTGGCCTGTACCACCCACCTCTTTCGATAATCCACTTATGGTCTCATGAAATCAGAAATAAAAGATTCCCAGGTAGTCATCTTCACATCAGCCACGGCGCCATAACACTGGCTGCGGCCCACATAGACCAACTTTTGCATAAATATAATACATTTTGCATGCGATATTGTGGTGCTGGCTGTGTCGCCCCACCCACTATTACTTCCCCACCTATTTTTGTATAGCGCAGTGGCTGACGTGAAGATGACAATATTGGTGTCCGGTAATACTTTATTTTTTATTTCATACTAGCTGATTAGCCGGCGTTGCCCGGGTGTTTAATGAATTCTAACTATAGCGTAAAATGTAACTAATTTTATTTTCAGGTATTTAAAGGTATAAGTACAGTATACAAATTATGAAGTAATATCTTTTACAAATTAGCTATAATATAAATTTAACAACAATTGATGAACAACATTTTTATTCCACATCCAGGAGCAAGAATAAATAAATTAAACGGCATTGGGAGTGTTACTATTAATCTTGTCGGCACCGAAAAATATGGACTCAACACTAATATCGGTCGTTTTCGATTATTTTTACATATCATCCTATTCCCACCACAATCCCTAGGCGTGCCAGAGGTGTCTTGTAGTTAAACGGCATTGGGAGTCTTACTATTCATCTTAGCGACCCCGAAAACTATGGATTCCACACTAATATGGGTCGTATTACATGTCACTCCCTTCCCATCCCCACGCCTAGGGGTGCCAGAGGTACTTTGGAGTTGAACGGCATTGTGAGTGTCACTATTCAACTTAGCGACCCCGAAAACTATTCATTCCACACTAATATCGGTCGTTTTACATGCCACCCCCTTCTCACCCCCACCCTTAGGGGTGACAGGGGTGTCTTGTAGGTGAACTGCATTGGGAGTGTCACTCTTTATCTTAGCCACCAAGAAAACTAATGATTCCTCACTAATATCGGTCGTTTTCGATTATTTTTAGAAGTCACTTCCTTCTCACCCCCACCCCTAGGGGTGCTAGATGTGTCTTGGAGTTGAACGGCATTGAAAGTGTCATTCTTCATCTTAGCGACCCCGAAAACTATGGATTCCACACTAATATCGGTCGTTTTCGATTATTTTTACATGTCACCCCTTCCCACCCCAACCCCTAGGAGTGACAGGGTATCTCATCCCCACAGTATTTCTTTCCAGATTTTAAGTCATATGTGTACCAAGTTTGGTCATCGTGAATGTCACATATTAGCTTAGCAACTCCAAAAACGATGGATTAGGCACTAATCTTGGCCAATTTTGACATTTTAATTTTCACCCTTTCTCACCCCCCATCCCGATAGGTGATGAACTTGAAATGGAACGGCATTTGGAGTGTCACTATTCATCTTAGAGACCCCAAAAACTGTGGATTCCACACTAATATTGGTCGTTTTCGATTATTTTTACATGTCACCCCCTCCCCACCCCACCCCCGGGGGTGCAGGAGTGTCTCATCCCCACAGTATTTCTTTCGAGATTACAAGTAATAGTGTTCCATATTTGGTTGAAATCGCTCTACATACACACATACACACATACCAGGAGCGTATATTACAGGCTAGCTATTCTATCTTGGAAGCCTGAAGCCTAAAAAGTTCAATACTGAAGAAAAATCGATTAGAAACTGTGAATTAACATGATTCCAGAAATAAGATAATGGCAATTCTGAAGTTGGCAGAATTCTTAGGAGTTGGCAACCTGAATTCTTAGGAGTTGGCAACCTGAATTCTTAGGTGTTGCCAACCTGAATTCTTAGGAGTTGGCAACTAGAATTCTTAGGTGTTGCCAACCTGAATTCTTAGGAGTTGGCAACCTGAATTTTTATAAGTTTGCAACCTGACTACCGTTGGGATGGCAACGCGTCTTTCTTGAAGACGTCAAGAATGAGCCTAGTCTTCTCCCTTCCTCCATAGCCTAGGACCAGATGTCATAGTGAGCTAGTCCAGGTCTTAGAGTCAGCATACGCCACTGACACATACATATATACACACGTACATCCATTTTTATATATTAGATGACCATTGGTGGATTAGTGAGATGGGTGATGCCACCAGATCTAGACGGTGAAAACTAAGAGTAAATTGTCATCACTTTCAAGTTAACGGTAATAGCAGTGCCTCCCCCCTCCCTTTGACACCTAACATTACCCTAACAGGCACTGTATCGAGCTTTCGAAAAATCTAGCTCCTTGAAAGTCAGTTTTAACTCCATTTAAGGTACAATTTACCTCTTTTATGCGCATTAGGTTTGGCAACACTGCCAGAAAGGCCGTACAAGGCAAGGAGAAATGCATTACGCTTATGCGAGGATTATTTTATTTGTTCTCTTGGGAATATCAAACTTCCGATAGCATAGAGAAATATATCAACCGAAACAGGATGGGTTGAAGATGTGATTGATAAGCGGAAAAGTCAAGCTTCATTTGATTAGCCGTAACTTGAAGTGGAAGTTGCGTTTTTTCCATAAGGAATGCATGGGATTCTGAAAATTCTCATTCATCATCCCAGGTTCGATACCTGGTGGAGGCACATAGTGGTTCGGATCCCATTTTAAACTGTAGGTCCAGTTCCGGTAAGCCTTACTGTGCATAAAATAGACTTAAACACCAAGTCAATCAATCAATCAATTATTCATCATATTTTTTCAAATGTCGTATATAGCTTAATAATGAACTTTATAAAACCGCTTCCACTTGCAACATGTGGAGAAATTCACAGTCTCTTGTACAGTCAGAGAAAGAATTACCTGGGCCACGGGACCTAGAATTTCGTAACGTTTTAAAGCCTCTTGTTTATGCAACCCAAATAACAAAGTATTCGCTTAAGTTTGCCTGGAGGATCTGAGTTCTCGGGAAGGATTGAGCATTGATAGCATGAGTCACATGACTCATGCCCCAGCAACAACAAACAACAGCTGGGTGCTACGAGGCCTCCAGAAGAAAATTTCAGCAACTGTTTTCTTAACAAGATCGGCCACACGTTAATTGCTTAAGTCTAGTTTATGCATTGGACCTACAGATTAAAGTGGGATCCGAACCAAATGTTCCTCTATCTGGTATTGAAATCGGAAGCCTTTGATTACATGTCGAAGACGTTACCACTACGCCATCGGAGAGGCAATGGAACGCCTTGAGAAAGAGACGAGTGAAACCATATTTGGCGTAAATTTTAAAAATAAGACAATATTTTGCGGTCACAGTTTCGAACTGTGGTAGAGGCAGAGATTTTTTGTCCCATCGTCCAATTCACGAGTATATAATTTTTCCTCACCGAGACGATTAAGAGGAGTGGTAGAAGAAAAGCGAAGTAAAATAACTGAAACAGAAATAAAAGGAGAAAGCGAAACAAATTTTATCCATAATATTCTGCAGTCACTTCAGTCGTGTTCACGGAATGCTACCTTTAAAGAGAGCCACGGTGTCTCTCTTGTGTTTTCCCCTTCCTTTGTGCTCTCGATTCCCTCTGTCACGATTGGTCTAAAACTAATTAATGCGACTTTAATTAAACAATACAAACAAAGAAACAATGCACAATCAACTGCTCAACATTCCAATTTATTTCGAACAGGAAAATAATTGAGATGCTGTAAAATTAAGCAAGATGCAGTAATAAAGTGGGAAATCGCTACTGTATAGAATTAAATCGGTGAAGATGTTCGATTTGATTTGATGTTTGTTATTTAGTGTCGCTATTCTTTCACTTTTGACAAATAGCGACGATGAAGATGAGTAATGAATGATGATGATATGATGACATTGATTAAGGGACACTCACCAAGAACACCCATGGCCAAACCAAGATTCGAACCAGGAGCCCATGCTGTCGTAGCGTGCTGTGCTAACCACTCCGCCACGGAGGTCGGTTAGGAGTGGACATTATACCATATTTTGTGTACGCAATTGGGATTAATGAATGGAATGACTAGGCATATTATATTATTAATATATCACGTCATATTATTCGGCACGAAGTAACATCAGAGACATTCAATCTTGCATTTTTGCCTTTCAACTAATTTTTCGACTTGAGGTTAATCACATCAATAAGATAAATTATAAAAAAATGATAATGAATGCGGGATATTGACAGTTATTATTAATTATCTGACACAAGCAACATTAAGCAGACTAGTTGGGCAAGCTCATTAAGTGGTCTACGTTCGATCTCGTCAACAAAGTTCCCGGGTTTGAGTACCGTCCTTGTAACAGGTGTTTGAGTATTTCGTCGTTAATTTCATGTAATGGTCACTCGTCCGCGACTAGGAAGAAAAGTGATGTTACGTAACAAAAATAATAAAAATAAACATGATCGAAGAGTACTTATTTCATCTCTCACGAAATCTCCTACAAAACCGGGATATATGAAACATATGTATCTTCACATACGTTTTCGATTTCTATATTGCCCAACCTGCTATCGTGAATGGTTTTTGGGGCTATTTGTGTATGGTTATACTATCCAGAATTGTTTCTGAGGCTATGCGGTAATGTTTTTCAGGGCTATGCTGGAATTTTTCTGTTAAGAAGGTTGAAGCACTGCTTTGCCGTTTGAAATACAACGCTAGTCAATATTTGCCCGCCATTTTGCGTGTTCAGGAAGCGAGAAAAGAACAAACAATAATTACTCGATATGTCGACAATAGGTACTAATTTCGTTTAAAAAAGGCGAAATCCCTTGTTAAACGATCTTTCGCCATGCAGAATAAGTAAGTACGAATGTCAACAATTACAGAATAAACGAGTTACAGCCAATTCCCGGCTTTAACAGTTTTACCGAGAAAATATTTTGTATCTTTTGTTATACTATACTGAACCATGAATATTATATACACATCAATATAAAAAAATAATAAAAACATAAATAGGGGAAATGGAACTTTTGGTTAACCCTGTATTTGTATAACATGGCCTCCATGGTTAAAGGAGAATTCTAGTGTTATCGCACGTATAGGAGGGCCTGTATGGTCATAGAAGATATCTAGTGTTATCACACATTTAGATAGGATAATTTTTCTGTGCGAGCTTGGCAACTCCGCGAAAATAAGCGAGTTGGTAACGATGGGAAAAGATAGAGATTTTTTTCTCCCTTTCTGTTATCAAACAAATGAAATATGACTTTAATGTAAGTCTAAGTTTGTGATAGAGGTTCGAGTCTGTGAAAATGGAACTTCAAGTTGTAATTTTCTGGAAGTGTCTATTTTACATGGTTTTTTAATAGGCCTAATTGTGGACTTGAAAGTTATTTGTTATTAGAAGTGAAAGGTTCAGGATTCGATAAATACATACGTGATAGGTTTTGAACGCGAAAAGCGTAAGAAAGTGTGACTATCGAGTGCTACGATTGTGTTGTGACAGACATTTTTCTAGTTGTTTCAAAAGGACACCGGGAAACAATTAGATCGTCCCAACATGGAAGAAAGTAGTAATGAACTTAACGCAGCAAATGCTATGTTAGCTTTGGCTGACGTAACGGAAAACCAGAATGACTGGGCAGATATAAATGATCGAGAAGAAGTTGACATGACAGATCACAAAAGCAAACGTGTTCCCAAAAGGCAAAGAGAGGAAAACAATGAAGTAGGCCAGGAAAAAGTAGCTAAATCACCCACATCTGCTATACCTAACTTTAATTATTCTAGAGATCATTCGGGACCATATATTGTTTTATTAGAAGGAGTGGATAAAAATATTGGCAAACTAAATGGGGGAAGTTTGGGCAATTTTTTTCGTAAAAACGAAATCCCAGTTGATCTAGTAGAGCAATGTGGACGAAATCGGGTGAGAGTCACATTTGCTAGTGCACAAGCAGCCAACACGTTCGTTAATGACCGAACACTACACACACAACTAGCCGTACTGGCCCGCGTACCCCAAACTTTAGTTCAAAGAGAGGGTTTAATTTTTGGCGTGGCCATAGACTTAACAGAAACAGATATTCTGGAAGGAATTGATGCTGGTCCCATACACGCAATAAGTGCCAAACGACAACAAAAGAAAATTTGGAACTCCGATGCGAATTTCACACTCAGAGATTCCACTGTAGTGTGTGTCATTTTTCGCGGAAACAGACTTCCAGAAAAAATTATATTAAATCTCGAAATCAAGGACGTACAACCTCGTATTAGACCTGTCTTGCAGTGCAAATGCTGTTACAGACTGTCTCATGGTGCAAATCAGTGCAAATCGAAAGCAAATTGCCCACAATGTGGATCCCCAAAGCATGGGGAATCTTGCAACAAACCACCCCAATGCATAAATTGCAAAGAACAACACAATGCTCTAGATAAGAATTGTCCAGCTAGGAGGGAAGCTCATGCCATACATACACGTATGGCAATAGAAAATATTTCTTACTTTGAGGCTAGCCACAAAATACGGGGTACATATGTAGCCCCTCTCACAAAGGCGGAGGTATTACGATCACTACACGATCCACATACATACCCAACCTTACCTACCCTGGAAGCAGGTACCTCTTTTGGGGGACCACCGGCCTCTACAAGAAGAAACACTTATTCCAACATCGTGAGACAAGAACCTACTACAAATAATACAGCTAACTCTACCCAGGACTGTACACCTCTGGTGCGCCCTACACGTGGAAGAAGATGTAAGAAGAAAAATAATAAGAAAACCTCTGACACCTCGGACTCTTCTACCAGTGCCTCAGATGATGATATTTTCCATCCCTCACCCCCAATAGGATCCCGAGCCTTTCCTCCGCCTCGTAGTACAGGAGCTGGTGCACTTGGGAGAATTCCACCCAAGAGTACACCAGAAAGTATCACGATTCGTACGGACGAGAAGGTTCAAGGTCAACAAGGCCTAACAGAGATTCGTTCCGATAACACTTTACCCCCTATGCGGACATATGGTGCCAGAGACACATTATCTCCCGAACAGCGATCAATATATCGTTCTCTACTTGATCTTATTCCGGATCTATGGGCCTCTGTAGTTAATATACCAGAAATACACGAACAGGAGAAAATAATTAGAAGAATACAAGAACTTACGTCCCACCTCTTGTCTATTATGTCGGGTCGTTAATACGCCCCGATATCTTTCATATTTATCTCTATCACCTCCCCTCCCCTATCCTAAAAACATGTCCTTGCCTGTTACTCTACAATGGAACGTGCGCAGTCTATCGGCACGTAAATGCGAAATTCAAGATCTGTTGGCGGATTACCGTCCACAACTTATCTGTCTACAGGAGGTGAAAGGTACTCATCATGAGAACTATCGGTTACCCCACTACATAATGTACGGCCCTCCCTTTAACCAAAATCAACGGGGAGTTGCTGTATATGTCCATGAAAATATACCCCATTCCGTAATTAACATTCCACATTCCCTCCCAATAATAAAAAAATACCAAGGTGAAATAGCTGCCGCCCGAATTAAATATGCTCATTATTTATTTACGCTTATATCTATGTACCTTCCACCACATCCTCTTTCTCAGAATATCCCACTCTCAGCCTTGAACGAACTTTTTACAATCATTCCGGGCCCATATTTGATAACAGGAGATTTTAATGCACATAATCACATATGGGGTAACTCTCGGACGGATAGGCTGGGAACCACAATAGAAAATTGGGTTACTGAAAATAACCTTATTATTCTGAATGATGGTTCCCCCACACATTATCCTCATAACGGATCCAGCCCGACGAGTATAGACCTCACTTTAGTATCACCACATATATTCAATAACATCAATTGGTTTAACGACATGGATTTAAGAGGGAGTGATCATACCCCAATTTTCCTTTCTTTACCGGCTAATTTATCGACTACAAGCACAACTGTACCTCTGGTTCGTCGCTGGAAACGCGATTCCATAAAGTGGGAAAATTTCCGCACTTCTTTCCTCCGTTTATATTATAGTGATGATTCGGCTTCAGTAAGGACCATTACATATACCCAATTCTTGCAAATGCTAACAATCGCACTCGATGACAGCGGAACGAGACAAAAGTTTTACTCTTTTGACCGTTTTCCAAAACTCTATTGGTGGAACCCAACCTGTGCCGCAATTAAAAAAAGAAATAAAATATTAGCAAAATTATACGCCAGATATCCTATGCCGGATACCTGGCGAGAACTAAAGAATGCCCAGGCGATAGCGAAAAAAACATATATCAAAGCTAAACGTCAGGCATGGAAATCATATTGTCAGTCTCTTGACCTTAACGTGCCAATTAGTATAATTTGGCGGAAATTCAATTCTCTCCGACATCCCCATGTTTCCCATCCACGTCCAATTGATACTTCCTGGGAATCAGATTTTATGGATCTTCTCACCCCCCCATCCGTTCCTATGCCTTCCCCCTTTTATGACCGTGAACCTACCGAATTTACTGATGACTTCCCAGCTATTTCAGTTGAAGAACTAAAAAATATCCTTGATAAAATCAAATCCACGGCACCTGGCTACGATGGTATTACCTATGAAATTCTAAAGCACTTACCAGTTCAAGGGTTCGAAATTCTTGCTGCGATTTATAATTATGTATATCGCAGAGGAAAAATACCACGTGGCTGGACCCAACATATTGTGATACCTATTTTAAAACCAAACAAACCAACCATGCAAGCCTCTTCATATCGACCTATAGTTTTGATACCAGTTATGGCTAAACTATTCGAACGTACCCTCCAACATAGAATCGTTTGGACACTAGAAAAACGCCAATTTTTCCCATCCACACAATTAGGATTTCGCATCGGTCTTGGTAGTCAGGATTCTATTGCTACACTCACTGTTGCTATTCAAAATAGCCAACTCCTGAGACAATTTTGCTTCAGCTTATTTGTTGACATCGCTAAAGCATATGACTCCGTTGACATTTCAATATTATGCAATCTTTTTGATTCAATAAACATTCACCCGATTGTGGCTAAAATAGCTTGGAATCTATATCAGGAACGTATTCTGGTCTTCTGGTTTCATAATGATGTGAAGGGCCAGAGACTGGTTCGGAGCGGAATACCACAGGGCTCCCCTTTGAGTCCCCTCCTCTTTAACATTTACACCAAATATATACATCAAATACCAAGTGCCACTCACAACATCATTCAATATGCTGACGATTTTTGTTTTTATCAAAGTACATCAGACACCACACAAGGAATTTTAGAATTGCGCAACCTGATTCATACTCTACGTGTTCAATTATTATCTCGCGGTTTATCTTTTTCTGCCGAGAAATAAAAAATTATAATATTTAACCCTTATACATCAAACCGACACCCTAACAATCTGACACATATACTACAGATTCCGGTAGTATCTTCCTGTACTTACCTGGGGGTTTCCTTTGATAGAAAATTAGATTGGAAAGTCCATATTAACAAACTGCTAGCAAAAGGAAAACAAATAATCAATATTCTAAAAGGTTTGGCGAACACGAAATGGGGTGGACACCCCTCCATTATGACTTTGTTCTACAAAAATTGCTTTCGCTCTTTATTCGAGTATTCGGCACCCGTTTATGGTGGGACGATTGATACTTGGGCCGATAAAATAGACATTTTACAGAGACAGGCACTCCGTGTTTGTCTAGGATTAATGAAATCTAGTCCAAATATTAGTGTCTACAACGAGAGCGCTGAACAGGCCCTTTCATTTAGACGCCAGTATTCTACTACGAAATTTCTATTTAAAATATGGGAAAGACACACCCATCCTTTCAATAAAGCATTTGCAATACAACGACAACTGGGTGAAACTTTATCCTTGGATAGAGAATGTTCTAGATATTATTTTTTGTATTGTTACAACATAGATAGAGAAGCATATCACGTAAGTTACACTATAGAAAATCCCTTGATTTACACTTTGAAGATTCCTACCGAGTCACCTGTCAATGTCAATTATGTTGATTTCGGTCGACATGAATATTATAAAGAAATTTGGCCAGACTATGACTTCATATACACTGACGGATCAAAAGATGACGAACATGTCGGCTGCGCATTCTACGCACCCTGCCAAAACATAGTCAGACAATTCTCCTTACCGCAAGACATGTCCATATTTTCGGCAGAATGTTATGCCATACACCAGGCATTGCTCTATGCGCGTGGAGCGGGATTTAAAAAAACTCTAATTCTAACTGACGCAATGAGTGTTTTATTTACACTCGATCGTTGTGGAAAAGATGCATACCGCATGCCCATTCTCCCGTCCCTGATCTTACAAACTACATTAAATCTCCGCCAAAATGATCAACGAGTGCAATTTACGTACGTAAAAGCTCATAGCAATCTTAATATATATCAGGATTTAGTGGACCAATACGCAAAAAAGGCAAAGAACACTCCTTTTCCTACTCCCCTTCGTTTATCCTATACTGATCTTCTACCCCGAGTTAAAATGAAACTTAATTCCCAATGTGAAGCTCGGGCACTTAATCAAATTGCAAATACGACCACTTATAAATGGTACGCAGAAAAAGTAGTCAGTCGACCCTGGTTTCATAAACTAAAACTTCCTCGTGAAGTGATAACTTTCACACTTCGCCTACGAACGGGACACGTTTGCACAAACGAACACCTAGCAAGACTGCATCAAAATCCCTCCCCTGCTTGTGATTGCGGAGAAAACAAACAAACGCCAGTTCATCTCTTCTTCCATTGCCCGTTAAGAAGCAAATACAGACACGCTCTTTTTAACTGTTTACACAGACCCAAAATACAATTTCCCATATCCATACCATCCCTATTATCGTCTCCTTCACCGCGTACGATGTGGATATTATATAGTTTTGCCAGACAGAATGGTATTCAATTTTGAAATTTGTGTGTATGTTCAAGCTTCTGATCAGTACTAAAATACAGTGAAGTGTAATATTACAATATCTTTACGACCACAACTTACTATGACTTCGATTCAATGGTACTTCTGCTCACAAGTGTACTACATCGCAGACCTTTGACCAAAACTGCCATATACCCGGCGGTAAGGGTCACGAAGAAGAAGAAGAAGAAGAAGAAGTTTGTGATATTTCAAGGCTTTATATGAGTAATGTTATGACTATTTCTTGTTTATAAACTGATGAGAATAGCAGAGCTGAAATTTAATTGAAAGATTTGCCTCTGCAAGGCTTGTGTAATGTAAGTAATCTCAGTGGAAGTGTCTTTTAAACGTGTTGAGTCACGTGTGTTTTAACTAGTTTCTAGTTTAAGCTATTACTCTTAATAAAGCGTTAATTATGTGATATTAAGACTGTTACTTAATACCAGCAAACCCTGGGTGTAGAAGAGTTCTAATACTCCTAGCCGGAGACGTAGCAAATTTAGAAACTTTTATTAGCCCTCATTAGTTTTAATCTTCAACATGTTCTGCTTGTGGTTCTCAGTCAATAATTCGAAATATATATGAAGTGTATATTAATTAATATAATTCTCATATTGAAATTATATTGGACATCTGTACTTCCGACTAAGGAACAAAAATCTCTGATTCTTAAATAAAGTTCGTTGATTAGCAATAGCTAGATAGTGTATAGAATCTACCTTGCTTTTCTGGCTCCCATCCACTCTTTATCCATCGTACACATAAGGAGCTTTCAGACAGAAGGAACACGCGACAGGCGACAAGCCATATGGGGGTTTACACTAAAGTGACAAGCGACAGAATCCCCTTCCGTTCCGTCTATGATAAAAGTATTCACCGCACGGGCAGTGTCAACAGATCGAGGCGATTCTACGCTCGATATTAAGAAAACGACCCAATTTGAGCGACACGCAAGCGACAAGAGATACGTGGTGCTTCGGTTAGGAAGGTTACGTTTACTGAGGGTTCGTTTCCAAGCGAGACATGTTGCTTGTCGCTTCTCTCCTGTGGCTTGTTGAATGTGACAAGCGACACGGAAGTATCACACTGAAGCAACGAACAACAGGGACACTTCAGTTTATAAGCAAGCATTCACCGCGCATGCGACGATACACGGTATCCAGAAAACGGCCTAAGCAGAAAAACATGCAAGCGACAAGCGAGACGTGCAACTTGTTGTATCGCTTCGGTTCGAAAAATTTCCTGTGAGGAAGATTTCACACCAAAGTTACAGGCGACATGCGACACGAGTCGCTTGGAAGCGAACTTTCAGTAGTCAATGCAACCTTTAGAACAGAAGACATACGAGAAGCTGCACGTGTTTCTTGACGCCTCAGTCCGTTGTTCACGGATGCGGGGTGAATGTTTTCCTTCAGACTGGAGGGGATTGTGTCGCTTGTGTGTGAATTACACCTGTCGCTTGTCGCTTCGGTGTGAAATTTCCCCAAGATAGCTTTCAGGTTGAAGCAACAGGCAACAAGCGACACAGAGTTTTCGCACCAAAGCGCCAAGCTTTCAGACCGGAGCGACAAGCGACAGATGTCGCTTTGGAACGAGCCAATCAACAGCAACGTTTCACAGTGTAGGGGCATGGGAGACCGCACAATCCTGCGTTCGAATGGTGAAATCTTGAAGCGACACGTGTTACGGGTCGCTTGGATGTGAAATCTCCCTTAGTCTATAAGCAAGCTTTCACTGTGAATTCACTACCAACAGACAGACACGACACTATGCACGCTATTAGAAAACGGGCCAGTACGAACGACACGCAAGCGACAAAGCAACCCGTGCTGCTTGTCGGTCGAGTCGCTTCCGACCGGAAGGATGCATTTATTACTGAGGGTTCATTTACAAGCTACACTTATTGCTGTCGCAAGTCGCTTATTACTCCTATGACTTCAGGCAATTTTTTGTTCGTTACGTCAAAGTAGAGTATCTAAGCTTTTTACTAGGTTTTTTAGAGCGGTGGTGGTGTAGTCGCTAGGGCGTCTGACTGCCAGGCGGGAGACCCGTGTTCGATTCCCAGAGTGGGTGAATAAATGTCGGATAAAGCAGCTCCGGGGATCCCAGCCTCATATCACATGTGCACATGGGCAATCCTGGATGGCAAAAGCGGCCGGAGTGTGGTCCTGATCGCTTCGCCTCCAAAATGACCTTTCCCCCACATCCCGTACATGGATGGCACTGTGCTATATGCACTTGGAAATTTGCCTTTACCTAGGTTATTAGTACGAAATCTTAGGAGTTTGCAACCAGCACTCGAGGCTGCTGTGGATTTTGAGAAGAGGGGTCGCAAATGAAAGAAGGGTCTGTTCGGGCGAGAAATTTTATGACGATTGTCGCCAGTATGGCTGGAACAGGGCCGTAGGAAACAATGGCAGTGACTACCTACGGATCGTTTTGCGCAAGGATGAATGGAAGAGAGCTCTTGGGGTAGGAATTTTGCAAGTTAAGATAGCTGGGACACGAGGCTAAAGTCTGGCAAAATTCGTTACGGACAACGTATGACGAATTTAGGACTTTTCGAGGGGGAATCTTGCAGATCTTTTTTCATGTAATAGAAGTTGATTTGGGTTTACAAAAGGAAATGCTTTATTCCGAATAAATAAATATTTGCTGCTGATTTACTGTTTTAAGTCCACTTTATGCACAGTAAGGCTAATCGGGACTGGACCTACAGTTTAAAGTGGGATCCGAACCACTACGTGCCTCCACCGGGTATCGAACACAGGACCCCTTGCCCAAATATTTGCAATTGATTAGTTATTTTGTTTATATATTTTTTTTCGAGACTTTCGAGACGAGACGAGACTTTCCACGAGCTGTCTCGTCTCGTCTCGAATTTTGAGAAGCCTGTCCCGTCTCGTGGGCAACACTACCAGCGTCCCATAAGCTGTACACATGCAATTATTTGTATCTGGCATGAGCCTCCTGAAGCCCTCCTGCGTACACAGCCACATACAGATCGTGTTACTGAACTAATTTTTGTTCATATATGTATAAGCAGTTTATCTTCAGAAGGTCTCCTGTGGCATTGTCTACCCACTAAAGTCAAACTATTATTCATTTTAAATATATGATGTCGCTCACATCTATACAAATATTGACATATGTTTATCGTATGTCATATATAGTCTACAGTCAATGAACGTATGAAAATTTTGCTTGTCTTAACCAACCAGCACTGTGTAGTATTCCGTAATAAATTTTGAATTTCTAAGTGTAGACGTGTCCATAAGCAAGGCTACAAACATCCTATTCTTATTTTAATGAATTAATGCTTGTAATTTTCATCTGCTCGAATTTTCCTGTTTACTTCTTATTATAATAGATTAATTCTGTTATGTAAACTTTATCCATTTAGTTCTTCATCAGAATTGTCACGCCAATGGGTATTTTATAATTAGAGCCCGGAAGTTTGGCAAAATGCCTCTTTTTATCTACTGCATATATTGATAAAATTTTTCCGGATATACGTTTCTTATGTTGTTTCGAATGTTTTGTAAGCCTTTTCATTTTGCCTATTTTGCCTATTTGGGACCCCACTGCCTATTTTCAATTATAATACCTTTTTTTGCCTTTTTCAATGAAATTTGACATTTTTTTAAAAAAAATATGTATATAAATTATTTTTCTCCCAAAAAACGTTGTTGGTATTTATTTTTCTTCCGTTTATTATGTGAATAATTTTCGCCTTATTTAAGTAATATTGAACTCACGCATGTTTCAACATTGCTGAAGGAGAAAAGTGTGAGAAAAAAGTATTTCATGCTGAGTCAGGATATTGCCTTTCGGTTAACATTTCTTGTGCATGATTGACTGCTGAAGTGGACAGGTTGATTTCGAACACAAAGAAAATATTTCTCAAATCTCCCTCTCGAACCCGAAAATTTCAGGAAGTTGCGATTGAGCTTAGTTTACCTCAGCAACCAGTCTTGACGAGATAGGGAACCTGGATATCAGCAGCTATATATTATGCTAACAACCTTCAAAAAATCAGTGAGGTGATCGATGGTCTTCCAGAAAATGAAGCGGCTTCAATTCGTGAAGTGAAAAAACTCCTGTGCTATTCAAGTTTACTTTTGCACATTATTGTGCATTGCCAGAGACAATTACAATTATAGCATCCATGAAAATCTTCGAGGAATCTATGCAGCAGATGATGGAAGTGCCAGGAGAAAAGGGGTGAGCTGTTGCGGAAAAGTGCTAACGGGTAGTGAGTGCAAATAAGGACTTGAAACAATTGAAAACAATTTGTGATATTCTAAAAGGTGAAAATGCTGTTACCAAAATGAGTCCAGCTACATTAGCTTGTTATATGTATGCTCCAATAACTTCTGTCGAAGTAGAAAGATCATTTTCTATTATGAAAAACATTCTCTCTGACAGACGACTATCAATGAATGTTTAGAACTTAAAAAGCACCTTGAAGTTATGTGCAATCAAGACGGAGAAAATTGAAATGCTCTTCCCAATTTAGATTTTAACATTTTGCCAGAAATTATAGATACCCGGTAGAGGCACAAGTGGTTCGGATCTCACTTTAAACTGTAGGTCCAGTCCCGATTAGGCTTACTGTGAATAAAGTGGACTTAAAACACCAAATCAACAGCAAATCAATCAACCAGGGAGCAAGGGACGAAAGCCCCGTAAATAGAACATTGATTGATTGAATTAAGTCCACTCTATACACAGTAAGGCTAATCGGGACTGTACCTACAGTTTAAACTGGGATCCGAACCACTATGCCCCTGGAACCTCTTGATTACAAGGCGACGACGCTATCATTATTTCATTGGGGAGGCCCCGTAAATAGAACAAAATTACTATTTACTATGGAGACATCAAATCTTAATTTCCTTACCAAACCACCACTTTACATGACCAACCCAACGCATACCGCACTGCAAGCAAAAGTACAGCTATTACAGAAATAATCTGAAACAGATATCAACCCATCATTCCCAGTTCAATTGTTGTCGCTTTCAAAAGCAACTTCTCGAAAGTTTCATCTCTATTTGATTTGGCAAAACTTCAATTCAATTATATCTAGCTTTCCAGAAGTGTATGTCGACCTTCGTGGCGTACTGGTTAGCATAGCGCGCTACTAAGCTTTGGATACCGGATTCGAATCCTCGCCAGGGGTTGAGTGTTCGTTGGGAGTGTTCCTTCATCAACTTAATTCTATCATACTCATCCTCGTCGTTACGATTAGCTAAAAGTGACAGAAAATCGAAGTTAAATAACTACAATGAAATCTCGCTACATACAATGGAGAAACTGAATAAGAGCAAACCTTTGCCATTATCTTTCCCCAGCCCGATCAAACAGAGCGGATCGTTCAGGCACTAAGCCCGGGGAGGGTTCGGGGACTGAAGCTCCACCCTAAATTCTACAAATTTATAATTTAAACACTGTATAGTGGAAATTAATTTTACTTCCATTAAACATCTTGTATAATAACTTGTATTGTACTGAGAAATTCATCCTAGGGGATTGTACCGCCCCTCCTCACACACACACAAAATTTTCGCTTTAGATGGCGGCTGCTGCTCTCCTCGATATAAAATTCAGGCTATGGGCCTGGGGCCGTTAGTAATATTTTGCAGGAGGGCCCAACATTTGTAGAACCGGCACTGTTTGTATGTAGTAGTAATTTCAAATTAAAATTCAAATAATCTGATATGTAATGAGGAAGAGAGGAAAAGTTCTATTTTTAGAATAGCACACACCGATTTGCTGTTTCCATTTCTTCAAAATTTTCTGGTTATTTGAAAGATACAGTATTCTTTCAAACAGGTTTAAAAATCGTTTTTCTGGAACAGACGAGACTGTGTACAGAAAAAGATGAAGCTCATATTGAATTGCCATTTCTATAGTTAGTGCGTCTACAGATATTCATTAAGATGTAAACCCTAATGTGGATTACAATGTGAAGCTGATCGTAGAAGAATTTGAATAAACAAATCTTGATGTTAAATTTGCATGGGAAATTACTTTTTACTCGCACAAGTTCAAGTATCTGTATATACAAAATTTTGATACATTCTAACGCGTAAAATACGTATATAAACTACATGAAAAGTTATTATAATGCAGCATCTCCTCGTTCAATGTCCACATCGCGTGATCTTCTATGAAAAAACGTTACAACACAGTTTGAAAACCTTGAGCCGGGCGTATACATTCTGCAAAATTCGTGCCAGTAATTTGCATCCATTTCATACTCTGGGGCGAACTGCAGCGATCTACGGGTGAGATTTCGCAACCGTTGTAGCAGTGTTCCCCCCATGTTTGCTAGCATCGTTATAATGTACGCTGGAATGAAAACTATAGTAAGAAACGATGCCCCCCACCCTGCTGCTACAGTCCAAAGGGGGAATGGCTCTGCCCCGTATGAAATTGGTTTGCTGCTGCAGACAACGAAGGAACCATAGACATAGAGTAATGTTACCGGAGTTACGACCACCCAACACAGCCACCACAATCCATTAACTGTCCTCCTACCGTGAACAAACATCAAAAGTCTTTCGTACTTTTTCATGCCGTAGATGAACACAAATGCAAGCACTTCCATGACGCAGATGATCACTAGCGTCGGCGTAGCGTGGGTATCCAGCAATTTGAACCAGTATATTCCATTTTCTCGAATGCAGAATGCCGAGACTAGGAAAACAAAGAACACAGTGACTACGATGCGCGGCAATCTGTCCTTCTTCAGAGTGGGATAAACGTCGTACAGACTCCACTGGAAAGCGTCAAGTTGTATCACTATCCAGGAGAGTGCGGTATAGCCGAGAGAGGCAAATACCAGGACGTTCCATAGCTGGGGACAAGGCATGGTAGCTATCATCGCAGGATAAACGGAGAACATCACTGCTGGCCCGTCCTTTGCCAGGGAGAAGAATGGGATGCCAGTTTGCGCTTGCAAGAAGCCCAAGCCGCTAAATAGCACGAGTCCGAAGATTACGCTCACGGCCGTACTCAGACCAGGGACGCAGAACACTTCCCACCAGCAATTATGATTCACATAGTTGAAGCGAGCTCGATGTACTGCAGTGCCGTGTCCTACCCCGACGGTGAACAGCGCTTGGACTGCTGCGTCCACCCATGTTCCGACGCGAAGAAGTTCCTTAATTTCTGGTACAAAAAAGGCTCTAAGCCCGTTCGCTGAGCCTGGAAGAGTGACTCCACGGATCATCATGATTGTCATGGCAATGTAACCGAGCGGCACGAGAAAGTAGAAGCTTATGCGAAAGATCTTCCAGCCTACGTTACAGCAAGTAATAATCAGAGCGCATAATACGAGATGCAACACCTCCATCTCTAGCACAAGTCCTCCAGCAGGATCCTCGATAATTGAAGATGTCTTGAGGGCGAATTTCGTAAGATACTGCTCCGACGGGCTTTGTGGGTTAGTTGCTAAGCTTGCCAAGCCACAGCTTCCCAGCTCGGTACAGTTTCCGTCATTATAAACGTTCTTGCAGGTGCTCCAATCTGCACTTTCTCTCAGGGGATATGCCATGAAGAAGAGTGAGTACGTGCCAATGACGCATGCGAACGCGCATAAGAACATATTCACTATCAGCGTTGCATATCCAGCTCCTTTCGTGATCGGAGACGCACCAAACATTTTGATGTATCCGCTACTAGTAAACTGTGCCACCACATGTTCTAGGTGGAACATAGGTAACCCACAAATGAGGATGAAGATTAGGTACTGTACGAGGAAAGCTCCTCCCTTATGAACGTAACACATGTATGGGAATCTCCAGACGCCACCGATCCCGATGCACGGGCTGAGGTAGTAGAACAGCACCTCCATCCTTTTTAGGTAAGTCTTGGCTTCGGCGGGATGTGCGTCGGGTTTCATCCGCTTGATTCTTCCGGTTTCGTTTCGGATTCGAAGTTCGGAGATTATTGACCGCGAATAGTTGCTTATGGTGCACTCCTCAACAACATCTGAGAACTGAACCACTCTTGGGGGAATGTCTTCCGTCTCCTCCTCAGCTTCATCGTGGGGTTGTGGAATTCTTTGTGGGCGAATCTTCAGAGGAATCAATTTCCACCTGGTTTTCCTCAGTGGACTTTGAGAAGGACCGCTCTCAACTGAAGGGCCAGTCTCATCAGCCTCGTCAGTTATATTAGTAACTATCTCAATCTCGGTAACTCTCTGGGAATCGATTTCTGTCTCGGTCTCTCGAACTGGCTCTGTCTCTTCTAGGCTTTGCAGCGGTTGCTCTACACTTGACTTCTTAGCCATGTCTTCACTGTTTCTTTGATCTTTCCCTCTTTCGCTCTTCTCAACTGAGGGACCAGCCTCATCAGGTATTTCTCATCAGGTATTTCTTAATCTTTTCTGTTTCTTGTCGCAAGATATGCGTCTAGTGCTAATCTTGTTTTTCGCTGCACTAATTCCATGGGAACACTTTGCCTATTTTTAAAATATCAACAATCAGGAATTTCCAAGGCATTGCTCCTTCCTTGTGCACGAAAATTGACATACTTTCCATTGTTTATTTATGTTTATTTATGTCGGGAAAGAAAAAAGAAGGGAAGTTTCAAGTCTTATCAATCAGTGATATTGGCTTTAATAGAATTAAAATATGTTTAGTTTACCAAAAGATACTTCCAGTTCCAAACCCTTAATCCGAAATAAATAAATACACACACATACACGCACACGAATTTCTTTAACAATATTATTTCTGTTTGGCGTATATATAGTTCGGCTTACCTATAAATAGTCAGGTTGAAACCTGCTTAATACGTTGCATAATGAAGTTATTTTTTTCGGAAGTCATTTTTGACATAATCTCGTACAGTCACGGACACTGCCGGCTTGTAATGAATACATTGACTTTCGATGGAATCGTTACAAGCCGGCAGTGTCCGTGACCGTACTCATGGGGTCTCGGGTTGATTCCGGGCAAAAGCACAGTGGCTAAATTAAAATATCTTGGCATAAGGTATTCTGAAAAAATGACATTGAGACCGAGGATCTGATATTAAGACTTGATCTCGTCTCGATTTCACAGAGGCCTGTCTCGATCTCGTCAATTCTCGCCTCGATTCTTATATGGTCGTCTATGTCTCCGTACGATCTTTCGAAAGAGGCGGTTCACTTTATATGATGTGGACATCTTGTAGTTCTTCTTTTGAGGTATTAATATTTTGACATTTTAAATTGCAAATTTCCACATTTTTTCATCACATTATTAAAATGAGATAAGAATGCTTAAATAACTATCTATATTCATTAGCACAGTGAAGTACAATGGCCATCTCTGAGGCCACCATATTACGCCTGACGGATTATACAAAGGGCGACATAATCTTTACCATGCACCAGTGTTTGGAAGTAACAGTTACCTCTTTTAGGAATTACAACTATAAGTAAGTAGCTGTACCTGTAACAAAGTTACCATTTGCAGTAGAAGTAACGTTATCAACAGTTGCATAACTACACTTAAATTATTACCTTTAAATTTTTTTAACGTGCGGGAAGGGCTGCATTTGGCAACTCTGTTTCCAATTTGTATTCTCTGTATGCTAAGGTGAAAGGATTTTCATGGAAACTTGCCTCCATTGCATGCTAATACCAGAACAGCCACGTTTTATTACAATTCGCCATTTCCCGAATTTAAAACAAATCTCTTCAAGTATAATACTGGCATGCACACCATATCTGCAATCAAAAGAATGTTCATTTCAGGGAATGACAAAGGGGTACTGGTCAAATTACAAGTTTGAAATTAAGTTGCTGTTAAAACTTGATACCAACTTCATGAAATTGAAAAACCTTCTTTTGGAGCTGCTAGTTTCCGGAGAAATGTGTTTATCTTTTGTGCAGTTTTCTTGAAATGTATTTAAAAGTTCTTACTTAAAAAGAATGATAAATTAACGTAGGTTAGAACCATCATGAGTCAGAACCTATAAAAGAACACGTTCAAGAAAAATGAAATTGACCTGTGGTTTTGTTACAGATTCATTTTACTATTTTTTCATTTTGTAAATGAGAATAATATTATTACCATTTTTTATTATTAACTTCTTGCTATGAATAATAATATTTATTTATAATTAAAATGAGAAACGATAAGTTATTAAATATAACAACTTTGTTTTTCATCCGTGTATGTAATCTTTGTTTTACCTTTTACAATTTAATAATATTATATTTAGTTTTCTAATAAACTATTACTAATTTATAAGTAAATTTGCGTTCTTGCTGAAAATGAGAATATGGATTCATAGAAATATATAGCCTTTTATTATCGAATTAAATTCAACTCTAAGTTGCTTCTTAACTATGATAGTCGACCAGATTGCATCTCTAGCGATATGTCAATTTGTTGAGATAGTATAATTGCTAAGAAAATCGTAGTACACGCTTTAATGTACAAAATGCAATCGTTTAGTCCAAATGGATTGTTCAAAATATATTTGTTTATTTGTTGATATTATACTTTAAAGGATTCACATTTTCCTGTAAAATGCAGGGTGGCTCAGAGAAATGGCAAAATTTGAATGTAAAATTGGCAAAACTGTAGCGCCGGAATTTCTTCGGGACCGATAAAACATCGTTGAGGAGGCTTTGCCATTTAATAATGATGCAGCATTGGAATGGTTCGGAGCGTGCTTTCGCTGTGAAAGTTTTTTATAAGAACGGCGATAGTGTGACTGCAGCGCAAAGGGTATTTCGGCAGCATTGCCAGCTAGGACGTCATGTTCGTGTCCCATCGGCTCGTGTGATTACAACATGGGTGCGTAATTTCGAAGAAACCGGTTGAGTGTTGAAGAAGAAGCCCCCAGGTAGAGTTCGAGCAGTACGTATACCAGAGAAAATTGAAGCAGTTCGAGTTGCCATTCAGAGGAGCCCTCGCTGCTCCGTTCGACAACATGCATCAGGCCTAGTGTGTAGTCGAAGAAGCGTACAAAGAATACTGCATGAAATGAAGTTCCACCCCTACAAATTACAGATTGTGCAGCAATTACATCCTGAAGACCCTGTGTTGCGTAACAAGTTTTGCGAATTGGTGTTGGCTAAGGTTAACGAGGACGCCAATTTCCTTAACAATTTGTGGATGTCTGACGAAGCCCATTTCCACCTTAGCGGAACAAACAGGATTTCTGTTACTGGTCACAGGAATATCCTTGTCAGCTTCACGAGCGTCCATTACATAGCACCAAGGTTAAGTATGGTGTGCAGTGTCAAGTCATGGTGTTTTCGGGCCTTATTTTTGAGAAAGTGCAACAACAGTGACATCAGATCGATATGTTGCTATGCTTTGAAACATTCGTTGCACCGAAGTTGCACGCCGCACATCTTGTTACCGACAACATATTGTTTCAGCAGGACGGAGCCACTTCACATACTGCTCGACAGTCGATGCAGGCGATTCGCAAACCATTGCTGAACTGAAACAGAAGATTGCAGCAGAAATCACTGATATTCCTCGAGACATGATACAGCGGGCAATCCAGAGTTTCCACAGCAGACTTTCAGAATGTGTACGCCAAGATGGAACACATGTTTCTGATGTAATCTTTGAGAAGTAAAGTGACATTTAAAATGGCATTTAAATGTCATAGTTTATGTCATACTATGTACAGTGGTGGAAAAAAGTTCTTCCCCATAAGACTTTAATGGCAGTAAATAATGCCGGAAAGGTAGGCAACACACATTGCGCCTTTAGGTGATCGGGTGATTCTGTCTGTCTCAAGATCAACTCGTCTTTCATGCAATAGCCAACAGACACAGGAAATGTAGGAAAGTCACGTGACTTGTCAGGTGGAATGTTGTTCGTCATAAAATCGCCTTTTCTCAAGCCAGGTTGCAGAACCGAAAAGAGTTATAGCCTATGTCCGAAAATGATTCCCCTAAAACCGTTGAACGAAACGCTAAAATAATTATTGCCTTAATTACAAAGGCTACTATACTATATGTGCCGCAGTAGCTCGGTCGATAGGGAGTTTGATTACCATGCGAGAGATTTGAGTTCGATCCCCGTCTGGGGAGAATTGGAATTTTGTTCACCTGTTCAAGTGGATCCGGCGCTCACCCAGCATCGTATAAAGTGGGTACCTGTAGGAAACTTGGAGGGGGAGGTAAAGGCGGCCAGGGGCGTGGTGCTGATCACATTATCTCCACCTTCGGTCGTAACAAGAAAGTGTGGGACCCTAACTCCGCACCCCCTACACGCCTTCATGGCTTGGTTCAAAGCACAAGTAGCACTTTGCTTTTTCATTTACTATACGTCCCGATTTTGTCGGAACAGAACTTTCTAATTTCTACGTCGACTTTCTTCCAAGTTCCGTAGGGATGTGAATAGGCTAAAGTTTCTCTTGACACAATTCATCCATGTTATATTTCGTTATAAAAACCACGGCCGATATCCTGTGTGTGGGGGGAGGGCGCTATAATTCAAACATGTGAGGTGATACTTTTCTCACTACTCCATTCTCCGATTCTTCGAATCAGAAATAAATCTTAATTCCACACACTGAAAATGTAGCACTTCCTACATCTTAGCATGCAAATATCTAGCAGCAAAGTAATGTGTAGGCAGTAGGCACATAGTGGTTTGGATACCACTTTAAACTGTAGGTGAAATCGCAATTAGTCTTACTGTGCATAAAGTGGACTTAGACACCAAATCAACCATCCAACACAATCCCGTTATTGTCCAGATTATCGAAACTAGAAGCTTCGTCGCGAATAACATAAGCAGGAAGACAACGTGAAATAACCGAACAGAAACAGAACCTAAAACCTAGAACGGCTAGATTGGATTAAATCGACGATACAGCACGCGTTCTGAAATGAAGAAGAATGCGAAAGTTGAAGGACCGCGGCGATACACACACACACACTATTCCTCCCCTCAATGGTAAGATATTTTCTTCCAGAGAAGCCTTTACGTAGGCCTTCAAGGCCACGACGAGAAAGTGTTCTACATGCAATGACGGGACCAAAACACACGTCTAGTTTGATATGAACGCTGTGTTCCTCCTTATTTCGTACGTCATTGATAACAGAAACACGGGCCTCGATTGCTAACCCTAGTTTCGTACAGCAGACGCCTGTTTGCCACCCTTTGGTTCAGTGACCTTCGCTCGTAGTTAGCAAGAGTGAATGGCTCACCAGATACCTGTTGCCTGTGAACTTATACAAGAATAGATATTTCGTTAGCGTATGTAAGTATTGTTTCATCTGCAGTTATGTCAGTTAACGTTCGAATTGTTTCCTAATGGTTACGTTATTTATAAATTAGTTCTCGAGAGTGAGCTTTCTATCTATTTGCACGGAGGGAGGGGGGGTATACAGCCTGCATGTATTCCAAGACAAAAAAAAGAGTCGTAGAAGAGTAGTTAACAAAAAAGAAAGAAGAAAACGAAAATGTAAATGTTTAAATAAATTATTGTATAGATCGAGTGAATAATATTTTCTCACGGGGCGTCCTCGATGGCGTAATGATAACGTCGTCACCTTATAATCAAGGGATCCCGGGTACGATACACGGTGGATGCACGTAGTAGTTCGTATGTCATTTTAAACTGAAGGTCCAGTCCAGATTAGCTAATCTGTGCAGAAAAACTAAAAAGAAATTTTCACAGTGTAAGAAAATTTCATGTTCAACCACATACTAAAGGGAATACTTTTTTCCATGTTGGAGTTCACATTTATAGCATCTAACCAACACAATTACTAACCTGAACTCGAAGAAATAGTTGAAATGCAATAACGCAAGATTGAATGTCTCTGATGTTACTTCGTGCCGAATAATATGACGTGATATTATGATATGAATATATTAATAATATAATATGCCTAGTCATTCCATTGATTGATCCCAATTGGGCACACAAAATATGGTATAATGTCCACTCAAACCCAACCTTCGTGGCGGAGTGGTTAGTACAGCGCGCTACGACAGCATGGGTCCCTGGTTCGAATCTCGGCTTGGCCATGGGTGTTCTTGGTGAGTGTCCGTTAATCAATGTCATCATATCATCACTCATTACTCATCTTCATCGTCGCTATTTGCAGAAAGTGAAAGAATAGCGACACTAAATAACAAACATCAAATCAAATGGAACATCTTCACCGATTTAATTCTATACCGTACCAAATTCCTAGTTTATTACTGCATCTTGCTTCATTTTACAGCATCTCAATTATTTTCCTGTTCGAAATAAATTGGAATGTTGAGCAGTTGATTGTGCATTGTTTCGTTGTTTGGATTCTTTAATTAACGTCGGATTAATAGTTTTTAGACCAATCGTGACACAGGGAATCGAGAGCACAAAGGAAGGGGAAAAGACAAGAGAGACACCGTGGCTCTCTTTAAAGGTAGCATTCCTTGAACACGACTGAAGTGACTGCAGAATATTATGGATAAAATTTGTTTCGCTTTCTCCTTTTATTTCTGTTTCAGTTATTTTACTTCGCTTTTCTTCTACCACTCCTCTTAATCGTCTCGGTGAGGAAAAATTATATACTCGTGAATTGGACGATGGGACAAAAAATCTCTGCCTCTACCACGGTTCGAAACTGTGACCACAAAATATTGTCTTATTTTTAAAATTTACGCCAAATATGGTTTCACTCGTCTCTTTCTCAAGGCGTTCCATTGCCTCTCCGATGGCGTAGTGGTAACGTCTTCGACATGTAATCAAAGGCTTCCGAATTCAATACCAGGTAGAGGAACATTTGGTTCGGATTCCACTTTAATCTGTAGGTCCAGTGCATAAACTAGACTTAAGCAATTAACGTGTGGCAGATCTTGTTAAGAAAACAGTTGCTGAAATGTTCTTCTTGAGGCCACTTAGCACCCAGCTGTTGTTTGTTGTTGCTGGGGCATGAGTCATGTGACTCATGCTATCAATGCTCAATCCTTCCCGAGAACTCAGATCCTCCAGGCAAACTTAAGCGAATACTTTGTTATTTGGGTTGCATAAACAACAGGCTTTAAGACGTTACGAAATTCTAGGTCCCGTGGCCCAGGTAATTCTTTCTCCGACTGTACACCTTGGTTTATTTTTCAGTAGCATTGCCTATTCCGACGACATTGAAATATATGCATTCCTGGTGTGAAACTGTCACTCTACGCCTTAACGCGAACAAAATACAGTAAAAACTCGTTAATCCGGATCCCTATAAACCGGACTTCGCTTAATCCGGACAGGCAAAAAAAAACAGAATGCAAGGTTTTAAATGTGGCTAGAAGCACTGACTGCATTGTCGTATTGCTTTACATTTTACTGTACTGTAAAGTGTATTTAGGCCTATGCCCTTTAAATACACCATAATAAACATGTTTTGTTGCTTTAAACGGAGTTTTAATGCACTTTCTTCTGTTATTTTAGGTTATTTTAATTAATCCGGGCTTTCGTTAAACCGGTCAACTTATCCCCCATTAGTCCGGATGAACGAGGTTTTACTGTACTAAAACATCATTAATTCATTTCTTCAATTTTTCGCTAACTTAAAACTGCATCTTGCAACATGAGCATAGTGTGAGTCATTTTCTTGTTTATACAGAAAAAAATTGAGTCAATGTTGAAATTAAATTATCGTTTTCGATTTAGCGAAACGACCTTTTTCGTAAGATTAGCGAACACATTTTTTTGACAGGAAAGGAGATAGGAGGGGTTAGCTAACATGTAGCATAAGTTCCGATCGTGGAAGACGAGACTCGGGAGCGGCGCAAGGGGGTGCGAAGGGCTGCTTGCGCCCCTTAATCATCTTCCTAACCCCCCTCAGCACCCCTTTTTCAACACCTATATTTAACCAAAAACTCTTACAGTATCATATTATGACGTCGTCCTATTGAGCGCCGAATGTTAGGTATTGAAGTGTGGCCCCTGTTATTGTATACTAAGTACAAATTTCCCATTCCTAAGGTAAAAGCTGACGTTACAAGCAAGCCCGTACCCAGGATTTTTTTGACGGAGGTGCCAGATCCGTGTTTATATATAGTGCAGGGATATATATATATATACACAATATATATACAATATATATATATATATATATATATATATATATATATATATATATATATATATACATACACATACACACACATACCATCACACACACACACAAGAACCTTCCCTGCACGAACCAGCAATCACTTCTTTCAGACATGTATGCAGTGTACATAAACCAATACATCAAGATACTAAATGCAAGAGAAGGAATAATGATAAAAACGCACCAAGAATTCAAAAAAAAAAAAATGCAGAAGAAATTTGTATTCAGATCAAATCGTTGGATAATATGGTATGAATACTCCATAAACTGTCAATGTGCAAATGAGGCGTTAATATTAATGTAAAACAGTCTTTATGTGCAAATCTGATTTCACAAAACAATACCTCACAGGTCTACCTGTAGGGATAACCTTGAGAATTAAGAACATGAAGAAAGCAACTACTTCAACTTATCTTGAAGTATTGAACAAAAATTTCAAATATCTTTGTTCTTAATTCAACACAATACGCAAATTTAACTCCTTGCTGGGGAAGACAGAAGGAGTAAACATGGGTACCATTAGTTTCCAGAGTTCTCAGACAAATATAGAAACCTCCAAACCAGCAACCTCTTGGAATTTCTTGTTGTGTGACGTCATATTCTACGAAAATTAAATTCCTTGCTTTGTATAATGCATGTAAGCCAAGGACTCTCACTTGAACTTGGAACTTTTTTCTCACTATTCTGGCCAGTTACTAAGACTTCATTGCATTGTACACTCACAGGCAATAAAATGTGACACCTATAATCTGAAATACTCGCTTCTTTGCAATGTATTACGTATGTTACCTAACTCTTCGGCAATAAGTGGATTTTAATAGCAAATTTTCATAGGCATCTTCTACCACCGCCGTACGGTTAGGCCACACATATACGCTTTACAGAGAAGCGAGCATTTCAGGATCTAGGTGTCCTATTTCTATTGCCATGTACATTTAAATAACATTATACATAATGGTACTGAAAACGACCACAATGGGAGTACCAAGATCTGAAAGGAAAATAAATGAAACAACCTCTCCATTAGCATCAATTCAATAGTTGATTATTGATTAATTTGCTTTATTTTACTCCGCTTTTTGTGCCACTTTTGGCTAATTTGCTAAGATGGGGATGAGTGATTGCATGATGAAATTGATGAATGGACACTCGCAAATATCCATGCTAACCACTCCGCTACGGAGGCCGGCTCAATTCAATAGTGATAGTCAATTTGTCTAATGATACTTATGCTCCTCACTGTACAATTTACAGCAATTCGAACTGAGAACATTACTGTGGTAAACTGTATTACATATTCATCCATTTGTTAGTTGTATTAAATCAGTACGAATCAAGTTTTGATATCACAGTTGTGTCATAAACCTGACAAAAGCCGATCAGTGTTGCTGCAATAAGGTTCAAGTCCTTAGTTTCACCATATTTTCGTTAAGTCGTATTTATCGTCGTGACATCAGTGCCCTTTACGCTTTACGGTAATCTCACAGACACTAAACCAACAGACCTTTATGGGTAAACAAATGAAACGCTCCTTTTGCAAGACTATCGAGTGGTGTGACGCATGCTGAAGGGGGAAGAGAAAGAGAGAGAGAGAGAGAGAGAGAGAGAGAGAGAGAGAGAGATTGTGAATGAGAAAGGGGGCATGATTACTCAGGGCGAAATACATAGAAAATATGAATAAATTCACTCGGGCTATCGACCAGGTCAGTTCTGGAACTGTTTGATTTGATTTCATTTATTTCCATCAACTTGATCATACAAGTACAAATTGCACTATGATTTAGGATAGGTCAAGTACATTAATGTCTGATTTTGAATACATAGGAATTAACATATACTTATGTATCTATTAAAATAGTAATACAATAACATAGGGAAAGTTATAAAGTAATGTAAAACTAAAAAAAGGGTGAAGAAAAAGTTTTAAAAGTAATTTCCATTAATGGAAACTGTGATGTAAGTTATCTTCTGTACCATAAAACAAATATTTCATTAGCAAGCTCTTTACTTGCGATTCTTGAATTCCTCCGGCAATTTGTCATATGGTTTTACACCTTGAAATCCTAGACCATTTTGTGTTTTGGATGTTTGAACAGTTGAAAGGTGAAGGGAAGAGGTAATATTTGAAAATTACTGAAAATTTGTTTTGTTGAATTTGAGAGGGATACATTCCTTATTATTTTTAATATCCGTTTTTGCCAAATAATAACTTTCTGCATTTTAGGTGAACTGCCCCGGAAAGAGATACCATATGCGAGTACAGGTTGAATTTGTCCAAAATACGTACGTCACAGTCAGCACAACCGACACATCTGACATATCCACCTTTATGTGTTGCACCTTACTTCCTACAAGAATAACAAAATGTAAATATCGAAGGTAGAAAGGTTATTAGAATTATACAAGTAGAGCACATTTTAAGTTGTAAAGCACACCCACTGGAATCTTTTTAACGTTTTATGAGACTTTGTATACAGCAGCACCTGAGGTTCTCTAAGTCGAACAAAGACACTTGGCACTGACTGATGATTTTTTTTTAATTTCTGGAACTCTGTGTCGACTCTGAAAGAAAAGAATTTGAATTATTTTCAACGCAAACTTAGCGGGAAATGTAATCCGAAAAAAATAGACATTTATCACGTATGTAAGGCTTTTAGTGGGCCATGCCTAAAGACATCTGTAACCTTGTCTTGTGTAGTCAGAAAGAACCCTTGCTTTTCCTAGCCAAGTGACGTCAAGTTCTCTGATTAAACACATGAAACCCAATGATACGGAACCTGGAGTGACAATTAGGTTCCGAAATTTGGCGAGTATATTTTATTTTTGATTTTTTTATAGCTATTTCCAAGTAAGTCTTTAACACGGGAATAGTAAAGTCTTCTTCGACCACATTCCTTATCGTTGTGTACTAATTTTAAGTTTTTCTTCCTCAAAGTTTTCCGAGAGCATAAATAAAGTGAGATAACTGCTAGTGATTAAAGCAGTAGTAATTCTATTCTACATTTAAATAGAATAAATGTACAATAGAATTATCATTCCAGTCAACCTGTGCAAACACACACAAACACACATACATAAGCTGGTATATGTATGTGTGGTTTTCACTTTTAGAACAGCCCACTTAGATTTCAATTTTTAAGCCTTGTACTGACAATAAAAAAATACCCACAACATAATTGTGAATGCTTTCTTTCGAAAACTTTATGGCTATTATCAAGGTACTCTTTACACGTTTACAGAATATGTATAGCCTACTCCCGCAACAGTAAAGCATTGATTGATCTCATTCCATTGTTTTACACTTTCTTTAAATACTTTTTCTTCCTCATAAAGTTTTTCAATTTTAAAGAAAATCATATACCACCATGTAATGTAATGGGTTTACGGAAGCTTTAATTATTTTGGGTAGGGGAATAATGTAGGCCAGAAGAAAATTGTTGTATTTAGCTACTAAAATTACATTACCTTGTGTCTGACAAATTATAATTATTTGAGGGGGTTCAAGAGGTACAGTCATGGACACTTCTGAGTTCTAACGATCACACTGAAAGTTAATGGGATTGTTACAATCCAGATGTATCCGTGACTGTACAATAGAGATCAAAGGATTTAGAGAGTTTGGGAGGTACAACGTACTCCTGTACGTCCGGTTAGAGCGCCACTGTCTGCACGTACAGTCGGAAGCAAATTGCCGCTGTTGTGACATGAAAACACAAAATTTCTATAATTGATATTCCCTTTTGGCAGACAGGGCAGGAAATGGTAAAGATCGAAGGGAGAATTAACGATGCTCCTCAGGAAAGGATGTAAGCTGCAGAAATTTAAGCGTGCTTTTGAATAAATGTCTAACAAAGGCAAATTTCTCCTCACTGTAAAAAGCATTTAACTAGATATTGTTACTCTACAAGGTAACTGAAACGTGTCTGTGTTTTGGAACACTCTACCTATATTATAATCGGGAGACTAAGCACTCCAGTGTCTGTATTCGAACTGTTACTACTGCAGTATATATAAAACCTACTTGTACATGCTGCATTCCTCGAACTGGAGGCTGGATAGTTGAATAATTTGCCTTAGAAATTTTGGTGAGTTCAAGCTCACCCATCCCACCCCCACCCTAAGTCCCCTTGGGGGCCTCGTGGACCCGTCCAGGCCCAACTAGACCCCTTTGGGTGCTCTGGGCACCCTCGCCATCCTTCGAAGGCCCCGGGACCCTTAAGAGACCCCCGATTTCCCCAGGAAGGGGGGAAACTCAACATTACGGAGGAGATCCTGGACGTTGGGGAACTTCCAAGTCGAGAGGGACGTGGGGTACCTCCGACTTCCAACCCTCCTTCCCACCGGATCCCTCCCTCCGGGTGGGGATGAATGCCCCGGAGTTAGACGTTGTGTCGGGTTGTGTAGCGGAGGAGTGTGCCCGTAGGACGACCCGCCGTAGCGAGTGACGTAAGGGACGAGAGAGCAGCGGCGGCTGGAGGCTCCGAATAGGTGAAGAGCTAGCAGGAAGAAAATTCTTCCCTCAGCTCTTCACATGTAAGGGTCAGTCAGTGGAAGACAAGCTACCTCGCATATCTCGACGTGTAGATGCCGCTGCTTCACGAAACTCCTGCCAAACTCCTGCCACTTGAAGGAGGTTCCGTTGTCTGCCGGTAGATGGTAGTAGCGCCGTATGCTTGTGTGAAGCAGTGCTAGTGTGAGCAGGGGGGAGTGCAGACGTACAGGGCACGTCCGACATACCATGGAGAGCAGTAAGGTGAGTTTCTTGGTGACGAAAGGCGCTAGTACGCGGGACATTCAACGTCGAATAACGATAGTGTATGGGGAACATTGTTTGTCTCTGTCGCGGGTGAAGGAGAAGAGTCGGAAGTTTCGAGAATGAAGAACCTCACTGCAAGACGATCAACGACCTGGACCATCTCTCACTGTCGCAAATGATGAACTCATGCAACGTGTGAATGACATCATTCAACAGGATCGACTGCGTACAGTGGAGCACGTTGGACATACCACAGGGGAAGGTTACGGCACGGTGTGTAACAGCATGAAACACCATCCAGTATCGGAAGGTGTGTACGCAGTGGGTTCCCCACAATCTGACCTCAGAACAAGAGCTGTTTCGCATGGAAATGTCACAAGAGATGATCCTCCGGTACAACCAGGAAGGCAGCTATTTCCTCTGTCGAACGGTCGCGGGTGATGAATCAGTGTGCTGTATGAACCGGAAACCAAACGGCAAAGTCAGCAGTTTAAGCATTCCCACTCCCACTCGCCACCACCGAAGATATCGAAGGCTGCACAGTTCCCGCTGCCACGAGGTCCTCACATTGTTCTTCGACCACAAGGGGCACCTGCTCATCGAATTTTGTGAGAATGGTTCAACCGTTACTGGCGTGCAGTACACAGAAACTTTGATGGTCCTCGTCAGGCCATCAAATCCAGGATACCAGGTTTGCTTCCGAGGTTTATTTATTTAATTAAAGTTTCAGATACAGTACTGAAAGACCATTTTATACTGAAACTGTAGCAACAAGAAGAAAATAAAAACAATAATGAAAATAAATATAACAACAACAAAACAAGACAATACAAGATGGCAGACGAAAAAAAAATGTTACACGTTTATTCTTAGTGATTGTTGGAAACTGTGTTCTGACAAGAAAATATCGGTATTTACAGGCAGGTTATTATATAAGTGGGGGAGCCTATAGTAAAGAGACTCTGTAGGAGAGAGAGCCTTGTAACGGGAATGTGAACGAGCTTTACTTTATGGGTTGGCTGTGCGGGTACTCGTAGATGAAATTGGTTGACAAGGAATTTGGATTTAATTTTACCATTAATGATTTTATGCAAGAAATTCATGTCTGTTAGTTCGTGACGAGTGTGTGGTGATTGGATCTTCAAAATAGACATAATATCTGTTTTATGGAGGTGTCTGAGAGAAGGAATTCTATGGAGAGCAATTGCGAGAAAAAAGCTGAGGACAGAATCAATCCTGGAAAGATTAGTTTTAGAAGCCAATGTTCAGATGGGGGAGCAGTATTCAAGAATGGGAGAGATAAAGGATTTGAAAAATATGCTAATGGCTGATTGGTTTTGGATTTCAGGGAACCTGTACAGAATACCAAGGAGACGTATGGCTCGTTTAGTAGTATATGTAATGTGATCATTGAAGTTTAGCTTTTCATCGATGATAACACCAAGATCTTTTTGAGAGGAAACGTTTTTGATGGGAGAGTTTTCGACAGTATAAAGAGAGATCAGTTTGTTCCTTTTTAAGGAAATGGTGAGGCAGGAGCATTTCTGAGAATTCAATTCAAGTTTCCACTGGCGACACCACACAAGTAGTTCTGTAAGAGCTTATTGTAGGATTAGTGAATCGCGTTCCGATGAAATTTCTTTGAAGAGTTTACAATCATCGGCAAAGAGAAGTACATTTATGGGAAGAGAAGACAGTGTGTCGGGCAGATCATCCATGTAAACAAGGAACAAAAGTGGGCCTAAGGCACTCCCCTGGGGGACACCGGACAGGACGGGTAGAAAGCTGGAAGAGGAGCCAGGGAGGATAACACGCTGCTCTCGTGCATGCAGATAGTCTGTTAGCAAAGATAGAAGTTTAACATGGATGTGATATCTGGATTGTAATTTATGAAGAAGGAGATTATGGTTAATTTTATCGAAAGCTTTTGAAATGTCCAAATATATAACGTCAAGCTGGGAATTCTTTGAGATAGACTGAGTAGCATGAGAAAGGAATACCGATAGATTGGTCAAGTAAGAGCTGCCTGGAAGAAATCCATGCTGAGCAGTATTTATAAGGGGAGATGTGAACTTCAGCAACCTGTCTTTGATTATTTTCTCACAGATGATAGAGATAGGTGACAAAAGATGTTTCACGATAATGCACGTCCGCATACGACCAATGTTGACCGGGAGCTGTTATACAGATTTCGGTAGGAAACACTACAGTACCCACCTTATAACCCAGACATGTCAACGTACGATTATGCTATCTGTGAGCTGAAACGGGCACTGCGTGGTCACCGGTTCAACTCAGACGCTGAAGTGAAGAATGGATGAAATGAGTGATTGCATGTTCCAGTAACGACCCACTTTATTCAGGGCTACCACTGACCTACTGCCAGGGCGGTAGGACAAATGTCTCAACGCCTACGGGGATTACTTTTAAGGTGAGCACATAATTATATAGGGTGACCTGTTTTCAACTGACCTATTCCTCATATAATCTTGCAATATCTTCAGTCTGACAGATATATTATTCTAAAAACAACACTAACAAAATAAACGGATTGAGATAATTCTGTTTTATTTTCAACGAAACTTTCCTTTCCTTCCTCGATAAAAATAAATTTTGGCCTGTGAAAAACTTCCCTCAGGGCAGTGATTTGCATCAACAGAAATTCATTTTTCCACGTCTACGGAGAAAAATTCGAAGCATTAAAATTGGCTTTTATTTATATCGCGGAAAGAAAATAAAGTTACGTGGAAAATAAAATAGAAATCTCTCAAGTTTTTTTTTTGTTAGTGTCGTTTTCAGAATAATATATCTGTCAGACTGAAGATATTGCAAGATCATATGAGGGTCAGTCAGTTGAAAACAGGTCACCCTATATAACTATGAAAAACTATGCACCCACCTTAAAAGTAATCCCTGTAGATGTTGAGACATTCATCCTGACGCCCTGGCAGTAGGTCAATGGCACCCCTGTAGAAAGTGGGCGGTTGCTACAACAACCAATCACTCACTGCATCCATTCTTCACCTCAGCGTCCGAGTTAACCGGTGACCACGCAGTGCCCGTTTAAGCTCACCAAAGATAGCATAATCGCACGTTGACATGTCCTGGTTGTAAGGTGGCTGCTTGAGTTTTTTTAACCGAAATCTGTGTAACAGG
Organism: Lepisma saccharinum; assembly: GCF_977018435.1. Taxonomy (NCBI): domain Eukaryota; kingdom Metazoa; phylum Arthropoda; class Insecta; order Zygentoma; family Lepismatidae; genus Lepisma; species Lepisma saccharinum. The sequence continues at coordinate 61,868,139 of NC_139249.1, forward strand.
TCTCGGACAACATTGGCTGTATGGGGAAGTGCATTATCATGAAACAGCAACACCCCCCCACGACAGCAAACTTGGTCTCTTGGATTTGATGGCCTGACGCGGGCGCGTCAAAGTATCTATACCGCACGCCGCCAGTAACGGTTGAACCTTTCTCACAAAATTCGATAAGCAGGGCTCCTTGTGGTCGAAGAGCAATGTGAAGAGCACGTGGCCGCAGGAACTCTGAATAGCTTTCGATGTCTTCGGTGGTGGGGAGCGGGGGTGCTTCCACAGCTGACTTTGCCGCTTGGTTTCCAGTTCATGCAGATGGCACGCGGATTCATCCCCAGCGACCGTTCGACAGAGGAAAACGCTGCTTTCCTGGTTGTATCGGAGGAGCATCTCAAATGACACTCCCATGCGTATCAACGTGTGTTCTGCGGTCAGATTGTGGGGAACCCACTGTGGACACACCTTCCGGTACTGGAGGCGGTGTTTCATGATGTTTAAGAGGTTGCCGTGACCTTCCCTTGTGGTCTGTGCAACGTGCTCCACTGTACACAGTAGATCCTGTTGAATTATGTCATTCACACGTTGTATGAGTTCAACATTTGCGACAGTGACAAATGGTGCAGACAGTGGATCGTTTTGCAGGGACGTTCTTCCTTCGCCAAACCTCAGACTCCACCCATTCACCCGCGAGAGAGACAAACAATGTTCCCCACACAGAGACGTAATTCGACGGTGAATGTATCATGTACTAGCGCCTTCCATCAGGAAACGCACGACCGTTCGCTGCTCTTCTTCACTGGCCTCAGTGATATGAGTGATATGTTCCTGGACGTCTACAATTCATACTCGCTCACAGTCACACTGCTTCACACATACATGCGACGCGACTGCCATCTACCGGGCGACATCGGAACTCCCTTTCAGTGGCAGGGAGTCGCGGAGCTGCAACATCTGCTCGTCGAGATATACGAGGTGACCTGTTCTCCATCGACCGACCCTCACAAATCAGAGGGTCCAGCCGCCGCAGCGAGAGCCTCCCCCGCCTCTCCCGTCTCTCAACGACACCAGCGACGACGAAGCCTTCCTGCGAGCAACACTCTAACCACTACGCCACGCCGACACAGCGTCGAAACTCCAGAAGATTCATCTCCACGCGGCACACGAGAATGGAAGTGGGGAGTTGTCACCAACGAGTGCTTCTCAGCAGCCACTGGTGCCTACGTCCTTCCCGGCCTGGTCTCATCCCCCGCTGTCCATTCGCCCCTCCGCAGTGCTGGCTCTCCCCCCATTAGGCCTGGCCTCCACGGAGACCGTTTCGGCCTTAGGGCCTTGTCCGAATCCGCAGCTGCTACCCTCCAAAGAACTGGCGTACGAAAGGTTTTCCTTTTGGAGGGAGATGCCGTTCTCGTCTTAATCTGCGTCATGGGCAGAGTTGGAAGGTGCTATGAAGTGCACAGTTTGTGTGACTCTTCCTAGCTGCAAGTTCGGAAGACTACTTGGGTGACGTTCCAACTGACTCCTGTCGGGAAAAAGCTGTAGTGGTTCTATTACACCTGGAACCGTTCGATTCAGACACCTTTGAACGGCACGGGGGAGGGGCACTTGAAGATTCGAACACGACCTAAGTCTCGGGTCAATTGTTACGGCGCCAGAAGAATATGTGCGGGGAGGGGGCGAATTTTTGTGGGGAATCATATTTAATACAGCACTAAATGCTACACAAATGATGCATGTTTGTGCAAAGTTTGTTTTATTCTTCGCACTTTTTCTTTAGGGCGAACAGGTCGATCGGGGTTATCCGCTCACTTGCTCCCTCTTCAGTGCTCGAAGTAGAACTTCCTAGCTGGGAGATGCTTCGTTACATTTTCTTATTTGAGAGTTTGCAATCCACCCGATATCGTCTCCGTCTTCCATTTCGAGCACTGACCCCCTGGCGCCTTCACTGTTGACCCCCCACGGGGCGATAAGTCTAGCAGCGAATCCTGCGGCCAGAAGAATGTCATAAAGTGGAAGTAGTGTCAGCTCAGTGTCCACTACCTCCACAGAGGGAATCTTGCGTCCAAGCGAGAAACCTCGATTGTAGGCGGCGCGGGCGGGGGAGATTCCAAGACTTGTGGCTCGCCGGTACCTCTAGCCGACCCCAGCGAAGCCATTTTAGATTTTCCTCTCCAATCAAAAAATCGCTCTTTTAAATTCTGGAAAATTATATCTGTTTACGGTAGATATTCGCATTGTTTGATGACTGCGTAAGCCACGAAGCAAGTATCTTGGCAACAGCCAAAGCAAACTACGGGAAGATTCAGTGAATGCTCTAGAAGGAATTACAATCAGGTGTACATTTTCTTATTTAGGAATATCCCAGCGGTTCATCGAAAGGAGATGAAAGTGCTTCGCTGGCGTCGGCCGAAGGTCCAGCCGAGCCTCGAGCCAAAACGTCCTCCATGGAACCCAGGCCTATCCCTTACCCTCCCCTGCCCTTCCCCTTCCCCCTAAGGCTGAGGAACCCTTTGAAAATGGAACCCTAGTTTTACCCCTTTGCAAGACAGGCATTTTAACGAGGGAGGTTTTTTTCCTCTTGACTAAGGGTAAGAACCTAACGCCATTTTTTTTAAGTGGAATCTGAAAAAGATAGTGTTTACTTAGTCACGTTTATTGATGAACTAAAAATAAAATAAAGTTTTCCAATGTTTAATGTACTACATACTACAGTTTTCTTGTTTAATAACATTTAAAGGGAAATTTCAGATGAAATGATTTCGCTAGTGTCATCGACACTGCTGCTCTTGAGTTACACCACAAGCAGCCATTTTGGACAGAACTGTCTACTCTATCTGTCTGAGAATTTACCGCTGGAGCAAGTCGGTTACGAAGTTTCAATAGCGAAACAATTCATTACGTCGTACCTAAAGCCTTAGTACCATGTCCATTAATAATTAGGTTACGCAAATTCCAAATTTTCTTTAAAAACGTTCTTTTCCCTCTATTACAGGAGATGACTAAAATGGCGACACATAAACAGAAGGTCTGCGGTATTTTGAGTCACCAGTTTCTCTTCGTGGCAATTTAATTTAACCATAAACACGAAAGGATCCTCTCCCCACAACAAGCATGCTGTGATGGGTGAAGATACAGTACTTTTAGGGTTACCGGACACTTTACGAAAGATATCCCGCTCTAACTTCTAGCATTGCAAGGTAATGATTTATTGAATTTCGGAATGGGACTTTAGGTGCACCCTATATTCTATATTCCTTTCCCAGATTCTCTGGAGTAAGACAACGCGAACGCGTTCTGTGCACAAGTTGAAGGGTGTGCGCCTCATCCAATGAACGCGCGGAGGGGAGGGGCATCCACGGGAGGGGGCTCATTCGCAGTCCAGTAGTTCCGTAGTAAACATGTCAGCTCGCAAGTTTAGGGGAACTCTGCATTCAGGAGAGCGCCTCATAGTGTTGAATGTGTTCGAGAACAACTTGTTTGAAAACTTTAAAACACATGGCTTTGTTTTTTTTTTACAAATGTTTAAAACAAAGTGTTTGAAACATGTTTTTCATACTTGTTTAAAACTCATTTTGATACATGATGTTTCATGTTTTGTGGTTATTTGCATGTTTTTTGAAAATGAATGTTTAAATTTGTTTTAATTTTTTTTCAGTTCTTCGTAGCATCAAAAGACAAATAAACGTGCAATATTATTTGTTATTTGTGTAAAACAATACACTGGCCATTGTTAAGAATAACAGAAGAAAGCGTTTTCCTTTACGGCCGTTACACCGCGCAGCACTTCGTTGCTTTCATCCCGCACCCTTCCCCACCTAGTCTGGCCCCACCCATAAGCTTTCCCCTCTGCGCGTCGCTACTCCAGAGAATCCGGAAAAGCAGTTCTTCATGACACGTTAACTGAGTGTTCATTGGCATGAAGATAGTGTCTAAAACTTGAATCAGTATTTTAAATAATTATATTCTTGCTGGAAAAATGAATAAAAATAAGGAAAAAACATTAAACGCATCATGGGTTTCGAAGCGAAAATTAATTGCTCACATTTCAATGACATTCATTGAAATGCGTAACCAGGTGTATATATAATATCAGGTAGACAGAGAAAATGCCCAAAATGCGTGGCGGAGTGGTTAGCACTATGCCACGGGTCCCAGTATCGAATCCCGCGTGGACATGGGTGTTCTTTGTGAGTATCCGTTCGTCAATTTCCTCATCCTCATCGTCGCAATTAGCCAACAGTGGCAGAGTAGCGATGCTAAATAACACAAATTAAATTAAATCAAAACAGAGAATATGGAATAAACGGTACTTACCAAGCATTTGCGGTCTCTCATTCCAGAATGCAGCATTTCCCTTCGGTCCGTGGGTCACTGTGCTGTGTTGCCTCTGAAAGATACGAATAAGACAAACATGAACCAAATGCTAGGTAATATATATTATTTATTAAATTTGTTCTCTTCTAAGACATCGTCATAAGCCTCCAGCACCCCTTGCACCTAAGGCCGCACCACTGAGTAGCTCCAGCTTCAATTTTAGATTCACTAAGGCTGTCACTAAAGTTGATGCAAAAGTTAAGAAAAGCCTTGAAACCAAAGGGTCTTCTAAGTGACCATTATTGTTCAATTGCTAATGGTTTGCCCCATTTTCCCTTTACCAATAGCCTGTGATATATCTTCTTTCTCTTTCCACTCCAATTCATTTCTATTTCTTCTTCTGTATCCCTGTCACGTCTTTACTTCTCTTCCCCCCTCTCTCTGTTTATGCCTAGCTTCCAATATTTCTCTTACGTTTTCTCTCTCTTACTTTCTTGCCTACTCTCGATGTTTTTCTTTCCTTACTTCTGCTTCTCTCTCTCTCTCTCTCTCTCTCTCTCTCTCTCTGTCTGTCTGTCGCTCCTTTATTTCTTTCATTCTTTCTACCTCTCTGGCTCTTTCCCTTCCTTTTTGCTTTCTCTTACTTTCTATGATTTCTTTAATATATTTCATTATTCATTCGTTCATTTCTTTCCCCCGATTAAGGCCGTTTATATTCGCCGTTAGAGCCACTTTTGTTTTGCCGAAGGTGAATTTGAAAATCCAATTTGAAAATTTGACTTGCAAATTTAATAAGTAAAACTATAAAATCAATTGTCACCTGCTGCTTGTGCAGTTCTCCTTTGCTGGGTGCTTGCTCTTTGTTCAGTTCCAATTCCTTGGCTTCTCAGAAGACTTCAACTGATGACGTCAAAGCTGGAACTCGAACGTTGCTGTCTCCAGGTTGAATGGTGCTTCTTTCAACTAGTCGAAGCCCTCAAATGTTCACTTCTACCCTGAAGTTGAGAGCGACGATATTTCTTGAAAGCTTGGAAATGTGCCACATCTCACGTGGTCGATACCCCGAGAGAATCTTCTCATCAGCCGTCAGGCATTTTCTGTAAAATAAAAATAAAATATTCCTTTGAACTATCAATTGATATTAATTTTGTTTTCATGTGTGTAGATAATGCTTATAGCAGTGGCATCATTAGTCATATTAACAAAATATAAAGTAAATACAATCTTGATTTTTTTAAAATTTTTTTTTTAAAAAAAAGAGAACATTTCATTGCATTTGGAGCGTCAGAGCTAAAAGAAATTGAGTCATTATTTTATTAATATATATGTATAAACAATCCTCACCTACTGTTCTTGCAGTTCTCATCTTGTTAGTTGCTCTTTCTTCAGTTCCAATTTCCCCCTCCATGTAGGACTGCCTTGACAAGGCGAGGGGCTTAGTAGGGAGGCCATTTTCATCTCATCATTTCACCCATTCTTCACATCCATATCTCACGTTTTTTCACCATTCCATCACGTCATTCATCTCCATATCTTTGACCTCCCTCTAAGAAACTAAGGTAGGGAGGTCATTTTCATCTCATCATTTCACTCATTCTTCACAACCATATCTCACGTTTTCACCATTCCATCACGTCATTCATCTCCATATCTTTGACCTCCCTATAACTAAGGGTCCTGCTAGAGGAGACAACCTCGATAAAAAAAACCCTATCCCAAGGTGTGAGTTGCACGTGCCGATGGATCAGTGTTGGCTGCAGGGGTAGGTGCAGTCGCGAACGTGACCTTGGGGATTTCGGTTTGGTCCTCGAGTAGCCTCCATTTTTGGGGGTAGGCCTTCCTCGGCATAGAGGGCATGTCGAGGCGACAATTTATGGACCCTCCTATATAAAATTATTTTGTATATGGGTACAAAAAACAACTCAAACGGGGGGAAACCCCCAAAACGAACGCGGCCTTCGAGCCCGCTTCAATTAGTGGAAAAGACAAGTAACGTGCCACGTTATCTTGTGATTAGTATTGTGCAGAAGACCGACAGTAACGATGAATCTGCAACAACCAAGAAATATGGAACTGCTACATTAAAGGACTTGTCACCATTTCTGATCAAGAAACAGCTAGACTACGCCGCTGGTTCAGACGTACCAGAAATAAAGAAGCTGCGAAACGAGAGTCTACTTATCCAGACCAGCACAGATCGCCAGACCAACAACCTTTTAAAGTTAAGATCTTTGGGCGACTTCCCTGTTAATGTTGAACCTCACCGTCAACTTAACAGTAGTAAAGGTGTGATTCGCCACTGGGATCTGCTAAATGCTGAGGAGGAAGAGATTCTTCAAGCACCCTCAGACCAACATGTCACCGCAGTGCAGCGAATCAAGACACGAAAGTCCGGAGAACTTGTTCCAACTGCTTCCATTATTTTGACCTTCCAAACGACCACTCTCCCAGATAGGGTACGGGCTGGATATTTGAGACTCAATGTCCGGCCGTACATCCCTAACCCGATACGATGTTTCAAATGCCAGCACTTTGGGCACACTCAGCCTTCCTGCAAGGCCACTACCGCCCTTTGTGGTAAGTGTAGTAAGCCTGATCATGGGACCGAACCTTGTTCTTCAGGTCCCAAATGCATTAACTGCCAAGGCGAGCACCCAGTCTGGCATCGTGACTGTCCCTCTTTCCAACAAGAGAAGAAAATCAGAGAGTTGGTCGTCACAGAGAAAATCTCTGCTGGTGAAGCAAAACAACGTCTCCGTGACAGCATACGCACCAGTTTACCTGTGCCATTCGCTACAGTTGCTGCAGCTGCTCTTAGCCGTCGCAGTGTAGGTGTACAAACCAGCGACGTGTCCACGCAAACAACAACGCTTCCCGTAGTAGCTCGTCCTGCTTCGAGGAAACCAGCAACCACTCCTCGCCCCACAGAGAGAAAGTTAAAGCAGGTACACGGTAAAGAATACTTCCTGAAGACCAGTAGCTCTCCAGTCAGGGTGGCAGCCACCACCCTGAAACTTAAGGCGCAGCTGAAAGCTGCACGGCGGGCGCTCAAAGCACCCGCCCCCACTCCCCCTTCTTCATCCCCGTCGCCCTCTGTGTCCTTACCCGAGGACATGATACATGACGAAGCCGCGGATGAAGAATTTATCAAGGTGACAGGGCCTAGAAATAGAGTACGCCTTAAAAGGTAACAACCATACCTACAGCTATGGCTTATTGTCTCCAATGGAACCTTAACGGTTTCCGTACACATCTCGAGGAACTGCAAATTCTAATATCTGAATTTGACCCTGCCATCATATGTCTCCAAGAGACACATTTTCGTCCAAATGAATCAGTGATTCTGAACGGATACACGCTTTACCGCACCGACAAGCTTCCTGAGGGTCGTCGTGCACACGGTGGTGTTGCAATCGGTGTTCGAGATAACATCCACTCAACGCCAATCTTTCTCACCACCCCCCTCCAAGCTGTCGCCGTGTGGGTCCATCTACCACAGCCAATATCTGTGTGCTGTGTCTACATCACAAGGGAGGACAGATTCTCTCTTGAGGACCTCCTTTCTATATTCGAACAACTTCCGTCTCCTGTAGTTCTTTTGGGCGATTTTAATTCCTACCATTGTTTGTGGGGCTCCGTTCGTACAGAGCCCCGGGGTCAAATTGTAGATCAATTCCGTGAGGCATCAGCTTTAACGTTGCTGAATGATGGGACTCCCACATATTTCAGTCATTCCTCAGGCACATACTCTGCGTTGGACTTGTCCTTCTGCAGTCCCAGCCTTGATCCTACCACATCTTTTAGCGTTCACCCTGATCTCTGTGGGAGTGATCACTTCCCACTCTTTCTTACTCTGGAACATCTTCAGCACTCACGTGAACATCACCCTCACTGGCATCTCAGTCGGGCCGACTGGGGTGCCTTCGAGCGTGCAGTGGACCTTGAAGTCGATCTTGCGTCGACTTTACCACCAATCGACGCCTTAGATGTCTTTGTGTCAGGAGTGCATGATGCTGCACGCACCTCCATCCCACATCCCAGTGGAACTGCGAGGCGACGCCCAGTCCCCTGGTGGACTGCGGATATCAGTGCAGCCATCAAGGACCGCAATCATGCCCTAGATCGATTTAATAGGAACCACACTGCCGCAAACCTTGAGCAGTTCCGCATTAAACGTGCCCGTGCCCATCGGCTCATCCGAGCCAGTAAGAAGGCGTGCTGGGTCCAATACGTGTCTTCTCTGACGAAGCAGGCTTCGTCGAAAGCCGTTTGGACCAAAGTACGTCGCATCCAGGGGCGTGCATCTACTCCTCTGAGCGCTCTGGAGCACGATGGGACGTTGTACACCGATTCCGGAGACATTGCTAATATCTTGGCCACGCAGTTTTCTGATGCCTCTCGCTCTGAAAATTATAAACCACGTTTCCGCCGCGAGAAGGACCGTCAGGAACGACGCCCTCTAATTTTTCGAAGTCATAACACCGAGCCATAAAACTCTCCATTCACTGAACGGGAGTTCGATCAGGCGCTTCGAGATTCTAAGAATACAGCTCCTGGAGTGGACAAGATCCACTATGAGATGCTTCGTCATCTGCCCATTGGAGCCAAAAATTTCCTTTTGGCGGTATTCAACAGGCTTTGGTTGGAGGACTCTTTCCCTTCGTCCTGGAAAGAAGCAATTATCGTTCCCATCCTGAAACCAGGTAAACAACGCACCGCAGCCTCGAGTTATAGGCCTATTGCCTTAACTAGCTGTGTGTGCAAGCTGATGGAACGCATGATCAACAAGCGTCTCACCTGGTTTTTGGAGGAAAACTGCTTAATAAGTAATTTTCAATGTGGTTTTCGCTCCAACCGTTCCACAGTGGACCATCTGGTTCAGCTGGAAACACATATTCAGGATGCATTCTTCAACAAGGAACATTTAGTTGCAGTTTTCTTTGACCTCCAAAAGGCATATGACACAACGTGGCGCTTTGGCATCATAAAGCAGCTCCATTCTTGGGGCGTCCGTGGCCATATGGCGTACTTTATTCAAAACTTTTTATCAGATCGTTTTTTCCGCGTACGTGTTGGGAACTCCTTTTCGGATCTTCACGAACAAGAGAACGGTGTCCCACAGGGCAGCGTTTTAAGTGTGACTCTGTTTGCCATAGCAGTGAACAATGTTATGGCAAACATTCTTTCCCCTGTACATGGCCTCCTCTATGTAGACGACTTCATGATCTTTTGTCGCTCACGGAATCTCGCGTCAGCTTCTCGTCAACTCCAACTGACGATAAACCGTTTGGTTGAGTGGTCCTCCCAAACAGGTTTCACCTCATCCGAGAAATCCGTGTGTGTTCACTTTTGTCGTCAGCGTACATGTCATTTAGATCCTGACCTGTACATGGGGAAGTCTCCCCTGTGCTTCGTGAATGAGGTCCGCTTCCTGGGCCTCATTTTCGATAAGAAATTAACATGGCTACCTCACCTTCGCCAGTTAAAGTTCTCTTGTCTTCGAGTTCTCAACCTTTTACGTGTTTTATCCCATACTTCCTGGAGTGCTGATAGGACGGTACTGCTTCGCTTGTATCGTGCACTCATCAGGTCGAAGCTTGATTATGGATGTGTTGTGTATTCTTCTGACCGCCCATCTAGACTTCGCATCCTAGACACCGTCCACCATGCTGGTATACGTGTGTGCTCTGGTGCTTTTCGGACCAGCCCTATCGCCAGTTTGTACGTAGAGGCATCTGAGCCGTCGCTGTCTCTGCGAAGACAGCGGCTGGTAGTGAACTACTTCCTCCATCTTCGCTCGATGCCTTCACATCCCTCATTTCACACCATCTCAGACGAGAATAGGCTGGCAAGGTATCGGCTCCGCCCTAGTGCCGCTAGACCATTTGGTGTTCGTGCAGACGAGATCCTGTCAGCACTTGGTGTTGACAGTGATCTTCCTGGCGTCTCTCCACTCATTCCGCCTCTCCCTACCTGGGAGTTTCCTGCACCTTCTATCGATTTTTCTTTGACTGCCCTTCCAAAGTCAGAGACACCAATGGTTGTATACCAGCAAAGGTTTTTAGAACTTCGTGCGAAACACCCCAATTTTAATGTGTTTTACACGGATGGGTCCAAGACAGTCGAATCAGTTGGTTGCGCCTTCGTCCTAGACTCTCAAAGTTCCAGTTACTCGCTACATCCTGCCTGTTCCATCTATACGGCAGAGTTGTACGCCATTCTAAAGGCACTGGAATTTGCAGATGTCAACGGTCTGAAGAAGGTCCTTGTGTGCTGTGAATCGACCAGCGTGTTGCAGACTCTGGATTCGCCGTATTCCCGGCATCCAGTAGCGCAACGCATATTCAGACGGCTTGTGTCCTTATCTGCCAGAGCGGATGTACACTTCTGTTGGGTCCCTAGCCACGTAGGCATCCAGGGGAACGAAGCAGCTGATGCTGCCGCCAAGTCTGCTGATGCAGATGGCGACGTTCTCGTCCACCTTTTGCCAGCTAGCGACCTGCAGAATGTGTTCCGTTGTTCCCTTCTTGACACTTGGCAGGCCGAGTGGGTTGCGGAAACGGGGAACAAGCTTCACGCTGTTAAGCCCACCATAGTTGCTTGGCGTTCCTCGTCTCGTCCCTCTCGGCGAGAAGAAGTTATTCTTACCCGCATGCGTATAGGACACAGCCGTCTCACGCATGGTCACCTACTGCAAGGGCTGGACCCTCCGTTGTGTCGTGCTTCTAATGTTAATTTAAGCATCCGACACATTCTCGTTGAATGTGTCGATCTTGCTTACCTTCGACAGACTTTTAACCTTTCCGGCTGTTTGTCATCCCTCTTGGGTGATGACAGCAGTATTTTATCATGTTTTTAGTTTTTTGCGAAGAGCTGGACTCTTCCACCGTCTGTAAGGTGGTTTTTAGTTTGTTCTGACTTTTTAATGTGTCGTGTTTGTCTCGTGCAGGTCTTTTTACAACCTTGCACTTTTAGTTTTTCCCAAGGGGACATTTCCCCGTATACATAGAAGGGTACGAAATGGCCTTAAGTGCCGACGCACCCAGAAATTTTAATTCAATCAATCAATTCAGTTCCAATTCCTTGTCTTCTCAGAAGACATCAACTGGAGAAGTCAGAGCAGGAAATCGAACATTTCTGTCTCCACGCTGAATGCTACTTCTTTCAACTTGTCCAAGCCCTCAAATGCGTCCACTTCTACCCTGAAGATAAGAAGGACGTAGCTCTCAATAGCTGGGAAATCTTTTCAGATCTCACCTGGTCGATACTCCGAGAGAAGCTTTCCATAAGCGTTCAGGTATATTCTGAGAACTAAAAAAACATTCCTTTGTAAAATTCATTTCACACGCTTTGGAGCTATAGTTGATTAGTGATAATCCAGTCGGCCTGAGAAAGCTATAATACTAATCTTTGTAGTAATATTAAAGATCTCATGTACCCTAGTACAACTGAACACTCGTATTGTCATGAAAACCCAAATCTGTGTAACTTGAGTTATTAAAACATGCTTCGGTCTGCGTATAAGCAGCTTCCCTTAACATTCGAATTATTATGTTCAGGCTGCAATAGCACAGCAAATTATAATTTATAAGTGCATTATTTGTTCACGTTCACACACACACACACACACACACACACACAAACAATTCTTATGGCATCCTTTATTATGCGTAATTCGAAATAAGTAGTTTTTCACTTACTGTCCATCATCATATTCTTTCATGGACGAATTTATCGCGAACCTTCTCATTATAAACAAAAATGTATACTGGCAACTGATAACCTGATACAAATGTAATAGTGTTAAAAGTTTGTATGAGGGTACAGTATACTACATTTAGTTATAAGCCACAATTACCTTGCTTTTCCTTTGTGGACAACTCCTGGCTTTTGCTTCTTACTAATAGCGAAAAGCCAATTATTGTGTTATTTACTATTTAGTTACATTTAGCTCAGCCATATTTGTAACGTAAAATCTAAGGAAACGGTTAAGACGTGAGCATTGTTGTACTGGTACATTGTCGTAAGCCATCATTGTAAATGTTACTGCTCGGGTGGACAAATGACATTAGCCTTCAATGAGATTGTTGCAACCTAGAAACGTCCGTTCTGTACATTCTCTGCATACGCCTAGTTCTTTTCGAAACACTTTCTGTACTGAGGAACAAGATTTTGAATTTTCCTGACTACAGATTCGTTGCCTGGATGTTTGACATCCTATCGTACGCTATCCTATATTTTCACTGACTACTCTCTACAGCTGTCGGTCAGCTGTCCGAAAATCCCAAGGCAAGAACGTTGATCGAGTATAATAAATTATAAACAATTTGGGAATTATTAAATATAATTTATGAACTATTTTAGTGCGTTCGAAAATGATCTTCAGAGCATGCAAACGTTTGGTGCGGTAAACTACCAAACTTACCTTGGTGAAACCAGTGCTGAAAAAAGGAACAACGCAGTTTTTTTCTCTCATACACAACGTCACGATATCCCAGTTCTTGACACCCCCGTTCGAGCATAGGTCTGTGGATAGTGTTCACTGCTGCGAAGATATCCTCCCCTAGGTCAGTGATATCAGGGATATATGGTGGACCCGATACCCTGCCTTTGATGTAGGTCCAGACCAGAGTAGCATATCTGAGCAAAAAACAGACTTAAATAAAACATTCAAACGTCCTATCCAACGCCTTGGCAGTACTGTGTTCAGGATGCGACGAATTTCATTGTTGAATTGGGATCCGATGATTCAAATGAATCCGGGTTGTCTTTCTTGTAGCTGAGGCATTGGCCCAGCAGTAACACGTCATTGCTTTTACTTTGTTCTCCAAGAAAGACAATGGCCTGCAGGCGCGTTCACTAGAGATGACACAGAACACATTAATCCTCAGAGATTCACGTTCATGTTCCAAATAAACACCTGCGTTTTCAGTTTCCAGTTCAGTTTTCTGTTATATGGGTAACGAGGAGGAAGATGGCAGAAGGCAAATGGACGGCAAACAGTTTGCTAGAAGACTTCAATGCTCATTGTGAGCAGTTCGAGATGAAAATAAATGTGAAGAAGAGAGAGTCCATGGTTTTTGGGAAGAAAAGAAAAAAAAATTCGAGGCGATAGAACCGAGCAAGTTGACTGACAGATATCTGAGCTGTATCATAAGCAGTAGCATGAGTTGCAAACAGGAAGTCAGAGTGCGAATTGTAATAGCGAAGGAAACCTTTAATAGAAGAAGTGTGTTTTATGGTCTGTTGAGAAAAGAACCACGCAAGAAACCAATGAAGTATTTGCATTTTTTTTGTATAAATTCACTTTTTATGCTTCATTAAAATTCTTAAGCTTAGGGCATGCATTTGGATTACATTGGCAGTTTTGCACTTGATATACGAATGAGTAGGGAATATGTTTCGCTTGTTGAGCATGCAATTACATATATTGAGGGTTCACCTTTCCAGTTTTTTCTAACCGACGTACTTGTGAATCAGTAGTGAAGAAGTTACTACATTCTTTGGTGGGTGGTCAACCACTATACAAACACTGTATATGTATACTTCTCTTAATTAATTCGTTCTCTCTCACATTATAGTATCACCTTTTATTTAATGAACTATTATATATGAATTCTAGAATGTAAAACCATCTTTCCGCCAGTTTCCAGATATCAATATTCAAATAACCAAGAGCTTCTAATATCTACACTTCATAATGCTATCGGTAGCTATATCTGTATGTTATCTTCTGTAATTTCCTTCATAAATAGGAATACCGACACAAGCATGCAAATTATATGTCCGGTGGAGACACTTACTGATTTTGACCCTCTTTAAACTTTAAATCCAGTCCCGATTAGCCTACCTATTCATTAAATTAAATGCTTTTTTCTAAAACAGAATTCCTCCTCCTCTCCATACATATGTATATAGTATATATAGAGGTTGAATTTTGTACGTCCCAAATAAAAAACATTCCTGTCCAACTGAACAATGCTATGCACTATCAAAGCTTATAAGTCCAGTCTTCTCCGAAATAAAAAATCTGCGTACGCCAGCGAGTGTAGGTATGTGTTTATTTAATATCTACATAATGACATCAACATAACAGTAATCCCTTAGCTGGAATTGCTACATAATTTGTCAATATGCTTCTTACGTTATGCAGCAGTAACTTCAATTAATTCTTGTCTACACAAATCCAACTTTTTAAAACAAACAACCACGATTATGTAATCAGAAATAAGGTTTTGGCGCTACTCAAAGGGGACACCCGGGTTTCACGACCCAGGTCGCCGCCACTATTTTCCATCGCTTTCCAAGGAATATAGAGATCGCTTTCCTATCCCTATGCCCTACACCATAGTAGAACAGTTGTTACGCTTCCCGCCAGGTGGCAGTTCGAATGTCAACCATCGCGCTCTGTGGCAAGTCCACTATACGAAAGCAACAGCAGAGAGACAGACAGACGCCAATCAAACATCATAATGTCTTCATACGATATGAACCTCACTGCTCACCTCAAACGTGGCAGTTTTACCTATTTGCTTTAAGTGATCATTGTTCTTCTCTTTCTATCTTCGTAAAATATCTATGCTTGTAATTGTAGTGTATTGATTGGATGGTAATATTTCTTACGTTTCATAACCCATTAACAATATTTACAATTTTATTAAGCGACAGCGTAAAAGGAGTCTAAGAAAATATTTTGTATTGTGATTTCCAAATCTTACCTGTGCATGAACAGCAAGTTCGAAATTCAGAACTTCTCTCAATGAAAACGTTTTCGTATTCTACATTTTAAAGTATCTTCATCTAATGTCATAGATATCAGTTACAACAATGGAAAGATTGTTGGTTCACTTTTTCGTTCTGTAGAGCTAGTAGGGTCGAAATTACAATGAAAAGTGGTTTCAGTTTAGCCTTCTTTGACAAAATATGACTTTGGCTTTGTGCAATTTTTTTTTCTATCGAGCTCCATTCTTATTGGAATTATTTTTATAATATTGAATGTTAATGTCTTTGGTTAATTGTTTTTGGAAAATGTCGCAAAATGCGCAGTGCAAATGTGTCATACTATGACAGTTTAACATCAACAGAGTCTACATAGAACAACTGAATAAGCCCATATTCTATCGGCTTCGCTCTACGATTAACATCTACAAAACCACTTGACAAATAACGATGCAAATATTACCCGTGTCAATTCAAATTTTGAAATTCGTCATCATATAGAACAATAATTTAGGAAAGGTCCAAATCTTTGTGTTAATGTCTTTTGCCTAGGGACATGCATTTGTCACTGTTGATCCACGTGTGTAAATTTTTATGACTAAAAAGTTATATATTTTCGATCATCTATCTTATGTTTTGATCCAGTTGAAAATTTATTCTACAAAAAATGGCTGTATCTAACACAACGACATGCAATGTGTCCCTAACGTTGTATTTCGTATACTGGTTATACAGGGTGACCAAGCGTTCATCTACCATTTGGATTCTCCTAGTGCTCATGTGGCCCCAGAGTAGGGATGACGCGATGTGCGCTGAAGTGTTCAGGGAGGGGCGCCATTTCAGTAAACATAAAGCGTTGGTCGGCTGCCTTTGCTGTTCCGACATTTTTCAAGAATAGTGAATCTGTAGTCATGACGCCGCTACTGTTTAGACGGCACTTCAATATTGGAAGACATGAGAGGATACCCGATCGCAGCATCTTCATCAACTGTCAATTAGGAGGACAGATGCAACCCCCCACAATTTTTGACACTTTTGCCCCCCGCACTATGATAAACTTTATTAACGAGGGAAAGTAAACTGTATTTGTCCCTCCCCCCCAGTTTTGGTACTTTGCCCCCATAGTTGTGGAACCCATTCGCCGCCATTGCAAACTGGGTGAAGATGTTTCGCGCAACAGCTTCTACGTTGGACAAGAGACCGTACTGGCACCCAGAGCGCAGAACTTGTCATGTGGAGGATCCGAAAGTTCGACTTGGATAGTTTTATCGGTCTTTCGTCTGGGCGTTGGTTGCGAGACTTACGCTCTGGAACTTGGGGTGGGAGAGTGAATGTGTTGTGCTTGTGCAGGAGGCCGACCACGGCGAGCCTCTCTGTAGAGAGCAGGACTTGTCATATGGAGGATCCAAGTTCGCAAGTCGGTTGCAAGACCGACATTCTTACATGGGATGAAAAATTACGAGTGAGCGAGTGCACACTGGTGTTATTTTCAAAACATAGCAATGTTTCTTGTGTAGTGACAAATGACATACATTCGTGTTTCAGATCTTATCAATAAATTTGATCAATGATTGAAGATGCAGTAAATGTTTCAAAATGGTAGATGAACGCTGGGTCACCCTGTATTAAACAATGTTTTCAGTTTACATCAGTGCTAGAATTGAGAGGGAATACGGGGGATGGTTCCCCCCCCTAATACCAAGGCCCAGGCTAGGATTCGAACCCGGGATCCCTGGCGTCGTAGCGCGATGTGTCAACCACTCCGCCACGTGAAGTTGCTTATATTCCATGCATTTTACCATGATATTGTATCATCAGCAAAAAGTATTGTTTGAGAGACTGGTAAAGTTTCTGGTAGATTATTTATGTAAAGTAAAAATAAAACTGGTCCAAGAATTGAACCTTGCGGTACACCTATTGTGAGGATGAATTTATGTGATTTAATTCTGTTAATATCCACGTACTGACATCTGTTATTTAAATTGGAAGCGAAGGAGTTTTTTGCTAAACCTCTGATTAAATTGTGGTCCAATGTATTTAGTAAAATGTCATGGTGTACTTTCGTGAAATCAAGACATAAACCACACCCACGCATTTTCTTGTCCCTCGATTTTATTATGTTAAAGATGGAAACGAGAATGTAGAAGCTACAATGAAGGAAGACGGAGAGTTGCTGTGAAGAGGAAGGAAACAAGGGAGAAATTATTGTTTGTATCAAATGTAAGGAAACGAGACACTAGATGTGCGCAGGAATAAGAAAGGAAAAATATATATCAATAAGCGAAAGGGAAGAAAGCTACTTATGTAAGAACTGCAAGAAAGAAAGGTTGAAAGAAAAACAAAAGAAGACAGAAGAAATGAATGTAATATAATTGTTTCAAAGAATGTCAATGCAGATGGAAGCCAACGCCCAAAGAATTGAAGAGAATAACAGAGAGTTAAAGGAGAAGTTTGGTGAAATTAATAGAAAGGTGGAAGAAAAGTTAGAAGAAAACAGCAGAGAATTGAAAGAAAAGCTGGGGGATGTACAAAAGAATAACTGAGGCATGCGAAGAAAATAGGAAGGTATTAGAAAAGAAGATAGAAGATACAACGTTATTATTGGAAAAGAGAAGTTTGGAAACGAATAGAAGGATTGAGAATGAAGTACTGAAACTCAGAAAGAAAATACAAGAATTGCAGAGAAATACAAGAAAAATTAGAAGCGACAAATAAGAAGACATTTCATTGAGAAAGAGAAATTAAGGAAAATGAGAATCGTGTGAATGCAGCATTTTCTAGGATAGACGAGAACGAAAGCAAAATTGAATTTTTAATGGTGTTAAATGAAGAAAGAAACATGGAAATAAATAGTAAGATCGAGAAGGAATCTGTAAAGATTAGGGAAGAAAATGCAAAGAATACATGCAAAGAAGGAATACATAAGCAATTAGAGGCGAAAATCTTGAGTAAAGAAAGGGAAACCGATAGAAAGTTGAACATAGCAGTATATAGAATAGATAAGACTGAGAAGAAGATGGAAGAAGTAGAAAGAAAGTTTGGGAAGCTGTCCGTTAAAGATAGGAACAGAAAGCCCAGTCTTCTAGAAAAACAGGAGGAAGAGACTTACATTAAGAAAAAAATAAGAGAAGATAGCTCAAACGACGATTCGACGACAGAGGAAGAAGAGAAGTATAAGAGATATAGAAAAACAGAACGGCTCAAGAAAAGGAAAAGGAAAGTAGCGAAGATGGAAGAAATAAAGAAAGACTGCTAGATATATTGGGCAATGAATTCTCAAGGGACGAGAATTATAGGACCAGGATCCCTAGGCCACAAGAATTGCAGCATCTTCTTAAATTCAACGGGAACATATCTGATAAATGTCCTAGAAAGTTTTTAAGGGAACTAACAACAAATGTCAGACAAATAGAAGATTGAATCTAGAGTCAGTAGAAGAAGAAAGACTAAATGTTCCTATGGATACTGTGAACAGCGAAATAGAGAGAGAAGAATGCATTGGCAACCTCAATTTAATGTACGGACAGATGAAGGCAGTGCCAAATGATATATGTGAAGAAAGTGAAAGTGAAACGAATAAAGAAGACAATAAATACACTGCATATGTTGAAGAAATAAAAAAGGTTGATGAATGCCAAGATATCTCCAAAGAAGAGAGGAAGGAGCTTCAAGAATTTTTGTTGAAGCATAGGAATTTGTTCAGAAAAGAGTCAGGACTCACAAGAGGGTATTCCTACGAAATAGAAGTAGATACAGAAATACCTATAGTATCTAAACAGGCTCCGATACATTTTGCGAGAAGAAAAGCTGTAGAAGAAGAACTTCAGAAATGGATAAGATGGGAAATTATAGAAGATTCAAATAGCATACATGTAAGCCCTATGCATGTAGTCAACAAAGGAGTTAGACCAGTCTTAGACTTGAGAGAACTAAACAAACAAGTATTACTTCCAAGAAACCAGGTGGATAGAATAGATGAGATGGTACACTCATTTGCAGGAAACAGATACTTTACTTCTTTTGATTTGACCCTGGGATACTTTCCAGATCGAGAAGAAGTCAAGAAAGTATACAGAATTCAGATACGGCTCAAGATTTTGCCATATGGTTTAAATTCATCTGTTTCGGCATTATGACTGCATTAAACAAGATATTTGGGATAGAAACTAAGAATTGGTTAGCCATATATGTAGGTGATATGTGTATCCACAGCAAAAATTGGGATTCCCATATAAAAAGGATAAATTGGGTATTGACCAAATAATTAGGAAAATTCAGGATTAACAGTGAAACTAGAGAAATGTTCTTTTGTCAGAAAGGAAGTTACATTTTTAGGACATATTATCTCCTGCGGGGCCTCCCCGATGGCGTAGTGGTAGCGTCTTCGCCTTGTAATCAAGGGCTCCCGAGTTCGATACCCGGTGGAGGCACATAGTGTTTCGGATCCCACTTTAAACTGTAGGTCCAGTCCCAATTAGCCTTACTGTGCATAAAGTGAACTTAAAACACCAAATCAATCCAATCCAATCCAAATCTCCGGCGGAGAAATTAAGCTATGTACAGACAAGGATGAAGCGATAAGACTTTTCCCTAAGCCAGTTACGAAGATAAAATTACAGATATTTCTCGTAATGTGTAATTGGAGAAGCAAATTTATTAGGGATTTTGCACAAAAGGCAAGACCATTGTATGAGCTATTAAAGAAAACCAACAAGTGGAACTGGGGAAAAGAAGAAGATAAAGCTTTCGGTGTACTGAAGATCGATTATCCTATATTTATATACCTTTGCAAATGATATTAATCAACTACACAAAAAAGGAGATCCAGTGTCGCATGTGACAGTTGCACAATTATTCCAAAAGTTGAGCAGCACGACGCTCCGGCCGCCTTTACTACCGCTATCCACCGGGCTACCCTTTATTTGAGGTTGAGTAACACCTAGAGTCGCTTTATGCAGGGACAAGGCCAGACAAGTTTCGACCTTAGATCACCCGCCGTGAGAATCGAACTCGGCTCTCCCGCCTGACAGCCAGACGCCACCGGACGTTTAGTTTTAGTAATGCCAAAATGACCTTCATGCAGTAATTTTAGAAACTTTTCTCTTAAGTTTAATAGTACAATTACTTTATGTCCTAAAAATACTAATCCACTTTCTACATGAATATCACTACGTAATTTATAGTACAATTTTACATCATCTGGCACATGTTTCTTTTCCACTGGCCAACCATTTCTATGGTACTCCATTATTTTACAAAGAAGTGGATCATTTTTGGTGTGTTCACAAAATTCTTGTTTTCGTGGCTCACTTATTTGCAAATGTGTAGTTACACAGTTCAGGCCCGTAGCTAGAGAGGGGCAGGGGGCAACTGCGCCCCTGAGAGCCTGCTCTGCCCCCCCCCCCTGAGAGCCTGCTCTGCTCCCCTGTGAAAAATACAGAACACATTCCTAC
Organism: Lepisma saccharinum; assembly: GCF_977018435.1. Classification (NCBI taxonomy): domain Eukaryota; kingdom Metazoa; phylum Arthropoda; class Insecta; order Zygentoma; family Lepismatidae; genus Lepisma; species Lepisma saccharinum. The sequence goes on from NC_139249.1 coordinate 61,888,613, forward strand.
CTGGAATTCTCACTAATCTTTACAATTATATCATGTGTTACTCTAGCAACATTACAAAGACACTTATTGATTTTGTGATTTATTAGGGTGTATGGGACTCCGTATAATGTCGTATCAGGATTGGTGGGGGGGGATTCCCTTCCAGATGAGATTTCGGGAAATGATTTCACAATTTTCAGTATCTAGAACAGTTGTGACATTTTGAGTAGTATTGTATTAAAGGTGCCTAATGTGTTTGGATGTTTTTTCTTGGATGTGTTGCTATGAACTTTGAATTGCTTAAATTTTTGTTTCCCAAGTCTATCTTCTGGTAATAGTGTGGTAGAGAGAGGGAGTGGATATTTGATTTTTGTTACTTTGCGTTGCTTTTCTGCCACTTCTAGCTAATCGCAACAATGAAGGATGACGTGAAATTGTTGAAGAGACACTCATAAACAGTGCCGCAACTACAGGGGGTAGGGGGCAGGGGGCATTGTCCCCACCCCCTGACCTTGGACAGAAGTCCATTCTAGGGGAAGCAAACATTTAAGTAAAAAAACAATACTAGGAGAATCTAAGAATAGCAGGACAATTGGATACTCATGATTAAATTAGTTTTTACGTGTTCCTTGTATTTTTCTACCAAACGGCCAAGGGCACTTGCAAGGGGCACAGAGAGGCAATTGCCCCCCTCGATTTCAAATTTTATACAAATAAAAAAACATTTCGTAAAATTTTCTTGCTCGCTTCGCTCGCAATCTCTGCTGTTCCTATAGTCCAAGTTCAGAGCCATAGCTATGGGGCGGCAGGAGTCGGCCCTGGGAGCCTAACGATCTATATGAAAAAAGAATGTTACAGAGAATGCCTTTTATTATTGCACCCTATTAAAACAATTTCTTTCTATGAAACTTAATATCAAATATTAATGATGGCACTGTAATCCAAGAAGTCAATCAAGGGATTCCTATTTGTTTGTCAGGTGTCAAAACATGTATTTAAACTATAATATGTATAATACAATTCACACAATATTTTGCAAAATGGTTAACGTAACCAGTTGGCAAACGTTGTCTGTAGTGATGCAAGAGTCTCCCATTTGAGAAAAATAGAGTCCGTGGTGGACTAAGGGACCCATGTTTTAATGTTTTAGCAAGTACAAAAAAAATGTATTAGCTAGAAATGTTTACACAATTCATCAAAGTGTAGATAATATGTAACCATCACTATTTAATGAATTCTATTTTTCTTGCATAACACAACACAATGGCGTTGCTGGATTCTCGTTAGATTCCTTTGTGCGTAAAAATCTTGCATACTGGAAACTAGAGGGAATCATTATGAAGCATGATTTATAAAGGGCTCCCTTAATCAGTTCTGCAGAGAGGCCCAAAGTTGTTGGAGCATATTAATCATCTATTAACATTATCGACCTGTAAATATCAAATAGATACAGTCCCTATTAGCCTACCTAGGTATTTATGTCATATTCTTTGGCAATTTGGAAAGGTCATTATCGAAATATTGCTATTTGATGTTGCTCGAAGTTCGTTTGTTCGTTGAAGTTTCAAGATATCATCCCTTTTCTGTTACTTATCTCTTTTGGGGGAGGGAGCAAGTGCCTCTGTGTACCCTGTTATATCTGCCAATGCGACACAATATATTAAAAATTTGCCCCCTCTAGGGTTGACTTCGCCCCCCCCCCCCTACAAAGAATTCCTGGCTACGGGCCTGGTTACACTGTGGACAACTTCTGTTAATAATGGATCACTCTGCAGTTTGTACTTTATGAAAGATCTAGACAACAAGTCTACAATGTGATTTTTGCACCTGGAATATACTCTACATTCAGATTATACTTTAATAACCTCACTTTAATTCTTTGTAACCAATTTAACATAACATTTGCTACCGTACTTCTGCATTATAGATACTAATGGCTTATGATCTGTATGAATTTCAGTTTGTCTGCCATAAATGTAATAATGAAACTTTTCTACTGCAAATAGAATTGCTAACATTTGTTTTTCTATTTGAACATATGACTTTTCAGTTTCTGTTAGACTGTTCAGCAAATGCTGATCTACCACCTAACCCGACAAAGAGAGATGTAGCAGAGTACCTAGGTACATTATTATACATGAAGATTATAAGACACTACAGAAATAAAAAGAACATACTTCTACACAAGAAAATCACAAAGAGAAAACAGATGACGAAATACCTATATATAGTGCGTGTGTGCAAGTAAATAAAAATAATAATAATATGCATGTACGTATTATTACTTAGTTTGGGCCCTTTTTTATTATTATTATTAATTCACAGGAAACAGTTTTTAATCATATGTGGTCTTACTTTGCTTCTGATCATCAATCAGTGAATCATATACTGCCCTACGAAAGTGTTTGTAGTTCAGTTGTTTTATTTCGTTCGGTAGTGCATTCCAGATTTTAGGTGCCACGTAACTAAACGAAGATTGCGAAACAGAAGTTCTGCAGCGAGGTATATGGAGATTAGCGGCGTTTCTGGTGGAGTATGAATGCGTTTCCGTCCTGGCTTTAAGCTTTACACTCAGATAGTCCGGGATGTTTTTATTTATAACATTGCAAGTAATGCAGGTCATGTGCAGTTCTCTCCGTCTTGCCACGTTGAGAATTTTGTGCTGATTAAGCACAGGTAGAACGTGTTCGTGATTTTTAAATCTGTAGACATACCTCATGCGTGCATTTTGGGCTTTCTGAGTTTTGCCTGAGAGCCTTTTTGTGATTCTTGGCCCGTAAGCAACGTTGCAATAATCGAAAAGAGGATATATTAAAGATTGGACCAAATTTAATTTAATTTTGGGTGAAATAAAGTCAACAAGCGTGTTAAGGCACTTAAGAACTCAAGAATATCCTCTACCACACTGTTTCAGTACATGTTCAGACCAGTCTAATTTTTGATCCATGGTCAAACCCAAATTTCGTATTGTTTGTGTTCTGCATTTCAATTAATATTTTGCATTCGCTGAGATTAATTTATTTCAGTAGATTATTGTTTCCGATAATACGAGTAGTAAATGTAGATTTATTTGAATTTAGAACTAAGCCATTTGATTCACACCAGTTGCTTATATTTTTCAAGTCCTGATTTAATAGTGTAATTGCATTTTGTAAATTAAATATATCTGTCGATATATACAATTGCGTGTCATCGGCATAACAGTGCACATTACAATATTTCACTGACGTAATGAAGTCAGCAGCTGCTAACGTGAATAAGAAAGCACCCAGGATTGAACCCTGAGGGACGCCAGAATTCACTAGCAGAGGTGATGACAGTCTATCTGTTAATACACACTGTTGCCTTCCACGGAGATACGTCTCGAACCATTTGAGTGCTATTGGGGAAAATTTGTAATACTGTAGCTTTTCAAGAAGTAGTTTGCGTGGTAGCGTGTCAAAAGCTTTGCTGACGTCAAGTAAAACTAAATTTGTCCATTGAATGAAAAATATCGTCGGTCACTTTCAGGAGAGCAATTTGCGTGCTATAGTGAGGACGAGAACCGGATTGTTGCGGGGGAAGAATGTTACAGTCGCCAATGTACTTTCGAACTTGATCGTTTACTATTTTTTCAATGGTTTTTGAGAGTACCGGCAAAATACTAATGGGGCAAATATCATTTACAGAGCTCGGGTTCTGTTTCTTAGGTAAGGGAATGACCTTTGCCTCCTTCCATGAATGCGGGAAACAGCCTGTGATGAGGGAATAATTAATGATATGCGTTAATGGTGGAAGGATTTGGGGAAGTGAGAGTTTTATCATTTTTACAGATATGCCGTCAACTCCGGATCATCGGATCGGAGCTCCATACTAACCCCAACATTAAGATTCTCTTCTTTAATTATTATACCTTGTTTTTCAAGGCTTTCCTTTAATTTAGGTTTCAATGCATGAGGTACTCTTCGTGGAGGCTTGGCGACTGGTCTCACATTTTCATCTGTTGCTAATCTTAATTTACCTGAGCATTTACCTACTCCTTCAAAAACATCTTTATTATTTTCAATGAACTCAATTTTGTCACTTGTGGATACTTGATTAACCTGCACTTTTTTTACTAGATTTAGGCTGACACATGCATTTACATCTAGTATTGGCTTACATTGCCTGAACTCATCCTTAATTATTACAAATTCTAACTCTGTTTCAGACCATTGTGATGCACAGCTTAACTTTGAAACACCTAATGGACGAATCTTTGCACGTCCATAGCTTTCTATGGCCACTTTTGTTGGCCTTAGCTTGTCTTTACTTTTGATTTTATTTAATACTCTTAGTGGCATTATATTAACTTCAGCACCTGTATCTAGCTTGAACTGAATTTCCTCATTTTCTACCTTTATTTTTTTGAACCACTCATTACAATTTTCTTCTTTATTATAGGTACTTGCACACCTACTTGCTGCAAACACAGATGTAACACTTAGCACCTCAACATCACTATATGACGTGTCATCTTGCAATTCCACATATTTTACTTGTTTCACTTTACATCCAACTGCAAAATGATTATACCCACTACATTTGTTACAACGCTTACCAAACGCTGGGTATGATGCCTTTTTATGCTTATAACCACACTTCTTGCACTGATATACTTCATCTTCATTTTCCTTATTCCTGTTGCTCTTATTCTGGTACGACTTTTTAAGATTCACGTTACCTCTCACTGGACGAGCTTCTTCTTCCTTACGGGCTTTCACGACCATAACAACATTCATACCGGGATTCTTATTCTGAATCTTGGTTTTTGTTGCTTACTTCTTTCTGCTGCACGCCCCATTTCCACGGCTTTTTCGAGTGATAAGTTTCCCTCTCGTAACATTCTTTCTTGTAGGCTTCTGTCATTAACACTTAACACTATGCGATCTTGCACAACGCTATCTGTTTGGTCTCCAAAATTACATGAATTTACAAGTTATTTAAGACCATTTACAAAATTATCGAAGCACTCTCCTTCACTTTGCACACGAGAGTTGTAAACATACCTTTCCAACACAGTAATTTTTCTGGGATTTGCGTAATTTTCATACGCCAGCAAAACGTGTTCATAATTACTCTTGGATTCTTCCGACAAATTAAAAGTACTCAGCAAGTCAACAGCTTCCTCACCTATTATACACGTATTAAGTAATATAACAACAACAACAACAAAAGGACATCCATATTTCGGATTGAGATCACCAAGAGGATAATGAAGTAAAACCTATCACAGGAAGATCAAGAAGGAGACACTAATACACAAGACAGTGATACGGCAGAAATAAGAAAAAGGTTACGCCTCCCCGGAGAAAGGCAAAGGATAACACTGCAAGGACTCGACCCAGGAACCAACAGAATTTAACCCAGATTTTTCTTTTTCGTTTTTTCTTAAACTGTAATCTTACACCCCATTCTTTATTCTCGTTACTAAACAATCTGCAAACCTCTCACAATTCTCCATATTTCCACTACCGAACATACTAAAGTACCCGATACTTCCCAGGAAATCCCTCCCTACCTCTTTCCTTCCTGATGATGTCCCGGGTACCAACCGCCTAGACTACCGATGTTCATCCCAGTCCGACCAACTCTTGCTGGTCTCCCGCAAGTCTCCCTGTATCAAGCACCACTCGCTCTTTCATATCCCTTCCTAGTATTAATACTTACATCTCAAAACCAATAATACTCTCACTATCTCAAACATAACATACTAGAACATAGACCCTGCTTAACATTCATAGAATCGTGTTAATGTCTATCCCTCATCTCATTCATCAACACTAATGCACACGACATACAATAAAACTTACGTAATTTCGTATCTGTGTTCATAAATAATATTAATGTTAAACACTAACACATATTTACTTCCTACTATTACTAACCTTTATCTTAATCTTCTTACCTTGTAGAATGATGTAAAACCAACTTTGTTCCGCAAAACAGAACAAATTTGGTTCTTCACACTGGGGCATTCATGCCAAAGTCACAATGAATTATTGTAATAAAAAATGGAAAATAAAGGATGAATCAAAGATAAGCGGGGGAATCGTAAAAAAATTGCTGAACTGACGCCCCGGGTTAATTTTCAGGTATCAGAGTATAAGCACATACCTCCGAAAGTAGTTTGACTCCTTTTTTTTTATCCATCCGTATACAAAAAAAATAATAATCTTTCTATGTAACCATATGTTGTATACTATTTAGGAAAATAAAATTCTTATGTTGTCCATTAAGTAATATGGTAACTTTTACGTCACTCGATTTCGTGTTATGTCCTGCTGCTTTCATATATACTATTTCGAAGTTTGTCGAGAGCGACGCCGGTTTTCACTCAGATTACCCGAAAGCTGCAATTCCTTGGGAACCTTAACCGATTCCATGACGGTGAACAATAATCACACGTAGGCACATCGGTTCGCAACGTTTCCACACGACTGCGTCATGTGTCGACGTCTTGCTATTATTATAAAGACTAATCGTTAACTTAACAACGTACTTTATTGTATAACACGAAGTATGACAACAACAACTCAAGAAGTTAGAAGCAACAATCTTGGTTACAAGGACCATTCACTGTCGGCCATGTTGCCATCAACAGTGGTGCCAGTTCCTCTGTCTGAAGGCACTGTTCACTACACATATATTACAAATACATTCCGCCACTGTTAATGAGTAATATGAACTGATTAAACCTAAAAAAATATTTTAAAATGCACATAAGTAAGGGTTATACATAATATTAGCTGTAAATGAAAGTGATGTTATCAGAATGACTGCGATTTTCTTTAATCCCTTTCCTTGAGTACTAGTGCTAAATGACAGAAAGTTGAGAGAACTGTTTTTATGGGGAAATCATGAAAATGTAGTCAATATAATCGGATGAACAGAATTGTGACAAGTTCATGACTAACTGTTTAGACTACTGATAAATGCAGGAACACTATTCAGTGATGCATTCACTAGTGCATCAGTATTCACATGTAGTACGTTTGACTGAAAATATTACGTAACTCCCGAATAATTAATTTGCCATGCATTCCAAACTTGGCGATGACTGCGTTCATGCTGCCAAGGGGTCATGCGCGGGGATTGTCCCGGCAAAATGCACGAGGAAGCGATTCTGGTCACGCAGTGTAGTTGGCTAGATGCCAGCTGTATCTCATCCTCAACTAATTAATGTCATTCATGGTATTTTCCTGTTGCCTTGAGCCCAGGGGTCCTGGGGTTCAAACCCTTGTCTCAGGATGTGCAGTGGCGTAACTACAGGGGAGCGGGGGGGATTTCCCCCCAATCTTGGACGTAAACTAATTCTAGGGGGCCAAACAATGAATTAAAGAAAAGCTAGGCTAGCAGAATGCAATAGTAGCAGGACGGAATGATACTCAAGATTGAATTAATTTTCATATATTTCATGCATTTTTCTGCACGAGGGTTGGGGGGACAGAAAGGAGCAATGCCCGTCCTCGATTTCAAATTTTATACATATAAAAATACGTTTCGGAAAATTCTCTTGCTCGCTTCGCTCGCAATACCTGCTTTCTTTAGTCTTATCAAGTTCAGAGCCGTAGTTAGTAGGCAGCGGAGTCGAACCTGGGCACCGGAAGTAGGAAACGTTGTAAACGATAGAATGCCGTGGAATTCCGTGGAACTATTCTGCACCCTATTATATCAATATTGTTTCCAGTTTGCAAAAATTGGATCTGAAAATTTTCTTCTGCAATGCATTGTAAGAGAGAAAAGCAAGACCAAATATCAGGCTTTGCGGGTACGAAGGGCGAACTCAACGAACGTGCATTGTGAGGCAAATGCGTTTCAAGTTGTCAGGCACAGTGCGAACTCCACAAAAACGTGGTAACATTAGATCGGAATGTTTCATGCGTGATTTCCAAAGTTTTTTTTGTGGAATTTGCACCCCAAGCTTGACATCTTGAAACGCATTTCCCTCACAATGCATTTTCATTGTCGCACAGTGTTATCATCTACACGTTCCACATATCCGCAGCAGTTCAGATAGATTTAATTTATTATGGAATGGATATTAGTTTCTCTCGGTTTAATCTGTTTTTAATCTACCATACGTCGCATTGCTTTCAAGATGCAATAGTAAGTACGAACATCCGGTGTTTTTGTCGTTGCTGGTTGCACCTGATTTACGATCTTGACGGTGTAACGATAGTGCACTTAGTGTATGTCGTTTGTGACAACGCGCGCGCTATGGTTCTGTTATTCACGACTTTGCAAATAGAAAAGCTAGAAAAGTTCATTTGTAAGCTTTCCAACTTAAAGGGGGAAAAGGTACAAAGTGAATAGTGTAATCATGAAGAAATCGTGGTTTACGAGGCGTACATAATTCTACATACATAGTTTATTGTAGTGATGAAGTGAAGATATGTTACTTCAAGTACTACGTTCTGGAAAATGTAAATAATTATGTACAGTATAAATAGTCATGAAGAAATAGTGAAACAAAATAGGAGAGCTGAGAGTTCTGCATGTCGGCAGAAACTATGCTGAGTAAATGCAAGAGATATTTTTTATTATTGGGCTTAATTTAAATATATATTGGGATGTAAGCGGTGATTTTCCACGTAGTACACCCTGGACTGCATTTTGCAGACAAACGAGGCTCTGGCGACTGGCCCCATGGCCAGTATAATTCTGTGTGTAGTCCTGTTTCTTATCCTTATGTGTGCTGAGTGCCCCTTTGCAGCCTCAGCTTTTAACAGAAGTCAGAATATTTTACGATTTTAAGATTTTAGTTATGCAACGTTAGAGTTGTTATTTGTAACGGTAAGGGGCTGGACCCCGTATAATGTGACGGGTGCAAAATAGCCTAAGTGCTGACGCACCCAAAACTTTAAAATCAAATCAAATGAAATTAAATATATATTTTTTTTTATTTATGAATAACATCTTCTCACATTTTGTATTATTTCATTTCATTATGTTAAAAATTGGTTATACGATGTGAAATTGCCACGGATAACAAGCTTAGTTGTTCAAACATTACGTTCTCTTTTTGGGGTGGGGCGGCAAGAAGTAAAATTGCACAGGGCGCCAAAATTCCTAGGGCTGGGGCTGGTCACAATTGCATAAAGCCGATAAAATTAGACAAATACACATAGTGTTTGTTTATTATAACGAAGAACAAAATGGACCTAGAATTGCCCTCACCAGTGCCATAGTAACATGTGAGAGGGAGGAACGTGGTATCCAGAGTTTACACTAAAACGTAAAGTTTCCACACTGTAACAGGGTCTTCCTTAGACAAAGATTTTGCCTTGGTCAGCATTGGATTGTTTTCTTTAAATTCCATCTGTTTACAATTCATTCTAAAGCATTCAAGTGAATTTTCCTTATTTAATTTGGTGCTGTCTATATGCGTATTTGTCATATTTTCGTGGCACTCTAAGCATATTTCTGTCACAGAACTGTAGATAAATCGATAGAGTAGCAATAGCAAATATAAAAATATAACGCACCAGTGGAAGAGTAAGTCAATATTATGATCTACCTACTTAATACTGATTATTGTGACTCTAATACTGGTCATATAAATGTTCTCTAATTAATTGTAGGAACATAAATTAATATAAGTAACATTATAGTATAGGGGTGACGGATTTCTTCAAATTTACAGGAGAAAGTACTTACGGAAATCATTTTATGTAGCGTTGTGGAAGTTCGTGAATGTAGTTTTGATCCATTTTAATGCGAGAACAGGTAGTTTTCTGCGAAAATCTCTGTCTGACATGCTGTTTCTGCTGCCGCCATTTGCTTTTTGCATGAGAGAACAATGTTCCGTGTGTTAAGATGACGTAACCCCGTAGTTAGTGTTTCAAACTCGGCGTGTTTTCACTAGAACATGACGTTTCGAGTATTTTTAATTTTATATATTTTTTTTTAACTATGCTTGCCTAACCTAACTTTACGGAAAATGGTTTTTGGGGCTAACGTGAATGGTTTGTGGAGCTAACGTCAATGGTTTGTGGGGCTAACGTGAATGGTTTGTGGGGCTAACATCAATGGTTTGTGAGGTATTAGCATAATTTCAAATCCGGGCACGAAAGTAGGTATTTTCTGGTGAACGAGGTTGCAACACTGCATAAATCGACAAAACACTCGCACAACGCGCCCTGAACCAGTACGCTATCGCCCGCCATAATGTGTTACAGAATCAAAATAACAAGTAACAGTAAGTACTCGTAAATGTAAGAAATAGACATTATTTTAGTTAGAAATGCATTATTTCACCTTAGGAAATGTTCCGCATTCCAAAATAGTACGTTAGCAAAGCAAAAAAGTGCGAAATATATGATTTATAATTGTCACCCCCATACTATAATAGTACCTAAATATATTTTCTTGAGCACAAGCAAAATTTTCTAAGCAACTATAAGCCGTTGGCCATCTTTGGGACTCCTATTCCCAAGGTGGCCCATATGCAACGGTTTTGTAATTTTTTTTTAAAAAATTGAGAAGAAATTATACAAAATATCCATTTGGTACACGTTGTTATAGGAGTTCTTTCTTTTGATTTCAGAACTTTATCTCTCATTAGAGGTTGCCCTAGAAGCTTAACTATGGCCGCCTTTGGTTCACCTACCTTACTTCACTAGAAAAGAGTAAAATTGTATATTCGCTCCAGAAAGGAAGAAAACAGCTGAATCGTGGCGACAAAATGGAACAGACGTACGCACATTGTGTGTTCCGTAGGTAAAGCAGCTTCCAACATAACATATGTCGCGAAAATAACGCCTAACCGTGGCGAAGACCCAAGTCATGCCTTAACATGAAATGTTAATGAACAGTCATACATGTTGTGCTCGAAGTCGTTTTATAACCCATTTATAAGCCGTTAAAAAATGCAAAGCTATTGAACATTATTCCCTCGTTTCAACCATCTACCGTCCACCGCGAATAAACAATAGAGATCAGGACACTGTCGTGCATAAGTCTTCGTGAACGAGCGAAGAAGATAAACTACATCTCTGCAAGAAATGAAGCCCCGCAGTACGTCGACTCTTCAACGACAGCAATTCGTTCTAATAGCTTGTGTGTTGGTCGGAGCAGCATGGTTGTTTATGCAGGCATGAAAATCGCCTGCATTCGAGCTAGCTCACTTCCCCTTCGCAGGTGCAGGGAGGGGTACGTATGAATTTGCGCATGCGTGTTTTGCTCAATGTCAACGATTGGTCACATCAGACAAGGAAACGCAGAAAACTGGACGGCTATAAAACATCTTAAGTATCAAAACAAAGTAACAATATTCTTCCAGTTCAACATGTGGTCATCGGTGTATTTGTTTCTCGCCTGTGTGTCAATGAGCGTAGCTCACCATTTCGACTCATGTAAGTTTTTCTCTATATTAATGGCCATTAAGTGCAATGTGATGTCTGGAAAACACATCTTATGTTTCATTTTTGTTAGAAAAATATTTATTGAAAATTTCTAAGATATCGTCATTGAGGTGCAATTCAGAAAGAAAAAGACTAAGATTAAATTTAAAATCAGTGAAGGAAATTTGGTACAAAGGGATTCATCATTTTAAACGTAAACCTTGTGAGACGTCGTCCCTACGGCATTTCAGAGCACAAATAAAATTCCAAATTAGCTATTGTGACAAGACGCGACACTATTTACGAGAATGCTCTCTAAAGCACATTTATGAACATTGAGAAAGAACTAACGTTTAGATTGCTTTGCAGCCTGTAGGCTTAGCGAGTGTTTGTTTATTTCTGATAACACGACGCCTTTCTTCTTGAAGAATGCAGCACATAAAAGGTGGATTTTTGTTCCAGTAGTTTCAAACATTTACACCATGAAACATCATAAACGTTTGACATTTGTCTTTTGTTATTTTGACGGAATGTGCACGGAAACTAAGAAAATAAGGCAATAAATATGAATATACAAGTTTGGGTTCCTAACATCATTCGTTCTTTATGTAGTAGATATTTGTTGTTTTGTAACCAATCTGGCTCAAGAGAAAAATTCAGCATGCAGGTTAAATATATATTGTGTCCAAGTTAGACATGAACATTTGATGATATAAATCTATCCCTGTGCATTTGTCCTGCCATTGTTACATTTTGATTGAAATTTGAACTTAAATTTACCTGATATATTTGTTGCTGACATCAAACTTTATGGCACATCTCATCCAAGTTAACTAATTTTACGTAATCATAACTCAACTAATATTTGACAAAACTTTTACATTCTAATAAAATTGTATGCTTTTCTAAAACAATAAGTCATTATTAGGAACATTATACTCCGACGTCCCGCACAATAATTATCTCAGTGATGACCTATGAGAAATTAATTGCCTTTAACGTTGAACAACATTAATGTAATTTACATGCATGGTTGATTGCATCGAATAGCATCATCATATTTTCCGGGGGATAGAAATGTATTTCTCACAAGGTTAGGGAAAGTCTTCATTATTAATTATTAATAATGAAAAACATTTTCCCGGTTATAATTCAGTATCAGGATCTTCATTATTCTAAAAAATAACTTGTACATACATCATGATTATAACGTCATCTACTGAAGGTTAAGCAACATGCATTTTCTTCTAAGTTATTTGTGTTTTAAAAGTGGTAGAATTATTATCTTGAAAAATTTCGTGTATTCCAATTACATTACAAAATAATACATAATAATTTATTGTGGTAATAATGCAATGACCTACCATGCCACCCGCTAGAGGTGAGGGGGTCCTAGCAGCGATTACGAGTCAAAGTCATTCCTACTTTGAAAGATGGATGCAAAGGATTAGGAATTTGGACAATTACTTCTAACCCTTGTCTCTCTTAACCGCACCGGTTTCGCCTCGGAGTCAGTCTTCAGTTTCAAGAAAGACTCTGCTGACCTAGAAACCGGTTTTTCAAAATGAATCACTGCAAGCATTCATAGTTAACTAGGATATTACAGTTATTTAGACGTTATTTTTTACACGGTGGAGGCACGCAGTGGTTCTAAACTGTAGTTCTAACTGTTTAAGTTTTAAAATGTAGCTCCAGCCCCGATTAGCCTATCTGTACATAAAGTGGACTTAAAACAAAAACATTAATTTTGATAGTAAAGAAATGAAATAGTGTGTGTAATTGAGGAGGGCCTGAATGTCAAAATAGTAGAGAATGTCTTTTTTCATCAGGCTAACTGCGAGAAAAAAAATAGCAGAAACTTTTGAAGCAGCTAGATACCTTGGAGAGCTGGTATGATATTTTCAAACGTAACTGTGTGAAAGTTCATTCACATTAAGAGAGAAATAGAAAACATTTAGTCCTATTTTTTTTAGAATTATAATAGATATTATAATACACTTTGTAGTAGATATGCACACACACTGAGGGGAGAGAAAGGGGTTCGCTGACGTGAGGAGGGCATCGAACAAGCAAAAAATAAAGTTTGTTAAGAAAAATCGTGGCGGGACCAGACCCGTACCCAGGCGGGAGGGGGGGCAAGGGAGCCATGGCCCCCACCTCGAGCCATGAAATATTTTGATGCAAACCTATAAAAATAACATGGATAATTTTTTTTGAAGATTTTGCAAGAATTTAGATTTTCTTCTTGCATAAATGAATGGGTTGTCTCTGGAGAAAGGCAGACTCCAGAAGTTTGCAGTCTACTATATTTAGTAATTTTAGTTTTTTAGTAATTTTAGTTTTATAACCATTTATGCGAAGCTACTAAATGTTCCAATTTGGCCTGGATGAACAGCATGGGGTAAAAACGTCAATAACACGCACTGCTTCAATGAAGGTGGTGTGTGGATGCACAATTGACTGTCTTTTTATTAGTCACATTTCTTGAATGTTAAGTTTTCTTTTAATCGAATTCAACGGAAAAGAGTAGGTACATAAAATTTGTACAATCTCTAAGTATGCCAGCTACATCTAGGTAGGGGAGGGTGAAAATTCGGTGCAGGGGGTGCGAAAATTATTCTCGTCCTGGGTGTTGAAATCTCAAGGTGCAACTCTCATAAGGAAATATTTCCTTTCGAGAGACCATTAATTGATTTGCGCCTTTATAAAAACATAACACAATAAACGTATGAACATTTTAATAGATAGCAATAACTAAATAAAATCTAACACTTATTAAAAACATTTCATCTATATTCTGATTGCTTGACATTTTGAACCAGTCGTGAAAGGAATTAATTTGCTAGTTTATAAATGTAGCAAATACATTTGTTTATATAGGTATATTTATAAATATAAATATATATTAATTAATGATATTAATACATTATTTAGTGACCGCGGTGGCTCAGTCGGTAACGCGTCTGACTACCATGCTAAAGGTCCCGGGTTCGATCCCCGGCCGGTTCAAATCCGGGAACGTTTCTAACGATGGAAGCGGTCCCGGCGCCCACCCAGCGTCGAATAACATGGGTACCTGGGGGAAACCCTGGGGGGTAAAGGTGGTCAGGGGCGTGATGCTGATCACATCAACCCCACTCACGACCGGATCAAGAAAGTGTGGGGCGTTACCCCCACACCCCTATACGCCTTCATGGCGTGGTGCTATGCACAGGGGAGCACTTTACCTTTTTTTACCTTTATTAATTATTTAATAATTGACATACATTTCATGACAATTTTATATACGTATATATAACCAAGGTTTCGGGCTTGGCCCCCCTCAAAAAAATGCTGGGTACGGACCTGGGCGGGACACTGCATAAGTATTGGCATCTGGTTGTTGCTCCAGGCGCAAAAGCACTAGAGACGAATCTGAATTAAGTATGTCAATTTAAATACATCTATTCTATCAAATACAATTTTTTTTTCTCAAAATTTGGAAATATGTTTCTGGTATGTTTATATTCTAGAGTACAATAACGCTGACTTAAAATACATTATTGTAGGGGTATGAGGCGGGTAGTTTTTAAACAATAGTACACAAACTCGTGCGCACAGTCTTCCATCCTAATTGACATTTCATCGAACAATTTGAACCTCTCCCCTTCCCCAGAAGAATATTTATTTGTGGCTATACCTATGATAAATACATTTATAAGCCAAATGATAAATTATGTCCAGTGCTGGTGACGTCTACGAGGTGAGTGGTCAGATTGTGTTGGCAATATGGCATAGGGGCTGTGTAAAGGGATATAAATATATCACGAGTAAGAAATCATTAAATCTTTTATCATATTACATTTAATTCACTAATATTAGCCATTTTCTATTTATGAGTTAGAGGCTTTGAAAACTATTATAAAATTTCTTGGTAAGAACTTTTCATCAGGAACCATTACCATTACAACACATTTTTTCTCTCATGGCAATGAAGCTCGCCTCTGCTTTCATCATGGCCTAGTAATCATTTAACCCTCCGGCGGGCACGTCATATTTTTATCATGAGCGGGCGCGTGAGGGTCTTTGTTGCCCCAGCCGTTTTCATTTAAAAAAATGTATGTTTTATATTTATAATTGCATACCTTTATTTCGACATGTTCTTGCATTCTTTATTTGTGGCTTTGAACATACAAATGTTTATATTTCTTTATTTCTTTGCACTCATGCAATAATAAGTTGTTGTTGTTACATAATATATTTGTATCTTTTAGTTTAAATATGTTTATTTTATTTATATATTTTCTATTATACAATAATACGGTTCTTACATACGTTGTTTGTTTCTTTAAGTTTACAAATATGTATCTAAATGTTCTTGTTTTATTTATTTTCACTCTTACAATAATAAGTTGTTGTTTTTCCGATAAATGGCACAATGAATAAATAGAAATATTAATTATAAATCAAATTTCATTGCTGAAATAATGATGGGTGAAAGAAGCTAATAATAATTACAAATGTAACCAAAGAATAATAACATAAATTAAAATTTTACACGAGAAGGCTCGTGGGGAAACTCAGTTACCCCAATAATGTAAACAAATGGAAGAACTCCTCGGGTATGTAGACAGAAGAACGATGCCTTCCTACTTCAGAATCAGAAACTCCAATGAAAGAATTGCAAAGCGGACGGTAGGTTGGCACCAGTAACATCTAGACACCACAAGAAAACAAGGTTGAGGGTGGTAACAAAGTCCTCCAACACGCCCGCCTGAGGGTTAAGTATTTTATAAGAGTAGGTACTATAAGTATTTAACCAAATTAAAATGCTCATGTGCATTATCTAAAAGTGATTCATTTGGTTTTTTGGTTGGGCAGGAGATTCAACTTAGACTATATATTTTAAATTGAGCTGAAATATAAGTTGACCCCAACGGCAATGATATTCATCCAAAAAACATTATAATGGCCTAAAATGATCCTCCAGGCAATTTGCTAATTCAAGGAAGATTGGCAGGCCACCTGAGAAACAAATGGCTGACTTTTTAGTCCATTGATGTGGTTATATTTTTAACCAAAACGTAATTTAGTCTTGTTTCAATGGATAATATTACAAGTTCTATAAATGAAGTATAACCTGAAATTCGAGCCCTTTCCTAAAATTGTGAATTAAAAGTGAGATGCCCATCGCAGAAGGAGTAATTCCCTACGTGATCCATAATTTAAAATGGAAAACGTTTTCTAAGAATACTTAGGAAGCAGGCCTATTCATAGTGCTTTATTTTCCCCTTTCTCTCAGAAATATTACGCCGGTCACCAAACAACGTGCATGCACTTCTGACAGTCTACTCTGGATGATGCCTTTTCCCATCCAGTCTTTCCAGCATTCTAAACACTTGGATTTCTTTCATGCATGTGAATCCACGTTTCGCCGTCAGATGAGAATTCCAGAGCATAGGTTATCGTCATCATTTATTGGCTCAACTTGCATTCTTCATCGTGCAGATTTCCACTTAACCTATGATTTCTTACTCCTTGTCTGTAATTTCTTAGTTTTTAAGAACTTCATTCATTCATTTTTAAATTATTACAATTTTTATTTTAAAGTAATTTAGAAATAAATGAAGGTGGTTGATTTGATTGATTGATGTGGTTTATTTTACTTCACATTTCTGCCCACTTTTGGCTGATAGCGAAGATGAAGATGAGTGATGATACGATGAAATTGATGCAGGAACACTTACAAACACACATGATCAGGCCGAGATTCGAACCCGGGACCCCTGGCGTCGTAGCGCGACTCTTCCACGAAGGCCGCCTAATGAAGATGGAACGGGACATCTGTCGGAAGAGAGATGCACCGCTCTGTCGCGCTCGTTGGAAAGACGACATGGGCGAAAAATCGTACGAAGCCATTTACTTGTGTGTTTCTTGCACAAGATTAAATTATTCATTACAACTGTAAATAAAAAGTAGGTATAGGGGTGGGGGGCATTCCATTATGAAGTGTGGGACTATATTTGTGATATTAAAGTAACTATTTTACTGATAGTTAAGCAACATTTTTCATACACTTTCTGTGCAATGAAATATGAAAGTTTTTACTGTTGATTAAACAAAACTCCCGTTAAAATACTTTCCCAGATTTATAGCTATAAGTGACCAATTTTGTGTCACGGGTGGCAAAGAAAGGAAGACAGTAATTGACCTTTAAATATTCTAGTGGAGATAAGAGGGAAATGCAATAGTTAAAGGAGAAACTAATTGTTTTTTGTTGTCACGGGTGGGACACAATGCAAAATACAGGCAAATCAAAAAAGTTAAAATAAACGAACAATATGTAAAATACATTCTACTTTCTAACTTAATTATGTATACTACTTGAATTATATGCCAATGGAAATTTTAGATTGTTCACTCACAAGCCGGCCACTGTGGCGGAGTGGTTAGCACATCCCGCTACGACGCCAGATGTCACGGGTTTGAATCCCAGCCTGGGCATGGATATTTGTGAATGTCCATGCATCAATTTCATCATATCATCATTCATCCTCATCTTCGCAAATTAGCCAAAAGTGGCACAAGAAGCGAAGTAAAATGAAGCAAATCAATCAATCAATGTTCACTCAAAAGATAGGATAAAGTTACAGCAATTTAATATTAAAAATTGAGGTTCAGGAGCACTTCACATGGAATGTCCCGTATTTTACCCTTGAGGTAGAAAAAATATAGAACTTACATTGAGAATACATAAAAGTTAAAACTAATTCCGAACACGTGGAACTAAAACATCTTTCATTCCACTCTTTCTGTGTCGACATAACCTTTAATTCGTGTGTTAATGTGTTGCAAGTGCAGTAGTTTAAAAAATGGAAATCATCCAGACAGAGAAATAAGGAAGGCTTGTGCTTTGTTCGAAAACCTCTTACTGCCAAAAGAGACATGGAACTGCTTCAACAGAAGGCACTGGACTAATAATGCAATGGATGGATGGAACTACAAAATCATCAGTGAGATAGATAGGCATAAAAGAGTGGATGACCTTGTAAAAAGCTTAAAGACAGAGGCAGGAAAGTCTAATGGCATCATTCTTACGATGGAAATTAAGATGGAATATCTAAACAGGAAGAAGAAATATGTTTTTTTTGGACGAGAAGATAGCGAGGCAAACTAACAAGTACGAGAAGAGTGGAGATATTCCTAAATTTTTAAGAACAAAGTCATATGCTTTGAAATTTGAGGCTAATTAACGTTTATGAATGTGTTATTAATTGACGAACCTCTTTCAGAATTTTGCAGTGCGTAAAGTCGCATATCAAAACAGGTCACACTTTTATTATTAAATTGCATATACTTCTACGACGACAATCACTTCGGATGTCTACATGTTTTAACTTCAATCTGAACTGGAAATTTTAAGCCATCAACGGCTCATAGGCACCGAGCAGTCTCAAGTCTGGAACTGAGTCCTTTTAAAACAACGATAAAGAAAACTCAAGAAGTGTGAGAGAAAGTTGTGGGTCCCTAGATAGAAAAAATGATGATCGCAATTAAGATACGTACAATCCTTTCAGGTAATATAGTGTTATTCGATCTCAGGCAGCAACATTTTCGCAATTCGGACTGTTTGAAAATAGGACTGTTCGCAATCAGAATGCCTCCCTTACCTTTGCCTCGATTATTTCAAAACATAAAAGACCCGTGCGACAGCTCCGATTTCACACAGGATAACGTTCAGACTGGAATTGAGAACAACGAACATCTCGCAGAAATTCCCTGAGTTACAGCTCATGATGAGGCATCTCACCTCGAATGATTGAAATGTGAATTTTTAAATCTTGTAAGAAATTTTATACTGGAGCTAAAATAAGTAAGTTTCATGAAGACTGAAATAGAATATTTTATAAAAAAATATAAATATGCTGACCAAGGCAGTAATTTATTTTATTAAAAACATAAACTAAACGTAACGTTTCAACCTTCTAGCAAGGTCTTCATCAGACTCTGTATCAAGTACAAAAGTAACAAGATACCAAAAACAGTGCATTATATATACACAAAACATTACTCCCTCCAGACTATTAGAAAGTTGTTTTGGAACTTTCTAGCAGGTGGCTTTCACTAGTGAACTGTACTTTCATCTAAAAGGCTAAAAATATATACTTCCATATAGAATGTGGATTGGGCTTTATATCTCACGCTCTTTTTCCTTCATTTTCTTCCTTCTCCTCTCCTCTTTCTCTCTTGTCCTTTCCACTCTTTCTAACACTTTCTTCCATTCTTTGTTTAACTTCAGTCCCCCATTCCAGTTCATTGTGTCTTCTTCACCTTTCTTCTCTATTTCCTTAGCTTCCTTCCATTTTCTCACTAGCATTCTCTTCTCCCTTCCTATCTGCTTAGCCTCATCCCACTCTATGTCATGTCCTGTTTCTCTCGTGTGTTTAAATATCGCATTTCTCTCTCTCTCTTAAGTCGTACATCATCCCTATGTTGTTTCAACCTATCTTTCAGCCTTTTTTTCGTTTCTCCTATGTACACACTCTGACATTCTTTACATTTTACTTCGTAGATAATCCCTTCCTCTTCTCTGTTTTCCTTTTTCTTATTTGAATTCTTCGCTATTCCTAAGATGCTTCTTCCTCCCTTCCTGTACGTTTTAATGCCCGCTTTCCTAAGCACTTTGCATATCTTTTCTATGGTCTTCCCCATACTCCTTATTCCAAACCTTCTCTCTTTTTCTTTCTCTTCCAATTCTCCCCTTCCTCTTTTCTTCCTTCTTCTGTTTATGTCCAGTCTATCCTGTTTCTCATAGCCATTCCTTTCCAGCTGTTTCCATAGGCTATTTATTTTGCCTTCTTTTTCACATTCCTTCGTGCATATTTTCGTTATTCTGTCCTCCATATTCTTTATGAAATTTCTTTTTGTCACCTCACTTACATCACTTCTTTTGTGGCAGAATAATAATAATGGTGTTAGAATATTTTAGCATAAGCTGTAGAGATTTTTTCGGGACACGGACAACTTGAATCCTGGAAAGTTTATCGATGTTCAGAAAATGTAGTGATAAATGAAAATGAAATTGCCGCTAGCTTTCGGAAGATTTGAAAACTTTCGTTTACTCATATCGTCCATACGCGAAGAAAATATATTTATCCTCGGTAACCAGGAAAGCTTCAAGATAGTTTTTAAAATTTTAAATTAGGGGTTTAGGGATAAAATTTGATAAGTGAAATTTTGGTCATTATTGAGTTGGAAAGTAAGAAGAGTAAGTGTCCTCTTTTGCGTAAGCCGCCCTGGATTTCCATTTTCGGTCAGACCAGCTCTGCAATAGCAGAACGAATCTCCGGCATACTACCTGGGAAGGTAACTTCGACGTTCAATAGGAACCAGGATTTCGGAGCGGAGCGGATGTTGCTGTTGATGTTGCTTTCGCTCCGGAGCGAGGAGCGAGATTCGTTCGCTCCGCTCCGGATCGGAGCAGAGGAAGTTGCAAAGTTTCTCGCTCCGTTCCGGAGCGAGGAGCGAAATTTTAGGGAACGGTTCACTCCGCTCTGGAGCGCAGTGTATACAGAAAACTAACGATCAAAGGTTCCGAGTACATTAGTAATTTTGTTTGTGGAATTTATACGGCATTTGAACATCGTCCGTTATTGTTGTTATAAAACTCATTATTACTAAAGCTAACGCCACGGAAACAGTCCAGACAAGATTACGTCACTCACCTACAGTGTTGCCGATAAACAAGGAATAATCCTTACAGGGAAGGCCCAATCAACCGCATTCGTACAACGCGCAATATGTCAACTGTGAATCGTAGAAGAAGTGTAGCAAACCTGGAGGGCCAGGGGTGCGGAGGAGGCAACGGGAAGCTTCGATCTTCACTGGACTGTTTTCGTAAAGATAGAGATTTTATTATTATTATTACTATTTTCATTATCACTTCTACTACTTCTGGGGACAATATATTTCAATAGCAGGTGTGCCACCTGTGGTTTTATAAGTTCAGAGAATGGAACCACTCTCTCATTTCCTGCCACCAGGGATCGCTATTGAAACTCATTTTGCTTCAACTTCTGGTTCGGGCTAAGCACTTCGGCATATCGGCCCGACGTTACAGTCCACGCCGCGGGAGAAGTGAGTTATTCCGGAATATTTGTTCGAGTAACACTGGCGATACTACTGCAGAGAATCCATTCGACCTTCTAAAAGCCAGGAGCGTGCAGAGGAAAGGCGAAGCAACTTGTACGGAGGAAGATAAAAGGCAGACAGGTGTTCATGCAAAAGACTCGCTGGTGCATGATTCCCATTTCTAACTTTCATTTATGCTGGTTATGTATGATATTTTGAATTTAGCGAAAGGGGAAAGTTTAAATTAATTTGAAATTCAGGTTGTTAATTTTAACTTTTCGATGTTTGAATCTATGAAGTTGAAAATTGGAATCATGCTTATTAATGTTACCGTAAACATAGCCAATTAGGAAACGTTTAAATTTGAAATACAGAGTTGTCAAATCTAACTTTTTTAAAATCGTGACACTAGAAAGTTGAAAACCGGCTTAACCAAAAATGTAAGTTGCCACATTTGGTTTAATTTTATGAAGGTATAATGTAGAAAATCGGAATGCTGTTTGTATACAGTCGAACAGGGGAATTTAAATAGTATGAGATACAGGGTTGTCATATCGATTCTTTTTCCCAATTTTAAAGGCAGGAAGTTAAAATAGTTATTTAATGGTTACATACGCATACTACTGCAAAAATTACAAAATTGGGAACTTATAATGTCTGGTTGCCATATCTAACATTTCAAGTTTGTTAGCAGTAACCTGGAAATAGGCATAGTGGTTATAAGAAAGTTGCAAAAATTTTGGAAAAATGGAATGGAATGGAATGTTGCTATACTTAACTTTCTGAGTGTAGAAAACCAGAAAACGTATACGTATAAAATTAATATTTTTTTGTATTGAGTACGTTGTAGACAGCAAACTGAAAGCAAGTTTTCAGTAATGAACAATGTGTAGTCAGCAGATAAGTTGAAAAATATGTATAAACCTTAATAACCGTGATAAACACAAAATGTTATATTACGTACTTGGATAGGGGCATGTCCTGAATTTTATGGTTTCATTTTGAAAAACAGGGCTGCGAGCAATACGTGCCTTCCTCACTGATGACATTTGATTTGATTTTTGTTACTTTGCTTTGAATTATGGCTAATCGCGACGATGATAATGAGAGAATTGTTAAATGTGTACTGAAAAAAAAGTAGCGCGCTGTGACCCTATAATATAGTGGTAACAACGTCGTCTTGTAATGAAGGGGCACTGGGATCGACACCCGGTGGAGGTACATAGTGGATCGAATCCCACTTTAGGTAGGATTTAAACTGTAGGTCTATTCTCGATAGCGTAATGTTGAGTCTTACATCCACCAAAAGTCCATAACAAAAGACATTGTTTCAACATGTGTTGAATGTATAATTGCAATGTATATTGTGATAAATTAATCCTTAAACAAATATACATTTGTAATTCTGTTTAACAATAAGAGACTTCACTTTCCTTTACATCTATTCACAAGAGCAAAAAAACACAACTTGGAAATTCATTTCCAAATGAACAACCTCTTATTCATATCTTTTATGTATGTGTGTGTGTGTGTGTTTTTTCTGAAATCTGGCAAAGTCCTAATAATGTATTCACTTCATAAGTGTCTATTACTTAACAGAAAGCATCATTGGGTATACAATATCAGACGAATAACAAATTCCATGGGAATTTTGCGAGTTCGTGGATGTGAGTTCAGCTCTCAACGACAAATGGTGTTGGTTTGACCCACGTTAATGTCATTGGCGTTTCCTTTGTTTTTGTTTGTCTATCACAGTATATTTCTTTTCCATCGTTTCCGTATCCTATTTTTTTACCGACTTATCTAGGATTTGTTTAAAATTACGGATCATGAGAAATATACGATTAAAGGCAAGGCAAAGGTAATAGTCCGGAAAAGACAAATTGAAACTTATGAAATTGTTGATTACAATTATAGAAATAACATTATCGAAATACTTGGTTTTCTTTTACATACATTTTTTGTAATTCTTCTTGTGCACCTTTCCATTCCTACTTGAACAGGTAGACTATAAATAAAAACTCGGCATGGTTTCCTTCAATTCATTATTACAGTATAGATCTCCCATGATTCTCGTGGCTTATGATGAATAGAATTAACAATTACGGATTTTTCTTTGTTGTTCTTGTATATTGATTTAACAAATCTGGTCACCTTATAATTCCATTAACCGAGACTGGTTGGAATGATTTCTCCATTCGAATGAGCGTCCGGAAGGGAGGGGGCCACGCCACCCGGAAATGAAAGTCAATCAAAAAGTACATATTTCACGCATATAATTTCATTTCAGTCACAGTAATATATGTTAATTATTGCATGGGCGTTGCAGGAACATGATAACGTCAAACTGAAGAATTTTTTTTAAAGGGAGTAATACTATTTTGGGGAAATTCTGCCTCATTGTCATCGTCCCACTTCCCTTGGAAAAATACCTTGCTTGTCCCTTCCTGGAAAAATCCTGAAGATGTATCAGCGGCGTTAAAAATTTCATTAAATTTTCATATATCACCGTTGGCAAGCACACATAATATGCATGTAATGATACAAGAGAACACAGCTTTTAGAGGCTTCTTTTTATGACACTGAAGAGAAGAACAACACGCGCAAGTAATACTTTTAAAAGAGAACAATCTAGCCAGAATTGGTGTAGCATAATTCTAATACAACTGGCAACACTGGATCTGTCTGGCAAAGGCGATGTCTCTACCATGTACAGAGGAATTCGAAAGAAACGCCTCCCTTACGGTTATGCAACCCGGTATTTTATATCGTCTAGTTTCGCCTGGTAGAGTAGTTCCCGAGAGGAGCAGTGTTTCCAAACCTATAACCGTAGTGTTTCCAACCCCGTATTGGTTGGTTGGCTGTTGATTTGGTGTTTTAAGTCCACAATGAACAGTATGACTAATCGGGACTGGACCTACAGTTTAAAGTGGGATCCGAACCACTTTGTGCCTCCACCGGGACCCCTTGATTACAAGGCGTCGACGCTACCACTACGCCATCCAAGCCTGTATTGCTTCGTAGAAGACGAAACCTTCACGTAACTTCTTCATTCGTGATTTACATTTGGTTTACAGACTCACATTACAGGACACTCTTTTCCTGTATTGCATGTTTTCTGGAGCATTTATTTTTCCTTCTGTGGAGAAATTTCTGTTATTATTTTACATCTTATTTTTCGCAGCTTCTCTACCATTTATTGGCTAATCGCAACAATGAGGATGAATGATGACTCGATGGAATTGATAAAAGGACAGTCATAAAGGAACCATGGGGAGCTAGATTCATATTTTTATTATTACTAATATATTTCTCTTTTTTTACTTTACTTTTGGCTAGTCGCAACGATGAGGATTAGTGTATGATAAAATTGATGAAGGAACACTCATAAACAATCATACCCAGGCCGGGACTCGAACCCGGGAATTTCGGCAGCGAGATCAAAAGCCGACGGCTTACCACGCTCGGGCACAGCGGCGGCCAATTATTATTAGTGATATTGTCTCAAGTAGTGTATTTTTCCACCATATTCTTTCACACAATCATGAAACGGATGAAAATTAAAATGTTAAAATACCTGCCTACGTTGTTTTTTTTAGCTTGCAATATAAAGCCCTACTGCACGAAGCTAAATTGTGGAAATACGAAACATAACCAAGTTAACATATCTTGGCCGTGGAAAGTGTTAATAGAAAATCTAGAAAAGAGCCATTTAACAGTTGCCTGATTGCTTTTCCATTTGTTGTATGGGAAGAATTGTCTGAAATGTGTGTGTAGTGGCAGGCAAAAGAGAATACAAAGATCGAATAGAGAGGCAACACTGTCATTGTTCTGCACTGCACAGACCACGCGTCTCGTCGAGTGGGCGGGGCACTGTGTGTGCGAGCGAGCTGCTGTTGCTTCTGCAAAAAGAACACTCACAAACAACTGAATGACGCTCCGCTTAAAATCTAGTCAATCGAGAAAGGATTTGTTGAGGAAGTGAATTGAAATATAAACGCCAGAATTTGGTCTAAGCCTATAATGGTTACTAGCAATAAGAGCTGATCAATTTTTACATGTGGAATTCCGTAATGAACGAGGCAACAGGCCGCACTCCACACCTTTAGTCTGGTAACACTAATAAATCATCTCATTATATGCGTCCGGTTATGCTGATAGTCATGTTTAATATATTACCTTCAAACATAAACAATATCATGGACTCACTCAGAGGCAGAATTCAATTTTACGCTTTACTTTCCTGAAGATATTGTAGCAATATAATCATTCCGCTCTATTTTCGTATTCTCAATTGAACTCGCACTATTTTCCCCCCTCCCTTCTCCCACCTTAAAAATTTTTGGGTGAGAGGCTACAAACTATACTAAAACTGAATTACAGACAATACTTTACGACTCAAAGTGACGTGACCTAGAACGTAGTGAAAAATCACTGGTGCAAAATTCAACGTAATGATGATAAAATGAAGGTAGGAAAATGGATGTGCTAGAAAGTTTTACATACATACACACAGTTAGCTCCGTGTAGAAGATAGTTCTTCACATTTTTCTCACCTTGGCTTCCTTGAATTCACGAAACTGTAAAGCCATGAACGCGTTAACCCCCTATAATCACGGAATCCCAGGTTCGATTCCTGGTGGAGACACAACTGCCTAGTGGTTCGGATCCCACTTTCAACTGTAGGTCCCACTTCGGGTTGCCTTTCTGAGCATGAAATGGAATTAAAACAAAATTGGAACACGGTAACCCATCACAACACACGCGCAGAGAGCGTTGAACTTAATGACTGACAACTACATCGAACTTTCAGCGAAGCTGGAATAAGGTCTATTTGCCATGACAAATAGTGTGAATTTTCAGTCTCGTGGTGCTTTCTATACGAAGTGCAAGCAAGTTATCTAAAAAAATTCAAATGTGAGGGTGAGTCGAGCTATGTTTCATTCAATAAGACTCTTCACTTCAAACATATTTTGCTCTATAGCTGTCGATTTCGAATAGGCATCTAAGACTGGTTGCTTAGCGGACCGGATTTGGAAAAAATCACGGACTGTCATTGTTCCAATCACACTACAGACATAGCAAAAATTGATCGCCTGAAGATGAGAGAAGAGGTGATCTCTTGATATGTCTCGAAATATATAGATAGAATATATAGTCAATCAAAAAGAAAAACAATGGATAATGTCCAATTAAGTATAGAAACGCTGTTAGAACCGGTGTTCATTCACAGAGCAGAAGGGTTATTTTGACAAAATTCTGTTTCCCGGCTGGCTGCTTCGGAGAAGAGGGCTTTGTGAAGTTGCCGCTTCTTGCCCAAGCGGTAGACCTAATTCGTTGTTTGGCCACGAGTTCCTTCGTAGGTAAACGCGGCAACAGAGGATCACTGCCATAAAGGTGGTTCCCGCGCCGGCTGAAAGAGCGACGGAAAATCAAAGAACCATTGTCACTAACTTCAGACAGACATCTAATCATTTCCTTATGTTTCGAAGCTGATCCGAAGGGACAACAAATACCAAAAAAACGTCATGAATTAAATGATCGATTGGTCCGTCCTTCTGTTGATGGATGGCAATCCATATTAACAATAATAATCGTAAGCTTATCATTAAAGAGTCAACAATCAAAGCTAATACGCATCTATTGATCAGAAATTACTAGAGAGTTAAAGTTGTTTTTGTACTTCTTTGTTATTTTAAGTCGCTCTTCTGCCACTTTCGGCTAATGAGGATGAGTGACGATTAGATTAAATTGACACCATGATACCAATACTGAAGCCGTGACTCGAACGCGGAAATTTCGTGGTATCGGAAGTGGACCATTTAACGCGCTTGGCCACCAAAGAGAACCTTCTCTGCGGCCAAGCGCAGTTAGTGATGGACTAACGATCCAGACACCGAATGTTCCGGGTTCGAGTCCCTTCACAATCTAAGACATAACACTTTAGCAAAACTTTATTCACCTCTCCTCCACCTCAAATTTAATACTCAATCTTCCCAACCAAATTTCCAAGCCAATTTTAGACTTCCTGTTGATATTGCTCCCTCCAAAAAAGCAATCTAAGACGTAATAGTAATACACAAGAGTTGGGATTCCCTGCCCCCAAAATAATTATCAATCCAGCTACCTGAAAATCCCACTAACTTCATTAATCGCCCACCATAATTTCCCTATCAATCTAAGGCCTAATATGTAAGAGTTGGATATCGCCCCCCCCCACCAATATTACTTATTACCCGTAACAATTCCCCTGACAATCTACAAATTACTATTTGTATAACAGCAATGGCTAATTGATAACGTAATTAAACTTGTTCCCTGTTTACTCAGTCAAATTTCCATCACAGTCTGTGCCATAATGCCCCTCCCCCTGGGCACCACTGATTTAGAACTGTGACAACGTGATAGGTGTAATGTAACTAATAGTTAAGTGTTAGGGATGGGTGCATGTGTGCTGCGCATTTGAATTTTATGTGAATCATATCTGTCAATAATGTGAATATTAATATTATAGAATATAATATAATGGTGCAGGTGTGTGAAAAAGTAACCATGAGCACCAAGGTATCAATAAAAAAGAATTGGAAACATAAGTTGCATATGGAGATGTGTGTAATTAGTTTTGTTCTGGGATGTAGCAAAGAACATCGGTTAAACCGTGCGGGGTTTCAATACTGTGTCCACCCGCCGTTGGATTCAAGCACTGCATCTAGTCGACGAGGCAAGGATTCCACGAGCAGATGTTTGGTCTTCTCCTTAAACTCTCCCAAACATCAAACACGTGAAAATGTTTTCGATTGGGAGACTTCGCTGGCCAATCTACTCTTGAAATTCCTGGGTGCTGATTAAACCAGGTGGTATTCGCTTTCGATGTATGGACGCTGCTGTTTTTGATCGAAAGTCACGTGCGAAATCTCATCTTCAAGGTGTCTCTCTCGCACGCTGGGAAGCGTGTGGTTTTCCAGCACTGCGATGTATTCCTGCGAATTCATTCTCGAGGACACTAGTAGTATAAAAGTATATAGGATAAACGCGAGAAAGTACGAGCCCCCCTCAAGCAGATTTGCTACACTTAAAACTTGCTCAACATGCCCATATGAGCTTTTTGCTCAAGTGTGGAACCCTTGCCTAATCCAAGATTTTTGTAAAAATGCCCTCATGGATTCCATGAGAAAGTACGAACCCCCCTCAGATTGATTTGTCTACACTTACAAAAGGCACTTCTGTAAGATTGTTGTCCATAAATTTGTTAAAAATATGCCCCTCTTGGGCCATATTTAAAACTAGGCCACACCCACCCACACCCACCCACACCCACCCACGCATATTCACTTCCGGTCCACTTCCGGTCCACTTCCGGTCCACTTCCGGTCCACTTCCGGTCCACTTCCGGTCCACTTCCGGTCCACTTCCGGTCTACTTCCGGTCCACTTCCGGTTTACTTCCGGTTCACTTCCGGTTTGCCTACTTCCGGTCCACTTGTGGCCAAGTTGTGGCCTATTTCTGCTTTTTTTTATCCAGCATAGAGTTTTGATTTGAACCCCAAGAAATTGTATATAAATACCAAAGCCAAAAATATCAACACACACACACACACACATACACATACACATACACATACACACACACACACATATACATACACATACACACATACACACACACACAAAACACAGTGTTGAACCCAGTTGATATTTTTATCCAGCATAGAGTTTTGATTTGAACCCCAGGAAATTGTATATAAATACCAAAGCCAAAAATATTAAGTGTATACACACATACACACACACACACACATACACAAAGCACAGTGTTGAACCCAACTGATCCAGCATAGAGTTTTGATTTGATTCCCAAGAAATTGTATATAAATACCAAAGCCAAAAATATTAAGTGTATACATACCTACACACATATACACACATACAAAGCACACAGCTGAACCCAACTGATATTTTTTATTCAGTATAAAGTTTTGAATTGAAACCCAGGAAATTGTATATAATAAACAACAGCAAAAATGCCGAATCAAAAATATTGTAATCAGTGCAATAAAAATATATCCAGCTCCAATTGGGCCAAGCACCAAAAGATTTGTAACCCAGACAAATACAGAACTCCCACAATAATTTGCCCCAAATGCCATAGAGAATATAACATGGAATATTTCACATATAAACATAAAGATACTTGCTCTGCACAATCATCAACACAACCATCTACTTCTGGTCTGAAAAGAAGGCACGAAGCACCTCTTAATGCCAGAGCAGCAAAGCAGCCACGCTATGAACCTATCCGTAGCAGTTTTAAAGGCCAATTAAGGGATCACCGTTTTGTATCAGAGCCAAGATGTGGAATTAATAATTTTTTGAACAGTGTAAATCCTGATGTGCAGGCAATTCTAAATGCACAAAATGGCTCTTATAAGCTCTCCCTCAAATTGTATACACAATATAAGAAGCCAAATGGCACAAAATTTATACAGCCCCACATAACAGAAACTGTACCGGTATATTCAAATGCAAATTCGGACAAAATAATAAGCAGTTTGATGGATCAATTGAAAATCAAACACTCTGAATTTGCGGCAAAAGAGTCCGGATGGAGCCTATGCGGTTCATCACACAAGTTATATATTAATATTTCTGAATTCAGCCCATTAAAAGGTTCTACATATCTGCCATTACCTGCTAATATCAAAAACAAAAGAGCCGTGGTCAATATAGAAAATACCGACCAGAAATGCTTTTTGTGGTGTATATTAGCTGCTCTGTATCCAGTTTCAAGGGATCCTCAGAGAATAAGTTATTACAAACAGCATGAACATCTTTTTGACGATGCAATGGAGGGTTTAGAATATCCAATGTCTATTCAGAATATTGATAAATTTGAAAAAAGGGCCAGGCATATCAATGGCAAGCAATTATCTATTAATGTATTTATTTGTTCCACTGGCAATTGCTTGATAGCACCTCTCAGAATCAGTACACTTGATGATGAATCTGCTATTCCGATTGATCTGCTCTTAATTGAAGGGAATAATACATATCATTACACTCTGATACACAGTCTTGAAGCTTTAGTGAGAAAACAACAAGGCAAATCCAATACAATATTCAAGTTGTGCAGAAGATGTTTAACTGAATTTGATGGTAAAAAAATAATAAATGGGGTTCGGGAAGTGAATGCAGAAATTGCAAAAAATAAGTTAATTGAGCATCTGAAATACTGTGGGAATCATAAACCTGTTCATATGGTGATGCCCAATCCAAGTGAAAATTGCAAATTCAAAAAGTATGAAGCCTCGTTGGAACACCCAGTATATATTGTCTGTGATTTTGAATCGAACGTCAAACCTTTTGCATTCTGCAATCCAGATCCTGAAGAATCTTCAAGTACACCATACCAACAACATGAACCTTCCAGTTTTTGTTATACAGTTATACGGGATGGTGTAGCTAGTGAGCCGTGCTTATACATGGGACCAGATGCCATCAAAGAATTTGCACTTAGAATAGAAAATGAGTGCCGTGACATAGCATCTAACATCTTATTAAAATCAAAGCCCATGTTGCCTTTAACAGAGGAAGAGATTGAAGATTTCAACAATGCAGAAAAATGCCCGGTATGTGATTCTGAATTTTCAGATACAAATATCAAGGTGAAACACCATTCTCATACAGATGGTAAATTCTTAATGGCCCTGTGTAATAGCTGCAATATTCAGATCAAGAGACCAAAATTTGTCCCCATATTTTGCCATGGAGCATCCAATTATGATTTCCATCATCTGATCAGATACGAGGGGTTTGACAAGCAGAATTTAAATATTTTAGCTGAAAATGATGAGAAATATATATCTATTAGCAAGATAATTAAAGTTGATGGTGTTCCTATTCACATAAGATTTCTTGATTCTTACAGAATTCTGTCCGCTAGCCTGGCTACACTGGCAAATCAATTATCTGATGATCAATTCAAAATCACATGTGCATTGTTTCCAAATCAGGACCTGAAATTAATTAGGCGGAAGGGTGTATATCCATATGACTATGTTACAGATTTTTCTAAATTTGATGAGTGTTCTCTGCCTCCACAAGAAGAGTTTTACAGCAAAATCAGAGGATCTGGAATCACTGATGATGATTATTACCATGCTCAGTTGATGTGGAATAATTTAAAATGCCAGACATTTGGTGATTATCACATGGCATATTTGAAACTTGATGTCACTCTCTTAGCTGATATATTGCAGGCATTCAGAAAATCTTCCATGCAAAATTATAAACTGGACCCAATATATTTTTACAGTGCCCCGGGCCTAGCATGGGCCGCAATGTTTTTCAACACTAAAATGCAATTGGATCTGATCCACGATCAAGATACGTATCTGTTTATGGAGAAATGTATAAGAGGGGGGATGGTGCAATGTTCCCAGAGATATGCCAGAGCAAATAACAAGCATATTATGCTGCCTGATTATGATCCAGCACGGCCATCAAATTATATAGTGTATGTAGATGCAAACAGCCTCTATGGTCATGCCATGATGCAAAAACTACCATATGCAGGGCTTGAATGGGTTGAAGATTTCAACATTGAGGATCTTAAGGATTTTGATGACAGTGACTATGGTCTATTCTTAGAGGTTGATCTGAAAATTCCTGATGATTTACACAACACATTTTCTGATCTGCCCCCAATTCCCGAGGTTCAGTGCTCACCTGGCTCTAAACAGAAGAAGCTAATGATGACTCTAGAGCCAAAACAGGATTATGTCATATATTACAAAAACCTCCAGTTCCTGATGAAACATGGTGTTCAAGTGACCAAAGTTGGAAAAGTTTTGAGGTTCAGGCACTCAAGATGGTTGAAGCCATATATTGATACAAACACAGAGCTTCGAACATCTGCAATGAGCCAATTTGATAAGACCTTGTTTAAATTGATGGTGAATTCTGTCTATGGCAAAACTATAGAAAATGTCAGAAAACATACCGATGTTAAAATAATTACTGACCCCAGACGGAGCAAAAAATTGGTTGCAAAGCCTAATTTCAATTACAGAAGAATTTATGATGAGCACATGGCACTTTTCAACATGAAGAAAACAAAGATCAAGTTTGATAAACCTATTTATGTAGGGGCTGCGATATTGGAATTGTCCAAATTACATATGTTAACATTGTATTATGATGTGTTGAAACCTTTTTATGGTGATCGTGTAAAACTGATGTACATGGATACGGATAGTTTTATTCTTGATATTCAAACAGAAGATGTTTATCAAGATATTGCACAGTCTGAATTGTTTCAATACTTTGATACCAGTGAACATACAAAGATTCAACCCCACAACAAAAAGGTGCCTGGCAAGTTAAAAGATGAGACATGTGGTGATGTTATTGTGAAATTTGCTGGGTTAAGTGCCAAGATGTACACTTTTGAGACATGTAGTGGCACTGTTGCCAAAAAGGCCAAGGGTATTGGCAGAGTAACTGTTGAAAAAGATCTTCAATTTGAAGATTATGAAAATTGCCTCAAATCCCAGAATTCAATCAAAACATCAGAATCCAGAATCCAGAGTGTGGATCACTTGCTGACTAGCAATATTGTAAGAAAAGTGGCCCTGGACCCACATGATGATAAGAGATGCATTTTATCATGTGGCATACATACTTTGCCATGGGGGCATTGTGATTTGAAAAATGGGAAACAATGCCCAATTACAGAGCATGATTTGAAATAAATAAACATGCCTATGAACTTATTTGGGTTCAAAAAACAGGCTATTATGGAGCTGCCGACACTACAACCCTCTCCTGATATGCTGTCTAAACTAAGTGGCTTGTTAATTATTCATCTGAACAGCATACTTACAGATGTTGATGATGAAACAGGTAAAACATTGTACATATTTAACAATAATTTAAATCACTACCAATTACCTGTAGGTGGGCAATTGCAATTTATTACAACCCCTGAGGGTGATGTCAAGATTTCAGTAGGGAGAAATATTTATAGAATTAAGCACTCAAACATGATTTCTGGCACTGTATATACTGTTTCTGCTGGTGACTGCTTATATATTGAGGTCCCTGGATCTTATGACAAGCTTATACCCTTTTTTATAGAATTAAGAATCAGATACTCTATAATAAATAACCATTAAAACAAAAATGCCTAATGATATATTTGGCCATACAAGACATGAAGATCACAGTGATGAGATTCTGATGCTTGATGTCAGAGTCAAGAAATTAAGAAGTGATTTACAAGCTTTACAAACCACACTCAATGCCAGTCTTCAACTAGAAATTACAAATTTGCAATCACAATGCATGGACCCTCTTCTTAAAATTGATTCCGAACTCAAACTGCTGCTTCAGAAATATACTGATCTGGCCACATTAGATAATTTTCAAAGTTTAGAAGAAGCTGTAGCAGCTCTTCAAGCCAAATTTAAGACCCAGGCTACCAACTCCGAGCAATTGAAACACCAATTGGAAGAGCAGATAAATAATGTCCAGGCACAGCTTCAAACAATTGTCAAAAGCATAAAATCACAAGAAGATTTTGATCTAGTGATTTCCACTCTAAAAGAACAGATTCAGTCACTCCAAATACCTAATCTGGACCCTCTGAACAATGCCATAGCCGAGGTTAAAGAAAAAATTGAGACACTTGAAAATTTTATGAACAATTTGCCATCTTCTGATGCTTTGAGTGCAATAACTCGGAGTGTTGCAAACATTAAGCTGCAACTTGAAACATATGAAGATTTTGGAAAAATTCAAAGTACCATAATCCATCTTGAGGGTACAATAGCAGCAGTGCAAAGTGATTTGGCAAATGTACAAGAATCTCGCCTGCCCGGGATTGTAGATACTCTTGTTAGTGTCCAGCACCAAATCACAAAGCTTGAAAACCTCAACACTGAATCTGAACTATCTCATTTTCATCATTTGATAGATGATATTCAAACAAAACTTGAAATTTTACAACAATCCACACCCTCTCAGGCAGATATAGCCCTGCTCCAAAATGCTATGCAAAATGTGGCTGATGCTTCTGAATTAAACAATGTGAAATTGGCACTTGAATTTTTGCAAAATACAGTATCAAATCTTCCCACATCACAGGAACTTAAAAATATTAAGAGAGCTGTGAATAGGATATTGAAATCAGAAGATATCAAGAATATCCAGACAGAGATCAAACATCTCACTCAGACAGTGGCCACTCTTCCAACCAATCAACATATTAATGAACTGCATGCCCTGTTTGAGGATATCAGAAGACAGGTCCATGATCTTACTGCTCAAAATTCAAAATTGGCAGTTGTTGAAAATTTGCAACAAATTGTAGCTAATATCAAGCAGCAGCTAGGGACCATGGAATCCAATCAAGCAAATGCTCTGTCTGTTTTTGCCACCCAGCTTCAAGAGATTGTGCAACAATACAAGAAACTTGTTGTAGACATAAAAATCAAGCCAGGCCATGATGATGTTGTTAGGACCATCAATGAGCACCTTGAATCTGTAACAAGCAGATTGCTTACAGCAGAAAAGGAAATAACAGGCATAATCGAGAATCCAAAACATACAGTAATTCTTGAATTGTACAGCATCCCCAACAAAGAATATGATTCTCCATTTACACCAGGTAGCAAAATATATATGCTGTCCCCTGCACAATTTTATTACCAGTTTTTTGTTGGGGGCACACTGAGACCAATCAAGATCAAATATTGGCTTCAACCACAGGCACACCACTACCCTACCTTATCAATAACAAATGCTGACAACAAACCAAAAATCACCAGTGTAGAGTTAGAGGATTTTACAGACCCCAATACATTAGAAACAGCCTATGTTGAAGATGATGGATCTCTGGAATTTAAAATACAAATAGGGGACAAATTATATTTAGAAAATCCTGCAGTATCAGCTGCTGAACACCCCATAGTTGCAATATTCTTGTTTTCATACCATGTCTAGACAAATTATTGTTGATGAATTACACAGACAAGCCAGGCATAATTTTAAGAGACTCCCAGTAGTCACAAAGGGCATAGATGATTTATGGCAGAGCGACTTGATTGAGTTGTCAAGTGGACAGTTGAAAAACTTAGACAAAATCAACAAGAGCTACAAGTATCTACTCACTGTAATAGATACATTTTCAAAATTTGCCTGGGCTGTGCCACTCAAATCCAAGACTGGAAAATGTGTTACAGAAGCCTTCAGTACAATCATCAATCAGAGTGGAAGATCACCGCGCTATTTGCAAACAGATAATGGCAAAGAATTTTATAATTCAGTGTTTCAACAATTTATTAAAAGCCAGTCAATAAAACATTACTCGAGTTACAGTGATCTCAAAGCCTCAATTGTAGAGAGATTCAACAGAACCTTAAAAAATCTTATGTATAAGCAATTTACCCTGCAAGGTAATTATAAATGGATTAATATTCTTCCAGAACTTCTACATAAATATAACAACTCGGTCCATTCCACAATCAACATGAAACCCTCTGAAGTAACTTCATCTGATGAGCAAAAATTGATCAGGACTGTTTATTATCCTAGATACCAGCCAACAACAAGAAGGGCCAAATACAGGGTGGGTGATCAAGTAAGAATCAGCAAATATAAGCACTTATTCAAAAGAGGCTTTACAAGAAACTGGAGCACCGAATTATTTAGAGTGGTTCAAGTTAAACCCGGGACCCTTAACACATATATAATAAAAGATCACCGAGGAGAAATTCTCAAAGGCAGATTCTATGAACAAGAACTCAGCAAAACTAAACAGCCTGACACATATCTCATAGAAAAAATCATCCGCAGAAAAGGCAACAAGTTACTTGTCAAATGGCTGGGTCATCCGGAAAACAGCTGGATCGATGCAGACAAAGTGATAATATGAGCACCTGGGATGTTATAAAAAGGCTGCCAGAACCTGAACAGCAGAATAAGAGAAATGGCAACTTGCTGCCTGATAATATTAGGTGTCTTATTGTTGGGCCATCAGCTTGTGGTAAAACTACACTAATAGTTGATAATTTTTTATTGGCACCCAACTGGTTAGACTGGAAAAACAGGCACTTGTATGTCTTCTCTAAGAGCTTGGAACAATTAAAATATCAGCAGCTGATGAAGCTATATGATGGATTGGATATAGCCACTTTTGAATCAGATGTTAAGCCACTTCATGAATGTCTCGATAATTCTGTTGTTGTGTTTGATGACATTATACTGGATAATCAAAACAAGGTTAAAAATTTCTTTACACAGGGGCGGCACAAAAACATTGATTGCTTCTACCTGGCACAGACTTTTTCTAAAATACCGAAGCAGCTGATCCGAGACAACAGCAATTTTATATGTGTGTTTCATCAAGATCATACCAACCTCAAACACATACATGATGAATATGTAGGTGGGGACTTGAGCTACAATGATTTTTCTAAATTTTGCAGCAAGTGCTGGAACCAGGACAGTTATGGGTTTGTCACAATTGATATGACAAGAACACCCAGTAGCGGCAAATACAGAAATAAAATCAACGATTTTCTAGACGTTGAAACATATATAAATAACCATGAAAAGGCCAATCATTGATGATCTTAAGTTAAGAGATTATCTTGTAAAAAGATTCAAGGGATGGAAATCAGAGAACCGAGGAATTTATGAAAAACACAAACAAACAGAACAGCCTGTAATTGATGCTATTAATAATTTAGGTAAGAATATCAAAACTGTTACAGAGCAAAATCAAGATTTGATCACAGAGCTCGTACCTGTAGCTGCAAGGAACACATTAGATTATCCATTCACCCCACTTTCCAGTATTCATACACCTAGTCCTGTTGCTCCTAGAAGAATTGAAGCTACTCAGGATCCTATTGAATTGGGTCTTCTTGCTCAAAAATATTTAACCACACCTAAAGACAACAAAGATGAGGTTTTTGGCTTATATGCTGACACAGAGCTTGATGGTAGCATCATTCATAGAATTGGCAATTTCAGAGTAACATTTATGGGAGATGATCTAATTGTATATTCAGAATCTCGTCTCGGAGAAAAAGGTGGTTTTGTTAAGTATCCCGGCACACCTGGATTGTGGGAACTGATGACTAGGAAAAGGCCTGGCAGCTATACAGATCAAGATTATGAGTATTACAAAGAAATATTAATAAAATCAGATGCTCTATACCAGAACAATGATCCCACACAAAAAAGAGTCAAGTCGAGCAGTGGAGCAAAATACAATAATTTAATCAAGCCCATATGGTCACAGATCAAGACTGGCAGTGGAATCAAACAATACAACACCCTGCCTAAAGAATTTGTCTGGGTTGATGATGTCAGGAAACTTGTAGATAGGTTGCTGGTGATAGCTGGGGAGGAAAATGCTGGGAACCACAATTTTTACAATGAAAAGGTTGGAATTATGGACATGATAAGCACAAAATTGTCTAATTTTATAGTGAATGACCCTAAGGGGATTGGATATCTCATAAAAATTATTAATACTCTACCACCTAAATTTTGGAATATTTCTGAGGGTCGGGGCTTGGTTAATGACATTATAAACAAGTTGCCATTTGAACTACACATTCCAGGCTATCAGTATTGTGGTCCAGGCACAAAATTGGAGAATAGATTAAACAGAGGGGATCCTGGTGTAAATCCCCTAGATGCTGCTTGTAGAGACCATGACATAGCATACAACACACATACTGATCTTGACAAGAGACATGTTGCAGACAAGAAATTAGAAGAGGCTGCATTTGGTAGATTTGTAAGCAAAGATGCTTCTTTAAGTGAGAGAATATCAGCATTGGGAACCACCATAGCTATGAGCACCAAACAAAAACTGGGGTGGGGGCTGTGAATATGTATATAATAAACCTACAATGAAGGCCAAGGGTGTTATGTATCAAATACCTTATGCAGGTCTCAAATCTCTTAAAACTATTGACAGTCTTTTAACCAAAAAGCAGCGCAAGAAAAAAAGCTCTTGTATTGCCAAGGGCCATGGTATGAAATTGTTGCTTAGTACCCCCCAATTAAAAAAATTACAACAATCAAGAAAAAAATCACATGTGGGGGGATTCATATTTACTATCCCTGCCATCTTAGCAGCACTTGGGGCTGTTGGGAGCTTGGCTGGGGGATCAGCTGCCATAGCAAAAACAGTAATAGATGCCAAGAAAAATAGGGCAGAATTAGATGAGCAGAAGCGCCATAACCTGACAATGGAGAAAAAAGGCAAAGGTGTTAAGAGAGCCATGAATAAGTTTAAAAAAAACAAGAGCCGCTTACAAACCAAGATATTGAAGCTTTAATCAAGCCACTGGGCATCAAAAATTTTAGAGGTGTGTACATGTCTGATTCTTTACCAGAACAACCACTCAACAAAGAGTGTGGCATTGTTAATTTGGATAAGTACAAAAATCAGGGCACTCACTGGATTTGTTATCTTAAATATTTAAACAATGAGGCATTTGTGTTTGATTCATTTGGAGGTGTTCCTCCTGAAAATTTAATAAAATATCTAAAATCAGCTAATCTTTATTACAATAATGCCCGTGTTCAGAACTTCAAAGATGTTAATTGCGGACATTTGTGTTTATCTGTTCTTAGATATATGTCTCAAATAAATAAACCATCAATTGAAAATTTTCAAAAAGCCTTGTGGTATTTAAAACATCATGGGGGTATTCCATCTCACCAGCCAAAATTCAATATTGAAACTCAAATTGCATGATGACATAGTGTATCCCAAAACAATAGCTCTCAGAGCATTTTATGGCATGTACCTAATCCCTAATATTACACACCACAACAACACAATTGCAGTTGGTGATCAAAAAATTGTCATCACTCCAGGGCAATATAATCTGTCCACTCTAAATGCTCAATTACCCAGAGGTATAGTGTTAAGTCAAAATTCTGTCACTCACAGAGTAGAGATTGTATCTGCTACAGAGACAGTGGATCTGGGTACTATAGGAGAGCTGTTAGGCTTTGAGAACAACACAAAACTTGAAGCAGGCATCAAACACACTGCTATGAATATACCTAAATTCTTAGCCATAGAGACTCTGAATATTCACTGTAATGTGGCGGAGGGTATGATCACCAAATCAAATGGCATAGGCACTCACAAACAAACCGGCATCATTGCAACATTCAAACCTAATTCCGAATTCATGGAGCCAATCATCTACAATCCATCCCCAACATTATATTTTCCTGTGTGTCATAATAGAATAGATTACATTGAATTGATGGTCACTAATGAAAAAGAAGAATTAGTTGATTTTGCTGGAGCCACAACAACTGCTATCATAGAGATTAACATTTAAATAAAAATACATACAATGGAAAATATTGAGAGTTATGAGCTACAATCATTCCCCCCAAACAGGAGGACATTTGCAAATTTAAATCAACCCAACACAGAGATTGAGGTTGATCTTGATGTAGGGGATGGATTTATACACCCCCACAGAGCAGATCTATACATCAAATTTGATGTTGTAAAGCTCGATGGAACAGATTATCCGGCAAATTCAAATATAAGATTGGTCGATAATTTTGTACCACATCTGTTCTCTGAAATTGAGATCAGAAAGCATGGCGTTGTTATAAACAGAGTGGATTATCCCGGTATTACCTCCACAGCTTTGGCCACTCTAAAATTATCCAAGACCGAAGCTTCTTACTACAGAATCGGTGGATTTGAGGCTGGTGATAAAATATTAACCAAGAGCCACACAGTGCTGTTCCCCATGCGCCTATTGCCAGGATTCTTCTCAGATTACAAAGATATTATGTGGAAGGGCGGGTTAAGAATTACATTTAGAAGAGCTGCCAATGATAACAATGCTTTGATGAGGTACAGCACATTAAACCCTACAGGAGAAGCTCTGCCTAATACCTTACCAGATGCAGGAAAATGCATTATTCAGACTATGGAGTTAAGAATCCCAGTTGTTGAATATGAGGCCAGTTATGCTCTTAAATACAAAGCTGATATAATAAAAAATCCACAGATTCCTCTGCAATTTTACACATATCAATGTGTACAGAAGCCTGCATCTGGGTCTTATTATGAGTTTGATGCTACAAATTCATTCTCCAGCATACAATACGACATGCCTGATTTTGTAGTGGTACTGTTTCAGACTGGAAGACACAACAATCAGGAAAAAAATTCAAGTAAATTTGATAACTGCAACATCAAGAACATATATCTTAAAAATGGCAGAAATGAGGTATTTCCTAGAGAAAATTACAATTTAGACATGTCCAAGGATGATTTCCTTAAATTATATGAGGCATTTTCGGCATTCAAACGTGTCACTACTGGCAGTACTGATATGTATTACTCACCAGATGAATTCAAAACACAGAGACCCATGTTTGTAATCAACACTTCAAAAAGGAAACAAGTTGTGGTTAATGACAGGACAAACATTAAAATTATCTGTGAATTCCAGGAGACATTACCAGATGACACCATTTGTAGTGTCATTCTCATAGGTGAAAAATCATACGTTTATGATGTAAGAAATGAGAGAGTCACGGAGCAATTCTAGAAGAATTACATTGTTTTAATATTAGTGAACCTGGTATCCAATTAAACTTAAACCATGTATGTGTGTGGGTAGGTGTGTAGCCTAGTTTTAAGTGTAGCCTCAAGAGGGGCATATTTTTGACAAGTTTATGGACAACAATCTCTCAGAAGTGCCTTTTGTAAGTGTAGACAAATCAATCTGAGGGGGGTCATACTTTCTCAGGAAATTCCCGAGGGCATTTTTACAAAAATCTTGGATTAGACAAGATTCCACACTTGAGCAAAAAGCTCATATGGACATGTTGAGCCTGTTTTAAGTGTAGCCAAATCTGTTTGAGGGGGGTTCGTACTTTCTCGCGTTTATCCTATATACTTTTATACTACTGACACTTCCACCAATCCACCTACTCCAGACGAACTGATCCATCCCCACACCGCCACGGATATCCTGCCACTCCTAGCATGGGTAGAAATGTTCTCGGGGCGGTAGCGAGTTTTGTTGCGC
Source organism: Lepisma saccharinum (assembly GCF_977018435.1). Lineage (NCBI taxonomy): Eukaryota > Metazoa > Arthropoda > Insecta > Zygentoma > Lepismatidae > Lepisma > Lepisma saccharinum. The sequence goes on from NC_139249.1 coordinate 61,930,163, forward strand.
CTCCAAACATAAACCTGACCATTTTCGTCAGACGAAAATACTTTTTTGTCGCTCAAAATTACGTTCTGCCAAAATTCTTGAGGAGCTGGTAAATATTGTAAAGAAAACTGATCCGTGCTTCGTGATGGAAATGCGTCATTGCTTCATTCTTTGCCGCTCGACGGTGCCGAACTGTTGCAGCATGGCACTCCAGTTTCAACTCTTGGCGAATCTTCGTTGTAGCCATGAAGGGATTGCCCTCGCTCATCTCAATAATGCCTGCATCCTTTTCCCTGGTTGCCTTCCACGGCCGGCCTTTGTTGGGTCTTCACTTCATTCCTTGGTCACCTTCTTCCTCGTAACACCGAATCCAACGCCTGACGCATGAATCGTCCACACCAAGGGTCGTAGCAATCTGTAGTGCAGCAGATCCGCCGCACAAGAACATGCGGACTATCTTCTCTCTTGTAAGTTCCGAAAGTAAGGCATGATGAAATGATATCGTAAAGGAACATTCGGACCGAAGGGACATGCTGCACGTGGCACATGCCTCTTGAAAACACCTTATCATTGGTGCATGTAGAGTTTCACGCCCATTCCGGTGCAGAAAGTTTCATTTTATTGGTTCCGTTGCAAGTGGCATGCTCAAGGCATAGATACGAGTAAAACTGCTGCAGGATCTTGAACGAAGCACCCACCGGGGCTCGAATTAAAGCCAAAGCGTGGTGGCAAAAGGCAACCGTGAAGTTACTGCATCTGAGATTTACGTCAAGCAGGGCCTGCGTGGTGTGTGCAAAGAAACTCACGCTTGCTTTAGGAAATAAGGATACTATTGAATCAATGCAATATAAAAAAGTATATACCGTAAAATATACATTATTATTGACTCATGCATTCCCTGAAAAAAATGCATTGTTTTCTCGCACATTTCTGCCCGCAATGAATATAAATGTATAATCTATTAAATTAATTGAATTGAATTGAATTGTTGTTTTTTTAAGTCCACTTTATGCACAGAAAGACTAATTGGGACTGGACCTACAGTTTATAGTGGGTTCCGAACCACTATGTTCCTCCACCGGGTATCGAACCCGGGACCCCTTGATTAAAGGTGACGACTCTACGATTGCGCCATAGGGGAGGCCCTAGTCCTCTTACGGAGATAATTCGTTCGGAGCAATAGAAATGCCCTATCAAAACAATTGGGGAATATTATTTTCAATGTGGATATTCTTCGGAAAATATGTTTCTAACAACAGTTTACCTAAATAGTGGGGACTTGGGGTGAGAGAGAGGGAAGGAGTTGGAAGAGAGAGAGGAAAAGCACACAATTTTCTGTTCAGTGCGAACCTTTGGGATTGCTTTTTTCTAGCGCACCAAAAACACAATACGTATAACCCAAATACAACCCAAACCTTCAATGGCAAAATTGTGAGTCAATCACTCAACTGGAATAAAAAGTACGGATTTAAATCTAGGCCAGAAGATAGTTATTGCGCTACCATGTGCCAAAGAAATCCACTTTGCCCGCGAGAATTGTCATGCCTGAGTGATATGTAGTTTACGTTAGTTGTGAGAGTTGCTTCAATTCCATTGCCTGCCAAGAATAATGATAGCGCTGAAAGCATAAAATACAGAAATGTGCATGTTTGGCGAGCTATGAGAAAAGCAGATCCTTGTGTTTTCTTTTCAAAATTTACTAATTTTATGTCAATTTTTACATATAGCCAATGGCGACAGAGGATGAATGATGCTTCAGGGAAATTGATGAAGATTGAAGAAACAACGAAAAAGAAAAACTCATTATCAGAGGCTAGGACCCAAGAACCCTGGCTACGCAGCATGTTATGATATTTAAATATATCACGGATTGCTGCTAAATCCATTCCTAGATATTTGTAATGAATGAACCCCCGCCCCCGCTACGAGAAAAAGAAAGACTATAGGATGTGAAACATTCACAATGTAATTGCATTGCTTTACATCGCTCTTGGCTGTATTCCAAATGTAGTAAGAGATCAGCGATAAGTTAGATTTTTTTTGTGGCAAGGTATAAGTGTATTTGAGCGCAAGGGCTACCTATTGCATCATTTATAAAGAGTTAACTTCGTCGTTACACTAGCACCAGGCACAAATGCATCAATTTCTATTTCGGTTATTTTACATCACTCTTCTGCCTCTTGAGTTAATCGCGATAATACGGATGAATTATCAATTTATAAAATTGTGGCGGGACAAAATCAGTGATACATTCATGCCTGACCAGAGTTCGAATCTGGAACATATGACCTCGCTTCGCTAGAAAGGCTGGCAGAAATGTATCGGAAAAGTGTAGGAGCACCAAGAACCGGTTTCACCCAGCACAGACAATGAAATCATTTACAGCGACTCGCTGTGGCAGTGTTGCTCGTCACCCCCTCCCCCTCACTCGCAGATAGAATAGCCTTCTCAGCACGCACCTGCTGATGGAAGAGTGGAACCACAAGCAAAACAACCTGCGCAGACCCACGACTCCTGTGCACCGTACTCCCGCGAGGAGGGGCGGGGGAGAGTGGACCATGCTTCCTTATGGCCCGAACTGAAGGGAAGAAGGGAGATCTGCGCGGGTACTTTTCGTCCCAAGGATTTTTTTCGTTTTGGTCGATCTATACTTTTCGTTTCAGGCATATTCCGACTGGAAGGTTTCTGGCACCCCTCCGCCCCCTCCCCTTCCCAGCATGGTTAATAAATGAGACCCTTGCACTTTCAAAACCCTTATCGCAAGAAAAAGCTGGCATCAATTTTACACCACCATACAATAAGATTTACACGGGAAACATTTCCCAACATATTTTCTTGATTCGGACTAAGGGCAAATTAAAAATAATCAAAGAATTAAATTACTGAAAATATGGAAAAGCGCGATACCAAAATCTGTAATGAGTGCGAAGGGAAAATCGAGAAAAGGAAAAAAAAATTAAGTATAAAAGTATTCGAATAACCAGATTAAGAGAGAAAGTTATCACTGCTCGAACAATGCAAATGAAAAAAAAAACGGGAATACGAATTGAAATATACGACAATCGGAAGTAGGCTGAAGGAAGCAAATTGTAATAAACGTTTGGTTTGGTTTGAGTTGGTGTTTTAAGTCCACTTTATGCACAGTAAGGCTAATCGGGACTGGACCTACGGTTTAAAGTGGGATCCGAACCACTGTGCCATGTGCCTCCACCGGGTATCGAACTCGGGACCCCTTGACTACAAGGCGGCGACGCTACCACTGCGCCATCGGGGAGGCCTGTAATAAACGTGGAAAGAAAACATAATGAAAGGAGCGCTGGTTCGATTCGCGACGGAAGCTCATATTTGTTGTTCGAATCCCACTCTACACTGTATGTCCAGATGCATTTACACTTAAAACAAACTTCGTGGAACTTTTTCCAAATCAGATGTCGCCAAAAATTTAAAAACAAAAAGAATAACTCTGAAGGAAAAATGCCGAAAGCGTTATTGCAAAATGAAAAAAAAAATCTTCACATATTCGTTCGGAAGTGGTAAAAGAATAATAAAAAACTCAAGCATAAATGTTAATAACACTTGTTATTATTACCAGAGACATTCTCAAAATAAACTTCTTGTCCGTTAAAATCAAATCAAGAGGAAAGCAAGATCTCCACCCGGTCGCGTGAATCTGTGGCTAGATTCAAGAGTTGGAAACACTACGCTTCTCGCGAGCTGATATTCCTGGCGAAACTAGATGATATAAAATTCCGGGTTGCATAACCGTAAGGGGGGGCGTTTCATTCGATTTTGAGTGTACGGATAAGTCAAACGCAACGTACAGCGCAGCAAACGAAGTTCTCAACCGCGAAAGCACACACAAACAAGCTATGTACCAGTTTCACCCTCCATCCCTTTTGAAACGTACACAACCACAATGCGCTAGCCGATTGCACTGAGTCACCTGCAAGGAACACGGAATACGGCACAAAACGAAGCTGTCTGTTGTATGGGGGAGGTGGGTCGGACAAATCCGCAAAGCAGAAAAACTGATTGCTTGAAACCATTCGTAACCCATTCAACACATAACATTCAAACTCTTATATCTAAGAGTCACAATACAAAATAGTACATCTCAATACAGAAATACTATTTACGTAATTCATATTTCAACTTACATCACATGAACAATTTACGTACTATAGCTCTTACGTACTATTGAGCCAAAACAGCATTCTTGTATTGTTTTACCAATGTTTAATGTGCATGATTGATTGATTGATTTAGTTCATTTTACTTCTCTTCCTTGTCGCTTTTGGCTAATCGCGAAGATGGGGATGATCGATGTTATGATTAAATTGATTAACGATACACATAAAGATTGTACACTCGCCTCACTTAGTACTCCTGCAGTTTGTTTCTTTATACAGCATATTTGCAGAAGATACAATTCAACATACAAGTGTATAAAACAAACTTATTACTAACTTCGTTGACCCTGTACAAGCCCATGCCGGGTTTTGAACCACCCCACGGATTCCTGACGTCGTAAGGTGCTGTGCTGTAGAGCGACCACAAACAAAAAAGCTTTGACCAAAAGTCCCCGCGCACCTCCCCCTTCACCCGTTCGACTAGGGCAATAAGGAAGCATGATGCACTCTGTCCCTCCCCTCCAAGCGGGGGCGATCATACAGACAATCAACTAGAGTACGTGGAAACAGGACTGCAGGCTCTTTCCATGTGATTCGACTATAACCACTCCGTCACGGAAGTCGGCTTTAATGTATTGCACATTTCCATTATTCATAGTTGCATTACAAAATTCGTGTAAAAAAAGCAACCTCCTAACCGGATCGGAGCGTGCTGCCAAAAGTACCACGCTCCGGAGCGAAGTGCTGTTGTCTCACGCTGCGCTCCGGATCGGAGCGTGCGTCTAAAATATTTGAACCACTCCGCTCCAGAGCGGAGCGTGTCTCTCAAGAAGTCGAACCACTCCGCTCCGGATCGGAGCGAGGAGCGGAGTAGAACTGACGCTTCGGAGTCGCTCCGGAGTGCTCCTTTAGTACGCTCCACACTTCGCTCCGAAACCCTGACAGGAACTGCTGCAGGGTTCAAACCTGAAATGACGATGGATTCACCACCATAGGAGACTACTTGGACCATAAGAAGATCGAGTACGCCTATGGCTCCTCAACTGCAGAGAAGCTTAAGGTCGTAGTTCGACAACTTCCAGTGGAGTTATCCATGGAGAAGATTCGACAGCTGCTGACGGAGCAGCTCAAAATTCCGGTATACACTGTCGGACGCCTCACCGCTAAAGCCCGACACCACCAGCAGGACGAGAAAATGGGATCAGACGTCGACCGACACACCACCGACAAGAAGACCACTGCCTCTGGTATTGGTCACACTGCCCAGAGGCCCAGATTCTCAACGGACAGTACAACGTCGTAATAAAGAAGTACCACTCTCAAAAGATATTGCAATGCCAAGCGTGCCATTGTCATGTTCGACCCCGGCGCGTTAAATGTGCCGGACAACATCATTTCTCCGACTGCCAAATAAGGACCCGTCAATACTTTCGAAGTGCGCCAACTGCAGCCAACACCATTATTCCAGCTATAGAGGTTATCCTCTATTTAAGTCTGTAAAAAAAGTGCTCAACACACGACTCCACGACGCCAACTTTCCAGGCCCATTCGACGAGTCACCGACTCAGCTTTACCCAACAAGGTACACGACCGATGTTCTCACGACGTTGGTCGTACTTCTACAAGGACTGCGGCAAATACAGAAGACGTCGGCCCTCGACGAACGGCAGCAACTCATTGCGAACTTAGCCGCCAGATTTTAATTGTTTTCTTCTATGTATTTGTGTTCGTAATTATCTAGGGAAGAACACAGATCTTTCGTCCCTGCGACAGTTGCGGGAGGGATTATGTAAATTATGTAACGCCACAAAAGTAAATCATGTAAAATTTATGTAGATAATGAGATTTCAGCAAAATAAATAAATGAAGCTGATAAAAACCCGCCCTGACAACGGAACAAAAGAAATAACATTTTTTACATTCCCTGATGATGAGAGCAATGTATGTGCTCGAAACATTGGAAGCTAACGCCGATTTAAACTGGCTGGTAACCTGAGAACAGCACTAAAGCTACAATTCCATTTTAAATGATGGCACTTTCCATGATTTACTCCCCGAGCCCTTCAAATGGCACAAAAATAACTCTTCTGTATGTCAACTAGCCAATTTTTGAATTTTTGGCAACGGTAGGTGCAAAATTTTACATGACGATATGCGTTCATTAACTTCACGGAAATAAGTCCACTTCTTTACTCCAAACGTCTCCAACAAAATTCAGCTCAGTATCTCTCAATTTACATCATACGCAACGCGTATAACATGAGGAAAATTGGGCTTCCGTCCACCAACTTGAAATGTGGTGATCGATTTCATTCAAATGCAACAACACCAGGTCAGTCCTCAAAAGTTTCAGCTTAAATGTATAGTTTTATTGTAGGTATCGTCACAAAAGTAGAATTTGATCACTTTGACCTTCCCAAGTCTCACCTAAACTACTGACTTTGCAAAGGAAAATTATTGAGATTCTGAAGACGGTGCAATCCAGCAATTATGAATCTTATCTCATATTAAAGATAATTATGTTTGTAATAATTTTCGTACATGTGATACGCTGTATACGAAAGATATAAGACAAAATATTAGCTATTGCATGGAAGCAATATTGGAAAATTCACCATATTGCACATACATCAATTTCCAGATTAGTACTTTTCCCCATTGTTTTCCGAAGAAAGTTGCTATCAGATATTTCTAGATTCGAGCCAAGTTTTCTTCCGTCACGGAATTCATCTTTCTGGCGCTGTTGCCGTGTTTTACTTCGGCGACAGGACTTCTCTTGTATACTGCTAGGGACATTTTGACCACAGCATGATGGACAGGTTTTCCACAACGTACAAAAGGATGTAGAAAGTCTTCGGAAATGAATGAGAAGTTAACTTGGAGTAGTTGTTCTCTTGTATTTTTGCTGATGGAATTTTCTTCGGATAACTAAGGCATTACTTTTTCAGACCTTGCAGACAAATATCAGAATTCGCTGTATTTTCCGTTCGTATGTACGTGAATTATCCACAGTCATAATCTAAGTTGTCCTTGGCATTGAGGCGTCATTTGGTTCCTAATGCATTAAACATGGACACCAAATTGTACCTTGCTCGTTTGCTGCCGTTAAATAATAACGTATGAATGAAAACCATTTTTTTACTTGGTAGTGTTTAAAAATTATAAAAAATAAATTTCGTTTTGTTCTTGGCCACGATCTGGTATTATACAGTGCGATTCACTCGCTCTCAGCCCCTGAATTTCACTCATAAAAATCGAACTATTGGTCATAATGAAATGAAATTGTTGAGTTGGTGTGTTAAGTTCACTTTATGCACAGTAAGGCTAATCGGGACTGGACCTACAGTTTAAAGTGGAATCCAAACCACTTGTGCCTCCACCGGGTATCGAAACCGGGACCACTTGATTACAAGTCGGCGACGCTACCACTGCACCATCGGGGAGGCCCACCATAATGTAATGAAATTTGCTACGGACATATCTTGGTGTATGAAAAGCATGGTGACGTCACTAAAGTTTCTGACCAAGGCAGTTTATTAAGAAATAAAAACACTTTACATGTAACGTTTCTACCCTCTATCAGGGCCTTCGTCGTACGAAGAACTAAACTAAATTTTAAAAAATCTGATAATCTAGATGTTCTCACTAAGGAAGGGCTTACGGATAAAAATAGTTTCAGTGCTGAAGCCACCATTATGACCTTTAATAAAAAAAAAATAATCAACGGATTGATCTCTGCTAAGGAGCTCGTTTAACTTTAGGATACTTGGAGCCCTTGCTACTTCACTCAGTATAAAAAAAAAAAAAAAAAAAAAAACGAGGATACTAATCCTAGCGCCTTCCCAATGTAATCAAGGGGTCTCGGGTTCGATACCATGTAGAGGCACATATAGCCCAGTCAATGAAGGAAAGAAAAAATCCAATGTCGCGACTATATCTATCAATCCACTAAATTCCATATGTATAGTTTGAATGGTTTCAGAGATATCGAACCATTAAAAATTTCAGTAGTTTGACCCAACAGACGGAGAGATGTGTCAATCAAAATAATTTGTCACGTTAAATTGGAATTTACTAGTTGCTCTTATTAGTAGAAAATCTTAAACGCACGGCCATGAAATTAGGCGGGTGGCAGAAGTTCGCGCTGTTGCCACATCAGAGCACAACCCCGTTTGTTCGGAGGTTTAAGAGAATGAGAGATCTCGTTGTAGAGTTGGTCTTTGTAATCCATGTGATACAAACTGACAGTATTTGCTCGAACGCTCACGGATGACACAAAAGTGCCCCGGAGAAAGAGGTCGGTCTGATCCTCGAACTAGGCAACGCAGCCTGGTTGACGTTGCCACACACTGCGCGGGGAACAGCTACTTTTGTCCCGCTCTCGCTTTGCTTTTCCCATATGTGGCACCAGCGTAATTCTGCCTAGCCGCCTGTTTTCATGGTCGTGCGTGTAGTTCTTCACATTTGTTAGTTTCCGTGCTTACAACAAATCACTTTGACCAGTTGTTATACTTACGTGACCAAAAGGACGGCTATACTGAGTTGTTTATTGTTGAGTTGAACTATTCTTGGTAGGTCTATCAGTTCACAATTTTTTTACAGCTTTTGTAGTGTCTGTGAAACCATAGTTAACGTGGACGGAAGGGTGAACAAACGGACACGGCCATTGAAAGAGGCAAAAGTTTTCAGTTTCTGAAGATTAGCACCATAAATTTGTAATAAAAATGGGGCCACCACACTTATTCAATAGTTAAATATTTTGACTGTTTGACGTCATAATGTTACAGAAAAGTGCTAGAATGGTACTTATCCCATCAGTATAACATTTCTAACTACAGGATCGAGAACATGTAAAATCTCCTAACCAATAAAAGGTCTAGAGTGTTTTTGCCAAATTTATTAGTAGTAAATGTAATTTTGATTTTAAGAAAAAACCCTTACTTTTTATTTGGCAATGTCGTTTCGTTACATGTTAAGGGAAATTCAAATCCTAGTTAAAAAGAAGGAAACAAAGTTTCTGTAACATTGTTCTTCAAGGTAACATAATTTAAGCAGCTAGCCTGGTATGTTACTAAAGGGAGCAGGGGGAGGAGAATTCTGATGACCTAACCTTCTAGATTATTGTGACAAAATATAGAGGTTTATCAATCTCAATATGAACATAATGACGTTACAAAAAATTGTTCCCATATTATCACATTAAAGCTGAGCTTCTTGTAACACTGACATAAAAATTTAACAAACCATTTTTTTTTTAGATTCGATATGCACAGATGAGAAGGACGCCGTGGAGTGCGAACACATGACAGATGCGGTTCATGAATACGATATTAGAATGAGATGCATACTGGTTCGAGATAGGTAAGAAACTTTCCTCATCGTTTAGGTCACATCAGTAACTACACTGTCATGATTGGGACCAAATTTAACATTTGGAATTTACTGTTATATGACTCTTTCAAAAGCCGATCTGTTGCCAAAGTAACACGTTTCCTTCTTCAAGAATTTTCTCTGAGACATATCATTCTTCCCTAATACATGTTTGAAGTTCAATGTTTGTTCATCAGTATACACATATAAACATGTAGGAATTATTTTGATTTAAGAATTTGCAATTGACTGCAAACTCAATTTAGCTTATTAATTATTAAACATGCAATTAATATCCTATTGCTAAGAATCTGCTGTCATACTTGCACATGATCAAGAATGACTGTAAACTTATTTTGTATTCATTGCGTCATATTTTATATTACGTATGTGAGCGATATCACTTTTCATCTTTATATGCAATAAAATCTCGAACTACCATAATGCTAAATCTTCTAGAAAAGTTAAGGAAGAATATCATAAATTGAAACATATGGCGTGGGCATAGATATAGGATGTTCATCCTAAAATAATTTAGTGGTTACTAATTCATTTAGATGGGGAAATACCTTAGAATAAATACCATGCATTATACGAGGGCTAGTCAAAAAAATTGTGAGAATGATTTATTACTTACGAAATACATTAGGCAGCGTCAGGCTCGCAGCTAGGAATTCTTTGTAGGGGGGCGAAGTCAATCCTAGAGGGGGCAATTTTTTAATATATTGTGTCGCATTGACAGATTTGGCAGGGTACACAGAAGCATTTGACCCCTCCCCAAAAAGAGATAAATAACAGAAAAGAGATGATCTTGAAATTGCAACGGACAAAAAGAAACTTCGAGCAACACCAAATAGCAATATTTCGATAACGATCTTTCCAGATTGCCACGATTAATATGTACCAACAGCTTTGGGCCTCTCTGCAGAACTGATTAAGGGAGCCCTTTATAAATCATGCTTCATATGATTCCCGCTAGTTTCTAGTACGCAAGATTTTTACGCACAAAGGAATCTAACGAGAATCCAACAACACCATTGTGTTGTGTTATGCAAGAAAAATCGAATTAATTAAATAATAATGGTTACATATTATCTACACTTTCATGAATTATGTAAAAATTTGTAATACCTTTTTTTGTACTTGCTAAAACTTTAAAACATTTGTCCCTTAGTTCACCACGGACTCTTATTTACTTCAAAGGAGAGACTCTTGGATCGCTACAGACAATGTTTGCCTACTGGATATGTTAACCATTTTGCAAAATATTGTGTGAATTGTATTATAGTTGAAATACATGTTTTGACACCTGACAAACAAATAGGAATCCCGTCTTGGATTACAGTGCCATCTTTAATATTCCATATTAAGATTCATAGAAAGAAATTGTTTTAATAAGGCGCCATGGCATTCGCTTACATTTTTCTTTCATATAGATCGTTTGACTCCCAGGGCCAACTCCCGCCGCCCCATAGCTTGACTCTGAACTTGAACTATAAGAACAGCAGATATTGCGAGCGAAGCGAGCAAGAAAATTTTACGGAATGTACTTTTATTTGTAAAAAAATTGAATTCGAGGGGTGCAATTGCCCCTATGTGCCCCTTTCAAGTCCCCTTGGCCGCCTGGAAGGAAAATGCAAGGAACACGTAAAACCTAATTCCATCATGAGTATCCAATTGTCCTGCTATTCTTAGATTCTCCTAGTCTTGTTTTTTTACTTCAATGTTCGCTTCCCCTAGAATGGACTTCCGTCCAAGGTGGGGGGGGGGGACAATGCCCCCTGTCCCCCCGTGGTTGCAGCACTGTTTATGAGTTTCTCTTCATCAATTTCACGTCATCACTCATTGTTGCGATAAGCTAAAAGTGACAGAAAAGGAACACTAAGTAACAAAAATCAAATATCCACTCCTCTCCTCTACCACATGAATCACTATTACCAAAAGGTAGACTTGGGAAACAAAACTTTAAGCAGTTCCAAGTTCATAGCAACAAGAAAAACATCCGAACACATTAGGCACCTTTAATACAAGACTACTCAAAATGTTACAACTGTTCTGGATACTAAAAATTGAGAAATCATTTCCTGTAGTCTGAATCTGGAAGGGAATTTTTTCCCCCCCAATCCTGATACGACCTTATACGGAAACCCATACACCTTAAATCACAAAATCAATGAGTGTCTTTGTTATGTTACTAGAGTAACACATGATATAATTGTAAAGATTAGGGAGAATGCTAGGTAGGAATGTGTTCTGTATTTTTCACAGGGGTGGGGGAAGCAGGCTCTCAGGGGGGTCAATTGCCCTCCTGCCCCCCTCTAGCTACGGGCCTGGGCAGCGTCCAGGTTGATATGATCTTTTTCGAAGTAATCCCCATCAACTTGTATACACTTGGCTCAACGTGTTTGCCAGTTCTGCAAGACTTGCTGAAACCTATCTTTTGACATCGTCTTCGGAACCGCCTTCTTCAGAACGGCCTTTGATGAGTCGAAACACTTGCCCGCAGTTCCTATTTCAGACGAAGAAACAAAATAAAAGTCACAAGGAGCAATATCCGGGCTGTATGGAGGGTGCGGGACACATTTAATGTTTTGTCGAGCCAGATATTGGGCAACAACGTTGACAACGTGAGGGCGTGCATTATCCTGGTGAAGGCGCCAACCAGATGGATGCAGCTCAGGGCGTTTCGACGAATGTGTTCAACCAGGGACTTAAAAAATGTCACGTAATACTTCCCAGTAACCGTAGTATGCGGGGGAAATTCATGTTGGTAGACCATTCCACGGTAGTCGAAGAAGGAAATCAGCATTACCTTATTTGCCGACGGAACAGCATTGGCTTTCTTTGTCGTCGGAGAACTGGGTGATTTCCAGACTGTGCTCGAGTGCGTGCTTTCGGGGCCGTAGTGGCGAAGCCAACTCTCATCACCAGTTATGATGGAATCCAGGTAGGCCTCACCATGCTCCACTACCAGACGCTACACCTCCGCTCTCACCTGCTTCTGTTCAGGCGTTAGCAACCTCGGCATCCACCTTGCACATACGCGTCTCATGTGCAAGCGATCGTGCAGAATGGTGAATGCACTACCATGGGAAATGTGTAACACGTCCGCCAGTTCATCTATTGTTATTCGGCGATATTCCCGAACAATGTCGGCAGCTGTGTTAACGATGATGTAGTTCACTGCGGTGGCCGGAGCAGCCGGACCGCCCTGCTTTGTGGTCGAAACACGGTCCTCCTTAAACTGTTTGAACCACCGAAATGCGGTTGATGGTTGAAGGATATCTTCGCCGTATGCCTGCTGCAACATTTCGTATGCTTCCGTGCCGGATTTCTGCAGACGGGCGCAATATTTCAAAGCCGCCTACTGCTCCTCACGAACCGACTCCATTTTCCGTATGCTACTTTTGACCATTCGTGTTTTGTTTGCGCAGTGTTGCCAGACGCATGCGCATACGCGCTTGCAATTTTATCTGCCTATTCCACGAGACACGTTCTTCTCGCGGAAATTTGTTTCATTACTGCATGTTCACTGTGTGACATATATATAAAAATCATTTTCACTCTTTCTTGACTAGCCCTCTTATTATGTAAAATTGTGAAGATTTGCGAGAAATATGAAAAATTATGATAGTTGTTTGGCGAAAATCCCTAATTCACAGTCCTTGGTATATAATCTTTACTATTTAGCAAGTTCATTGTCCGCTTGTAGTATGCTTTACAATTTTCTTGTATTTGTCACTACACTTGACTATTTTAAAGCCAATATATATTCGTTCATTGACAGAAAACAAACATACGTTTCTTCTTTACACATCTTTACTTAAATGTTCATCTCTCACATTTTGATAAGTATAAACTTATAAGCGATCGAAATTCTTGGGCTATTGGTTTGATATAACAATTAGGGTACCGTTCGCCGCCAGTTCAAACCGAGGACAGGACATCTGGCAACAACACTATACAAGTGGGTGCAATAAACCGAGACGCTGTACTACTTTCCACTTACAGTTTGGAGATACAGGCAAAACTGAATATGGGACCACTATATTAATCGTAATTAGTATTAGTTACGTAGATTATTTAGCAAAATATTGAATATGTTTTCGGAATTGTGTTAATTTGGTCAAAACCTTTTGAGTGACACTCAGCAAACAAATAGGAGTCTCTAGATTAATAAACGACAGAATGTAAGTACTTAATGGAAACTTTGGTTAAATTTTCAATTACATTATTTGGATTTGATTGATTGATTGAGTTGGTTTTTAAGCCCACTGTATATACAGTAAGGCTAATTGTGACTTGAACTACAGTTTAAAGTGGGATCCGAACCGTGACAACCGTTTTGGGATCCCTGTTTATCTGACCATCCACTTCCATACTGCGTGGTCGGCGGGGGCAAGGGGGGGAGCTTATCTCCGTCACTGCTTACTTACTGATTACTATTGAAGACTTTTATATTGGCGTAGAGTTAGGCAACACACATAACTGCATGCAAGTAAAATGGTTTTTCACGATTTAGGTGTCTCATTTTTATTGGAAACTACAAGATACGATAATATTTTAATTCATTCTACTAAGCTAATTAATGTGTAAGTTGTGACATTTATTTGTAAAAATTATGGCTGAGCCGATATCACTTTGATCTGATACCGATACCGATGCCGATACTCTAACTGATTCCCACCGATACCGTTACCGATACTTGAAAATTACAGTAATTAAAATTTGTTCAAAATATTGATCAATATTGGTGTGTAAATATTCTCCAATTATGTGGATCAATGTACCAAGACATTTGCTTTAGAATATTCGAAAAATGCATCAGGAATATAAAACGATATTGTGTAATCACAAAATATAGTTTTTTTCTGTAAAATAAGAAGAAAGTTTGAATTTTGCTTAGTTTCCAGGATAAATAGACTCTTTGAAAGTGTTGCATGACATTTTTGCGGACCCTGTGAAAGACCAATATGCCGGAAAAGTATCGGCTGGTATCAGTAGATAAATTTCAACCGATACATTTCGATACCGATATATCAGTATCGGTTCAGCTCTAGTAAAAAGTATTCAATAATTAGAATTGACGCCAGAAAATGATGCATTGAACACTATTTTATTTATTGATTTACTTTATTTTACTTTGCGTTTTGTGCCACTTTTGGATAATTTGCAAAGATGGGGATGAGTGATGACATGATGAAATTGATGAATGGACACTCACAAACACCCATACCCGGTGGCCGGGATTCGAACCCAGACCCCTGCATCGTAGAACACTATTTGTTCTAAGAATCCAATGTTAGTAACGCGCACGTGCGCATGTACATATTAAGATGTGTATCGTATGTGCAGATTATATGTGCATGTATATGCTTGTGCCTGTACGAATAGATGAGTGGATATGTGCGTGTTGGCGTACCACCACAAAAAGTGGAAACAATGCTAATAAATTTAGAGGAATTAGATCACTAGTAAAAAAGAAATATCAGCTGCATATGATAACTATGTATTAAATGTTGAAAATAATATGCAGGATTACCCTTCTCTCTTTTGGACGGAACGCGACAAACCAAAACACCCTATTTCGAAGGATGGTGAGCCCCTACCAAACGTAAACACGATTGCAGAAGAATTTGCGAAACACTTTCAGTCTGTGTACACAGGCAATGGATCCACGTATAATATTGAAATTATGACAGAACATTCACAAAGTAGAGTGCTAGACATACTGAATATTCAAGAAATCAGTATAAATGAAATCGAGAATGCTATTAAAAAGTTAAAACCAAAGAAGTCCGCTGGACCTGATAAAATCCCATCATACATTTTCAAAGGTTGCGCTGATATTTTAAAGGTTCTTCTGTCTATCATCTTCAATTCTGTCCTATCATCTATGCAGTTTCCTGATAGATGGAAAGTGACCGCTATATGTCCAATTCAAAAGTCTGGCGTAAACAATACGATACAAAACTACCGTCCTATTTCTATTTTATCCACTCCTGCGAAAATACTAGAACAAATACGATACATGCATATTTTTAACCATGTGAAAAATTCCATATCCGAATTTCAACATGGATTCCTACCTAGCAGTTCAATTGAAACAAATCTTGGAGAGAAATTGCATTATACAAGTACAGTATTAGACGAAGGGGGGCAAGTAGATGTGATATATACTGATTTCTCAAAAGCTTTCTACACAGTAGACCATGACGTACTACTGAGTAAACTAGGTAGCTTTAGTTTGTCACACTCCCTAAGAAAACTCATGTCGTCGTACCTAATGAACAGACGACAGTATGTCACCTACAAAGGCTCCTCATCCGTTGAATTTTTGGTGAGCTCGGGCGTCCCTCAGGGATCCAATATAGGGCCTCTTCTATTTTTGTTGTTAATTAATGATTTACCTGAACATCTGATTGATTCTCGCAAACTCTTGTTTGCTGACGATTTAAAGTTCTACAAAAGAATAACAAGTTCAGACGATTGTGCCTCCTTACAACGCGACATAAATAGGTTGAGTGCGTGGTGTTCATATAACAAACTTTCCCTAAGTGTTAAAAAATGCTTCTCTGTTACATACACCAAGAAAAAGACGCCTATAGATTATCAGTATAAAATAAATAATGTTAACCTTAAGAAAGCGGAAAAGGCAATAGATCTAGGAATACTTTTTGATTCTAAATTAACGTTCGCCTATCATTTGGACAAAGTAATAAGAGAAGCGTACAAGCTTGTTGGATTTATTATTCGCACGGGGAGCAGGGGCTTCAGAAGTACACAAACACTAAAAATATTGTATTATTCTCTAGTGCGTACAAAACTCGAATTTGGCTTTGTCATATAGAAGACAGAAGTTCAAAAACATACCGCAAATTTAGAACGTGTACAGTCAAAATTATTGCGATACATGAAATTCAAATTGGAAGGCGAATACCACAGGTTCGAATCATATACTAACTTAATAGAGCAATTCCATATGGACAGACTTGACCACAGAAGGACAGCCCGAGACCTTATGCTACTTTGGAAAATTTTTAACGGCAAACTTCGATCTCCTCTGTGGCTTTCACAATTCAAAATGCGCATTCGAAATATAGAAACGCGACCCAAGCATGGAACCTTCTATGTAAGCAAAGCACGAACGAATATCATGAAAAGGTCACCTATTTGGAGAATGAGTGCGGTCTACAATGCTATGGAGAAAGATAATAAAAGCCTCGATTTGTTCACAATGTCATATTCACAATTCAAGAAAACAGTTATGAATACATTGGCTAGAAAAATAGATGCACATATGTTATGAAACTCTACAGTATTGTTATTCTATGTATTGTATAAGAAATTGTACTATTACAATATGAACTCTGTAAATTGGTGCAAACCTGTTGAGTTCAATAATAATAAATAAAAAATAAAATAAAATAAAATGTGTGTGGTTGTTGATGGAGAGGGGTATGCAACTGATTTGCTGAAAGTTTTTCCTTGTATGTTATCTGTTATTCTAGGGTAGAATGCCTAAAGAAAATTGAGGAGAATGAAGTAGACCTCGGGGTCTTTGAACCGGAGGACATGTATCTCTCGTTGCGGGATCCAGAGAGGCTTCTTGTCATCAAGGAACTTCGCACAAGAGAAGAAGTGACAGGTGCTTAATTTGTTTCTTATTTTTAAACGATAGACTTACGTTACTTTAGTAAACGGTGTTCATAGACTTAGAAAAAATGAATATTTCTTTTCTTATGTTGTCCGATGATAAACTTAAATTTGCCAAACCATTGTGTTTCAATCGATATATTTTGCAACTTAGTTTCTCTTAATTTGTTTTAATCTATTATTTCCTCTATTTCTATGCCAAGTTGAGTGATATTTTAAGTCATGAAAATTATGCATTTAGTGGCATAGGAAACAATTAATCTATTTGCAATATTTCTATCAGAATGATACGTACGTCACTATTACATAATTTAAACAACTATTTATAATTATATTTGCTGCATTTCAGTACTGTTTTCAATATTCCTGTTGAATAACATTATGTATCACACGCATGCCAGTTTAAATGTTCACATTACAAAATGTATGTCTGGTTCCCCAACGCTGTAAGTTCATAAATAGTAACTTTTGTAAAAATGTATTCTCACTCTCACCAACGATCTTGTTCTAAAATTTTCCCCATCAAAATTTTTCTGTGGGTAGAGATTTTATTACATAAAGAAAAGAAAAGCAATTAGCTTTGACTTCAAATATACTTTACCAAATCCAGTCTCACGCGGTAGTTAGGTACGTCCTCACTTCGCGATCGACTTCTAGCTTCTTTACTTAACGATCGTGTGAGAGCTTTCTCTTATACAGTTCCCAACAAAATTAGAAAGCGTTACTAAATCCAATGTTAATACCATAGAACTACCAATCAGAATTGAGGAGCACGCTGGCCATCTGAAGTAGGAAGTAAAAGAAGAAGAAAGGCAATAGATGTTTGACTGTTTATTCAAGGTAGTTAACTTAAAGAAGAAAAACATTCGGCCAATACAGCTATATAAATGATTGAGAGAAACATTTTATTTGTTGAGTGAAGAGCCTACTAATTATTATTGTTTAAATAAATAGTTCGTATGTCTAAATTTCCTACCCTGATAATGTTATTTTACTTTCACAACCGACGCAAATACTATTTTGAAGTAAATACTGAACAACCACATACGTATGTAATGTATGTACTCTCTGGTATGTTGGCTGTAACAAATAGACTGTGCTGTGAGTAGCACCGCAGTAAATAAATCTGCTAATGTTGTAATGACATATAAATTATGAATTGTTATTAGTTCTTCATGGACTTCAAAGTTAATTTCACAATAAGTATTTTAGGAGCAAAGAAGTTTCAATGAAATATAAGTATAATATGGTAGCAATTACCACAATTTTCGCACAATTGAATGGTGTGAAGTTTATGTAATTTATTTGACTAGTTCGTATTGGGGAATATATTTCAAAACCGTACGAGAAAGGATTCATTAGAAGAGGCAACTTCTGTTGTAATATACGGTTAATGCAACTTTATGCTAGTGTGTTCGTAAATTAGTCTATCAACTTGAAATAACATATGTTTTATACTCACATTCACTGCCCCGGGTTACATGTGCTGCATTTTTCAACAGTGCCAATGTTATTATCTTATTATTTTAATAGAAAACATTTTTTCCTTTATCTTAGCGGTTATTAGCATCTAAACTGGCGAAGTGGTATACCGTGTTTGTGCAGTCGCCATTTTTAAAGATGCGATTTTAAGGATCGTGTGAGACCCTCTTTTTCTGCCTTACCGAACCGAGGACGTAAAAGATCTTATGGTAATTTCCAGTGGGAGGTGGGTCGGGAAGTGAAGACGAAACTAACTGCCGTGTGAGACTGGCTTAAGAGTAATCAAAAAGACGCATACAGAAACAAGATGAAAGTATAATGCCTGTCTGTGTGAGTGTTGCATGCATATTATTTCTCCACATTTATTGCTTTCTCTCTCTCTCTCTCTCTCTCTCTCTCTCTCTCTCTCTCTCTCTCTTTCTCTCCTTAGAGCTGCTAACAGCATAGGGTTAAAACCTAGCATTATAGTCATAGATTTTAAAACTAGATCAAATTCTACTATTCAAGTTTGGAACTGTGGCTGTGCAGGGGCGGTGTGGAGGCCAGTGGCTGAGCCAGTCTCCAAGGAAACTGAACTCAGCAAATGCCCAGAAAACAGAAATTAGCCCGACCTGTTATTTCTTCTCAATTTCTTATCTCTTATCGGCAGCTACCGCAAAGTATATAAATATATACATTAAACCGGTAATAACATTATAACACCTCAGCCTCGGACCTGAAAGAGACAGGATGTCTCATGCTTCGTCGTCCGGAACGCAGGCGAGAAGCCGCCGGGAGAGTTCGTGTTAGGGTGAAGCTCCATTAGGAAATTTCTAGTCTACCGAATATGGTTATGAACGAGAGGATGAGTCTCCATTCTGCACCGACAAATACGTTCGGCCAATTTTCGTCAGCACCGTACACCACGCAAAGTACGCTGCAAAGGTGTGTGCGGTAACCTCCACGCCTCCAACATTCGTTAGTCAGTATAATCAACTCAAGATTAACTGCAAAAATGCTTCCGACTTTAATAAGGTTTGGCAGTATCTTCAAGGCAGGAGTTCATCGCAGGCCATCAACATGGCAGCAGAATCAGCAGCAAAAAAACTACCGAAGGTGGTTATTCGTCACGTTCCTTTGGATTACACAGAGGAACAAATCTACAACGCCCTAGGGGACCTCGGCTTTCATGTGGAAACTGTTCGACGTCTTCACGAAAGACCACATACCTCCACTCAGGATGTTTCGTCGGATCACAGCTCTCTGGATTCCACAATACCCATACCATTGGTCGTCGTCACCATACGACGTACAGAATTCGACTCCGACACGGCCCGACCCTCATCGGATATATTCAACCTCGTCTCTAGCTCGAATTTCAACATTAAGGTGGAAAACTAAGATCTCAACAACTTCTCCAGTGCCACCGTTGCCAACGCTTCGGGCACGGACAATGCCACTGCCAAATGCGTCCCAGATGTGTCAAATGCTCTCGGGGACATTGGATCACCTATTGTCCAAAGCGCTCATTGGATATTCCAGGAAAGTGTGCTAACTGTGCTGAGTTGCACAGCTAATTACAAGGGTTGCTCCTTGTACTTACGTCTATTTCAGGCTTCCCGTGGATCCGGCCCCAAGAAGTCAACGAGGACACCCAAAGTCCGGGAGGAGAAGAAAATGTCTACACTTCTGGCTCCCACTGCTCCAATTCAACCAGGTCCGACTCCGCCGCAGAGCGCCATTCAACCATGGAAGCCAAACATCAGACCAACTTTGTCTGCGCCTTCTCCCAGCCAATCACATGCTTTCACATCGAGACCGCTACTTCAGAGAGCCGACAACTTGGAGGTACTACGTCGGCTGCTTAACATACTGCTGGATTCAACACTACTCCAGCCACTATAGAGCGACCACAAGGAAAATAACCTTCGACGAAATGTCTCTGCGAACCTTTTCCTTCCTCCGTTCAGCTCAGGCCATAAGAAAGCATGCTCCACTCTGCCCCTCCCTTCCCTCCAGGCGGGAGTACGGTGCACATTTTTTTTAAATTTCTTGTGGTTCCAATATACGCAAGCCCTCCACCGCGCCAAGGATGCAGATGTCAGACTTCGACTTCTATTGGAGCTGATGTCTGCCATCTGATTTGGCTTGATGTTCCTCGTTCGTGTTCATCTTGTGTCGTTTTGGAAACACCACAGATTTTTCCCTGCGACAGTTGCAGAAGGAATTAAAACAAATCATGTAATGCTACCAGAAAATCATGTAATTACAATGTAATGAGTAATGAGATTTCAGTAAATTAATAAATTGAACTGATTCAAATCCCCTCTTGAAAACGAACATAAATAAAAAAAACATTATAATATTAGGAAATAGCATCTTCTGAATGCATCTTAATTTTTGCCCCTCTAGCTATCATTGTTCATGGCGTTAGTATATTAGAATCTTCAATTTGCAATCGAATTTGATTTAAGATGAGGTGGGCTGCACAATGACTGTCCTCTTATTAGCCATAGTTCTTGAATGCATAATTTTCTTTTCATCGGACTCAAAGTAAAAGATTATTTATGTGCATAACTGTATTTATTTAATATCTGAATATGACATTTTCTTGTCAGAACACAGTTTCCGACAATCGTTAACAAAATATGTGAGTAGAGAGGCAGCACATCGTTCCTACGCGTCAGCAAAAATTCGATGCGACTGGTGTTATTTTACATCCGGTGTAGCGGGGTACGAGCTGTTTTATTGTTGAGTCAGCAGAACGTGTCTGATCACGTTGAAGACATCGGAAGCGGTGAGGGGAGGGGGTCAATGGATTTGTCACGTTGTTTCTTGATGTACGCTAACCTAACACGTGCGTATGTTTGTGTGTGTGTGGAGGAAATGCGCGCGCAACCATTGCGTATGATTCAAAGACATGAAGAAATGATTTAAAGATGGCGCCGAAGGTGCTTTACCCCGAAAGCTTAGCGGCTAAGGTTATTGCTCTGCAAAATAAGAGGCGTCGAGGGTTCGATTCCTCGTAGAGTCAATATTGATTGATTGATAGATTGAGTTAGTTTTTTTAAGTCCGTTTTATGCACGGCAAAACTAATCAGGATTGGAGCTACAGTTGAAAAGTGGTGATTCGGACCACTATGTGCCTCCACCGAGTATCGAACCTGGGACCCCTTGATTACAAGGCGACGATGTCAATATTGAATGGTCTCAGTAGTATAAAAGACGATACTATAAACCCAGGAAAGTATGAACCCCCCTCAAGCAGATTTGCTTATACTTAAAACAAGCTCAACATGCCCATATGAGTTTTTTGCTCAAGTGTGGAACCCTGCCTAATCCAAGATTTTTGTAAAAATGCCCTCGGGAATTTCTCGGAAAGTATGAACCCCCTCAGATTGATTTGTCTATACTTACAAAAGGCACTTCTGTGAGATTGTTGTCCATAAATTTGTTAAAAATATGCCCCTTTTTTGGCCATACTTAAAACTAGGCCACCCATACATACCCACCTATATACACCTACACCCACCCACACCCACCCACACATATTTACTTCCGGTCTACTTCCGGTCCACTTCCGGTCCACTTCCGGTTCACTTCCGGTCCACTTCCGGTCCACTTCCGGTCTACTTCCGGTCCACTTCCGGTCTACTTCCGGTCCACTTCCGGTTTGCCTACTTCCGGTCCACTTGTGGCCAAGTTGTGGCCTATTTCTGCTTTTTTTATCCAGCATAGAGTTTTGATTTGAACCCCAAGAAATTGTATATAAATACCAAAGCCAAAAATATTAAGTGTATACACACATACACACATACACACACACACAAAGCACAGTGTTGAACCCAGCTGATATTTTTATCCAGCATAGAGTTTTGATTTGAATCCCAAGAAATTGTATATAAATACCAAAGCCAAAAATATTAAGTGTATACACACATACACACACACACAAAGCACAGTGTTGAACCCAACTGATATTTTTATCCAGCATAAAGTTTTGATTTGAATCCCAGGAAATTGTATATAATAAACAACAACAAAAATGCCAAATCAAAAATATTGTAATCAATGCAATAAGAATATATCCAGCCCCAATTGGGCCAAGCACCAAAAGATTTGTGACCCAGACAAATACAGAACTCCCACAAAAATTTGCCCCAAATGCAATAGAAAATACAGCATGCAATACTTCACATATACACATAAAGATACTTGCTCTGCACAGTCATCAACACAACCATCTACATCTGGTCTGAAAAGGAAGCATGAAGCACCTGTTAATGCTAGAGCAGCAAAGCAGCCACGCCATGAACCCATCCATAGCAGTTTTAAGGGCCAATTAAGAGATCACCGGTTTGTATCAGAGCATTGAGAATTTTTTGAACAGTATAAATTCTGATCTGCAGGCAATTTGTGACAGTCAGATTTACCGTCATTATTATTATTATCATTATTATGCATGTATGTAGCGGTAAAAAGACGTGTTGATTCAAAGTGTTGAGTGTTTTAATTTGTAAGATTACATATTTGATTTTTTGCCAAGCCGACGGGAGGAACGAGACATTCGCTTGTGTTAAGGGTGAGCACCTGAAGGGTCACGCTATGCGTCTAAAGCTTAGGAAATTCGACCGTAATGACAAACATTTAAATATCTCGGTTTCCAACGGTCCGATTCATGTGAAACTTATACCAGCGCAGCGGCATGTGTGCAAGGACGGATGTGTGGAGTTTCGTCACGATCAAGCGACAATTACACACGCCAGATCAAATCGGTTCTAATTGATCAGTTTGTGGACAGCGATTGCAATTGAGCTATGGGCGACAGCCAGGCGGAAGCTTAATCCGCACAAGTCAACTTCGGACACGGTACGTCCTAGTTTGGAGACAATAGAGCAAAGTGGACTGACCCTTCGGAAGCGTCGCTTCAACGATCGCCTAGCGTCGTTTTTCAAAATCTAAATAAAACGAAGGACATGGTTTTTCGACACACAGTCTTACCGCGATCCTTGTAGGGAGAGCAGCTCCGTGCTACCTCTCCATATACAGTTTTGCCGCGATTCTTGGAACGAGAGCACCTCCGTGCTACCTTTCGTGTACAGTGGACTTTGTTGTGTTGTGCGAACACCAGTGTGTGTGATAGGCAGTAAGTCTACACGAGTGCGCCTACCTCAACCGCTGGGGGAAGTTGAAGCGAAACCGTTTCCGTGATTACCTTACGCCATTTATAATTTTTGAGAAACGAGGAACACCGGAAACTATGGCGGGCTAGAGGGAGAAGAGAGATGAGGGCGTTACGTCGATTCGCCTGATGTCAGAAGAAACTACGTCGATGATGCCTATCCGCCGCCATGGAGAGAGAGAGAACGTCGAACGCCGCCCTATTGATACGCCGACGACGCCTACCAGCCGCGACAGAGAGACGTAGAGAGAGATGTTGACGCCCCGACGACGCCGACGACGCCTACCATCCGCCACGTTGACGCCTCGACGACGCCCACCAGCCGCGACAGAGAGACGTAGAGAGAGATGTTGACGCCCCGACGACGCCGACGACGCCTACAACGACCGCTCAGATGCGACGTCCGAACCGCGCCATACCACGGAGATACACCGATCCCGAGAGGAAGAGGAGCCGGGGAACTAGGTGTTTGAATCCTTTTCGCATCTTCATCGTCGCGACCAAAGGAACCTTTCGCGTGGATACTATGTGTTTTCAATCGCCCATAAAGACGCCTGGATGCACCCCGGAAGCTGAGAGATGGTAAAGTATTATTCATCTGTGTGAACCTTAACACGTGACGGCCCGATTGATTTAGAGAACGCCCTTGAAATTCGTCGACATTTTGAAAACGCCCACTCAACTCGAAATTTTATATCGAACTCCCGTCGCGCTTGTCATTTGTAATCTATTCGTCTCAGGTCAATTTTTCTTATTCCTTGTGATATTTTTTTTATGATCTTAAATTCATTGTTGTTTGTGCTCCTTTGTATTTTTTTTTAAAGTGCGTGCTATTAGAGTAAAGCGCCGCCCGCTTAATTGCATATTCTACTTGAGGTTTGTTCATTTTTATGTGTGAGCGCTGTGTCGCTGCTAGCTATGTCCGGTCGCATATGTGATTATTTGTTAAAGTATTTGCCTGGTAATGTGAATTGCTCGTCGCGGCGAAGTGTTTAAGTCCCGCCTGCTAGAGAGTATATGTTTGCGCCACTCAACGGAGTTATTTGTTATGTTTGGAACCACGTGAGGTCTTGTAAAAGGAAAACGTCCGCCCACGTGAATGTAATTGCCGTTGAGACGCCTTTGTTTATACTGGTCAAGTAATGTATTGTCACCGCGCCGACTAGTTTCTTTTTTAAAAAACAAAAGGTGAACTTAAGTAAGGGCTGGCTAGGATTTAAGTAGCACTGGAGCAAAATCACAAATGACCTGATTAGACAAAAAGTAAGATAAAATTAATTGAGAATGCAATAATTAGGGCTTGTCGTCATAAAACCTGTACATGTCATGTATAATTTCTTGTGTCGATGACCCCATGAGGATTGAATCTGAGAGAGAATGTGAGAGTGCAAGTGTGGGGACCTGTAATGATTCCATTTTGTTGGTTACGAATAGAATATACTTTTTATTTTCATGTTAATTTTGGGCTATATCATTTTCGTATGCATGTCGCTACCCGTGATTTTCAGGTATGCAGCTAGCCGCTTCCCGGCTACAGGTAAAGAGGTGGTAATTTGAAAGTACATATGTCTTTGTTTTTATTCGATATGGCTTATTACTATGCACTGTTGGTCACCGGTTCCTACACACGAACTTAACCTGGACCGTAACGCTATTTCGCTTGTCCGAGGGAGATTTTGCCGCCTCTATCTAGGTAGTGGTAGCATTTGTTTTCCCGGGCAAGGGAGGGCGTAGCATACATTTTTGGCGCCGCGAACAGGGGACCGGTTTTTTTAAATCGAAAGCATCATCAGTGCAGGTGCATATACATTTTTGGCGCCGCGAACACAGGGACCGGTATATTTTAAATCGAAAGCACCCTCAGTGCAGAGGTATATGTCGTTTTTGTAAGGGCTACGTCAGGCGTATTTTGGTGTCATGTAACTGTGTTTCATTGTGAGATTTTATTGTTTTATTTTGACGTGAGGTGGTAATTGAGACATTAGGCGTTTATTTTTGTCAAGGTTGTAGGGCAGCTACTTAAGGCGTTAGGCATTTTAAAATTTTTGTTTGGCATATGGCATTAGGCGTTAAGTTGAGTTCTGGCAAAAGGGGAATCGACCGCCCTTATCTTTTTTCGTTTGTGAATTGTTTAAATATAAATATTGGTATATATTGTGAGCGCTCACGTTTACGCTTGTCAGCGAGCATTGAGAATCGACCGAGGGTTGAATATTTGATTTCATGAAATTGCGCAACCGCCGCATCGAGAACTTAAACATGAGTGACGTAAGGGTGATTTGCGATGTCTGCAGCGAGGAGTTCCCTGAAAGTGAAAACGTCGGCACAGCTAGCCTCGTTTGTTCCCGGTGCGATGTTCCGTTAAGTCCACGTGAAGAAACCAGTCTACCGAACAGCCGGGGGCAAGCCAAGGAGACCAGCGCGCAACAGGTTTCTCCGGGAGGTGCAGAACGGGTCGACGAAGCATCTAGCCTCAGTGGTACCAGCTCCCAACAGATCATCGAGATGCTACTACGGATGGAAGCCAAGATGGAGGCCACGCGAAGCGGAATTGAAGCTAAGATGGAGGCCACGCGAAGCGGAATTGAAGCTAAGATGGAGGCCACGCGAAGCGGGATGGAAGCCACCCAAAGAAAGATAGAGGCCATCAGCACCCAGATGCAAGTGACGGAAGACCGCCTCCAGGAGACCATCCGCGCTTCCGGTGAGGTGATAACACAAGAACTCGTCACTCGGGTACAGGAATGCGAATCCCGTGTCGAAGCCAAAATCGCCGAAACCAACGTGCGGATCGAACGGCAAGAGAACCAGATGGCAACACTGTCTCAGAGCGTGCGCGACCAGGAGGAAGGTATGCAGCAGATGGCCCGACAATGCGTGCAGCTGGAAGCGACATGTGACCGTGGCATAGACTCCCTGGGGCGACAAGTGAGAGAAATTTCAGTTCGAGCCGAAGGGAATTCCGAACGGATTGAGGACCTCGAGATGAAAGTGCGTCAACTGAGCATGACTAGCAGCGGCACTTCACAATCGTCGCGGGAGCCCAGATTGACGTCACCACCGGCAGCCGACGTCGCCACTTGTTCGAACGGGGAAAGCGACCAGCGAGCTCCGGGAACGCTCCGCCCCCTTCGAAGAGAAGACACTGCGTCACCACGGTTGAGTCCGCGCCGCGAGCAGAGGGACGAGGATTTACACTTTGACGCACCGGCCGCCAGGAGGGCTCTGTTTCCGCCCGAATACCGGAAGCACTTCAAAAAATTTTCGGGTGCTGACAGAATTCTTCCTTCCACGTACCTCGAGGAATTTAATTCTACCGCCCGAGAGTTAGGTCTGACAGACGAGGATAGACTTCTGATTCTGAAAGGTTTAATGCAGGACCGGGCCAAGAACTGGATGGACAGGAACGAGGGGAACTTCAATTCATATGAGGAGTTCAAAGAAGCGTTTCTCACTTATTTTCAACGTCCCCTGCAGGTCGAGAGGATGCTGATGCAGGTGCGAAACGAACGATACGACAGGGGCGGAGGACTCACGTATGCCCAGTACTTTTGGAAACGGTACAATGAGTTCAAGTCTCTGCAACCCCAAATGACTACGGCGGAGATAATAGCCGCTCTGGTGTACCATTTTCCACACGAGGTTCGTCGTCATATCAATGGAGCATGCGTGTTTGACGCCGACGCGATGTCCCTCACACTGGAAAATCTGTTTCGGTGCGAGGAGGAGAGGCAGAAAACCAGGGGTGAGAAGTTTAGCAAGCGGCGCCGACCGGAAGATGATTCGTCGCACCGGAATAAACACCCGCGCGTTCATCTAGTCCAGCAGGGATGGAGAGGACAGCACCACGCTCCAGGGGCTGAAAGGAACCGCCAGCTGCAAGATCCACCTTCACCGCAACGAAGACGCCCGTTCCGAGGCGGGAGACGGCGTGGAGGTCCGACTCGTGCGTCGCCAAGGAGGTACGACAGCTTCTTTCAGAACGGCCAAGTCCGGGATGGCTTTTATCAGCGCCACGCGGATAGCAGGTCGGTCAGCCCGGAGTCAGATCGGGGAGACGCAGGACGCCGTGGAGCGAGGACGCAACGGAGCCCAGCGAGAGAAGAGACCAGGCCGAATTCCAGACGCGGTTCGCCCAGGCCAGGACCGTCGGGATACCAGCATCCGGGAAACTAATAAAAGTCTCGCGCCAGGGCTCGGATGCGGGGCAGACTACGCCTGATCCACCTTCGCTTGAGCCGAACCACCCGGATGTAACAAAGACCACGCCGATCGGGATTCGTGCCGCTTGGCTGGACGAGGAGATCCACGCCGACGAAGAAGCCGAGGAAAGTCACGAGGACCGCTGGCCTTCGAAATCGCCACATGTACAACTGCGAGTGGGCGATGAAATTGTGATGGGGCTCCTAGACACGGGAAGTGAGGCAAGCTTATGCTCGGAGGCAACTTGGCGGCGCGTGACAAAGGGAGTGCGCAGACCACAACTTCGGCACGTACGAGACTTTAGACTCATCGATTTCTCGGGCAAAGCGAGGGAGAGGCCCCTCGGTCACACCATTCTGCAGGCAACGCTGGATGAACATCACGTTGAGGTTGAGATTCTGGTGGTCCAGTCATTGTCCGTGGACCTGCTGCTAGGAATGGATTTCCTGAGCCGGTATGCGTCTGTGCTTAACATCGGTCGACACTTTGTAACCTTGAATAATCGCGACGAAGAGTTTAACGTCGAATTCTGGAGGTCATGCGCAGGAGAAGAGGGCGAGTTCCAGCCCGTCGTCGCTTTATGTTCGGAGGTCGACCGCGACAAAGGAGTACAGGAAAGATTGCACGCCGCAGTTGCTTCATGTGAGAATCTCTCGGCGAGTCAAAAGCAAGTTTTCGCCAATCTTTTGAGGGATAATGCCGTCGTTCTTGATGAAAGGCCAGGAAAGTGCCGGAAGTATACGCATGAAATCCGTGTCGAGGGAGAAAGTCCAGTTGTCAGTAAGCCTTACCCGATAGCGTTTACACATCGACCGGAAGTGCGTCGGCAGCTGCAGCAGATGCTGGAGTGGGGCGTAATAAGGAAATCACGCTCAGTACATTTGAATCCTTTACTCGTGGTGAAGAAATTTGACAATAGCCTCAGAATTTGCGGAGATTTTCGCGCGCTAAATACGAGGTGTAAGCTGGAACGCGTCAGAACATTAAAACTACAGGACACCCTACAACTGTTCCATGGCAAGCACGTGTTCTCAAAAATCGATATGTTATCTGGATTCTGGCAGGTCCCCTTGTGCGAACAGAGCATGCCTTATACAGCCTTCGGATTCGAGGATAACTTATATGAGTTTACCGTCGTTCCGTTCGGAATCTCTAACGGCGTGCAAGCTTTCACGAACGCCATGGCGGAAGTGCTCGGAGACGAAGTGAAAGATTTCTGTCTGTGGTATGTTGATGACATCTTGTGCTTTTCAAGAAACGTGGAAGAACATTTCGAACATCTAAGCCTGATCCTCACTAAATTACGAGATGCGGGAATGACAATTAAACTCGAGAAATCGGCTTTCTTTCAACCGGAAGTGCAATTTTTGGGCCACATCATAGACGCGCAAGGCGTGAGGCAGGACCCAGTTAAGTTTGACACGATAAGGAAGCTCGAGCCCCCGACATCAAGGAAAGGAGTCCAGCGCCTTCTAGGGATATTTACGTGGCACCGGCGCTTCATACAAAACTTCAGCGAACTTGCGTCACCCCTATTTGGACTGCTGAAACAAGGAAAGGCATGGAAGTGGACGGATCAACACCAAGGAGCCCTAGATAAACTAAAGGACGCCGTCTGTGAACAGCTTCGCCTCTACCACGCTGATTTTTCTGACGTTTTTTATGTCCAGTGCGACGCTTCAATCACGGCCGTGGGCGCAGTACTCTATCAAGAAAAGGAGGGGGAGAAACGTGTGATTCAGTACGCCAGTCGTTCCCTGCGGGGGGCAGAGAGAAATTACACCGTCGGAGAACTCGAGTGCCTGGCCGTGGTGTGGGCCATCGAAACCTTTCATGTTTATCTGGCCGGAGGACACTTTATTGTGAGAACAGACCACCGGAATCTCCAATGGCTGCACCGCGCAAGAAACTGGAGTGGGAGACTAACGAGGTGGAGCAATCGCCTTCAGCGCTACTCGTTCGAGGTGGAGTATGTGAAAGGGCGAGAGAATGTTGTGCCAGATGCCCTGTCAAGATACGTTGGGGGGAAAGGATTAACAAAAGTGCACGTAAATTTGATGCAGTTCGATTCCCTGTACCTGACCACCTTCAGCCGCGGGCGGTTTATAGAAATGCAACACGAAGATGCCGAGCTCGCACAGTACTTCAGTATCCTGGAAGACCAGCAACCCGCAGATCCACGTTGCCAGCGACGCGTGAAAGAGCATTTTGTCGTCGCGAACGGGATCCTGTGCAAGACGGATGTCCACAACCCGGAGCGCTTGAGGGTATATGTGCCAGCTGAAGCGAGAAAGAAAATCTTGGAGGAAGCGCATGACAAATCAGGTCACTTCGGGGGGAGGAAAATGTGGAGATACCTCGAGAGTACCTATTATTGGAAAGGGATGCGGAAAGACGCTAAGAAATGGGTGCGCGATTGCGTCATTTGTATGCAAACTAAGCCTAACCGCGTCAGAGCAGCAAAAAACCCAACATCGTTTGTGGCAGAGAAACCGCGGGAAGTGTTGTTCGCAGACTGCGTGGGACCACTCCCGAAAAGCAAGGACGGCATGAAGTACCTATTCACAGTCATGGATGGATGCAGTCGTTTTCTGGTTGCGTATCCAGTCAGGTCAACCGCGACGAGAGTGCTGCTCCGTAAGCTTACAGAAAATTACTTTGTACACCTCGGAACTCCGCGCTACATTCTCACGGACCGCGGAGCTTAGTTCACAAGTAGCCTCTGGAGGGACACTTTGGAAGCATACGCAGTGAAGCCCATATGGACCCCGAGCTACAGGCCGCAGGCAAACAAGGTCGAACGCATGCACTGTGAAATGAATCGCCTCTTGAGATTATTTTGCCATAAACAGCATCAGGAATGGAGCAAGCACGTCACCTCGATTGTACTCCTCCTAAACAACACAGAATCCGACACCCTTGGGTTCACACCAGCAGATCTACAATTCGGCAGCACACCTCGGAGAGACGTAATTCGTCACTTTGGATTGAAGGAGGACAACCGCGACCCAACTGTCAAACAAAAGATCCTGATGGCCGTCGAACGGACGAGAGAAACCAGAAGGAAGGCCAATGAAAGACAGGCAAGAGACGGCGCCGAGATTCGAACTGGAGACCTCGCATTCGTAAAAAAATCACGGACTTAGCTCTCAAATTGAAGGGAAAATCAAGAAGCTCTTTTTCATGTACGATGGTCCGTACTTCTGCAAGAGCAAGCTAGCCGCCAATATTCTGGAGTTAGTGGACTGCACGTCTGGGAAGACCATAGCACCCCAGCATATAGAGAACTGCAAGAGGTGGAACTGTTCCGATGAGAAGCGCAGAGAGTGGACAGCACTGTACGAGAGTAAGAGCGACGTAGGAATGCAAGCTGACACGTAAATGCTCACATCTTGTTCTTGTTTTGTACATATAATATTCATATTATGTTGATATTCAGGATATTATTATATGTGTTATGTAACTGGAATGTCACAGTGTCAGTGCAGTGCGGAGTAAATGTTTATATACAGGGTGTTCATGTATTTG
The DNA here is from genome assembly GCF_977018435.1 of Lepisma saccharinum. Classification (NCBI taxonomy): domain Eukaryota; kingdom Metazoa; phylum Arthropoda; class Insecta; order Zygentoma; family Lepismatidae; genus Lepisma; species Lepisma saccharinum. The sequence continues at coordinate 61,961,672 of NC_139249.1, forward strand.
CTTATCAATTTTTATATACAGAGTGTTAATGTATTTGTTTGTCAATTTATATACAGGGTGTTCATGTATTTGTTGGTCAATATTATATACAGAGTGTTCGAGGATTTGTAAACAAAAAAATTCTGTCCCTGTGTAGAGCGAAATTTTTTCACGCTTACGAAATCCTTGGAAGAAGGAGAGGGGCGAGGTTGTGACAGTCAGATTTACCGTCATTATTATTATTATCATTATTATGCATGTATGTAGCGGTAAAAAGACGTGTTGATTCAAAGTGTTGAGTGTTTTAATTTGTAAGATTACATATTTGATTTTTTGCCAAGCCGACGGGAGGAACGAGACATTCGCTTGTGTTAAGGGTGAGCACCTGAAGGGTCACGCTATGCGTCTAAAGCTTAGGAAATTCGACCGTAATGACAAACATTTAAATATCTCGGTTTCCAACGGTCCGATTCATGTGAAACTTATACCAGCGCAGCGGCATGTGTGCAAGGACGGATGTGTGGAGTTTCGTCACGATCAAGCGACAATTACGGACGCCAGATCAAATCGGTTCTAATTGATCAGTTTGTGGACAGCGATTGCAATTGAGCTATGGGCGACAGCCAGGCGGAAGCTTAATCCGCACAAGTCAACTTCGGACACGGTACGTCCTAGTTTGGAGACAATAGAGCAAAGTGGACTGACCCTTCGGAAGCGTCGCTTCAACGATCGCCTAGCGTCGTTTTTCAAAATCTAAATAAAACGAAGGACATGGTTTTTCGACACACAGTCTTACCGCGATCCTTGTAGGGAGAGCAGCTCCGTGCTACCTCTCCATATACAGTTTTGCCGCGATTCTTGGAACGAGAGCACCTCCGTGCTACCTTTCGTGTACAGTGGACTTTGTTGTGTTGTGCGAACACCAGTGTGTGTGATAGGCAGTAAGTCTACACGAGTGCGCCTACCTCAACCGCTGGGGGAAGTTGAAGCGAAACCGTTTCCGTGATTACCTTACGCCATTTATAATTTTTGAGAAACGAGGAACACCGGAAACTATGGCGGGCTAGAGGGAGAAGAGAGATGAGGGCGTTACGTCGATTCGCCTGATGTCAGAAGAAACTACGCCGATGATGCCTATCCGCCGCCATGGAGAGAGAGAGAACGTCGAACGCCGCCCTATTGATACGCCGACGACGCCTACCAGCCGCGACAGAGAGACGTAGAGAGAGATGTTGACGCCCCGACGACGCCGACGACACCTACCATCCGCCACGTTGACGCCTCGACGACGCCCACCAGCCACGACAGAGAGACGTAGAGAGAGATGTTGACGCCCCGACGACGCCGACGACGCCTACAACGACCGCTCAGATGCGACGTCCGAACCGCGCCATACCACGGAGATACACCGATCCCGAGAGGAAGAGGAGCCGGGGAACTAGGTGTTTGAATCCTTTTCGCATCTTCATCGTCGCGACCAAAGGAACCTTTCGCGTGGATACTATGTGTTTTCAATCGCCCATAAAGACGCCTGGATGCACCCCGGAAGCTGAGAGATGGTAAAGTATTCATCTGTGTGAACCTTAACACGTGACGGCCCGATTGATTTAGAGAACGCCCTTGAAATTCGTCGACATTTTGAAAACGCCCACTCAACTCGAAATTTTATATCGAACTCCCGTCGCGCTTGTCATTTGTAATCTATTCGTCTCAGGTCAATTTTTCTTATTCCTTGTGATATTTTTTTTATGATCTTAAATTCATTGTTGTTTGTGCTCCTTTGTATTTTTTTTAAAGTGCGTGCTATTAGAGTAAAGCGCCGCCCGCTTAATTGCATATTCTACTTGAGGTTTGTTCATTTTTATGTGTGAGCGCTGTGTCGCTGCTAGCTATGTCCGGTCGCATATGTGATTATTTGTTAAAGTATTTGCCTGGTAATGTGAATTGCTCGTCGCGGCGAAGTGTTTAAGTCCCGCCTGCTAGAGAGTATATGTTTGCGCCACTCAACGGAGTTATTTGTTATGTTTGGAACCACGTGAGGTCTTGTAAAAGGAAAACGTCCGCCCACGTGAATGTAATTGCCGTTGAGACGCCTTTGTTTATACTGGTCAAGTAATGTATTGTCACCGCGCCGACTAGTTTCTTTTTTAAAAAACAAAAGGTGAACTTAAGTAAGGGCTGGCTAGGATTTAAGTAGCACTGGAGCAAAATCACAAATGACCTGATTAGACAAAAAGTAAGATAAAATTAATTGAGAATGCAATAATTAGGGCTTGTCGTCATAAAACCTGTACATGTCATGTATAATTTCTTGTGTCGATGACCCCATGAGGATTGAAATTGAGAGAGAATGTGAGAGTGCAAGTGTGGGGACCTGTAATGATTCCATTTTGTTGGTTACGAATAGAATATACTTTTTATTTTCATGTTAATTTTGGGCTATATCATTTTCGTATGCATGTCGCTACCCGTGATTTTCAGGTATGCAGCTAGCCGCTTCCCGGCTACAGGTAAAGAGGTGGTAATTTGAAAGTACATATGTCTTTGTTTTTATTCGATATGGCTTATTACTATGCACTGTTGGTCACCGGTTCCTACACACGAACTTAACCTGGACCGTAACGCTATTTCGCTTGTCCGAGGGAGATTTTGCCGCCTCTATCTAGGTAGTGGTAGCATTTGTTTTCCCGGGCAAGGGAGGGCGTAGCATACAAATTCTTAATGCACAAAATGGCTCTTATAAACTGTCCCTTAAATTGTTTGTACAATATAAGAAACCAAATGGCACAAAATTTACACAGCCCCACATAACAGAAACTGTACCGGTATATTCAAATGCAAATTCAGACAAAATAATAAGCAGTTTAATGGATCAATTGAACATTAAACACTCTGAATTTGCAGCAAAAGAGTCCGGATGGAGCCTATGCGGTTCATCACACAAGTTATATGTTAATATTTCTGAATTCAGCTCATTACAAGGATCTACATATTTGCCATTACCTGCTAATATCAAAAACAAAAGAGCCGTGGTCAATATAGAAAATACCGACCAGAAATGTTTTCTGTGGTGTATTTTAGCTGCTTTGTATCCAGTTTCAAGGCATCCTGAGAGAATAACTTATTATAAACAACATGAGCACGATTTTGATGATGCAATGGAGGGTTTGGAATATCCAATGTCTGTTCAGAATATTGATAAATTTGAAAAAAGGGCCAAGCACATCAATGGCAAGCAATTATCTATTAATGTATTTATTTGTTCCACTGGCAATTGCTTGATAGCACCTCTCAGAATCAGTACAATTGATGATGAATCTGCTGTTCCGATTGATCTGCTCTTAATTGAAGGGGATGATACACACCATTATACTCTGATACACAGTCTTGAAGCTTTAGTCAGAAAACAACTAGACAAAACTCATAGAATATTTAAGTTGTGCAGAAGATGTTTAACTGTATTTGATGGTAAAAAAATAATAAAAGGGGTTCGGGAAGAGAATGCAGAAATTGCTAAAAACAAGTTAATTGAGCATCTGAAATACTGTGGCAACCATAAACCTGTTCATATGGTGATGCCCAATCCAAGTGAAAATTGCAAATTCAATAAGTTTGAAGCCTTGTTGGAACACCCAGCATATATTGTCTGTGATTTCGAATCGAACCTCAAATCTCTTGCATCCTGCAATCCAGATCCTGAGGAATCTTCAATTACACCATACCAGCTACATGAACCTTCCAGCTTTTGTTATACAGTTATACGGGGTGGTGTAGCTAGTGAGCCACACTTATACATGGGACCAGATGCCATCAAAATATTTGCACATAGAATAGAAAATGAGTGCCGTGACATAGCATCTAACATCTTATTAAAATCAAAGCCTATGTTGCCTTTAACAGAGAAACAGATTGAAGATTTCAACAATGCAGAAAAATGCCCGGTATGTGATTGTGAATTTTCAGATACAAATATCAAGGTTCATCACCATTCTCATACAGATGGTAAATACAAAATGGCCCTGTGTAATAGCTGTAATATTAAGATCAAGAGACCAAGATTTGTCCCCATATTTTGCCATGGAGCATCCAATTATGATTTCCATCATCTGATCAGATACGAGGGGTTTGACAAGCAGAATTTAAACATTTTAGCTGAAAATGATGAGAAATATATATCTATTAGCAAGATAATTAAAGTTGATGGTGTTCCTATTTACATAAGATTTCTTGATTCTTACAGATTTTTATCTGCTAGCCTGGCCATACTGGCAAATCAATTACCTGATGATCAATGCAAAATCACAAGTGCATTGTTTCCAAATCAGGACCTGAAATTAATTAGGCGGAAGGGTGTATATCCATATGACTATGTTACAGATTTTTCTAAATTTGATGAATGTTCCCTGCCACCACAAGAAGAGTTTTACAGCAAAATCAGAGGATCTGGAATCACTGATGAAGATTATCACCATGCCCAATTGATGTGGAACAATTTAAAATGCAAGACATTTGGTGATTATCACATGGCATATTTAAAACTTGATGTCACCCTCTTAGCTGATATACTTTAGGCATTCAGAAAATCTTCTATGCAAAATTATAGACTGGATCCAATATATTTTTTCAGTGTCCCGAGCCTAGCATGGTCTGCAATGTTTTTAAACACCAAAATGCAATTGGATCTGATCCACGATCAAGATACGTATCTGTTTATGGAGAAAGGTATAAGAGGAGGGATGGTGCAATGTTCCCAGAGATATGCCAGAGCAAATAACAAGCATATTCCCAATTATGATCCAGCACGGCCATCAAATTATATAACGTATGTAGATGCAAACAGCCTTTATGGTCATGCCATGATGCAAAACTGCCATATGCAGGGCTTGAATGGGTTGAAGATTTCAATATTGAAGATCTTCAGGACTTTGATGACAGTAACTATGGCCTCATCTTAGAGGTTGATCTGACAATTCCTGATGATTTGCACAATAAATTTTCTGATCTGCCCCCAACTCCCGAGGTTCAGTGCTTACCTGGCTCTAAACAGAAGAAGCTCATGATGACTCTGGAGCCAAAACAGGGTTATGTTACATATTACAAAAACCTCCAGTTCCTGATGAAACATGGTGTTCAAGTAACCAAAGTTGGCAAAGTTTTGAGGTTCAGGCACTCAGAATGGTTGAAACCATATATTGATACAAACACAGAGCTTCGAACATCTGCAAAGAGCCAATTTGATAAGGGCTTGTTTAAATTGATGGTGAATTCAGTGTATGGCAAAACTATTGAAAATGTCAGAAAACATACCGATGTTAAAATAATTACTGACCCCAGCCTGAGCAAAAAATTGGTTGCAAAGCCCAACTTCAATTACAGAAGAATTTATGATGAGCACATGGCACTTTTCAACATGAAGAAAACAAAGATTAAATTTGATAAACCTATTTATGTAGGGGCTGTGATATTGGAATTGTCCAAATTACATATGTTAATATTGTATTATGATGTGCTGAAACCTTTTTATGGTGATCGTGTAAAATTATTGTACATGGACACGGATAGTTTTATTCTTGATATTCAAACAGAAGATGTTTATCAAGATATGTCACAGCCTGAATTGTTTCAATATTTTGATACCAGTGAACATACAAGAATTCAACCCCACAACAAAAAGGTGCCTGGCAAGTTAGAAGAAGAGACACTTGGTGATGTTATTGTGAAATTTGCTGGGTTAAGTGCCAAGATGTATACTTTTGAAACATGTAGTGGTGCTGTTGCCAAAAAGGCCAAGGGTATTGGCAAAGTAACTGTTGAAAAAGATCTCCAATTTGAAGATTATGAAAATTGCCTCAAATCCCAGAATTTAATCAAAACATCAGAATCCAGAATTCAGAGTGTGGATCACTTATTGACTTCAAATATTGTAAGAAAAGTGGCCCTGGACCCACATGATGATAAGAGATGCATTTTATCATGTGGCATACATACTTTACCTTGGGGGCATTGTGATTTGAAAAATGGGAATCAATGCCCAATTACAGAGCATGATTTGAAATAAATAAACATGCCTATGAACTTATTTGGGTTCAAAAAACAGGCTATTATGGAGCTGCCAACACCACAACCCTCTTCTGATATGCTGTCTAAACTGAGTGGCTTGTTAATTATTCATCTGAACAGCATACTTACAGATGTTGATGATGAAACAGGCAAAATATTGTACATATTTAACAATAATTTAAATCATTACCAATTACCTGTAGGTGGGCAATTGCAATTTATTACAACCCCTGAGGGTGATGTCAAGATTTCAGTAGGGAGAAATATTTATAGAATTAAGCACTCAAACATGATTTCTGGCACTGTATATACTGTTTCTGCTGGTGACTGCTTATATATTGAGGTCCCTGGGTCATATGACAAGCTTATACCCTTTTTTATAGAATTAAGAATCAGATACTCTATAATAAATAACCATTAAAACAAAAATGCCTAATGATATATTTGGCCATACAAGACATGAAGATCACAGTGATGAGATTCTGATGCTTGATGTCAGAGTCAAGAAATTAAGAAGTGATTTACAAGCTTTACAAACCACACTCAATGCCAGTCTTCAATTAGAAATTACAAATTTACAATCACAATGCATGGACCCTCTTCTTAAAATTGATTCTGAACTAAAAGTGCTGCTTCAAAAATATACTGATTTGGCAACATTAGATAATTTTCAAAGTTTAGAAGAAGCTGTAGCAGCTCTTCAAGCCAAATTTAAGACCCAGGCTAACAACTCTGAGCAATTGAAACAACAATTGGAAGAGCAAATAAATAATGTCCAGGCACAGCTCCAAACAATTGTCAAAAGCATAAAATCACAAGAAGATTTTGATCTAGTGATTTCTACTCTAAAAGAACAGATTCAGTCACTCCAAATACCTAATCTGGATCCTCTGCACAATGCCATAGCCGAGGTTAAAGAAAAAATTGAGACACTTGAAAATTTTATGAACAACTTGCCATCTTCTGATGCTTTGAATGCAATAACTCGGAGTGTAGCAAATATTAAGCTGCAACTTGAAACATATGAAGATTTTGGAAAAATTCAAAGTACCATAACCCATCTTGAAGGTACAATAGCAGCAGTGCAAAGTGATTTGACAAATGTACAAGAATCTCGCCTGCCTGGGATTGTAGATACTCTTGTCAGTGTCCAGTACCAAATCACAAAGCTTGAAAACCTCAACACTGAATCTGAATTATCTCATTTTCATCACTTGATAGATGATATCCAAACAAAGCTTGAAATTTTACAACAATCCACACCCACTCAGGCAGATATAGCCCTGCTCCAAAATGCCATGCAAAATGTGGCTGATGCTTCTGAATTAAACAATGTGAAATTGGCACTTGAATTTTTGCAGAATACTGTTTCAAATCTTCCCACATCACAGGAACTTAAAAATATTAAGAGAGCAGTGAATAGGATATTGAAATCAGAAGATATCAAGAATATCCAGGCAGAGATCAAACATCTCACTCAGACAGTAGCCACTCTTCCAACCAATCAACATATTAATGAACTGCATGCCTTGTTTGAGGATATCAGAAGACAGGTCCATGATCTTACTGCTCAAAATTCAAAATTGGCAGTTGTTGAAAATTTGCAACAAATTGTAGCTAATATCAAGCAACAGCTAGGGACCATGGAATCCAATCAAGCAAATGCTCTGTCTGTTTTTGCCACCCAGCTTCAAGAGATTGTGCAACAATACAAGAAACTTATTGTGGACATAAAAATCAAGCCAGGCCATGATGATGTTGTTAGGACCATCAATGAGCACCTTGAATCTGTAACAAGCAGATTGCTTACAGCAGAAAAGGAAATAACAGGCATAATCGAGAATCCAAAACATACAGTAATTCTTGAATTGTACAGCATCCCCAACAAAGAATATGATTCACCATTTACACCAGGTGGCAAAATATATATGCTGTCCCCTGCACAATTTTATTATCAATTTTTTGTTGGGGGCACATTGAGACCAATCAAGATCAAATATTGGCATCAGCCACAGGCACACCACTACCCTACCTTATCAATAACAAATGCTGATAACAAACCAAAAATCACCAGTGTAGAGTTAGAGGATTTTACAGATCCCAACACATTAGAAACAGCCTATGCTGAAGATGATGGTTCTCTGGAATTTAAAATACAAATAGGGGACAAATTATATTTAGAAAATCCTGTAGTATCAGCTGCTGAACACCCCATAGTTGCAATATTCTTGTTTTCATATTATGTCTAGACAAATTATTGTTGATGAATTACACAGACAAGCCAGGCATAATTTTAAGAGACTGCCAGTAGTCACAAAGGGCATAGATGATTTATGGCAAAGCGACTTGATTGAGTTGTCAAGTGGACAGTTGAAAAACTTAGACAAAATCAACAAGGGCTACAAGTATCTACTTACTGTCATAGACACATTTTCAAAATTTGCTTGGGCTGTGCCACTCAAATCCAAGACTGGGGCATGTGTTACAGAAGCCATCAGGACAATCATCAATCAGAGTGGAAGATCACCGCGCTATTTGCAAACAGATAATGGCAAAGAATTTTATAATTCAGTGTTTCAACAATTTATTAAAAGCCAGGCAATAAAACATTACTCGAGTTACAGTGATCTCAAGGCCTCAATTGTAGAGAGATTCAACAGAACCCTAAAAAATCTTATGTATAAACAATTTACACTTCAAGGTAATTATAAATGGATTAATATTCTTCCAGAACTTCTACATAAATATAACAACTCGATCCATTCCACAATCAACATGAAACCCTCTGAAGTAACTTCATCTGATGAGCAAAAATTGATCAGGACTGTTTATTATCCTAGATACCAGCCAACAACAAGAAAGGCCAAATACAAGGTGGGTGATCAAGTAAGAATCAGCAAATATAAGCACTTATTCAAAAGAGGCTTTACAAGAAACTGGAGCACTGAATTATTTACAGTGGTTCAAGTTAAACCCGGGACCCTTAACACATATATAATAAAAGATCACCGAGGAGAAATTCTCAAAGGCCGATTCTATGAACAAGAGCTCAGCAAAACTAAACAGCCTGACACATATCTCATAGAAAAAATCATCCACAGAAAAGGCAACAAGTTATTTGTCAAATGGCTAGGACTCCCAGAACACAGCTGGATCGATGCAGACAAAGTGATAATATGAGCACCTGGGATGTTATAAAAAGGCTGCCAGAACCTGAACACCAAAATAAGAGAAATGGCAACTTGCTGCATGATAATATTAGGTGTCTTATTGTTGGGCCATCTGCTTGTGGTAAATGGTTGATAATTTTTTATTGGCACCCAACTGGTTAGACTGGAAAAACAGGCACTTGTATATCTTCTCTAAGAGCTTGGAACAATTAAAATATCAGCAGCTGATGAAGCTATATGATGGATTGGATATTGCTACTTTTGAACCAGATGTTAAGCCACTTCACGAATGTCTCGATAATTCTGTTGTTGTGTTTGATGACATTATATTGGATAATCAAAACAAGGTTAGAAATTTCTTTACACAGGGCCGACACAAAAACATTGATTGCTTCTACCTGGCACAGACTTTTTCTAAAATACCGAAGCAACTGATCCGAGACAACAGCAATTTTATATGTGTGTTTCATCAAGATCATACCAACCTCAAACACATACATGATGAATATGTAGGTGGGGACTTGAGCTACAATGACTTCTCCAAGTTTTGCAGTAGGTGCTGGAACCAGGACAGTTATGGGTTTGTCACAATTGATATGACAAGAACACCCAATAGTGGCAAATACAGAAATAAAATCAACAATTTTCTAGACATTGAAATATAAATAAATAAACATGAAAAGGCCAATTATTGATGATCTTAAATTAAGAGATTATCTTGTAAAAAGATTTAAGGGATGGAAATCAGAGAACCGTGGAATTTATGAAAAACACAAACAAACAGAACAGCCTGTAATTGATGCTATTAATAATTTAGGTAAGAATATCAAAACTGTTACAGAGCAAAATCAAGATTTGATCACAGAGCTTGTACCTGTAGCTGCAAGGAACATATTAGATTATCCATTCACCCCACTTTCCAGTATTCATACACCTAGTCCTATTGCTCCTCGAAGAATTGAAGCTACTCAGGATCCTATTGAATTGGGTCTTCTTGCTCAAAAATATTTAAGCACACCTAAAGACAATAAAGATGAGGTGTTTGGCTTATATGCTGACACAGAGCTTGATGGTAGCATCATACATAGAATTGGCAATTTCAGAGTAACATTTATGGGAGATGATCTGATTGTTTATTCAGAATCTCGTCTCGGAGAAAAAGGTGCTTTTGTTAAGTACCCCGGAACACCTGGATTGTGGGAACTGATGACTAGGAAAAGGCCTGGCAGCTATACAGATCAAGATTATGAATATTACAAAGAAATATTAATAAAATCAGATGCTCTATACCAGAACAATGATCCCACACAAAAAAGAGTCAAGTCTAGCAGTGGGGCAAAATACAATAATTTAATCAAACCCATATGGTCACAAATTAAGACTGGCAGTGGAATCAAACAATACAACACCCTACCTAAAGAATTTGTGTGGGTTGATGATGTCAGGAAACTTGTAGATAGGTTATTGGTGATAGCTGGGGAGGAAAATGCTGGCAACCACAATTTTTACAATGAAAAGGTTGGAATTATGGACATGATAAGCACAAAATTGTCTAATTTTATAGTGAATGACCCTAAGGGGATTGGATATCTCATAAAAATTATTAATACTCTACCCCCCAAATTTTGGAATATTTCTGAGGGTCGGGGGTTGGTTAATGACATTATAAACAAGCTGCCATTTGAACTACATATTCCAGGCTATCAGTATTGTGGTCCAGGCACAAAATTGGATCATAGATTAAACAGAGGGGATCCTGGTGTTAATCCCCTAGATGCTGCTTGTAGAGACCATGACATAGCATACAACACACATTCTGATCTTGACAAGAGACATGTTGCAGACAAGAAATTAGAAGAGGCTGCATTTGGTAGATTTGTAAGCAAAGATGCTTCTTTAAGTGAAAAAATAGCAGCATTGGGAACCACCATAGCTATGAGCACCAAACAAAAACTGGGGTGGGGGTTGTGAATATGTATATAATAAACCTACGATGAAGGCCAAGGGTGTTATGTATCAAATACCTTATGCAGGTCTCAAATCTCTTAAAACTATTGATAGCCTCTTGACCAAAAAGCAGCGCAAGAAAAAAAATTCTTGTCTTGCCAAGGGCCATGGTATGAAATTGTTGCTTAGTACCCCCCAATTAAAAAAATTACAACAATCAAGAAAAAAATCACATGTGGGGGGATTCATATTTACTATCCCGGCCATCTTAGCTGCTCTCGGGGCTGTTGGGAGCTTGGCTGGGGGATCAGCTGCCATAGCAAAAACAGTAATAGATGCCAAGAAAAATAGGGCAGAATTAGATGAGCAGAGGCGCCATAACCTGGCCATGGAGAAAAAAGGCAAAGGTGTTAAGAGAGCCATGAATAAGTTTAAAAAAAACAAGAGCCGCTTACAAACCAAGATATTGAAGCTTTAATCAAGCCACTGGGCATCAAACATTTTAGAGGTGTGTACATGTCTGATTCTTTACCGGAACAACCACTCAACAAAGAGTGTGGCATTGTTAATTTGGATAAGTACAAAAATCAGGGCACTCACTGGATTTGTTATCTTAAATATTTAAACAATGAGGCATTTGTGTTTGATTCATTTGGAGGTGTTCCACCTGAAAATTTAGTAAAATATCTAAAATCAACTAATCTTTATTACAATAATGCCCGTATTCAAAACTTCAAAGATGTTAATTGCGGACATTTGTGTTTATCAGTTCTTAGATATATGTCTCAAATAAATAAACCATCAATTGAAAATTTTCAAAAGGCCTTGTGGTATTTAAAACATCATGGGGGTATTCCATCTCACCAGCCAAAATTCAATATTGAAACTCAAATTGCATGATGACATAGTGTATCCCAAAACAATAGCTCTCAGAGCATTTTACGGCATGTACCTGATCCCTAATATTACACACCACAACAACAAAATTGCTGTAGGGGATCAAAAAATTGTCATCACTCCAGGGCAATATAATCTGTCCACTCTAAATGCTCAATTACCCAGAGGTGTAGTGTTAAGTCAAAATTCTGTCACTCACAGAGTTGAGATTGTATCTGCTACAGAAACAGTGGATCTGGGTACTATAGGAGAGCTGTTAGGATTTGAGAACAACACAAAACTTGAAGCGGCCATTAAACACACTGCTATGAATATACCCAAATTCTTAGCCATAGAGACTCTGAATATTCACTGTAATGTTGCTGAGGGTATGATCACCAAATCAAATGGCATAGGCACTCACAAACAAACTGGCATCATTGCAACATTCAAACCTAATTCCGAATTCATGCAGCCAATCATCTACAATCCATCCCCAACATTATATTTTCCTGTATGCCTTAATAGAATAGATTATATTGAATTGATGGTCACTAATGAAAAAGAAGAATTACTTGATTTTGCTGGAGCCACAACAACTGCTATCATAGCGATTAACATTTAAATAAAAATACATACAATGGAAAATATTGAGAGTTATGAGCTACAATCATTCCCCCCAAACAGGAGGACATTTGCAAATTTAAATCAACCCAACACAGAGATTGAGGTTGATCTTGATGTAGGGGATGGATTTATACACCCCCACAGAGCAGATCTATACATCAAATTTGATGTTGTAAAGCTCGATGGAACAGATTATCCAGCAAATTCAAATATAAGATTGGTTGATAATTTTGTGCCGCATCTGTTCTCTGAAATTGAGGTCAGAAAGCATGGCGTTGTTATAAACAGAGTGGATTATCCCGGCATTACCTCCACAGCTTTGGCCACACTAAAATTATCCAAAACCGAGGCTTCTTACTACAAAATAGGTGGATTTGAGGCTGGTGATAAGATATTATCTAAAAATCACACAGTGCTGTTCCCGATGCGCCTGTTGCCAGGATTCTTCTCAGATTACAAAGATATTATGTGGAAGGGTGGTTTAAGAATTACATTTAGAAGAGCTGCAAATGATAACAATGCTTTGATGAGGTACAGCACATTAAACTCTACAGGGGAAGCTTTGCCTAATACCCTACCTGATGAAGGCAAATGCATTATTCAGACTATGGAGCTAAGAATCCCTGTTGTTGAATATGAAGCCAGTTATGCTCTTAAATACAAAGCTGATATAATAAAAAATCCACAGATTCCTCTGCAATTTTATACATATCAATGTGTACAGAAGCCCGCAACTGGTACTTATTATGAGTTTGATGCTACAAATTCATTCTCCAGTATTCAATATGACATGCCTGATTTTGTGGTGGTACTGTTTCAGACTGGGAGACACAATAATCAAGAAAAAAGTTCAAGTAAATTTGATAACTGCAACATCAAGAACATTTATCTTAAAAATGGCAGAAATGAGGTCTTTCCTAGAGAAAATTATAATTTAGACATGTCTAAGGATGATTTCCTCAAATTATATGAGGCATTTTCATCATACAAACGTGTCACTACTGGCAATACTGACATGTATTACACACCAGATGAATTCAAAACACAGAGACCTATGTTTGTCATCAACACTTCAAAAAGGAATCAAGTTGTGGTGAATGACAGAACAAACATTAAAATTATCTGTGAATTCCATGAGGCATTACCTGATGACACCATATGTAGTGTTATTCTCATAGGGGAAAAATCATATGTTTATGATGTAAGAAATGAGAGAGTCACGGAGCAATTCTAGAGGGTCTCTGCATATTGCATTGTCTTAGTACTAGATATGCAATATGGGCCTGGTGTCCAATTGAACTTAAACCGGAAGTAGACCGGAAGTGGACCGGAAGTAGACCGGAAGTAGACCGGAAGTGGACCGGAAGTAGACCGGAAGTGGACCGGAAGTAGACCGGAAGTAGACCGAAAGTGGACCGGAAGTAGACCGGAAGTGGACCGGAAGTAGACCGGAAGTGGACCGGAAGTGGACCGGAAGTAGACCGGAAGTGGACCGGAAGTGGACCGGAAGTAAATATGTGTGGGTGGGTGTGGGTGGGTGTAGGTGTATATAGGTGGGTATGTATGGGTGGCCTAGTTTTAAGTATGGCCAAAAAAGGGGCATATTTTTAACAAATTTATGGACAACAATCTCACAGAAGTGCCTTTTGTAAGTATAGACAAATCAATCTGAGGGGGTTCATACTTTCCGAGAAATTCCCGAGGGCATTTTTACAAAAATCTTGGATTAGGCAGGGTTCCACACTTGAGCAAAAAACTCATATGGGCATGTTGAGCTTGTTTTAAGTATAAGCAAATCTGCTTGAGGGGGGTTCATACTTTCCTGGGTTTATAGTATCGTCTTTTATACTACTGGTCTCGATTAGCCTGTGTGTAAATAAAGGCAACAAAATGGTTGAGTTCGAAAATCGAGTTGGGTTAGTGGTTAATGTTGTCACCTGGCAATGAAGAGGTCGCGGGTTCGATTCTCTAGATAGTTAAATTAGGCCAATTGTTTAGTCCCGCCATTATAGGTCCCCGATTAGTCCATCTGTGCATAAATAGTGTTTGAATAAAATCAATATGGCGGCCTTGGGTTAGTAGTGGTTATTGTTGTCGCCTGGTAATGAAGAGGTCGCGGGTTCGATTTTCTAGGTAGTTAAATGAGGCCAATTGTTTTGTCCCGCCATTATAGGTCCCGATTAGTCCATCTGTGCATAAATAGTATTTCAATAAAATCAAAATGGCGGAAGCGTTTTGTGTTTAGCGGCGGCGGCGCGGCGCGGCGCGGGGCGGCGCGGCGCGGGGCGGCGCGGCGCGGGGCGGCGCGGCGCGGGGCGGCGCGGCGCGGGGCGGCGCGGCGCGGGAGGCGGTGTTTTTTATTCCGCGAGATGTTTTAACCAAGTGGTTGAGGGTTCGATTCCCAATGTTGGTGAAAATTGGATATTCAATTGTATTTGTTTAAAAGTTCCGATTAGCTTTTTGTGCACAAAGAGAAAATGAACTAATTGGAAATAGGATGTTTATGCTGTAATGAAAAGGTCCCCGGGTTCGAGGCGCGGCAAAGCGCGGGGTGGGGTGTTTTTTATTCTGCGAGATGTTTTAACCAAGTGGTTGAGGGTTCGATTCCCAATGTTGGTGAAAATTGGATATTCAATTGTATTTGTTTAAAAGTTCGGATTAGCTTTTTGTGCACAAAAGAGAAAATGAACTAATTGGAAATAGGATGTTTATGATGTAATGAAAAGGTCCCGGGTTCGATTCACAATGTCAAATTGGCTGATAATGATATTGTTTTTAAAATAAAAAAAAGAAGTGTGTTGAGTCCCCATTAGTATTTATGCAGGAACAGATATTAAAAATCAAAACAAAATGGCTGTGACTGGTGTTTAGTATTCGAAAGGTTCCAAGTTCGAGTCCAAATGTTGGCTAATTTTTAATTTAATAGTTATAAATTTTTTTTTAGTTTACAGAATTCTTCCCCATTTATTGCATTTTGGCGAACATGTCCCCCCCTTTGTGGGATTTGGACATGATGGAGATATGGAGATATACATAGAAATTGTTGTCAAAGTGCCTAATAATGATTTTCTGTTTAAATAAAAAAAAGTGTGTTATCAGTCCCGATTAGCATGAACAGATATTCAAAAACAAAACAAAATAGCTGATATTGTTGTTTAGTATTCAAAAGGTGTTGGGTTCCAATGCTGGCAAATTGCAGAATAACATTGATTTGTTTAAAAAGTGAGTTACTATTCCCGATTATCCTTGATACACAAATAGAAAATGGGGGTGATTTTGGAGTTTTGCAACCAACGGGGGTCGAGGGTTCGATTTTCACTAGGGGCTAATGTTGGCGTTTTTTACGCAGTCCCGATTAACCTTAATGCATAAAGCTGTTTCAACGAATATCGAACCTGGAACCTTTTGATTACAATGCAAAGATTTTACCACTAATGTATGCTATGTTTTAAAACCAAAAATAAATAATAGTATCGAATTTTTTAAAAGATGCGTTACCACTCTCGATTAGCCATTATGCACAAAAAGATGTGTTTTGAAACCAATGGGGTCGAGGGATCGATTCCAACTGGGTATGTGTGTTGAGGAAACTAAAGGTCAACAGACATGGAAAGTTTTTACTCGCCATCTGAAAATAAGTTTTTGGGCTTGGTACAGGTAGCTTTTTGTAGAAAGCCCCACAACGGCATCAACGTGGCTACCATCTGTGGGGGCCTCTTTTTTTAAGTTGGAGAGGGGCACAAGGCCGCTTGTACCATACAACCTTGCACCGAAGAACCAACTTGTCAACTAGTCACTCACTCCATCATTAAAGTGCACAACATAATATCAGATTTGCACTGATAATAAGCAAAGAATTATAGCGGCTGCATAATTATATTTCAATGACAGCAAATGGTTTCAAATGAATGGTTTTCATTTTATTGTTTACTAAGTAACAGATTTGGTAATGAAAAGCTTTAACATTTGCATATAATATGAGATTTCTTTTGGTATCCAGTTTGTATGTTGACCAAATCACAGATATACTATTACTAAGGATAGCATTAACTTAATCTAATAAAAATATATTCCAGTGCATTACAAAATTAACTCATTCTGTTTCCTGTTGTTTGAATCCATATGGTAAAGTCTCGAAACTTGATGCACATCTTTTTCTTTTGGTATATACCACCTGAAAAACCCTTATTTCCAGCTTACTAACAACGGAATGTCTTTTTGTGCGTACGATTTTGTTCGAGTTGAGTAAAGTTAAAGAGGAGGTGTTGTTGAGAATAGCATTGGTGAGTGATTCGAAATTGATTGTGCTGCTGTTTTTATGGTTTAGACATATGCCTTTCACCTTGCAAACAGTAGTAACATTAGTATTGTTTGGATTTACTACCTCAAATGCATAACTTTTCGGCCCACTGGATGAAAATGCTCTGATATAAGCATTTTTCCCATAGAGTTCTAGTTCATTTGTTAACTCCCCTAGGTAGTCTCCAACAGGCAGATCAACATCACCTGGCCTTTGAATATAAATGACACTATCGGTATCATAGTACAATACATTTTCGCCTAATGTATCCAAATATTCATAAAGCTCTAATCGTGCATGGGTTGTAGTGTATGCTGCAATAACTACATTTACAGTCGATAATAGAAGTGCAGATTCTTCGAGATATTGCCAGTGAACTATCAACATATCTTCATTTATAGGTATAACTTGATGTACTTCAACATAGGGACTTTCTAGTTTATCGAAAAAATCCTTAGGATTGTTGATAATACTAACTTGACCAGGGTTTTCTCTCTGTCCAAATTTACCCCAAAATGAATTCAGCTTAAGTTTTGCTAAGCTTCGTAATCCAGGATTACCACATATTCTGTTTTCATCCAACAACACACCCTCCTTTTCAAAATAGTCAGCTATGTATTTTTTTTTTTTGGATTCTTCATCAATACACCACAATGGCCAGCCGCTTGCTTCAACTTTTGCTTTGAGAAATGTATTGATGTACTCTGCAAAAACACCACCTGATTTTTTTGCAGGATCATATTGTTCAACATTATATTCCCATACCTCATGTAATTCTAAAATTTTGTATTTCTTTTGAACTGCCTTCTGAACTTCATCCACAACCCAGGTTCCAGTTATAGCTCTTTCCCTAGCAGTATGGTTACATTCCGCCTGGTTTATTTCATCGGCACAAGTTCTACATAGAGGGAAAGTTAATTTTGAATTGGTTCGATATGGTAACACAGGATGGTACAGATCTCTCGGTGGAAGTATTGTTGCTTTGACAAGCCCTTCAAAAGAATAAATATCGGGCATTCTTCCCCTACATAAATTTTCACCGGATGGCCAACTGGAAACTTTTTAACTTTGCAACAATAAGGGTACAGGCTACATACATCCTTATATTGAATTGTTTCATTTTCTTTCACAGTGTAATGTAGTTTGGTAGCATTAGTTCTACCACCATAAAACGCCTCCCGGGGAATTATGGGGGCTTTAATTGATAACGGATGTTTTTCAACATAATGTTTCATGGTTTTGTTATTTCTCAACTGCTGATGAAATTCGCACCCCCACATCTCATGGACAATGTAGTTAAGTGCTTTTAATCTGGTAATTTTATTTTCTGTTCTTTCATACCGAAAAGACAAAGTATCATATGGGTCATCATGAAGAGGTTCTGTACGTGAAGTAGGGAAACATTTGACACAACCATGTGTTCTGCATCCTTGATATTCAAATACATGCTCTTGCCCCTTTTGATCTTTAAAATATCCATCTACTTTCAAGTTTCCTCCAACTTTTACTTCTGGTCCTCTGGCTGCATGTTGGATTTCGATTTTATGTTTTTTTTTCCTCCCATACCAACCATTGAATAGCCTCTATAGACTGAATATCACACCATCTGTATCCGTTTTTAGGAATAATTCCTATATGTTCTGCTTTCAAAAATATTTTACGGAATACTTTATTACAAGCTGAAGCGATGGTGATGGCTTCCAATCATGTTGTTTCTCTTTCAAAAGTGGTCATGAATTTCAAACAGGCAGCACGTAGTACATTAACATCTTCTACACAGTACTTTCTCAACTCCTTCTGCATATCGAAAACTACCCCTGTTTTCTGTTGTTCACTATGCCATTCCAAAAAACTGGTTCTCTGATTCTCCATCATAGAATCAACAGCGTAAAATTCAGTACCGGGGACACATCCGACATATTCTTTATTTTTCAAAGTATTAAAAAAATGAGGAAAATACCCTTTGGACATTGGGAGATCAAATGCTTTCGGTAATTTGTTGAGCGCCATTGGAATAAAGTTGAGAGAATCTATGAAATGGATATTATGCATCTTCAAAGATAATATTTTGGCTCCATTCATGATAACAGACGGTGTCCATTTCATTTTTTCGATCATAGTTTGCAGTACAAAGTGCGAATCATACCCTCTACTATTGTGTGCAATACACACAATATTGTTAATTTTGGTGCGGTGAGCTGAAACAAATTGCAGAAAATTGTAAACAGGTTCTGTACTATCAAAAATGTGCTGTTTTTTCCCGCATACACTGCACCATTGAGACATATCTTTGTTCTCAATGCAATTATAGCATACATTTTGGCATACCAAAAGATTTGGAATATGCAGAAAATTGTTTTCAGTGCCTTCTAGTTTTGTGTCCTGCCTCGATTCAATATTGTAGAAAACAAGCATTGCTTTTTTTGATATAAGAGAAGATATTTGTTTGCCATAAATTTTTTGGATGTGACATAGATGTTCAGATGGTACCATATTTTTACAGCTGACACAGAATTTCTGCCCACATATATGAGGATTTCTGTTTGTACGGATAGCATACGCTTTCATGCATTTTTCACAACATTTTACTGTCTGACAAAGAGAGTATTTTCTATTGTAACATGTTTTATGATTATTGTAACACTTTTGACCATAGAAAAATCTGTTACAATCAGTGCACTTTATTTTGGTTTCTGAAACAGTACATTTGGGCATTTCTTGGCATTGTGAACAAACAGCTGTACAGGATCCTAGGTGTCTAGAAACATGATCATATTTCTTATGGCAAGTTTCACAATAGAAATTAGCGGAGAATGCAGCTGTAAGAGATGTTATAACATTAAAATGGTTGTTAATGTACACCAAATTTAAAGTTTCGCGCCTAGGTAATAAAGGACCTTCATATATCACATCACTCCCGGAAAATCCATTATATACGGTAATTTTGAAATCAGATAAATAGTCCTGAAATTTTTGAATTTCGGTAGTTCCTCCACCACCACTCAAATTTTCCCCAGCTTCTCTGCACAGTTTATCCACTTCTTCTTCCATAACACATTTATGTTGTCTAACATACTGATAACGTTTTTTAGGTTCATTTTTGTAAACATTAATACCTCTTGCCACAACCAACGCATAAGTCAAACACCTGCTATCGGAATTTTTAATAGTTATAATTCATTTTTTTAGTTTACAGAATTGTTCCCCATTCATTGCATTTTGGCGAACACGTCCTCCCCCTCGTGGCATTTGGACATGATGGAGATATACATAGAAATTGTTGTCAGAAAGAAATGTTGTATTGCTCTGCAATACTTTTTCCAATGCTGCCCACAATATCTCCATATTTATCGCCTGTGCTTCCCGAAAAGATAACCAAAAAGGGAGATCAGGGTGATCTTCATTCCTGATAGTAATACCAACTTGTCATGCTCGGCCACATCACGTAGAAGATATTGGATCAGTTCTTGCAATCCCTCCTGAACCCATATCACCGGATTCTCATTCTGTGGTTCCCCCCGCAACCGAGCACGCACCAGGATGTAACACAACACCAGTCGCATCGAATTTTTGCTGACGCGTAGGAATGGCGTAGAAATTATTCATTCCTACGCGTCAGCAAAAATTCGATGCGACTGGTGTTATGTTACATCCTGTCGTAGCGGGGTACGAGCGGTTATAATGTTGAGTCAGCAGAACATTCTACCCCCTCTACCTCTACTGCTATTAACAGCAATCAATCCAGACCCTCTGTCTCTATTTCTAGTGAGACCAACCGACATGTTGAAATGTTTCCTAACAAGTATAACAACCAGGATACAGGGATATTTGGGTGTATTGGAACAACCGATGAAAAATGTGGAGATATTTTCCATTTAGAATCTGTTTTAGAGACTAAAGAATTGGAGCAATGTACAAATCATATTTCGCCAGTGTTATACCAAATGGTTCTTCGGGATTGTATTCAGGAAGCGGAAGTGTGCAGACAGGTAGGCGGTGGCGATGATGCAGTGTTACATCATGTTGAAGTTATAGAAGAGACAAGAAGGCGTTACCAAAGATTCAATATGGAAGGACGAATGGTGCGTGCTCGGTTGCGGGGGGCACCACAGAATGAGAATCCGGTGATATGGGTTCAGGAGGGATTGCAAGAACTGATCCAATATCTTCTACGTGATGTGGCCGAGCATGACCAAGTTGGTATTACTATCAGGAATGAAGATCACCCTGATCTCCCTTTTTGGTTATCTTTTCGGGAAGCACAGGCGATAAATATGGAGATATTGTGGGCAGCATTGGAAAAAGTATTGCAGAGCAATACAACATTTCTTTCTGACAACAATTTCTATGTATATCTCCATCATGTCCAAATGCCACGAGGGGGAGGACGTGTTCGCCAAAATGCAATGAATGGGGAACAATTCTGTAAACTAAAAAAAGGAATTATAACTATTAAAAATTCCGATAGCAGGTGTTTGGCTTATGCGTTGGTTGTGGCAAGAGGTATTAATGTTTACAAAAATGAACCTATAAAACGTTATCAGTATGTTAGACAACATAAATGTGTTATGGAAGAAGAAGTGGATAAACTGTGCAGAGAAGCTGGGGAAAATTTGAGTGGTGGTGGAGGAACTACCGAAATTCAAAAATTTCAGGACTATTTATCTGATTTCAAAATTACCGTATATAATGGATTTTCCGGGAGTGATGTGATATATGAAGGTCCTTTATTACCTAGGCGCGAAACTTTAAATTTGGTGTACATTAACAACCATTTTAATGTTATAACATCTCTTACAGCTGCATTCTCCGCTAATTTCTATTGTGAAACTTGCCATAAGAAATATGATCATGTTTCTAGACACCTAGGATCCTGTACAGCTGTTTGTTCACAATGCCAAGAAAAGCCCAAATGTACTGTTTCAGAAACCAAAATAAAGTGCACTGATTGTAACAGATTTTTCTATGGTCAAAAGTGTTACAATAATCATAAAACATGTTACAATAGGAAATACTCTCTTTGTCAGACAGTAAAATGTTGTGAAAAATGCATGAAAGCGTATGCTATCCGTACAAACAGAAATCCTCATATATGTGGGCAGAAATTCTGTGTCAGCTGTAAAAATATGGTACCATCTGAACATCTATGTCACATCCAAAAAATTTATGGCAAACAAATATCTTCTCTTATATCAAAAAAAGCAATGCTTGTTTTCTACAATATTGAATCGAGGCAGGACACAAAACTAGAAGGCACTGAAAACAATTTTCTGCATATTCCAAATCTTTTGGTATGCCAAAATGTATGCTATAATTGCATTGAGAACAAAGATATGTCTCAATGGTGCAGTGTATGCGGGAAAAAACAGCACATTTTTGATAGTACAGAACCTGTTTACAATTTTCTGCAATTTGTTTCAGCTCACCGCACCAAAATTAACAATATTGTGTGTATTGCACACAATAGTAGAGGGTATGATTCGCACTTTGTACTGCAAACTATGATCGAAAAAATGAAATGGACACCGTCTGTTATCATGAATGGAGCCAAAATATTATCTTTGAAGATGCATAATATCCATTTCATAGATTCTCTCAACTTTATTCCAATGGCGCTCAACAAATTACCGAAAGCATTTGATCTCCCAATGTCCAAAGGGTATTTTCCTCATTTTTTTAATACTTTGAAAAATAAAGAATATGTCGGATGTGTCCCCGGTACTGAATTTTACGCTGTTGATTCTATGATGGAGAATCAGAGAACCAGTTTTTTGGAATGGCATAGTGAACAACAGAAAACAGGGGTAGTTTTCGATATGCAGAAGGAGTTGAGAAAGTACTGTGTAGAAGATGTTAATGTACTACGTGCTGCCTGTTTGAAATTCATGACCACTTTTGAAAGAGAAACAACATGATTGGAAGCCATCACCATCGCTTCAGCTTGTAATAAAGTATTCCGTAAAAGATTTTTGAAAGCAGAACATATAGGAATTATTCCTAAAAACGGATACAGATGGTGTGATATTCAGTCTATAGAGGCTATTCAATGGTTGGTATGGGAGGAAAAAAAAACATAAAATCGAAATCCAACATGCAGCCAGAGGACCAGAAGTAAAAGTTGGAGGAAACTTGAAAGTAGATGGATATTTTAAAGATCAAAAGGGGCAAGAGCAAGTATTTGAATATCAAGGATGCAGAACACATGGTTGTGTCAAATGTTTCCCTACTTCACGTACAGAACCTCTTCATGATGACCCATATGATACTTTGTCTTTTCGGTATGAAAGAACAGAAAATAAAATTACCAGATTAAAAGCACTTAACTACATTGTCCATGAGATGTGGGGGTGCGAATTTCATCAGCAGTTGAGAAATAACAAAACCATGAAACATTATGTTGAAAAACATCCGTTATCAATTAAAGCCCCCATAATTCCCCGGGAGGCGTTTTATGGTGGTAGAACTAATGCTACCAAACTACATTACACTGTGAAAGAAAATGAAACAATTCAATATAAGGATGTATGTAGCCTGTACCCTTATTGTTGCAAAGTTAAAAAGTTTCCAGTTAGCCATCCGGTGAAAATTTATGTAGGGGAAGAATGCCCCGATATTTATTCTTTTGAAGGGCTTGTCAAAGCAACAATACTTCCACCGAGAGATCTGTACCATCCTGTGTTACCATATCGAACCAATTCAAAATTAACTTTCCCTCTATGTAGAACTTGTGCCGATGAAATAAACCAGGCGGAATGTAACCATACTGCTAGGGAAAGAGCTATAACTGGAACCTGGGTTGTGGATGAAGTTCAGAAGGCAGTTCAAAAGAAATACAAAATTTTAGAATTACATGAGGTATGGGAATATAATGTTGAACAATATGATCCTGCAAAAAAATCAGGTGGTGTTTTTGCAGAGTACATCAATACATTTCTCAAAGCAAAAGTTGAAGCAAGCGGCTGGCCATTGTGGTGTATTGATGAAGAATCCAAAAAAAAAAAATACATAGCTGACTATTTTGAAAAGGAGGGTGTGTTGTTGGATGAAAACAGAATATGTGGTAATCCTGGATTACGAAGCTTAGCAAAACTTATGCTGAATTCATTTTGGGGTAAATTTGGACAGAGAGAAAACCCTGGTCAAGTTAGTATTATCAACAATCCTAAGGATTTTTTCGATAAACTAGAAAGTCCCTATGTTGAAGTACATCAAGTTATACCTATAAATGAAGATATGTTGATAGTTCACTGGCAATATCTCGAAGAATCTGCACTTCTATTATCGACTGTAAATGTAGTTATTGCAGCATACACTACAACCCATGCACGATTAGAGCTTTATGAATATTTGGATACATTAGGCGAAAATGTATTGTACTATGATACCGATAGTGTCATTTATATTCAAAGGCCAGGTGATGTTGATCTGCCTGTTGGAGACTACCTAGGGGAGTTAACAAATGAACTAGAACTCTATGGGAAAAATGCTTATATCAGAGCATTTTCATCCAGTGGGCCGAAAAGTTATGCATTTGAGGTAGTAAATCCAAACAATACTAATGTTACTACTGTTTGCAAGGTGAAAGGCATATGTCTAAACCATAAAAACAGCAGCACAATCAATTTCGAATCACTCACCAATGCTATTCTCAACAACACCTCCTCTTTAACTTTACTCAACTCGAACAAAATCGTACGCACAAAAAGACATTCCGTTGTTAGTAAGCCGGAAATAAGGGTTTTTCAGGTGGTATATACCAAAAGAAAAAGATGTGCATCAAGTTTCGAGACTTTACCATATGGATTCAAACAACAGGAAACAGAATGAGTTAATTTTGTAATGCACTGGAATATATTTTTATTAGATTAAGTTAATGCTATCCTTAGTAATAGTATATCTGTGATTTGGTCAACATACAAACTGGATACCAAAAGAAATCTCATATTATATGCAAATGTTAAAGCTTTTCATTACCAAATCTGTTACTTAGTAAACAATAAAATGAAAACCATTCATTTGAAACCATTTGCTGTCATTGAAATATAATTATGCAGCCGCTATAATTCTTTGCTTATTATCAGTGCAAATCTGATATTATGTTGTGCACTTTAATGATGGAGTGAGTGACTAGTTGACAAGTTGGTTCTTCGGTGCAAGGTTGTATGGTACAAGCGGCCTTGTGCCCCTCTCCAACTTAAAAAAAGAGGCCCCCACAGATGGTAGCCACGTTGATGCCGTTGTGGGGCTTTCTACAAAAAGCTACCTGTACCAAGCCCAAAAACTTATTTTCAGATGGCGAGTAAAAACTTTCCATGTCTGTTGACCTTTAGTTTCCTCAACACACATACCCAGTTGGAATCGATCCCTCGACCCCATTGGTTTCAAAACACATCTTTTTGTGCATAATGGCTAATCGAGAGTGGTAACGCATCTTTTAAAAAATTCGATACTATTATTTATTTTTGGTTTTAAAACATAGCATACATTAGTGGTAAAATCTTTGCATTGTAATCAAAAGGTTCCAGGTTCGATATTCGTTGAAACAGCTTTATGCATTAAGGTTAATCGGGACTGCATAAAAAACGCCAACATTAGCCCCTAGTGAAAATCGAACCCTCGACCCCCGTTGGTTGCAAAACTCCAAAATCACCCCCATTTTCAATTTGTGTATCAAGGATAATCGGGAATAGTAACTCACTTTTTAAACAAATCAATGTTATTCTGCAATTTGCCAGCATTGGAACCCAACACCTTTTGAATACTAAACAACAATATCAGCTATTTTGTTTTGTTTTTGAATATCTGTTCATGCTAATCGGGACTGATAACACACTTTTTTTTATTTAAACAGAAAATCATTATTAGGCACTTTGACAACAATTTCTATGTATATCTCCATATCTCCATCATGTCCAAATCCCACAAAGGGGGGGACATGTTCGCCAAAATGCAATAAATGGGGAAGAATTCTGTAAACTAAAAAAAAATTTATAACTATTAAATTAAATATTAGCCAACATTTGGACTCGAACTTGGAACCTTTCGAATACTAAACACCAGTCACAGCCATTTTGTTTTGATTTTTAATATCTGTTCCTGCATAAATACTAATGGGGACTCAACACACTTCTTTTTTTTATTTTAAAAACAATATCATTATCAGCCAATTTGACATTGTGAATCGAACCCGGGACCTTTTCATTACATCATAAACATCCTATTTCCAATTAGTTCATTTTCTCTTTTGTGCACAAAAAGCTAATCGGAACTTTTAGACAAATACAATTGAATATCCAATTTTCACCAACATTGGGAATCGAGCCCTCAACCACTTGGTTAAAACATCTCGCAGAATAAAAAACACCCCACCCCGCGCTTTGCCGCGCCTCGAACCCGGGGACCTTCTCATTACAGCATAAACATCCTATTTCCAATTAGTTCATTTTCTCTTTGTGCACAAAAAGCTAATCGGAACTTTTAAACAAATACAATTGAATATCCAATTTTCACCAACATTGGGAATCGAACCCTCAACCACTTGCTTAAAACATCTCGCGGAATAAAAAACACCGCCTCCCGCGCCGCGCCGCCCCGCGCCGCGCCGCGCCGCCGCCGCTAAACACAAAACGCTTCCGCCATTTTGATTTTATTGAAATACTATTTATGCACAGATGGACTAATCGGGACCTATAATGGCGGGACAAAACAATTGGCCTCATTTTACTACCTAGAAAATCGAACCCGCGACCTCTTCATTACCAGGCGACAACAATAACCACTACTAACCCAAGGCCGCCATATTGATTTTATTCAAACACTATTTATGCACAGATGGACTAATCGGGGACCTATAATGGCGGGACTAAACAATTGGCCTAATTTAACTATCTAGAGAATCGAACCCGCGACCTCTTCATTGCCAGGTGACAACATTAACCACTAACCCAACTCGATTTTCGAACTCAACCATTTTGTTGCCTTTATTTACACACAGGCTAATCGAGACCATTCAATATTGATATCGTCGCCTTGTAATCAAGGGGTCCCAGGTTCGATACTCGGTGGAGGCACATAGTGGTCCGAATCACCACTTTTCAACTGTAGCTCCAATCCTGATTAGTTTTGCCGTGCATAAAACGGACTTAAAAAAACTAACTCAATCTATCAATCAAGCAATATTGACTCTACGAGGAATCGAACCCTCAACGCCTCTTGTTTTACAGAGCAATAACCTTAGCCGCTAAGCTTTCGGGGTAAAGCACCTTCGGCGCCATCTTTAAATCATTTCTTCATGTCTTTGAATCACACGCAATGTTTGCGCGCGCATTTCCTCCACACACACACAAACATACGGACATGTTAGGTTAGCGTACATCAAGAAACAACGTGACAAATCCATTGACCCCCTCCCCTCATCGCTTCCGATGTCTTCAACGTGATCAGACACGTTCTGCTGACTCAACAATAAAACAGCTCGTACCCCGCTACACCGGATGTAACATAACACCAGTCGCATCGAATTTTTGCTGACGCGTAGGAACGAAGTGCTGCCTCTCTACTTATGTGTACCTTTATTTTTTAAAACATTTCTTTCCTCGTGTCATTTTATGTTGCTTTAATTGTTGTTTCTCCTGCTGTCACAGTTTCATTATAAAGGGTCGTTCAGTACTATATATAAAACTTTAAGTAAAAGATATAGACTCTACTACGCCACAATCCAACGATGAGAAAATGGCGGAAAGAACAACACATTACTATATTCTGATTAAATTATTAAGTATCGTTAAAGAAACTCTAGCAGCGATGAGAAGGAAATAATGAGACACCTTTGAACCTTATTTGCAAATGATCTATACCCCAGCACTGCTCCAATTGCTCCAGTGCAGTCACTGCTATAGATGTGAAAATTGCCTCGCTGTGTACGAAAAATCACAATCGTGTCAAATTATTTGCATGTCACAATTACAGAATTTTAGTCGGTTTTCAGAAATAAGTCACAAGCAATACGTGCTACTCGGAACCTTATCTTCAAAATTAAATTCAACATTTCGTGCTCAAGTGACTCAACAATCCGTTTTTCTGTATAAATCAACCTATGATTAGAAATCAAAATTCACAAAATTTCAGCCATTGATTCAACGTACGCAGAGTATTTCTATAGATGAAATTTCAATCTTTTACAGTGTTCAATCCACGAAGGATTTTCGTAATGAAGGGTCCTAGCAATAGAACCATTACTCGAAACCGTTCTTTATTAATTAATATTTTCGATGAACCCTAGAGTTCAAAATATATCTTTTTGACTTATCAATGTGTCTCTATTAAATGAGGTTGACATTTTCGAAAATATTAGTCGGTTACCAAATTATGAAACGGTCTTGTGTATGTAAATTTGTGTAATTATCAATGTTTTAATTACAATATCCTTAATACTTTATTTTTTATATTTTAGAGGAATTTCGGTACAGTGCAGTCGCTATTGTAAGAAACGACCTCCATTTCGAAAGCCTGGCAGATCTCAAAGGGATGAATTCGTGTCACACAGGATTTGGGAGGACAGCGGGCTATAAAATACCAGTCACCAAGGTAGGTTTTGATCTTGTTTTCTTCATATATAATACATAATAATCTACTAAAATTATTTAACGTATACAATATTTAATCTGTAATTGTAATAGAGATAAAGGAAACTTTTGTAAAATCCGCGCACTTACCTTCTAGGAAATTGACAATCTTGAACAGGAAACCTTTCCGTAATCTCTCCTTCCACGCATTTTCTGCATGGTTTATATCACCCACACGGGTCGGTGGTCTAGTAGCTACGGCGTCTGACTGTTGCACGGGAGACCCGGGATTGATTTCCGGGGTGGTCGGAATTTTCCAGGCGATGTCCCAGCATAAAGTGGTTCTGGGGCCCATCCAGCTTCAAACCAATCGGTACGTGTGTGGTCAACCCTGGGTGGTAAAGGCTACGAACGTGGTGCTGATCCCATTATCTCCAAAATGGCCGAGATCACGAATGCGTGGGACCGTACCCTCACATCCCCTAAATGTTCCTTCACGGCACGGTGCTATATGCACGGGGAACTTTACCTTTACACAGGGTGTTCTTGAATAGCATCGACAAACTTTCACAGCTCCTACAGGATAAGTTGAACAACTTTTGCATTACGATTTGATCTCAGCCTGTACGAGCCCTCGAAAAATTACATTTTCTGTTGTGCGTGTTTATATCAATGGAACACAGAATCAGGTTTGTCACTGAGATTTACTCGGTAAGGAGTATCATGCATATTTTTCAATAAAATGTAGAAAAAATCAACAACATCTTTGTAAACATAAATCCGCTTCACGGTACTTTTGAATCTATTAAAGGTACACAGGCGGGGAGGGAGCTGACGGAGATGCAGACCCCTCCGAAATTTTGAGAAAATCAACATTTTCAAATGAAAGCTGCAACGATCTGGGGTCCAGGAAGCCATAAATTCTAATGGGTTTTATTGGGTTCCGCAACAGGAACCTTTCCGCCCAAGATGCGTATTGTTTTATTGAAAAAAGGTTCCTGGACTGTATTAAAATTGATCCGAAGAAAAACGTTTCTTGGAAGTATTTAAATAGTATTTATATTCATCCAGGAAAAAGGTTCCTGGACAGTATTTAAATTGCTCAGATAAAAGATGTTCCTGGACCGAAAATCAACCAACTTACGCTTGCTGATTTACTCTCCTGGACCGGAATTGAATTTATTTAAAATTCCTGGACCTTTTACAACCCTGCTTGTAGGTACATTCAGATATTTCGTATCCAAACGTACTTGGGATATGTTGTCAGTGTGAAGAAATTCTGTCGTAGCCTTTATTCACGCATTTTGCATATCCGTCGCCACACTCGCCAACAAATACTTCCAGAAGAAACATTCTCCCAATAAACTGTTCTACTGCCTAGAAAAATCAATTGTGATACACGCACACACGGTCTGCTAGTTTTCGAGAATGGGTCGTTCCTTAGTTAACAGTTTCACAGCAACAGGCGAGTAACAGTTCCGTCTCAAGCTGTCAGTCGTGAACAGGGACGTGTTCTTAATTATCGGCAGATCGGTGGAAGAAAGAAA
The DNA here is from genome assembly GCF_977018435.1 of Lepisma saccharinum. Taxonomy (NCBI): domain Eukaryota; kingdom Metazoa; phylum Arthropoda; class Insecta; order Zygentoma; family Lepismatidae; genus Lepisma; species Lepisma saccharinum. The sequence goes on from NC_139249.1 coordinate 61,991,742, forward strand.
GGCTTCAACTTTGGCAGGAGCTTTCAGCATTTAGTCTTACTTTTCTAGTAAATATTTACTTCCGTGTAAATTGTATATTAACTAACTAACTCTCTAGCCTTCTTAAACCCGAAGGTTTGTGTTTGCAGCAACACAAGCTTGTCCCTATCCTGGGCAATCCAATCTATTCCATCCTTACCCATTTCCTTTAGGTCCATCTCAACGTTATCCCTCCATCTTCGTCTTGGCCTTCCTATTGGTCTCTTACCATCAGGTTTCCCAACAAGAATCCTGTAAACTTTTCTTTCCTCTCCCATTAGTGCCACATGGTCTGCCCACCTAAGTCTTCTTCATTTAATCATTCTAGTAGTATTTGGATATGAATAGAAATTGTGTAGTTCTAAATTATGTAACCTTCTCCACTCAATTGTCTCCTCGTCCCTTTTAGCTCAAAATATTGTAAATATATTATATTATTACAAATTATATCTTACCTTTAGGTTATTGTGTACGTTATATTACATCAAAGCACTTGGAAAGGGAATTTCCATGTGCTACGTTACAACGTTATAATTCCAAAATGTGTTTGGAATACACATGAAATAATAATTATGGTTTGTTTTGAGTTTGTTTTAAGTCCACTTTATGCACAGCAGGCAAATCAGGACTGGATCTTTAGTTTAAAGTGGGATCGGATCCAATATCGAACCGGTACCGCTTGATTACAATGTGATGACGTAACACATACGCCATCTGGGAAAGTATGGTTTGTTTAATTACTGTGGTACGTATAGTCATATTGTTTAATCTCACCAAACTTAATTCGCAGTAATCAGTGTGCGAAATTTAACTATTCTTCAACCAAATTTCGTTAAAGTCAAAATTTGAAAAGTAAACAGCAAGTTTAATCATACTTAAATTAAATTTGAAGATATTTGATGTCAACCTGCTATCCAGTCTTTAAAATATTGTCAGTAGAATTCCTGTGCAAATATGAACAAAAGTGCTTTCGTGGCGCGAATTTTCATTACCTATTCAGAAGTAAAATTTCAAAAATACACCTTGGTTTCTGATGAAAAATTTACTTGAGATAGTTAACTGATATTAGTAGGCATTCGATAACTAACACAGTCAAAAATTATTCGCCATTTGTACAGTTTCCACATAAAATAAATGCATAAATATATATGGAAAAGTATGCTACTGAAACAGTAAATATAGCTCAATTTTTTTTTTTTTATATCGGAAGGACTACTTATGTTTTTATATATTATCGACCTTTTCATTGTTTATGGTTGTCGTATAGTAGAGTATGATTCAATTTAATTTTTATATTATGTTTATAAAAGGTTCATTCAATATATAACCGGAAAAGTAGTGTAAAGAATTAAAATATGACCGTGTTTGTTATATGTTTGTTATTTTGTGAAGGCATCTGTAAGCTATTCTGAGCTTGGGCTGGCACGCCTGCCTCGCGCACGGGACGCTGGGAAACAGTTACACAAGATGGCGGCACCCTTACACGAGTCCTCCAAGCTGGAGCTGCGAAGTGTCGTACGATTTTTGTTGAGTGAAGGCGTGAAACCGATAGAAATTAATCGCCGCATGACAGTTCAGTACGGTGACAACTGTATCTATCACAAGTGTACGAGAGGGCTGAGAAGTTCAAAAAGGGCAGAACCAGTGTTGAAAATTCTTCGGGTAAAGGACCGAAGAAGGTGCGTGCTCAACAGAGTGCTGGAAAGGTCATGTTAACTTTGTTTTGGGGTCAAAAGGGGCTAATTCTTGAACATTACATGCCAAGAGGTCATAATGTAAACAGTGCCACCTACTCCAATTATTTGTGTGAGAAACTGAAACCAGCCAGAGACGACATGGTGTGGTGTCCACTGGTGTGCTTTAGCTCCATGACAATGAGATACCACACACTGTCAATGTCACATTGTCTACCGTCGAGGACCTAAAGTTTGAGTGCTTACTCTACCCTCCATACTCGCCCGATCTCGCACCTTCCGATTTCCACACCTTTGGCCCACTCATTGATGCACTAAATGGATCGAGGTTCCAGAATGACGACGAAGTCCAGTCAGCGGTGCATGAGTGATTACTCCCTTATCAAGCGATGGCGTAGGTGCATTGAACTAGGAGGGGTGACTATGTTAAAACATGGTACTGTAGTTCTTTTGGTGCTTTGTAATAAATATTTGTTACAAAATATTTCCGGTAATATATTGAATAACCCATATTATGTGCGAATACTTTAATATTTATGAAGATCAGTGTTTTCCATTCCTCTCTTGTCTCTCGTATTTGTCTTGCTCAAGCATGTAACGGTAAGTGCAGTGGCGGCGATTAGAGGAGGACGAGGGGGGCAGTTGTGCCCACTTTTCGCCACATTTGCCCCCGCAATATTCTAAACCTTATCTACAAAGGGAAATATACTGTCTTCCTCCCCCCCAGTTTTGGCACCTTGCTCCCCGGTTTTGGAACCCAATCGCCGCCACTGGGTAGGTGGGTAGTACGTACGTGCTACTTTTAATATTCTACGGAGAACGAAACTTGATATTGATAATTGTATATATATCCTAATAAACTCTTTCATGTTGTTACCAAAGTAATGACACTTTCTAATTCCTTGCGGTCATTTCGGTTTTGGATATACTATTGCTTCACATTTAATAGAAGAGAGAACGTCGACAATGCAAACGTGTACGTAAAAGCTCTTTAGAAACTTTCAGAATTGCATATAAGTTATCACACCATGCTTAACGCTTAAATTCAAAGGATAGACTTCTTCTATTGTCACTAATTTTATAGTTCGCCTTTTGACATGCTTTCACATCTGCGTGCACAGTGTTTTACTTTCGCGGAGATCTTTGTAGCAACAGCTGGCAGCTACGCAGGAGTTTAACGCCGTCATTAAGAGCTTCAAGGTGATTTCAAGAACACGACATGGAGAATTAATAACTATGCATGATTTCGGTGGAGATTTCCAATGTAGTGTTCTTGTCGTCTGATGCTCAAGACAATTAAGTAATGTTAGCCAATAAATTTTCAGTATTTACTATAAAAAAAAGAATTACTATATATTTACTATACATGATAAATTAAAAGATAATGACACATTATATTTACCTTTAAGTGTTTTCACTATGCCTATGGTTTTATGGTTTGACGTCAACATTGTCTAAATAAAGGCAATTTCCATACGATATACATTACATGAATTTCCTATTTGTGTTATACAATTATGAATACAGGAAGCGATTAAAATTCACCTCGAAATATTCGGTTTCTAATTCAGACTAATTAATGCGAACATGTAAGAATCAAAATTTTACGAAATGATATTTCGTGATGCAAAACTTAGAATCAGGGTTGTTAAAGGTCCAAGAATTTAATATAAATTCAATTCCGGTCCAGGAGAGAAAGTCAGCAAGCTAAATGGGTTCTGAACCGTAAAAAACCTTTTTATCTGTAAAGTATTCCATACCTTTTTTCCGGATCAATTTAAATACTGTCAACTTAAATACGGCCCAGGAACCTTTCGTATCGTACCCAAGGTTTTGGGTAAGAAGTGTCAAGTCTTAAGATAGCAAAGAAAGGAATGCTGAATAAGTAATCAGGCAAAGGTTAGGTTATTGACTTGAGAGGCGTATGGGGCATGGGAGTTAGAGGAGAGAGAGAATGGACAGTTGACGACTGAACGGGATAGCGTGAGGATTACAGATTGGAGAGAGAAGGAAAGTGTCGGACGAATATTGAACAGTGGTGGATAAGGAGAGTGAATGTCTGAGAGGAAGGCCAGACGTGTGAACAGTGAGAGGACAATCTATGGAAATTACCTTCTTCTAATTGTGAGGCAAAGAGAGTACAAAACCCATATCTAATTTAAGTTAATTCTATTGCCATCCCTTAAATGTAGCCTCTCGCATATATCACATTTAGGCCAAGCGAGCGATTACCATCTGGAAGATGAATGATGAACAGCTACACAACAGGAACTTTCTTTCCGATTGAATTTAAATACGGTCCAGGGACTTTCTTATTCGGATCAATTTAAATAAGGTCCAAGTTCCGTATTGAAATGAAGCAATATGCAACTTGGACCGAATTTAAATTGTTTGAGAAAAAAGGTCCGGTCCTTTTACGGAACGCAGTAGAACCCATTACAATGTATGGGTTACTGGATCTTTAACAATCCTAGGATTGTTAAAGGACCAGGAATTGTAAATAAATTCAATTCTCGTCCGGGAGAGAAAAATCAGCAAATGTGAATGGATTTTAGGCCGCAAATAATTTCTTCATGATTAAAGTATTTCAATTCAGTCGAGAAACCTTTTTACCCGATGTGGTCCAGGAGCCTTTTGTCTGGATCAATTTAAATACGGTCCAGGAACCTTCTTTCAATGAACCAATAAGCAACTTGGACCTAATTTAAATTTAGCGAGAAAAAAGGTTCTGGTGCTGTTGCAGAACCCAATAAAACCCATTAGAATTTATGGGTTCCTGGAACTTTAAACAACCCTGCAGAGAAATTCACTACATTGTATCTCACACGTAACTATTTTTCAAATAACATATTTATAACGAAAATGATTTGGCAACATTGCATTACCGTATTTGTTAAAGTGCTTTTTATAATATCACACATATTTATCTAAAAGATTTAAGGTGCAATTAGTTATTTCTCTGTTAAAAACTTATCTCACCAAACAGTCATTTTGTGGTAAGTACTTTTATTCACAAAAGTAATGTTTCTGTTTATACATGTTCTTAGTTACCGTTTTAGATTAATCGTGACAGCTGTGGTTACACAGGACGCTACACACTCATCATACGCTATGTTCGCAACCCTGGCCGCGTCCACGAGCTTTGGTGGACAAGCATGCCTTCAGATGACACGTTGACATCTCAACCACCGGAGCTTTACCTTCAATACCAGCCACAACGCGCGTTTTCTGAAATCCACAGCTGATAAAATGACGTTTCTTGAGCAGTTAATTGGAGATAAGTTAATTGAGAATGATAAAAGATGATCAAATCGATTCTTATTCATTCGAAACTAGTCTTTGTATTTGACTTCATCTTTACGTAGATGTTTTATGAAATTGCGAAATTCACTAAATTTGGTTCTTTTCAAATTCACGTCATGTAAACAAATCCTTTACGTTTACACAACGAAAGTGACAAAAGGAAATGATTCTCAGGGCAGAACTGGTGGGTTCAGTAATACGAAAAATTATTGATAAACAGAAATTAAATAGATTTTTCATAAATGTGTTTCAGTGTCATATCATTTATATTGTAATTCAATGGATTTAGTGTCCTAGCAGATGAAGCTATTGTTACGAACAATTTTCTTTATGTGCGAGTTATGTTCACGTGGAAACAAGGAAAGCAAGGAATATCCTCTAGTTTGTTTGTACCTGTGAACGATTTTTCAGAAAAAGGATTGGCTACGATAATATTAAGGCGATTTTGGTGTATACTTAGCCTATGCTAGAGAACATAGATGTGAAAGTGTTTCTGCAATAAAAGGTTATTTCCTATATGGCTATGTACTCTACATAAGTCCATTGCATTTTCACAGTCTAAATTTAGCTACTAATAATGCCTACAAACAGTGGAGTGCGTTGGCCTCGACACTTGAGGGTAGCAACTCATTATGGGCAATCTTTAAAGTGTCGCACTCCCCCCCTTCCAACACACACCAACAAATGCATAGATTGCAGCGTTTTTCAATACAGATGAAAAAAATGTAGCTCTTTAAATGGAAGTGAGAATTTAACACGAGAGCTGAACATTATTTATGTGTATCCGTGTCTGCTTGTTTGTTTAAATTATTGTCTTAAGTCCACTTTAGGCACAGAAAGGCTAATCGGGCGTGAATTTGCAGTTTAAACTGTGATCCGCACCACTATGCGCCTCCACCGAGTATCGAACCAGGGACCCTCTGATTACAAGGCGACGACGTTACCCCTGCAGCCTCGGAGTAAATAAGGAGAGAGAAGCATTTGAGCTTCACTTGTCTCTTGGAGAGCGATTCCATAGAAATCGAGGAAGAGACAATGAAATCGTGCTTAATGGAGTCATGCATTCCACTCAATGACCATAATGCTTGGTGTGATTTGTGGACAATGCGTCTCAATGTACTAGGAATCGGATACGGCCAAATCGGATAGTATCTCATCCATTTATTACTGCTGTGAGAATGGCAGTGTGTTTTTCTGCTCTAGGTACCATTCCCACACATACTCAATATCTGTCATCTACATATTCCTAGCCTTCTATCTGTCCTTGACGTTTCCACTTGGCAGAGAGTCGGATTTTACTTCAGAAGACTTTCTGAGTTTCATTAGTCTTACTGGTTCGTTAGACAAAGTTTCCTGGTTCGAGTTTCTTCTTCCCTTCATCACGTAATCGTCACTTATTGCCATTATTAGCTGAGACTGTCAGAAACTAACAAGAATAACTACAAAATTACGTTAGTGTTATTATTAGAAGCATGATGAACATATTAAAATGTCGGTTTATGTTTTTACATTGTAGTTCTAAGAAATGTATAAACGTTGTTCTAAATTTAAATGATTACGAAAATAGAAAATCAAATATATCGTCATGAATCATGTACTTTTTGTACCTGTGAGTATCGCAGCATTGCCAAATTGTCTCAATTAAATTTGAATCGCAAGGGGAAATGTTTTGACGACAAAACTGCAACCTTCCATGTGGCTTGCCAAAACAGTTTCATATCTTTGTAGTTCTACACTGTGACACGTTTATTCATTAGCTGAACAAACAACATATTTAGCCTGTAGCAGAAAATTTCGTTAATGATCCAGACCTATCTGGATCATTTACGTGCAAAATCCCAAGGAATATAATAAGTGCCCTTATAACATAGAAAGAAAATTGGGGCTGAGCGTACTAGGGTCCCGGATTTCGATACCCGGTGAATGCTCATAGTGGTTCGGATCCCACTTTAAACTGTAGGCCAGTCCAGATTAGCCTTACTGTGCACAAAGTGGACTTAAAACACCAACTCAATCAATCAACTCACTGAGCGTACTAATTGCAATTTCCTCCATGACTGCTAATCAGAAAATGGAAAATCTACATTTGATTGCTTACATACTTCTAAATTAAATGACCAATCAAACTAATTGATATCGTAGTTACCTAGAACACGATTGGTCTGTTGGTATACCAAATTGTACCTTGAATCTTCGCTGAGAAATGAATGTTATAAATCAATTCCTTCGACTGATTGTCTCGAACAGACAAATGGAAGAACAAATAAATAATATTAAAATTGGACGCATTTGGTAATGTATAGAACTTTCGGGCTCGGAATTTACGTATATTAGAAGATTTAGCTGTTATATTTATAAGGAAAGGGTGAAGAGATATTTTCTGTTACAATAAAAACAGCCCATTTCAATAATTTATGAGTAATTGATAGATAATTTCCACTATTGACTACAAGATACACGTCGATAGGCAGATCAGGAATGACATGAAGTTAATAAGGACAGTTATTGAATTCACCAGAATTCGTACTTGTAGCTTGTATATTTTTGAAGCTTTCTCATAAAAGTCTGCAGTTGTTGACTTTCCATTGTTATATTTCCACAGGCTGATTGATGAATTAATTCAAAACACTTATATCCTGTTGAAAAGAATTTGTTAGTACTAAAACATTGACAAACATTAAGATACATTATTGTCTCACAAGTTCAGAAACAAGGGCCAATTTATAATAGTTAATTTACGTGATGTGACACACACTCCTGGTTATGGTTTATGTAACGGTAACTGTGACTCATTGAATGTATGTATATGGTAAACAATATGGTTGCTTAAGACTTCTTCAATCAATCCTTGTCATGATATCTGTACTAGAAGATGAGAATTGTTTTTTATGGAACTACCATATTTCTCCATTGAATCCAAGGAGCACCTAAATTTTCAACATCCAACAACCGAAAAAAAGTGAGCATCAGATTCGAAGAATTACGGCATTACATTTGTTATAGTTCTCTGAATGCTAGTGACAATGGATATTTATTAGGAGTGGTGTAGAACGTAGGCACGTAGTAGAACCCGGCAACTGCAATGTTGTAGGCCAAAGAACCAGTATGATCCTCTGTAGCGTTGTGTGTTGCCTTGTGTAATGCCCATATGTTGTGTGCTGAGTGGCCATTTAAAGCCTCAGATTTCATTTAAAGTATGGACAGTTTAGTTCTCAGAAAGACCTATTGATTTTAGTTATGGTATGGCACTTGGCTCTGTGTAATGTGAAGGGTGCAAATGGCCTAAACCACACAATTTTAATTTCAATCAGTGCTTCATTATTTATATGCATATATAAATGGACCTTATGCATAGTTTAGTGCTTCTATTCTAAAACTACGTTTCGAGTTACCACGATGAATAATTACTTAGTGCACAGGATTTGAAGTAAAATGTCAGGTCTTGTTACAGGTTTGGTCCACTCCAACGGCAAGAAGAAATTGTTCTTGATCTGAATACGAGAAAATATGGCTTCTCTCGAGATGTAGTGTTAGAATATGTATAAGTAATAAACTTGACTTATGTCCTAAGTCTCCCACTGGCGCAAATGATTGCAACTAGAATCACTAGATATTGGATACCGCCAGATTAAAATTTCATGCTAATTATATTTCTTGCACAGTTTTTCGCATTGGCGAGACTAAGTTTCATTGATATATTTCAATCATATATAAAGCTCGTAGTTATATGTTTACTTGATTTATTTATGCTCGTCTTATCGCTCGAAATTATATTTCATTTTCAAAATTTAATAACGGAAGTATCTTCCCCACCTTGTGCCCATGCATTTTTCAAATTAACTAACTAACTAACTCTCTAGAGTTCTTAAACCCGAAGGTTCATGACTGCAGCAACAAAATCCTTTCGTCTGAGAGGCAATATCAATACAATCTTTTACATCCTTACCGATTTCCTTTAGTCTAGCTCAACGTTATCCCTCCATCTTCGTCTTGGTCTTCCTACAGGTCTCTTACCGCCAGGTTTCCCAACAAGAATCCTCTAAATTCTTCTTTCCTCTCCCATTCGTGCTATATGACCTGCCCACCTAAGTCTTCTTGATTTAATGATTGTAATAATATCTGGACAGGGATGCAAATTCTACATTATGTAACCTTCTCCACTCACCTGTCTTCTCATCCATTTTAGATCCATATATTTTTCTAAGGATTTTATTTTTCAAATTTCTTGCTTTTATTGCAGTATATATGTCTTGGGAATCGTATCGAAGGATTTTTCCATTTCTGCAGACTAGTTCTATATATAAAAGGGCATTGATATTCCTGGAGATTACACTCGTGGAACAAACCTTCACAGATAATCGAGCTTTATCTGCGAGTGAGAAGTTTACTAAAAAATAAAACGTCATTGTCATAGGTTTATGTATTCAGAAACCATTTTCTGCTTTAACGGAGCGAAATGTCAAGAAGGCACACTTAACCTGTCGCTAAAGTAAGGACGGAAAATCATCTTGTATTCACTCTGAATGTCGCAATTAGCCATGGCATTGTTCGAACGACCCAGTAGGAAGTGTTTACACTGATACAGGAACATAATGAGAAGAATATAAAGCATCCCGTTAAACCACTCCATTATCCGTCTTCAGAAATTGTTCTTGCAAGAGCATATAACGTTTGAATTAACAGAAGCAAAACCTCGTGTTCAGTTAGAGACGAAAACAGAAGCTATAGATAGAATCAGAAGGTTTTCATTTTAAAGAGGCAGTGTAGGATGTTGTTCTTCCTTGTAATAAATAGTGCTGTTGTTTGTTTTTAGATAAGGAAGCTTTATGATTTATAAAATAAACGCCGTGTCAAAATTATGTTTTAAACGAGAGCTATTTTATACATATATACATATGTATGTACAGTCACGGACACTGCCGGCTTGTAATGAATACATTGACTTTCAATGAAATCGTTAGAAACCGGCAGTTTCCGTGACTGTACGTATGAATGTATATCCATACAAGAAACATTCTCTGATGTTTTATTTTTATTTCGATATAAAAATACAGTGTCCCAAAATAGTGTTTACACTCTCTGAATGTTAATATCAGAGAAACTATTAAAGAAAACTCGACTGAACTTTTTGTATTTGAATATCTACATTGAGTGTGTTTTTGTGTGTGAGCAATTTTTCTTTTCAGCAACGTAAGAAGTGTCAAATAACCACCCAGATCGCCCAATTTAACGTCGTTAGATTTCTACCTCTGGGAAATTGAACGATGTGTACTCCACAGAGCAATGATCACTGGATGACATGAAACATACGACTGACACTATCTGTGCTTCCCTTCCCGTGGAGACCATATCTGCTGTTTGTTCATTTGTCGATCTGTTCTATAGCATTGCAGACAAAGTATTGCTGCCAATGAACATCTTTAACTTTAAGGCATATGACATGCAAAACAGTTCATACTTGCTGTTATTAGTGTTCCAATTATTAACGTTCAAAGAGTATAAACACTATTTTGGGACACTCAGTATTTGAAGTCTATGTTACGAATTTTCCACTATTTAAGAATATAATTCCATTATCCATTAGTGGCTGATGAAGATTCCTAACGAGAAGTAAATTAACCCACCTTCATCCGCGCCCTCATAGTAGCACCAGTGGCGGCGATTGGGTTCCAAAACCTTTGGGGCAAGGTGCCAAAACTGGGGGGACAAAGACAGTATATTTCCCTTTGTATACTCGTATAAGGTTTAGCATAGTGCGAGGGCAAAGTGACAAGAAGTGTGGGGGGGGGGGCAAATGCCTCCTTATTCGCCGCCACTGAGTAGCACAAATGTCCCGCACGCGGTACTCAGTGCCGTCCTATCGAATCCAACGTTATTTACATAAATTATTAATAATGTAAATGCAAATTGGTGTTGAATTACTGGAAATCAAGCGAAATATATATGAACACAAACACGTCCATTCTTGACATTTTTATTAGATTAAAAGAAATAAACTAAAAAATAAGAGAAAGTGTCTCATAGAATTACTAACTTACACTCTTGAAGCAAATGCACCAAAATATTATTCTAAAAATAATTAGAACTTTACCATATAATGAAGGACCTAAAAATGAACTAACCATTCATAAAGTTTTTAACGTATTTTTCAAAAAATTTCAGCGCATTTTTCAAAAAAATTCAATGTATTTTTCAAAACGAATTGACACCGTACAACTTTTATGGGCTTAGAAAGGATCTGTTTGTTCCAAATCTCTCAGTCAATATCTTACTGACTCGCAAAAATAGGAATCAAACCGAATGAAATACAACTCGAAGAAACTTACAAAATATTTTTAAATGTTCAATCTCACGTAAAAAAAAAATACTGACTCAAATAAAAGAACCGAATGTTGTCACTTTTCAATATAGTTATTTACAAAACTCTGACATTTCTTATGCGTACTGCAATGGTTTCTGCATACAAATAATTTGCATTCCGAACAACGTACTGTAATTTCATTCTTCTAATTTCTGCTAAATTCATGGCTGGTGTGCTGTGATAGAAAACGTTCCTGCGCGAGGCACCGGGTGTCGCCAAATGGGGACCGGTCACTTCAGAGGGGTGTAAGCAACTGAAAGAACACCAGAAAAAAGTCAGGAATGCCTTTATGTTTTCGTGAAAATAGTGTATATAGGTTACCTAGAGCTCTCCCGACCATTATTGTACTGGCAAGAAAAATGAATCAAAATTTTAAAAATGGAGGCTTAACTGAGACAGAAATTGCATGCCTTTTTTGAGGGGCATACCACGAGAATATTCAATGAATTAGGATTAAAAAATAATCATATATCGCCAGTACTATTTGAAAATATCACGCTGTTTTTATTATTATTTGTCTCAAATCGAATCATCGAAAGTTCCATTATACATCAAATTGAAGTAGGGTGATACTTTTAGGCAGGATAAGGGTGAAACCCTCCCCATCTGATATTTTTATTCCCCATTCTGGTTGTAAATATTTATCGCTGTTGAGACGTTTGTAGAGCAGTACTGATGATGTAGTTAATGTGACGATTCCGCCATCCACCACTGTCATTTATTTTTTGTCGTAAAGCACAATAAATATTATTGTGCCCTATGCAAGTGTTACGTGCAAACAAACACCTGCAGTGTAAATTATCGCTTTCATTTCCGTGTGCTATATTAGGTTTATACATACGTTAATGAAAGTGTTTCTCACATTTTGTTCAGAGATATCCACGCTCTAGGAGACAGCCTTTGCCTTCCATGGTAAACGAGTTTGTTCGTAGCGCACTAAACATTTATTATTTTTACGGAAATAAAGTATTAAATATGGCAACCATAAACCAGTACCGTATGCCTAAAAACATAATGAATTCTATTACTTTTTTCAAGGACGTCTATTGTTGAATACAGTTTTTTCTAAAGAAATGTATGTGTGTGTGTGTGTGTGTGTGTGTGCGCACGAACACATGACGTACGTGTTCCGGAACATGTACAAATTGAGCAGGAATTTAATTTTTAATGTATCTTATTCCTTAGACTGCAAAATAAAAACTTAGTTGGCCTAATATATTTCTTTCTTTTCTCTACGTGTTGTGTGTGTTGGTCTATTGTCAAAATTGTTCTACAGTTTTCAATAATTGATTAAATAAGGTTATTTTGCGTCGCTTTTCTGCCATTTTTGTCTAATCGCCACAAAGAAAATGGGTGATGGTATAATTAAATTGATGAAGGGACATTTACAAAGAACACCCATGCCGAGGTCGGGTGTATATAGATATAATGTGTATATATACATACATATATATATTATATATATGGTATATGTATGTATGGAAGGATGTATTTTTTGTTTAAAGCTTCTTGGTAATAAGTCATTGGTATTTCTGCCGCAGTGGCAATATTTCAATTACGCAAATACCATATCTAACATATTTTCCTTTGCTAAATGTCAACACTTTTGCAAAACTTCAGAGCAAAGCTTTAACATTTTGCATAATCATTGGAACATATCATGAAATAGAAACTATTAAATTTCAGCCTTTGCCCTGACTTCAGTCATATTATTATCCTAATGCTACTTGTGGTAAACTCCTCCTGAGAACGCCACAACATTCCTGCAATTTTCCAAATGTAGACCTCAGTCCTGTATTCTTTATGAGGATGATTAATGCATTGGTTATCACACTAATGTTTGATCATGGTAGATCTTCTTCTGTCTATTTACATTGTTCTCTGCACACGTCTCATGAAACATATCTGCACATCTCATTAGGTGGATGGCAAAGCACAAAGACTGAAGATACGAATTATTTCAACTGAATAAAGGGATTCTTCCACTGAAGCTATTCTGGCAACACAGTTTCATAGCACATTCAAATGAATCGAATCCACTCATTAATATTCCACTTCCATGAATAGTAATTGTCTTTTCTCACAGTAAATCCGACACAAAGATATGGAAAGAGAATTGAAAACCTTGCAAAGAAATATTGCATTGGGAAATGCATTTACTCTATGAGAGAGTTAGTATTAGTAAATATTTTTTAAAAAAATAATTCTAAAGCACACAAAATGAACATAGACCATAGGCTACTTGAAGCAGTGAACGTTTCGTGATGCAGAGTTTTTCTTGCACTTATTTCTTATGCCATAAGATCTACTTGAAATAGTATTTCGCAGGGGCATATTCAAAATATTCCATCAGGGGTTGGGGGCGTTATGCAGTATTTAAGGATATGTAAAGGTTTATTTACACTCAAATTAACCAAAAATCGAACCTTTGAGAAATAAATTAGGGTGAAAGTTGAAGAAATTTTGGGAGGGCGTTGGGTGAGAAAAAAAATATTGATAATGATATCTGATCATTGCAGAACAATACTATGCATTTTCTGAAATGTTTCTGATGAACTGCTTTTGATAAGTTTTAAAGATATCGTGTTCGAATACATGTAAATATACTTTTCGAACAGCAAAATAATTTATATTATTTAATAGTCCATCCATTTTATTTAATTACAGTGTATAATGTTATTCTAATAACAGTCATAATACGAACTAATAATCATACATTGGGGTATAAGGTATAATCTTTGCTGCAAATCTCTGTCTTTCACGTAGTACATCCTGTTGCATTTTACAGGCTGACGGGGTTCTCTATGGGGGTTTGTGTTGTGTCATACATGTGTGTTTCTGATTGTCCTTTCATCCATCATTTCTTACAACAATAATTCATCCAAATTGGCAGATCAGCGACGTAAAAGAAACTATACATCGTACATTCCAAGATGAAGAGAATAACTTGCAATCATTTTTGAATTCTCAACTTTCCGAATGTGAGTCTTAGTTCGATGCATTCATCTCTTTCTGGTCTCCTTGTCACCAGTTAAGACATTTTAAACTTTTATTTTGTTACTGCCCTTTTCTACGTTAATTTTGCTGTTTTACATTTTCCTGGTAGTATGCACAGGGTGTTTCACACGCTCTCGGTCCCTGATTTTCGGTTGTAAAAATGAAAGTATTAGTCATAATGTAATGACATTTTCTACGTACATACTGTACCTTGGTGTATGAGAAGCATTGTGACTTCATCGGAGATGGCGCTACAGTCTCTCTAGACCTTGCGTAGATATGCGCCTGCGTCTGGGTGATTCTGCCGTTAAATGCCAATCGTACGGACGTGTGCTTTGAGTCTGAGTTATTGCCCCTGCTATTGTGACGCACCTTATACTGGTTCGTGTTTGTTCGGGTTCAGTTGAAAGTTCGTGCTTACAACCAGTGGTTCGGGATTACAGTGCAGTAACAAAGCAGTACAGCATGAGTCGATATACTCAGTGGAACAGCGTGTTTATCGTTCGCACGTACTGGAAAACGGAGTCCATTACGACGTAGCCAGCGACGATTGATTGCACAGTTTTGAGTCCAGAAACCACCTTCAAACTCTTCCATTCAATATTTTGATGAAGAAACTGGAAACAACGGGAACATTGTTGGATGTGCATGAAGGAGGACATCCATAACTGCCAGAATCAACGGTGCAGAAAGAGAAAAACAAATTGCAAAAACATCATGGAACTGCAAGACGGCATTCGGCGGGATATTGACGCTGCGACTCCTTATGTGTTGGTGGCCACCTTCTGCAACATGGAGAGGCGTGTGCAGGCATGCATTGACGCTAATGGCGACCACTTGCTTTGACGTCATCCTGTTTCTCATACATGAAGATATGTCAGTAGCAAATTTCATTCAATTTTGACCAATAGTTTGATTTTTCTAAGCAAAATCATGGGCCCAGAACGAGTGAAACACCATGTAGATAATTCAAGGAATACGTATTATCTGAAGAACTGAAACAGCTAGAGAGAAGAAACTGATACTTTTTTTGTTTTGATCATAACTTCCGGTCTCGAAAGCCAGGAAAACAGCTGTAATGGGGTTCGATGCTCTCACCAAACGGCTGTTGCGTCACGGGGTTTCGTTTTTCATTAATCTTAGTCTTTGAATCAAGCACAAATTTTAAAATATGCAAACATAAAAAATCTTGGCGAGGGAGCTTGGAAAAAACCATTTTAGTAGCTGAAATATTTTTTCGCCCTGGCTATCTAATGGAACATGGAACTGTTTGTCCAGTTGATTATAAAACCAACACAGCCTTATCCTCTTCTCAACTTCAAATTAAAATCCCCTTGATAGTACACGACTTCCCAATGGTATGTGGAATATTGAACCAGATCGCTAGACCGCTAAATATAGTCCCGGTATTCTCAACCCACCCCCTCCCTCCTCCTCCGCAATGCCCGTGGCAATCAATGACTTAATATGTGTTCAAGATTTGGATATTGTCCTCCCCCAATTCAATGCTCAATTCCCCTTTATCTAAAATTTGCCATTTATATTCGACAGTTTGATATTGTCACCCTCCCCAAATTAATCCTCAGTTCCTCCCACAGGAGTCCACATGGCAATTTAAGGCAATACGCCTGAGCCGGATGTTGCACTCCTCCTCAAAATATAACTTATTTCCCGTTATTATTTTTGATAATCTAGACTTGACTATTTATGTAGCAGTTATACTTATGTGATGGTGTAGATCAACTTTTGTCCAATGCTGTATTGTTTATTCGGTAAAATATCTATTACAAAAAATCCTCTTCCCAAAATTAGTGATGTATCTGAAACTTAGAATAAATAAATAAATAAATACTGAATCCACAAACACGTCTGTTGAAACCCCTGATACAGGCTAGAGGAATATTGGCAAAGACTTACCTATTTTCCACCAGTGCTAAGCAAGAGGAGCAGCCTATTTCAACAAAGAAAGTCGCAGAAGTAAGAAATGAGGTGAAGTACATTGAACAAGAGATCGAGTGGTTCATTGAAGTCATGGCTCATCTTTTAAGATGCAATTGCCAATGAAATGTCTATGTGTGGTTCGCACATCGTTAATCCTACATTAGCAACACTTAAGCGTCGTCTCATTTATCCTCTATTCGCCAATGTAATGGCAAATTCTATTGTCGACTTGCCGTACATAGAAAAGGATCCTACGAAATGATCGACGTTTCAGAGAGGCCTTGCGAATTCATCTCTGTTAATGAAGCCAATTTATTGTCGATTGGCAGCATTTAAACTCAATTTCTGGCTCCATGGACGATCTTCAGTTGGGAAAAGTGTTGTCGATGCATGGATCTTCCGTCGCTCTTCTTCTGTTGCTTTAATCTATCCTGGAGGCTCCAGAAACTTTCAAAGTGGAAGTACTGGTTAATTCCGAAGTTGTTGGACAGAGGACGGCTGCGATATCTACAATACAGTGCAGGTAATAAGTAACAAATTGAGCTCGTCTAATTGCTGCACTTTTTGACACTAGGAGTACTGCAGATGTATCCCGGTGTCAGGCTCGTGCAAGGAAATGACGTTTAACTAAGTAGACGAATAGCGGTGTTCAAGTTCAGAAGATTAAAAAAATGTCACCAAATACACAACTTGCCACCAAATCAACGAAGTAGACGAGTAGATGTTCCACCGTGTAACTAACTAGAAGCGTGAGTGCTGAACTACACGGGGTTAGTGTCTTCTGGCACATAAAGGTAATGCTACTCTGTAAGAAGATAAAAGTTCACAATACTGTTTACTTACGAGTTTCAGTATCTGTGATGTGTTGCAGTGCTGGATGTGTTACGAGAAGATTTCTCAAGCAGAGAAAAAATAAATGAACAAGTTATACATCAATTTCTTATTGCATGCAAATCTTGAGTTGCAAGGTTTCTAAAATATAGATTTGTGGTTTGATATGATGATAATGGATTGTGTGCAACTTGCATGGAAGTGTTTTGGAGCGTGGTACAATTTTAAATCATTTCATGGTTTATAATTTATGTTACATTACTGCGAAAGTGCTGGAAGGCCGAGATAAACAATCACTCATGAATCAGAAATCAACGAAAGGAGGAAAAATAATTCAAGTACCCAACACGCGAGAGATTTATATTATGGTAAAAATAGAAGGGATAATCACTATCAATAAGACCGGTATGTTAATTGCTAATACTTTTTATGCAATATTCACAGTTGTTTTTAAGGATATTATTTCAAAATTATAATCCTGGTTGCATAGGCTACGTTTCATTGAGCCTTCATTCACCATGAGTCATGCACACTTCACTCAATCTTATATAGAGTCTTATCACTGCACCCAAATGCCTTTGACCCGAGAAATATTCTATTTACGTATCTTTAGAGGGTGAATTCATATACACTAAAACAGCAACAGCATTAATTTCCAGGATTCCAAATCAGGAGAAAAACTTGATTTTGGCGTTAGGATAGGCCCATGTAAAAATTGATTTCGATTTCAGGATATTCACAAATCCTTGACAGGGAATTGAATTTTCTCAGATTGTAAAATAGTTGGTGCATTTTTATGACATTTAAATAATAACAGATTATGAAGAAAATGCGATTTTTGATATTTTTGATTGTGTGCGTGTGTAGTTTTATTCGGTAAAATCTGTTGTTTTGTAAGACTTTTACGGGTTTTACAGTTTTCAGGTATTCTAATATTTTACACATTTCCTCACGTATTTTGTAAATCAAACAGAGAACATTTTTAACATGTAATCAAGTCAACTCTTCTTGTGAGGTATATGCGTACGGATGGAAGGGCAGGTAGAAGATTACGTGCTTTACAATTTTGCAAATTATCAGTATTGCATCAGTACTACCATTGGTTCATTTTGCACCTTCCGTCTGTGATAGAAGAACATTTCTTTGAAACAGGTATCACACGACCGAAGATTCCAGGAACCATCCCTGCTCTGGGAAGGGGTTTTCATTTCGAATGTCTCCTCGTCAAACACAGAGCATTCCCTGACATTCGCTACGAGACTCGGCGGCAAGCTGCCCGGCATCAGCGCTTGTCTTTCCCGGTGAACGGGTCAGCGACAGTCGCTAGAATCGGCTATTAAAATTACAGTTTTCTTATTGTGTACTAACCTTGACTACAGAAGGTGTTGAAAATGATGTCCCTCTGCTTCAACACATTCCTGGCATCTCCGAAGGAAATTGGCATTTACACGTGCAAGTTCGTCTACTGTAATTATCCAGATTTTTCGTACAATACTCTCTTTTAACTCACGGACGATGTGCGGATTGTCTTTGTATACTTTATTTCCCCATTTTTCTTTCCACTTTTATTCAGAACTGACCCTGTTACTCTAAACTTTTTTTACGAGGTTTAATATAAGCGACAGTCGCGGACCCATTCTCCGGGAGAGACAAGCGCCGATGCCGAGCCGCTTTCCGCTGAGTCTCGTAGCGAATGTCAGGGAATGCTCTGTATATGGAATTATTAAGCACCAACCCGGCCTGGGCATAGATGTTTGTGAGTGTCCATTCATCAATTTCATCATGTCATCACTCATCCCGATCTCTGAAAATTAGCAAAAAGTGGCACAAGAAGCGAAGTAAAATAAAGCAAATCAATCAATTAAGCACCATCATTTTTAGGATTAGCTAAAAGTGGCTGTAAAATGAGGTTAAGTAAGACAAATGAAAATATGAACATGAATGAGACGTACTATATGAACGACAGCATTAAACGAGGATAGCTCCTACGTGAAAATGGACGTTGACCTCCGCTACGGAAATTTAGATGCTAGAGAGCAAATAATCCTGGGTAAGACATGGGTGTGTGTTTATGTCCTGTTGAAGATTTTAGAAGTAGAAATGAAACATTGAAAATAAGAAAATGACAAATAAAATATGAGAAGAGTTTATAAAAATGGCTTGCGCTCTCGCCTCTGGTGCGGCGGTCCCGGATTAAATCTCGCTGGGAGTTCGAAAAATTCTGGAGTTGACCCATCATTGTGAATGCTACAGTAGCTGACGCCGGTCTCGTGAGACATAAAACCGGGAACAATGAGGTGACCAAGAAATGGAAGAGAGGCAGAAAAAGATATAAAGAAACAGGATTAGTAAAGCATGCCCACCGAGACGCGGCAACAGAACTTCTCTTGACTGCTTCTATTGAAATCAAATAGTGTAGCCCCCAGTACAACGAAACGAGCGGAACCAATGCGGAGAATTTCAGTTCCAGATGTCTGCAGGTTTCTAGGGTGGAAAACTGTTGGCCGCGACTCCGAATATCCTCTCGTGTAATTTCGCGTCTCTTCGTTTAGCTCCGGCAAGCGTCATTCTCGGCTCCTCTGTAGCCGAGCATGGAAAATGTTCGGAGCGTGGCGGCGCGGGACGTGGGAGGACTACCCTATGAAAGGCACATGGAATTTTCCACTCGGAGTTTCGGGGTGGCGCGTTTCCGACTTCTCAGTGGGCGATAACCTTAAGAAATAGAGAAAATTCAATACTACACACAGATGGGAAGAAATAAGATAGAATGAATGTTAGAAAGAAGGACAAAGAAAACGAGGTGAAGGAAGGAACAAAAAGAGAATCCCAGTAGCCTTAACCGCCCAACCAAAGGGCACCTGAAAATAAAATTTACGAGCCCTGGCCCTCAGAGTGTGTTGCGAGAAGGATTTTTTTATTACATTAGGCAATCTTCGTTTGCTAAGATTATTCTGCAGAACCCTTGCATGGAATATATCCCCACAACAAAATCCTACAGGTGTCATTGCCTCCAAATACATTATTGTCTATCATAATCCTATCTTTGTTATGTGTCAGGGAGTTGGAACAACTTCCTCCGTGCTAAAAGCACGGCCATGAAATTAGGCGGGTAGCCGAAGTTCGCGCTGTTGCCAAATCGGAGCACAACTCCGTGCCTTCGGAGGTCTAAGAGAATGAAAGATCTCGCTGTTGAGTTGGTCTTTGTAATCTATGTGATACAAACTGACAGTATTTCCTGAAAGGCCAGGGATGACGCAAACGTGTCCCGGAGAGAGGTCGGTCTGAACTAGACAACGCACCTCGGTTGACGTTGCCACACAGTGCGCGGGAACAAGCAACTTTCGTCCCGCTCTCGCTTTGCTTTTCCCACATGTGGCACCAGCGCAATTCTGCCCAGCCGCCTATATTCACGGCCGTGCGTTTTAGAAGCCGGCGTCCATGCAAATACCGTTGTTTTGCAGGGAGACGCAGGTCTTTGTAACTTTTCTTATCATCGATTGCCCCATTAACCGATACATTTTCATTTCTTGGAAGCCGAGAACTTGAATCCAAGTTCTTCGATCACAATGTAGAAGTTTCTTGCGATAGCGACTTTTTCATTTGCAGTCAGCGTCCGCTTATAACGGCTGAAATGCTCTGTCGCGGTTTAATGGCTCCATTTGCCGCTTGTTTTATGGGCTAATCACAAGGAACGCGAGCGAAAGACATCTCCGAGCAGCAATTCTTCAGGCGCGGCGCTCGAAAGGAAAGCATCGGCGGTGGGTAGGGGGGAGTGCGCTCGTAATTGCATCGGTCACAGAAGTACATCCTGGATAGCATATCTGCCATGGTACTTCGGCATTCTAAACGCTGAAGCAATTATCGTTTTCAAGACAACAAACTCGTTTAATGCTTAAGAATATTTGATGGAGAAGGTCGGATTCCGTTGCTTTTATCTTCACTCCACACGTCAACAAGATTCTGTGACGCAATTGTGAAAAGGCGAACAATATGTTCTCAGGAATTAATTACTATATAATTAGTGTTACTTAGAAAACTTTTGTTCACATCTTATGTCTTTGATCCATTTCTAAATTGAAATTGCTATTTAACATGCCCCTATGGTGTAGTGATAAGGTCGTCGCTTTGTAATCAAGGGGTCCCGGGTTACACGGTGGAGGTACGTACATTGTACATTGGTTTAGATCCCACTTTAAACTATAGGTACAGTCTCAATAAGTCTATTTGTGCGTGGACTTATATCCCGGATACGTATAGAATCTAACTGCTGCTTGAGAGACCTTGGATAGATATTCGGTTGGAGGATCTCAAATGGAAATTTTCCCGTCAATGCCCTTGCATGAATTTTTCTGGCATTCACTCTATCTCATTAATCTAAAATACGAGGGAGAAGGTACCAGCAGTTGAAGCATACTACTGATCAAATCACTTTCACTATGAACGAGATCGAGAATGTATGCAACCTCACTCCACATCTCCACTTCTTTCCTGCCAGGGTGCAATGATTACTTGACCATCTACTGGAATGTTTACAGATTTTTTTTTTTCAAAATGTGACAGCATTTTACATATTGGTCACAAGGTGTGCCTTTCAAAATGACCTTGTGTTATTAGACCTCATTCAAGGAATGAAAAGTTTCTGAAAGTAAATAGGGCCAAATGGCAAATTGCTTTTGAGTTAAATATTTTGAAAAAAATATGTATGTGGTCAGCAGGACGAACCTCCAGTCGTTGTTGTAGGTTTCGATGACCGGGTTATGTTACTCAATCGTTGCTCCCCAATTTCCTCACGATGGTGGGTGGCCACCGGTCCTATACAAAGGCCGAAATATCAGGAGAAAAGTTGTTACGCTTCCCACAGGATGCTCGTACCTCTCATAGTAGAACCCTAACGCCTTACGCCTTAGAGTGTACGGCCACGGTGCGGGACAACTAAATAATATAAGGATTTCAATTATCGTGCATTCAATCAAAGCATTCCTAAACCCGAAGATCTACTGCAGCAAGAACTAAAGTTCTTGTCTGGCATCTATCCACATTTTACCATCCTTACCGATTTCTTCAGGCACGTCTTAGTATTGTTATAGTAGAGTAGTCTCGGCAGAAGAAAGAAGAAGGTGGTTCCGTAAAATGGAGGGTCGCTTCCCCAACTATACTTCTTACCTTTCAATGCAAAAAACTCCCCCACTGCTGTTTACTGACCTTAAAGTATAAGTGTAAGGCTGGTTGGTCTTCACAAGTTGCTCAAGCCTGCTGTAAACTTTTTATTCCTCTGTCCACCTAAGTCTCCTTCGTTTAATTATTCTGATAACATCATGCAGTTCAATGTTGTCTAATTGATTGATTGATTTGGTATTTTAAGTCCACTTTATGCACTAATCGGGACTGGACCTAAAGTTAAAAGTGAAATCCGAACCACTATGTGCCTCCACCGGGTATCGAACCCAATATCCATTGAATACAAGAGGTTTAATTTATATTCGTAACATTTTGATTTCAAAATGACCTTAAATTTTTGCCCTCTTTAGTGTAATACAGGGTGAGTCCAAAGTCAGGTTACATAGGCGTTAATAGTAAATCTTCAATGTGTGCCATGAACATCAATACATTTGCACGCTCGGCGTTTCCAGTTCTCCAGAACCTATTGCAGAACGTGCGACCTAATCATGTCTGCACATTACACAATGCGTTCCTTCAGATGCGGTATGTCTGTATCTTAACTGAGTAGACGAGCGCCTTTCAATGACCCAAATCCATTGGTCTGGAGAACGTGGTGGCCACTCAACGGGACCAGGGCGACCGATCCATGCACCAGGAAACTGGACATTCAACAAGTGAAAACGAGAAAGGAAAACGTCCTATGTAACCTGACTTTTGACTCACCCTGTAGATTACATTTCACCTTCAAACAAAACTACAAGCAAAGTTACTGTTTTTTATAGTTTAAACTTTGGATTATTTTATATTAGACGAGAAGAAAAAGGATTGTGAATAGAAAAGTAACAAGCATTACCTGAAGTAAGGCTGCTTTTAATTTCGTATTTAACATGATTTTCATACTAGTCGTAAATGTATAAATTTACAAACTGATTGAAATTGATTGTTTGCAATTAGGTTTTGATTATTACTTGACACTAGATTTCGACCTGTAAACATGTTTTACATAAAGCAAAATATAATTACACCTCATTAATGTTCATGTAAGTATTTTGTTAATTTTTACAGTTACAAGCAGCTGGTGTCCTAGGGCACCTGAATGACTCCGCTTTGACGCCAATAGAGAACGAAATACGGGGTCTTTCCAGGTTGTTCAACAGAGCATGCATAGTTGGTGCTTGGGCTCCAGATGATTCTACAGACCTTATGCTTAGTAAGTGCAACATTGTAAAACTGTGTGTGTGTGTAAAAATGTCTGTACCGCGTACCATTATCCTCTTACTCTTGCTATTGTTTCGTTTGATTCTGTTCAAAACGAAAACTCATAACTTAATTCATGAGGATTCATTTCTTTTCTAACACTCTCCTAGGTTTGAGGCACACTAAACTTCCTTTCTCCTAAAATATACTCAGTGGCAGACATTATGGGAGGCAGTTGCCCCCTTCCCCGATTTTTTTGCCACTTTTGACCCCCGTAATGCTGAGCTTTTTCTACCAAGAGAAAGTAAACTGTCTTTGCCCCCCCCCCCTCGGTTTTAGCACGCAATCACCGTTACTGTATATGCAGATACTTCTTGGCTGCGTTTTCCCTGTTTTGGCTGTGCTACATGCCAGTATGTGTTTATGTCCTTCATAAGTATGCCCTTTGGTGTCGCGGTAGTTAGTTACGTCATAAATATTAGGACTACATGCGTTTTTGGTTTAATGGAATCAATTGCTACCTTGATGTACTATCATATTCTACAGGATTTGTTTACTTCCATTTGTGACACATTGCCTGAGTGACGCCGTAAATCCCAGATCCCACTAAATACAGACTCTCACATTTTTGCTTCTAATTTCTTTCGAAGTATACGAGAAAATGTTTAAGGGTATTTTTGGTTCAGCATAAGAAGAGGAACAAATACAGTTACATATTATTTATTTATATCTGATCACACAGGAGATAAACTACCTTCTGGGTTTTTAAATTAAAATTTCTGATTTCTAATTATTATTTTACCAAGCAATGCTAATTCGACAATACCTATTGTCCAATGCTTCTACTACTTACCAAACACCTATTCTAACACGTTTCGATATAGCACTTTACTCTCGTCTTCTGGGTAAAAAGGTAAAAGAAAAAAGGTAAAGTGCTCCCCTGTACTTTGCACTACGCCATGAAGGCCTATAGGGGGTGTGGAGATAGGGCCCTACACTTTCTTGATCACGGCCGAAGATGGGAGTGATGTGATCAGCACCAGGCCTCTGACCGACTTTACACCCCTCCCCAGAGATTCCTCTAGGTACCCACTTTATATGACGCTGGGTGGGTACCTGGAGGAAACTCTGGGGGTAAAGGCAGCCAAGGGGCGTGGTGCTGATCACCAATTCATTTTTGCCAGTGGGTGGAATAGAACCTGCCAAGATGAAATCGAAAGTACTATTTTCTACATTGCAGTTTATTTATTTATTTATTGATAGAGCTCAACAGGCAGAGCCAAATTAGAGTGCTCTAATTACATAATATTACTACAATTGATTCAGTGTTCCAGTAATAGTATTTTTAAAATTGTATAAATTCATTGCAAAAATATCAATTGTGTTATTTACACATGCAATTGTGTTGAAAGAGTTGCACGCTCTCCACACCGGAGAGGCAGAAAGAATTGATGTTTTCGCTCTCTGGCAATGAAAGATTTTGTGCTTGGGGCGTGTTTTGGAACTGGGAACATTAAACGATACGGCTGACAATAAGTTGGAATCGTCTATTATACCGTTAATTACTTTATACAGAAAGAGTAGGTAATTTACTTGTCGTCGGAGTGCTAGTTTGCTGAAGTTGGTCTCTGAGACTAGATTATTGTATGAATCGAATGTTGGATATTCTCCACAGGCTTTGAATTTGAGATATCTAAGAAACTTTGACTGAATACGTTCTACTTTATGAATTAAGTCTATTTGAGTGGGATTCCAGATTACTGACGCATATTCTAGTTTTGACCGTACGAGGAAATAGTAAAGTACTTTCGCTGGTTCTATTTTCGTGAAGTCGTGACTTGAACGGATTATAAAACCTAAGTTTCTGAAAGCGTCGTTAATAACAGTTTCAATATGCTTATTCAATTTGAGCTTGGTGTCGAGGATCACTCCGAGGTCTTTAATTTCATTTTTGCGCGTGATTTGTACATTTTTAATACGGTATGGAAACACACAAGGAGCTTTGCGTTTTGTGTAAGTTAGTAACATATTGGGTTAAAATCTATCCTTTGATCATTTCTAGGGTTTTGGATCAGAGCTTCTTTCATGTTTCTTAGTTTCCAATTTTATTGTTTGTGTAGTACTGTTATCTTCTTCCATTGTATTTCATGGGATTACTTCGCTATCAGAGAGCACTACCACGCAAGGGTCCCGTGTTCAACTCCCAGCCTGAGCATGGGTGTTCTTTGTGAGTGTCCCTTCATCAATTTCATCATATCATCACTCATTATCATCTTCGCGATTAGCGAAAAGTGCCAGAAAAGTAAAGTAAAATAGTAAAATTAACCTAATCAATCAATCAATCGATTCTTTCTATGCATGTTCGGCTATTTTTGACCTTTCTATATCTTCTTTCTGTGTATATTTCTTGCGTTCATCTACCCCGTCTGTAGAGGGCATCCAAATTCTTCTATATAAGCTCATATTCATTCGCATGGTGTGTTGTGTAGGTGGCATGCGACATGCGACACGAGAGTTTCGCAGCGAAGCGACAATTCTTTCTTTGCTCAGTTCGCATGATGTGATGATACCGACATAATTGCATTAATCAGTTTATTAGTCACCCGAAAAAAACGTATAAGAAAAGGCATTGTTACATGTAAATCAGGTTTTAACATCTTTTGCAAGTTATTGAAACTCGGGGAAGGCATGTTGTGCATGAGAAAACGGAGAAATCATATGCACTGACCTCAAAGTGTATACGCTAGACTTTCCAGCATGGATAAAGCGAAGACCTAAACACTAGAGACATGGTTCTCAACCTCCGTGAGACCTTGTCTAGGTATTTTGTGTTTTTTAGTCAATGCTCGGATTACAAGAATTTTCCTCGTAAATACTTTCCAGTATTTAAGATATTATACATGAATTAACATGTACACATGCAATTAAATATCGATAAATAAATTCTGGCATAATCATAAAGAATAACAATAGTTTGATTGTTAACAAATACAAAAATATGGATGACGAAACGGTAACGTCGTCTCCTTGTAATTATGTGATGCCAGGTTCGATACCCGGTGGAGACACATAGTAGCGCGGGTCCAAGTTTAAACTGTAGGTCCAGTTCTGATTAGTCTATTTGTGCATAAAATGGACATACAAAACCTCACAACTCAAATATGAAAATGGGATTATGTTGGTTGTCAACCACTTTCAGCAGAACCTTTTGCAGCTCAGTATAGTTGATACGATGGGTACCGGACCGCTACCCCGTGGTTGAGATGCACTGCACTAGAGTACCTTACAAGGTTGACTGTCCTGCGTATTTTGGACTATTTTTGACTTACTTGCCTCCATGCGCTGGCTGTTTCACACAAAAGCAGTCGCGTCTTAAATGGCCAAAACACAAGCTTTGTCGCTTTGCTGTGAGATCTCCCTTAGTATTTCCCTCTCGCCTGCTTGAATTCCATGTGTTTACAAAAACTGGCCTCAATCATGGCTGCTCCAAGCCACAATGCAACAGTTTGTGACGTAGGTGAACACACACGTATGTGCAGTTTTTCTGACTTGTATGCGTTTTCTGGTTTAGTTAGTGTTGAGTAGAATATTTCTTAATTTTTTCTTTACAGCTGGATGTTGTCCTAAGTTCGTATTTTGAAGCAATTCTGTTTATCTTTTCTGATAACACTGGGAGGCAGTAGCGGCGATTGGCTGTCCAAACTGGGGGAGGGGGGGGAGCAAGGACAGTTTACTTTCGGTTGGTTGACAAGGTTTAGCATTAAAAGGTCATAGTGCGGGGACAAAAAGTTACAAAAATGGTTGCAACCGTCCTCCCCGACGCCCAGCTAATCGCCGACACTGCTGGGGAGTATGGTATGAATACAGAACTGCTGTTTATGTGCTTATCTGTCAAACGCTCTTTGGTGTGTTCCCAACATTTTTCATTGTCTCTATCTATAATGCAATCTTGTTCTTGCCTGAGTGTTGCAGAATTTGAGCAAATTCTCTTGTCGTCTGAGGTTCATATCCTTATGTTAAAGTTCCCATCAAGTTTTATAATTGGTTCTCATTTTAAGGTAAATACCTGAGTGCATTCCACATATTGTTTAATTTGTCAGCATTTTTCGAACATTAGCGAAAAGATAAAAAATTGGTAGATCACGAACAAAATTGGTTCAAGGAAATATTGTACCATACTTTATAAGCTTGTCACGCTATCTGTATTTTATTAATAAACAGTAAGACTTATTGTTATCTATTTAGATGAGCAGTGGCACCAATTTGTGAAAAAAAACCATTGGGTGGGCTAAATTCGGAGATATGTTTTATAATTTAATGCAATAATATATGTCAAAACTCATACGTAGCCTGAGGATTTGCCTAAAATTATTTTTTGTTCCTTGGTCAGAAAGTGTACATTCTTACGTATAAAAACAGCTTCAGGCCATTTCTCAGAGTATCACATGATAATTATAGTGGCTGTTTTTGCGTACTTTAGACATAAGTGACTATTTCGAAGATAACTGCTTTTTGAGTGCCTAATCCTCTCAACGTTATCAATTTTAGCGCCTATTTTGTATTTTTCGGTGTTTTTTGCCTGCCTATTTTTGAGTTGTTAGTGTATATCGTAAAGGCCTACAATTCTTTTCATCGTTAGTTTCCAAATAACGACGTGACCACAAATAGTGTAAATAATATAGGACGCTGAAAAGTATCAAATCGTAGATGTAACAAATGTTTATTAATTATTTTTTATAGCACTCAGTAGTTAATTAAGTTGTAAGAATTCTTCAGATGCATAATGATGAAACATTTTGAATTCTTAAGTTCTAAAATAAAACACAGTAAAAGGCAAATGACTGTAAATGCTCGCGCCCCACATGCCCATGTGAGTTGGCGCCACTGGAGCTGAGGTTAAACCTGGAATTTCTTCACGGCGTGTGCCAACAAGTTTTATGTCATTTGTTAAAAGGCATGCAACACCGAACACGCCATTGAATGTTTTTCATCGCTTCAACGGTACGATTGCAAACATTTTATGACTTCAAGTTAAATGTTGCTATATCAACAATGGATATTTTAGAAGTAAGACCTCCTTGAAACAATGGAAGAGCGTCAATAGATTAGTGAGCCATATACCCTTTGCAGCCTCTCAGAGCTTGCCGCTTTCATAGACAGTCATTGTAACTAATTTTAGAGAGCTTTTAATATCGTCGTTGTAGTTAGGTTTCTGCCATTTGTTTTAACGGTATAGATCGAACGAATGGTACTTAGGACTGGTTAAATGGCTATCAAGTCTTAATAATTTTCATTTAGAATTTCATAGTCTAAATCGTGGGCGTTGCTTTGACACTAAGTTGCTATCGTGGACCATGAATTTCGCAAAGTTAGTAATATTTTAAAAGTATAAGGGCTCCAGAGGACTTTGTCATTGTATATTCTCTAAAGTACTGCAAATTAGAATCTTCTACGCAATATAGAAAATAACATCCTTCACAATTAGTTCAACTTCGTGATACTAAACAAATAAATTCCTTAGATTTTATGACATAATGCAACGATAATTGAATTGCCACGAAAAGATTAAACATCCATGTACTTGATCACCATGTAAACGGTTTATTTCGTAACGAAGTTTTACGCTTTTGTCATTAATTTCAACACAGATCATCCGTAGAAAAAAGAATCGATTCGACTGATCCAAGATTCTATAGATCCAGGCACGCTAATTACTTAGGAATTAATGGGCAATTAAACATAATTATTTAGTTTCATAAAATTTACTGCAGGTTGTAAAGCGATCGAAGATTCTAGGTTAGAATTTCAAAGTATAGTTCTATCCATTGTATTTTGTACATTTTCTTTCTCATTGAAAGTAACCTAATGCGAGATTTATAGCTTTTTGGTAAAGTTCAAATTGCAAATCTCAGAACTCCAGAACATCATATTTTATGAAGCATTATGCAGAAAGTCGTGCATTTTACCATATTGTTTACTTCCAAAGCAAGTTTTTTGACATTTCTTGGTGAGGTGGAAGTACCTAGAGTGAGGAAAGAAACGTTTCATTAAGTATCCGTGAACATATATTACTAAAATGTTGTAAAACATTTAAATATGAATAAAACCGAGTGATATGCAATTCATTACATATATAGAAATGGTCTAATTTCGAAAGTTATGCGACCATATGGCATGAAACCTCACTAAAATATTAAAAAAAAATCAGAAACGATCTTGAGATTGGATTATTTTCAAATCGAAATGAGTAGCCTATTATTTTCCAATCTAATGGATGAATATTGATATATAAACCTACGTAAACATCCTTTCTTAAGGCGAGCATACACAGCCGTAAAAACACGTCGAAGTCATTAAATTTTGCACGTAACGTAGAAATCCGACAGTATTTGGGGATCTGCTGATGGTACGCACCGTAATTTCCGTACGCACCCCCGTAATTTTCGTACGGCCCAAAAGTTTAGGAGGCCTTAACTATTAAGGGTGCGTAAAGGCGGCGGGGGATGAAAAAGGAGGTTGGTACTGGAAGGAACCTGCGGAGATAATTAATTACCCTGCTCTTCCTTCGGCCAAGACCCAGCTATTGAGAACAACGATAATACGTGAAGTACGACCGCTGAAAGGTCTGTCCCTGGGGTTCCCCTTTGTAGAAAGCAGATAGTACGGGACTACCTGAGCTTGTGCTTGGAAGAACTGGGCTCCGAGGTAAGGGTGTACGGATGAAAATATACGTCGCAGTGTATGCCTCGGCAATCTGACGTAACGTACTTGCGTAAACAAGCAGCGGATTCACGTCCATATTTGCACGGCTGTGTATGCATCCCTTTATAGAACTCAAGGAATTATTCACGAAATAACACATATTAACAGAAAATAAGTTGTGTGAAGCAGATGTGGCCAGCTGGCCTCATTTGTGAAAGAATTCACGTCAGACAAGCTTTTGCCATGAGTACCTACACATTTGGCACGTGGCGTGATACTGTTATGGCTGCGTCGCCTATCCCCCTCTTACCCCCCCCCCCTTTCAAGCTCCTTTTTATAGCGTCTTGGCTGACGTGAAGATGACATAATATTGTTATCCTGGAATCCTTCATTTACGATTTCATACTACCATTGGTGGATTATTGAGATGGGTGATGCCGCCAAATCTAGACGATGAAAACGGAGAATAAATTGGGAACATGGTGTAAGTTAATGGTGATACCATCAACCCCCCCTTTCACAACTAAAATTACCCTAAGAGGCACTTAATCCGTGTTCGTAAATCTAGCTCCCTGAAAGTCAACTTTAGCTCCATTTAAGGTGAAATTTAGCCCTGTTATGCGCATCAGGTTTGGCAACACTGTGAGGATGGTCGTAGGAGTCAAGGAGAAATGCATTACGCTTATGGGAACATTATTTTATTAGTTCTCTCGGGAATATCAAACACATAACGGCGTAGAAATGTACATGGACGAAAAAATTACACGTTGAAGAATGTCTTAGTCGTAGGAAAGTCAGAACCCCCATTTGATTAGCTATAACTTGAAGTTGAAGTTGATTCTCCATAAGGAATATATGGGATTCTGTAAATACTTATTCATCATATTTCTCGAACATCGTATCTAGATTAATAATCAACTTTAAAAAACGCTTCCACTTGCAACATGGAGAGAAATTCATGCTCTTTTGTCCAGCCGTTTTTTTTTTGTTTTTTTGGCAATGCCTATTCCGACTACATTGAAATAAATGTGCAGCTGATACGTAATAGTCGCTCTTCCCCTTTAGGCGGGAAGCTCGCTGTGCACGATACCCTCGTTGGCCTACACGACGAGTTGCCCAAACCTGATGTAGACGTAATAAAGCATTGGGATAAACAGTAAAACCTCGCTAATCCGGAATTGGGTGATAAGTTAACCGGTTTAAGGAAAGTCCGGTTTAACAGTAGAAAGTGCATTATAACAAGTTAATTATGGTGTATTTAAAGGGTATAGGCCTAAATGCACTATACGGTACAGTAAAATGTAGAGCAACACGACAATGTAGCGTTTCTAGCCACATTTGAAACCTTGCATTCTGCTTTTATTGGGGGGGGAGGGCCTTTTGGATTAAGTGAGGTCCGGATTAACGAGGTGTTACTGTATAAGAGGAAAAATTAAATTAAAACTAGTATTTCCAGGCATATTATACAAACCTTTGGCTATAACTGGTGGCAATATACACCACACGCTTATGCGTTTGATAGTGCCTGCTTATTAAGAGCTTCTAAATTTCAAATACGAAGTCAAATAAAATGAATTTGTTGCAATTAGTAATAACGATCGAACTTTTGCTCATGACTGTACCTTAGTATTGTTGTTTCGTAGCATCATCAGTGCAAAAAGAAATGCCATTTACGTACAACCCGCATCGACATGTACTGTTAATTTTGGAACGGACATTAACGTCTACGAAGGAGGATATTTCGAAATGGCAGTAGGGTCTCCTTTTCGTCGCCTTGTAATAAAGGGGTCTCTGGTTCGATACCCGGTGGAGGCACATACACGTTCGGATCCCACTTTAAACTGTAGGTCCATTCTGATTAGCCTTACTGTGCACAAAGTGGACTTAAAACTCCAACTCAATCAATCAATCAATCGAATGTACAGTGTATACAAACAGTAGATTATTATTTACTTATTTCAAACATTATTTATATTGCTGTATACAGAAAAATTACAAAGTTACACCAAATACCATAAAGCAAAAGGGAAAATGAACACGAGAGTAAAATACAAAATGTTTGAGAAGGATAACAAAGATATAAAAATCTGAACGGTAATATAAAATAGTACAATCCTAAAGACACATGCCAGAGAACAGAAAATCTAGATTACGTAAAAATGATTTTCCCATTATTTTTATGCATTACTCTTTCTACTCTATAATTTCGAACACCATATACTGGGGTATTTACGCTCCATTTCATAAGAATATTGGAGCATGAAATTTTGCTTTTAAAATATTATCTATAAAATAGATTTCAAGATTACGTCTATGTGATAATGACCTGAAGTTCAGTCCATATTTTCATAGTCATAATAAAAATGAAATAATTTAAATTGAAAATAAATAATTATGATTTTTAATCCAACATGTCAGTGCTTCAACAATGACAACAATTGAACACGATTTTTATGTTTCTGGATATTTTAGAGTAATGTCAAAACAATCCATAAAGTCATCAAAAATCAAATTAGTTGTTTCGTATAAGCACCAATGTCGTATTTACTGATAATAATACACAAGCAATTATTTTTATCTGCCACGGACTTTGCTGAAGTGCAAGCTTCCTGCAAGCGCCGGCTCTGCATATGACGAGTCGTCCTTATCGGACAACGCTAGGACAACCTTGCGTTCTGACGTCACCGGGAAACGATTTTTATTGTTAGGCTAAATGCCTAAGTTGTTAGGTTAGGCTAGTTAGGTTTATTTGTATTACCATAAGTAATAAATTTTCAGTATATTTATGCTAAGAGAAACAACCTAACCTAACGATGTAGGCAATCCTCGTCTGACGTCAGACCGCAAGGTTGTCCTAGCGTTGTGCGATAAGGAAGACCCTCATAGGACCACATAACACAATACACTATTCTGAAGACCGAGACAGATCGAATCTCTGAGACGGTGGTGTGTATATGTTTGTATGTGTTTGAGTACATACACATACAGTGCATTAAAAACAGTTCAATTACGTTAAGTAGTTCTGTGTGGCCAAATTCTTTGGATTTTATGCCAATTAGACATTTCAGATAATTGAAGATTACATCTCACAAAGCTCTCAATATTCATAAATGAATAAATAAATGTGAAATTCACATTGTGAATCAACCATCACTATTCAGTTACAAAGAAGAATTGTTGATCTGTGTTGCAAGAAATGAATCACCAGCAGATTAATAGCTCTGTATATTTTCCTTGTGCCTAGAGGAGAAGTACAAGAATCTCTGCGCCCTTTGCGACTCTCCCGCCACCTGTGGCAGAAGCGACAAGTTCGCGGGCTACGAAGGGTCACTGCGGTGCCTCACGGAGGGACACGGCGACGTCGCTTGGAGCAAGATCAGCTCCGTCAGGAGTTTCTTCCAGGTAGGTGATACACGAGAACAACAAAGGCAAAGTAAAAGAGCAGACATGCAACAGAATAACCAACAATGGGGAATAATTATAAATGCCAAAGTTTTAGTAATTTAACACACAGTATCCATCCAGGCAAGTATCTAGAAATATATTTTGTGGGGGATCCGAACCAAGTGCCTTATAATGATGATAATAATAATAATAATAATAATGTTTAAATTTAAATAATTATAATTATATTAAATTGATTAAAAATATAATTAAGATTTGGTTTGGTTTATATTACTTCGCTTTTATACCACTTTGGCTAATCGCGAAGATGAGGATGGTTGATGATATGAAGAAATTGATGAAGGACACTTACAAAGACCCATGCCCAGGCCAGGATTCGAACCCGGGACCTCCAGCGCCGTAGCGCGCTGTGATAACCACACCGCCACGGAGGCTGAATTTAAATACTCAAATTAATTAATATTATATTTTATTATATAATATTTATATATTATCATTTATATAATAGTCATTATCTAGCTTACATATAGCTAAGTTCGTCAAAATTTTTAATAACAACTGAAATTAAGTTCAAATAGATAAAAATGTAATATACTGATTATCAAAGAAGGTTGTTAGATTCAGTTGAAAAGTAAAGTATCTGGTAATATTTTATGCATATTATTATAAGTAGTAATAGATCCTGCATAAATCTTCTTTGTCTTTCAATATCGTATGATCCCAATATAATCCTTGCCTTCCAATAAGGTTGGGGGAATAAGTAACCCGGGATTAAACAACAAGTATATTTTCATTATTAATTTTACTTATTTCATTATTCAATTTTAGTATTTAATAAGTATCGGTAGACATACATAACTAACTAACTAACTAACTCTCTAGCCTTCTTAAACCCGAAGGTTCATGGCTGCAGCAACACAGGCCTTCCATCTGTCCCTATCTTGAGCAACATCTATATACTCTTTTCCATCCCTACCGATTTCCCTTAGGTCCATCTCGACGTTGTCCCTCCATCTTCGTCTTGGCCTCCCTACTGGTCTCTTACCATCAGGTTTCCCAACAAGAATCCTGTAAACTCCTCTTTCCACTCCCATTCGTGCCACATGGCCTGCCCACCTAAGTCTTCTTGATTTAATTATTCTAATAATGTCTGGACATGAATACAAATTATGTAGTTCTAAATTATGTAACCTTCTCCACTCACCTGTCTCCTCATCCCTTTTAGGTCCAAATATTTTCCTAAGGATCCTATTTTCAAATACTCTCAATTTATGTTCCTCCTTCAATGTAAGGGTAGACATACATGTAGTAATTAATTTACGGAGGTAGTAGATAAATATTATTTGGCAAGAAGATAATAGAAAATTTGTATAATATAAATTTGTAGTGGTAAATACTAGTACATTTTGTAATTTAAATAGCTGTCAGGAATTTAGGATTGAAAATTGGATATTTTATCCACCTTTAATGATTACAGTGATACCTAATTTTGAACCACGTAAACGATAAACTTGTACATATGGAATTATTAAGTATCAACAACTCATCTTCTAATCATGAATTTTATTAACGTCATTTTCTAGATTTCGCTTTTCATTTGGCGGTAGAAATTTTATCCCAAGAAAAGAAGATGTACAAAGAAAAGATAGAAAAAGCAGAGGGAATGAAAGTTGTAAATAATCTTGTTAGATTAACATCAAAGGGGAATTAGTAGCGCAATTGCACTGTAATTCTACATATTCGTATAGCTACATGGACACTCTATAAATATTAATTGAATATTCTAACTCTTTACAGGATTTTAGACTAGATATAGTGTGCGGAAAGCACAATTACTTAATGTTACTTACATAAGTTCATTTTCCATACTTGATCTATGAATCATAATTTCTCATTAAATATTTTCAATAATTTGTGACACCACAAAATAGTCATAATAGTCTCACAAGCAGCAATGCAATTTTCTCTGCTGTGTGGAATATTCGCACACACACATTTTTTAAATATAATATCCTTGTGTGACGAAGTAATATGGCTAATGATTTTCTTAGTGCTACTATTTGGCAAGCATACGAAAAAAGGTTAGGGAGTTGCCTAATCGAGAGAGCGTGGTGATGGATGGGCGCGATTGCAAGGCAACAAATACAAATATTGAGCCAAAAAGTTAAATCTGGTACTAAGGAACATCCTCAAGGGAATATTGTACCAAAATGTAAGCAGGTGGGATATTGGTATTCCAGAAAAATATGCTAATAAATCTACTACCATTTTTTGAATGGCCATTTCTTGATATCAACAGCAGAAGATGCAATTCGAAAGACATACAGTATGTACAGGTTTTCAACAGTTCTTCAAACAATCACCTACCGTGAGTGCCCGTAGAAATTACTTTCGACTTCAGTAATAGATGTAATTCTTGCCAACGCAGTTGTAATTTGCATCCGCTTTTCTTGGAGGGGAGGGGTGTATTCAATGTCAGAAATACTGTTAAGCCTTGTTTCCATGATTATGAAAAAATAAATATGCTGACCAAGGCAGTAATTTATTTTATTAAAAACATAAACTAAAAGTAACGTTTCAACCTTGTAGCAAGTTCTTCTTCAGACTCTGTATCAAGTACAAAAGTAACAAGATACCAAAAACAGGGCATTATATATACACAAAACGTTACTCCCTCCAGACTATTAGAAAGTTGTTCTGGAACTTTCTAGCAGGTGGCTTTCACTTGTCAACTGCACTTTCACCTAAAAGACTAGCCTTGGTCAGCATATTTATTTTTTCAGAAATACTGCCAATCAATATACATTCACGATGAAGACTTGATTTCATATAAGCAAAAGCTGTGCTTCAACAATTCTAATTGTACTAGATTCTATTTGAAAAAAAAAAAAAAAAACATTCATTCTAAAGAATGCGGTTTACTTTTTAACGTAGACAATAAAATTGTGATTTAATGAAACCTTTGTTGTAGGAGAGACCAGACGCCATTCGATACTACAATTACCTCTGCCCAGATGGCACCACCAGGAGTTTAAACTTGTCGAATCCCTGCGAGTGGGGAAGGAGGCCGTGGGTGGCGTTCATGACGAACGAAGAAAACGTTGGGTAAGATGTTTATGTTTCGGTTATAAATATGTAATACGTAGCAACCATTACACGAATGTATACAATTAGACATAATATTTTATTAATACTGTATTTATATAATAGCTGCGATGCGCTGAATTATGCTTCATTGAGATTTCTATTAAGTGCGACGCGAGAAGTACCACTTCGATATATTTAAAATTCCAGTGCAAATTTAATAGCAGTGTGTATTTGAAAGAATGAACTACAGACATCCAAGTTAATTGATTGATTGATTGATTGAATTTGTAACTTTGGGTGCGTCAGCACTTAGGCTATTTTGCATCCGTAACATTATAAGGGATCCAGCCCCTTATCATAACTAAAACATAACGAACATGAAATAACTGTAATATCGGGCTAAACTTTTCATGCTTTAAAAGCTAAGGCTGTAAAGAGACACTCAGCACACGCAAGGATAAAACACAGGACAACGCACACACAGTCCTACAAGGATTATACTGTCCGTAGGTCCAGACGCCAGGGCCTCGTTAGTCTGCAAAGTGCAGTCCAGGGCGTATTACGTGGAAGCTTGACAGCCCAGATATCCAAGATAAGCCAAATACACTGCATATTGTAATTACTTATAACTGAGTGTTCGCATACGTTTTTAATTGTGTATGTGAAGGTAAAGGTAAAGTTCAATATATATACACACACACACACACAGAAAAATCACTCCTCTCCAGACACAAGGTTATTAGAAAGTTGTTTATCTGGAACATTCCTTTCCATGTGTTCCAGCAGCTGGCCTCCTCCTGTCAACTGTTGTTTCACCTGACAGGCGATTTAGATAAACATTTCCTTTCATCTGGAACGTGGTTAGACTCCTTATCTCACTCTCTTTTTCCTTATCCTTTCTTTCTTCATTCCTCTTCCTTCTTTTCTCCTCCTTCGCTTTTGTCCTTTCCACTCTTTCTAATATCTTCTTCCATCCTTTGTTTATCTTCAATCCCCCATTCCAGTTCATTCTTCTCCTTTATTCTCTATTTCCTTACACTCCTTCCATTTTCTCACTAGTATTCTCATCTCCCTTCCTATCTGCTTATCCTCATCCCACTCTATGTCATGTGATGTCCTGTTTCTCTCCTGTGCTAAAATATCGCATTTGTCTCTCTCTTTAGTCGTACATTATCCGTATGTTCCCCGTCAAGTTCCCCGTGGTAGGCCACATACCGTAGTCACAAGCATGTGACTAAAAATAAGGTTACGTGTACTTATAACAATTTGTTTCATCATTTTTTATTGATTTGGAATAGAAATACGAGTATTATAATGTAAATTATATGATTCTAGAATGTTCGAATATTGTGAGAAGAACTTTCTTCAGTTAACCCCGTCTAATTCTCTTTCAGGGTGGTTGATGAACTTCGCTGCCAGATCGCACAGACCAGGGTCCTGGGGGAAGCCACCAAAGCCCACTGGTTACGGAGGATCCTGGCTGTTCCCGAAGGGTCGACCACAACATCCGACCACGACCTTCTCCCTCTCTCGCCCCTCGAGTACCTGAACAAAGGTACCCGACCACTGCTTGTGGTCTTTTCATTATTAGAGTCGGGCAGAAGGGAAGATGTCGCAAACGTCTAATTGTTTAAACAATTATGAACACCATTGAAATCGGTCGTGCACTTTCTATATCAACAATACAAACACATATAAGGAGGAAATTTTTGTGTTAATTTGAAGGAAGATTTTGCACTGATATCTACGGAGAGATGTTACGTGTAATGTGGTATATATCTTGTTTAGGAAAAGATAGACACATAATACAAAAGTAAGTAAAAAAAAGTGTACATTTATAAAACGTCCACCGTTTTCTTTGTACGCCAAGATAAGGAGAAATATATTGAAAAACTAATACAAGTTTGGAACATGACAATCTGGTCAAATATACCGTGTTATATAGCAATGAGGGACATAACAGCAGAAACTGTTCCAACAGCCAAGATGTGTCTAATGAGATATGAAACTATTTGCGGATGTCACAAACATAGGCTCCGCCTGCTCATTCGTCGTGTCCCCATTCTTGGCACTGGGCCCACTGATCACCTTGATGGTTCCATTCAATATTTATCACCCCTTCGGTATTCCATATTTTATCGAAACATATTCCAATACCTTCACTTCTTGATAGCTCCAAATGTACACATTTTAAAACCAACGTAACGCATTCAGGACACACACACTACACTAAATTATTTGCGACTACATACATACCTGCAAAACTTTTTTCACAGCGAAAAACATTAATTTTTGTGGATCAACCAGCAAAAACACGCCCAGGAGTCACCAAAGCATTCTCACAACTAACGGCCGGATTCTAAGATGTGGTTCATCAGTTTTCAGTCAGATATCGACACATATTAAACTAGATTTTCCATATTTATCACCCTATTCCGAAATTGGGGAGCTACAAATGAGTAGCGTAACCCGGTCATGGAAATATACATCTACGACCGGGGGTTCGTCGTGCTGACCACACGTCATGCCGTAAGTAGTTGGATGATCTCCCACCGGCAGCTATTGCACCCCGGGTTATTTCTTATATTAGTTTCTTGGAGGTATTCTTGAAAATACATGTTGTAGGGTTATTGATTATAACATTAGCAATTTTTGTGCCAACGCAATACTCATTTCAAAATCATTGCTCTGGAACTAAAAGAGTCTGAGTTTCATATTATTTTCCAACATTTCCTACTAACATCAACTTTGAATTATTTTTGTCCTACATTTTGGGATAGCGTATCCTACATTTCGTTATTATTGTTATTAGTCAACCAGAAGCAGCACTGCAAACAATATTCTACAACTTTTTGAAATGATGTAATTTCATGACATCGATTTTAATGTTGATTTTCAGAATTTCAATTGCATAAGTAATTGTAGGAGGCAAAAACCTTAACCCTGTTTTTCTTCCTACATGTACCCTATATTTAATTTGGAATGTTTATTTTCGTTATGAGTTATTGTATTTGTAAATATTCTTTTGATATGAGGTAGTTTCCAGAATAGCCTGAAACTTACAAAGTTCATAAATAAATTATTATTGTTACTAGCAATATGTCGTACTCGTCGTTTAAAAATGAGAAAGATTCATAGAAATGTTTAAAAGTTATAAACTAATAGGCTAAAAATTTGCTAGAGAGGAAGTTCATATTGAAATTTTAGAATAGATTTAAACGAATACAGTGAAAGGTAAGGTGGTAGTATTGATACAGTAAAATCTTGTGAATCCGGACCCGGTTAAGCCGGACTTCGCTTAATCCGGACATGCAAAAGGTCAAAAGAAAATAATAACAGAATGCAAGGTTTTCAATGTGGCTAGAAGTCAACAAGAGAACTTCTCAAAGAAAAAGAAGTCGACCACTGATGACATTCTGTTTCCCGCAAACTTTGTACTGTACTGTACAGTGTATTTAGGCCTATACCCTTTAAATACAACATAATAAACGTGCTTTCTTGCAATAAACGGAGTTTTAATGCACTTTCAACTTTTTTTTTTAGGTTATTTCAGTTGATCCGGACTTTCGTTAAACCAGTCAACTTATCCCCCCGCAAGTCCAGATTAACGAGGTTTTACTGTATTTTAATCCCTAATTAATTAAAATTGTTATTTTCTTAAAATTATATAATTACAATAAACGTATTTCTGTCCAGCCGGCTACACCGACGTCATCGCTCGCGAGGTGGGCGCCCCCAACCGCATCATCAAGTTCTGCACGCTGTCCGAAATCGAAATGTCCAAGTGTAGGATCCTCGCCGAGGTGGCCTTCTCCAGAGGCATCCGTCCGAGATTCGGCTGCACCACGGAGGTGTCCTTCATGGAGTGCCTGAAGAGCATAGCTGACGGAGGCGCGGACGTCATCACCCTGGACGCCAGCGAAGTTTACGTCGCCGAGAGGTAACGCTTCCGTCAGTCATTATACATAGGTACTAATCGCAAGTCCAACTAGCGTCTGACATACATTTTGCTACATCTGTCCACCAATCGCCTTCGGGGCGGGGGTGCCTTGATGAGTGTCAACAACCTCAGTTGCGAAATAAAGGTTGTAGAGGTAACATCGCTTTCCCGTTACAACTTTGCCAAGCGTACGTCTGCTTTTGTTACTTACTTTTACAGTATTAGCTTGTTTGTACAATGTGTGGGTGTTTTTTTCGAGCTTTATGTACAATTATACAAGTTTTATCCAGCAACGTCGCTGATCAACTCTCCCCCCATTTTACAGTACGTTTGGCAACATACTGTTTATCCGACGCTCATTTGTTTCGTCCCGCCAGGGACTTTCGGTGCCTTGCGACTCGAAAATGCCCGATGTCAGTCGAAGAGACTTAAACTGATCGCTGATTCGTTGTCTCCCAACAGCCAGTTGGAATTGCGAGAGGTATAGCCCTACCTACCTACCTATAGCCTACAGAGGATTATAGTCCCTCTCTGCACTCGCGTGTCAAGTTGGCTCCACGGTGCAACACCGACTCGTCTACTTCGTTCATTTGGTGTCAATGAGTGTTTTTGGTGTCTGCACCGTTTGCACTATGTTCTGGAGCGGTGTAAGTGTGGTGTGGGGTCACGTGGTGCGTGCTAACTAATCAAATGAACGTTTAAAGCAGCAGACAGGCATTTGTTGAATCTTCTGAACTTGAACACCCCTATTCGTCTGCTTGGTCGAACGTCATTTCCTTGCACCAGCCTGACACCGGGATACAACTGCGCTACACCTAGCGTCAAAAAGTGCAGCGAATTAGACGGGGCCAATTTGTTACTTATTTCCTAGATTGGAACTGGATTTTATCAGTACTACCATCTACAATACAATCTACCAGAATCGTTCATTGTAAACATTGCAATAAATATACTAATAAAATCAACATTTCTTATTGAAATGTATTTTTTAAATGTAAGATTTCAAAGTTAGAAAAAAGGTAAAAGCATTAAATTCCAAATCTAGTTAGATTTGTTATACGTACTTGTATTATGTGGTAGTAGTATATGCGTGAAAAATCTTGAAAGCCAGTTATACTCTGTCCCAGCTAACTGTAGAGCAGGCAAACTAAATAAATTCTCTGCGCAAGTAGCGACGCGAGACGGTTCCACCAATGAACACGTAAGAGAAACGCAATTCCGTGGAGTGGGGGAAAGCGACTGCTTTCCCAGCAGCGTGCACTCCTTCGCTTCTCTGACGCTATTCGCGGCCTTGCTCCACAGTTAGCTGGTACAGGGTATAAGTATCAGTATCTATTTCAAAAGACCTCTCCCTGTAAGAAGCTGTCCAGGTTCGATCCTCGGTGAAGGTATTAGAACATTAGTTGGAACCCCACTTCAAGCTACAAGTCCAGTTCCGATTAGTTAAATTGACCACAATGTGAAATAAAACAAGCTTCTACAAAAACATGAACATTATTATAAATATGGTTTTGAGAAGGCAAATAAGAAGATAGAGAGAAGAGATCTTAAGTTTTGTCATTATCATTCACAATATAAGCAAAAACAATCTAATAAAAATAAAAAAAAACTTTAGTTTCTGAACAAACTATTTTCGTCCTAGGCAGTTCAACCTGAAACCAATACTGGCCGAAGTCTATGGCAACCAAGGCAGCAAGTACTATGCGGTGGCTGTTGTCAGAAGAAACTCACGTTACCAGTCCTTTGGGGATCTGAGAGGAGCCAGGTCTTGCCACACTGGCTACGGAAGAACTGCAGGTAATTTCTTATGTTTTAAAAGCTTGATGCGTTTTATGCATTAATTATTGTATTTACATGTGCATGTGTCCTTTGCAGTGGTAGTGTTTATTATTTATTACTAGCTAATTACCCGGCGTTGCCCAGGTATTTATTTATCCCAATCTTGTATTAGACAAGAAAATAATAATTTCTAACTATAGTGTAAAATGTAACTAATTTTAAATGTGATCGTTAATGTCACCAATTAGCTTAGCGATTCCGATTCGACTCTAATCTAGGTCATTTGTGGCATTTTATTTTTCACCCCTCTCCCCCTCCATGCCGTTAGCTGATGAACTTGGAGTTGAACAGCATTGGGATTGTCACGAAAACTATGGATTCCATTCACAGCACAGCCTGAATGTTAGACAACCCGACAAAACATTATCGTTGTGCGGATTGCATAGATCACGGATCTGTTTGTGCGGAATTAATATCGGTGGTTCTATTATTATTTTTACATGTCACCCCTTCCCAACCCACCCTTAGGGGTGCCAGGAGTGTCTTGCCCCCACAGTATTTATTTCCAGATTGCAAGAGATACGTGTACCAAGTTTGGTTGAAATTGCTCCAGCCGTTCGAGAGTTATGCCGGAAGAAACAAATATACACACCCACACACACACATATATACATTTTATATATACTCGTATATAGATATAGTTAAGCAGGCAGCTTACTCTGCTGACTTTTTCATTTGTTATGTATCTTATTTAATTTCTTGTTCTGACACAACTTGAAACGTTTTCTGTAGAATCATTCATATCTTTAATATAAAATATTTCTTGTGTATTTCAAGTCCCTTAAACAGTTCCTCAATTCAGTCTTTTCGTTCAAGGATTTAATGTGAGAATGAACAAAGTAAAATTGTTGTAATGGTGTATATTTACAAGGTGTCCTGCTTAAAAGTATTACAAACAATTAATAACTTAAAGTTTATTGATACATCCCCTTAAAGATTTTTTGGTACTCAACATATTTTTACTTCCCTACAACCTGTCCCGGAAATCTCTGGACTGAGCGAAGGAAAACAAGCTTGTGCAAGTAGTGACCAGTGAAAGTGTGAGATGAGAAATTCAATGCAGCTACCAGCCGTTTGAAGCAACGCGCACCTTTTTATTCCTTCAACTCGCTACCTCCCCTTCTCTTCCGTTTTGCGGTGCCAGAGAGGTCCAATCTATATTCAATTCCTGTCCATGTGTTTCACAGCATTGCAGGCGTCACATTCTGTATAGGAGCACAAATGCATCGTTGTAGGAAATTGATACATGTGAAAATTTAGAAAAAAGCGATAACCTGAGATACCACCGCAGAGGGGTATTCTCTCCCTAAAAAGAAAGTCGTTAGAGGGTCTGACTACTTGCGAGAGACCAGGGTTCGATCCACGGCGGGGAAGAACCGGGATTTTTTCCCACCTGTTCAAGCGGCTTCGGCGCCCACCCAGTGTCGTGTAAAGTGCGTAACTGAAGGAAGCTCTGGGAGGTAAAGGCGGCCAGGAGCGTGGTACTGTTCACATCACTTCGACTGTGATCAAGAAAGTGAGGGACCCTAACTCCACACACCCTATACTTTTTTTTTACTTTGATATATAAGGTTTAGCATACTGCGGGGGCAAAAGTGACAAAAAGTGGGAGATAACTGCCACAATGTCCCCCCTAATTGCCAAGTGTTGGAAGTCCACTTTCCTTGCCAGTGAAACTTAAATCTAGTAGAGGGGGTTTCGCACCCTGGTAAATAATTGTTAAATACACCTGAATACAAGCAAGCATTCTTATTTTCCAGGTTGGTACGTGCCGCTGTACACCCTCATCTCGCAGGGGGTGATGAGCAACACCACCTGCCCCTACCCCCAAGCCCTGGCAGAGTTCTTCAACGCCAGCTGCATCCCAGGGATTATGGATCCG
The DNA here is from genome assembly GCF_977018435.1 of Lepisma saccharinum. NCBI lineage: Eukaryota > Metazoa > Arthropoda > Insecta > Zygentoma > Lepismatidae > Lepisma > Lepisma saccharinum. The sequence goes on from NC_139249.1 coordinate 62,036,099, forward strand.
GAGAACAACCCTCACAGCGAGAATCCCGAGTCGCTCTGCAGAATCTGCTCCAGCTACAGGAAAGGTACCGTCTCTCGCTTATTTTGACCTTCAGTTTCATAAAATTATCTATATATATATATATATATAATACTGTATATTTGGTCCAACATTTGTATTTTCTGTCTCAACGCGTACTTTCAGAATTCCATACTAATTAAAATGCACCAGAAAGCTTTAATAGTAGTCAAATAGAAAGAAAGCGGAAGGCTGTTATTATTAAGGTCTGTTTTTTGCCAAGTAGCCCTTTTTGTTCAGTTGTAAGTAGTAAAACAGAGGCTTAAATGATTTAAATTATTTTCACGATGTTTTGTGCCTGCTGACTTATACGTATTTGTAGCACCTATAAATGCATATTTTGAGTATTAGTGTTTAGTTTGCATATTTTTGCCTAGAAATACATTTTCAAAAAATATATATTGTTCCGATTTTGTCGCTAATTTGGTTCTCTCAACACAACAGTACACTGAGGAGAAATTATATTGTTTTGTATCCAATTTAATCTAAGCACCATTCATCATTATCATCGTTTTGAATTACCCAAAGTAAAGGAAAAGAACTAAAATACAATAAAATACAAAATATTAAAGACATGAAGCATACAACTGACTAAATTCATGTTCACAATTTCTTTTCATGCAATCCCTATTTCAGAGTGCCTATATATATAATGTTGGTGCCTATTTTGCAAGTTTTAGTTCCTGTAAATGCCTACCCTAGTTATTGTATTCAACCTCTAATATTGTACAGAATAGAAACTCATAAGAACATCATATTATGGATATTCAAATATTTTCATCAAATTTAAGTGATGTGATGTAAGTGAGGTGACAAAAATTAATTTTATAAAGAATATGGAGGACAGAATCAAGAAAATATGCATGCAAGAATGTGAAAAAGAAGACAAAATAAATAGCCTATGGAAACAGCTGGAAAAGAATGGCTATGAGAAGCAGGATAGACTGGACATAAACAGAAGAAGGAAGAAAACGGGCAGGGAAGAATTGGAAGAGAAAGAAAAAGAGGAAGAGAAAGAAAAAGAGAGAAGGTTTGGAATAAGGAGTATGGGGAAGACCACAGAAAAGATATGCAAAGTGCTTAAGAAAGCAGGAATTAAAACTTACAGGAAGGGAGGGAGAAGCATCTTAGGAATAGCAAGGAATGCAAACAAGAAAAAGGAAAACAGAGAAGAGGAAGGGATTATCTACGAAGTAAAATGTAAAGAATGTCAGAGTGTGTACATAGGAGAAACGAAATAAAGGCTGAAAGACATGTTGAAACAACATAGGGATGATGTACGACTTAAGAGAGAGAGAAATGCAATATTTAAACACACGAGAGAAACAGGACATGACATAGAGTGGGATGAGGCTAAGCAGATAGGAAGAGAGAAGAGAATGCTAGTGAGAAAATGGAAGGAAGCCAAGGAAATAGAGAAGAAAGGTGAAGAAGACACAATGAACTGGAATGGGGGACTGAAGTTAAACAAAGAATGGAAGAAGATGTTGGAAACAGTGGAAAGGACAAGAGAGAAAGAGGAGAGGAGAAGGAAGGAAAATGAAGGGAAAAGAGCGGGAGATTAAAAGTCCAACCACATTCTATATGGAAGTAATTGTGTTTAGCCTTTTAGGTGAAAGTAAAGTTGGCAAGTGAAAGTCACCTGCTAGAAAGTTCCAAACAACTTTCTAAATAGTCTGGAGGGAGTAATGTTTGTGTATATATAATGTCCTGTTTTTGTATCTTGTTACTTTTGTACTTGATACAGAGTCTGAAGAAGACCTTGCTAGAAGGTTGAAACGTTACGTTTAGTTTATGTTTTTAATAAAATAAATTACTGCCTTGGTCAGCATATTTAGTTTTTCATAATCATGGAAACAAGGCTTAATGGTGTTACAAATTTACCAGTATCAAAATGATATGCTCGTGTTGTGACATCTTCTGGCTCTAAGAATATACATACAGGGTGTCCGAGCTAGACGTACACAAAAATCTCCCCGAGATTTGATCGTCACCATTTCAAGGTCAGCACCGAGTCGTATAGATCGCGCATGCGCACAAATGTTCAATGTGACGCGCTCTGGCAGCGTACGCCTGACAGTCAACATGTGGACGCCACAACGAAAGGTGCAAAGTTCAAATCAGTAACACGTGTTCAGCGGCGTGCAAGAAAAAAATGGAACGTGGACACTCCCAGTTTTCCTGGGCGTTGGATCGGAAGAGGAGGTCCCACTGCATGGCCCCTCCATCTGCAGATCTACCTCCGCTGGACTTCTTTGCATGAAGTTTTATCAAGGACGTTGTGTACAGGACGAAAATTCCAGGTCCAGTCCACATGTTGACTGTCAGGCGTAAGCTGCTAGACTTGCCAGAGCGCATCACATTGAACATTTGTGCGCATGGGCGATCTATACGACTCGGCACTGACCTTGAAATGGTGACGATCAAATCTCGGGGAGATGTTCTATCCATTGAGCATTCACTCAACAACATAAAATGTATAGTTCTTTCTTTATAAGCATATATTTCCGTATACCTCTAGCCTGGACACCCTGTCTTTGAACAAAATTACCTATATTTTCAGTTTCTTGTAGTTCTGAATGTACACCCAACGGCAAAATAAATAGTAGACCAATTGTCCACCACCATTTTCATTCAGTCTGTTTCCGCAATATGATGACCACGAATTCAAATAAACACGTCAATAAACACCGGGCAAATTCTGCTTTGCATCCACAGAATCTTATTCCTTAAAACACATGATTTGGAATAAGAAAAAAATGCAAATAATGATGGACAATTTGTCGACCATTATCTTTGCCGTTCACTGTACTACGTGCAATTCAACACAACCAGCAGCGCTATTGAAGTGACACGAAGGGGTATCTGGTCCTCCCAACGTGCATCCTAACTCTTACAGAAAAATACATAGATTATGATAAGAAATTGAGAGTATTGTACATACTGGTATTTACATTTCTTAAAAATAATAAATGTTTCTTAAAATTACAAACACAACACACGATCATATCTAAACGATATTACTTCGTTCGTATTGTGGAAATCTGGTTGGAATCTGTAGTTTGACTGGTTCGGTGCAGAATACTTGGCAAGCGACCTTCCCTTTAATTTGTCTAAAGAAAATTATAGACGAGAGCATATTCATGCGTAGTCAATTGTGTTCCAGGTGCGAAGAACCCTTGCCCCGCCAACAGCTCGGAGGACTACTTTGCCTACACGGGAGCCTTCCGCTGCCTGGCAGAAGGCGCAGGGGACGTGGCCTTCATGAAGCACGCGTCCATCAAGAAGAACACAGGTAAATACTCTCTACGACTGCCTAAGGTCTTATCCGAAGATAAACGCAGGGCTACTCCATTTTCTGTGTTTCCGAAGTACTTCATATACAACGGACAACAACAATATGTTTCGATATTATGCACGTTTTCTTGTTGTTATACTAACTAACTAAGTCTCTAGCCTTCATAAAGCCGGTGGTGTATAGCTGCCGCAACACAAGCCTTCCATTTGTCCCTATCCTGGGCAAGGTCAATCAAACCTTTTCCATCCTTACCGATTTCCTTTAGGTCCATCTCAACATAAGCCCTCCATCTTCGTCTTGGCCTCCCCGATGGCGCAGTGGTAACGTGGTCGCCTTGTAATCAAGGGGTCCCGGGTTCGATACCCGGTGGAGGCACATAGTCGTTCGGATCCCACTTTAAACTGTAGGTCCAGTCCCGATTAGCCTTATTGTGTATAAAGTGGACTTTAAACACCAATCAATCCTACTGGTCTCTTACCATCAGGTTTCCCAACAAGAATCCTGCGAACTCTTCTTTCCTCTCGCATTCGTACCACATGGCTTGCCCCCTTAAATCTTCTTGATTTAATTATTCTAATGCTTTTTTAAAATGCTGATTTTCCTACAGGCACAATATTTCAAAGTTTTAACTTTGGAAATATTTTTCTTAAATGTTTATTCAAACTCTGTACCGGATATCTCTGGAGCAAGCGAACGAAAATAAGTATCTGCGCAAGGAGTGACGCGATTTGGCTCCATCAATGAACACGTGAGAGGGAACAGGATTCAGCGGAAGGGGAAAAGTGACTGCTGTTACCAGCATTCGCTCTGCCCACTCGATCTCCCCCCTTCCCTGACACAATGCGCGGCCTTGCTCCGGAGATGCGCGGTACAGAGTATAGTAATACAAAAGCAATTTCTAATTCACATTTTTGCTTTTTACCCATCTGTTGCCTTTCCCGTATATGCTTCTGTTTCTCCAGGTAAGACCTAATTCTCATCATATTTCGAATTCCCAGGAAGGCTGACTTCAAGTAAATCAGGGGATGTGGCTGAAATACTACTTCAGAAAAACATTCTTGAGAGGTGAAGAAGGTGAAAATCATTCTGGGGAATTATTTTCCTGTAGTTTACGGTTATTACAAGCATAAGAAAACAGTTTTTTCTTTGTGACGTTTCAGGAGAACACACGCTCCTTTCATCAGACATTTATTTTCATTTTGACTCAAATGAAAGAAAATACAAGAAAATACATACAAGAAAAACTATCATTCTGGGGAATTATACTATTTAATAAACTCTCATGTAAACGACGCATATTTGGGCTAAGTGGGCATTCATTTGTCTACTTTTTCCTGGCGTTGCCACTAGTTGTGGTGGCTCATACAGAGTGTCCCAAAATAGTGTTTACACTGTTTGAACGTTAATAACAGGAACACTAATAACAGCAAGAATGAGTGTCTATGTGTCACATAGAAAGTTCTAGGTGCTAAAAGTGGCTACCGTTAGCAGCAATACATCATCCACAACGCGTAACAGATCGACAAACTACAGATATGGTTTACTCGAGAAGGAGGCGCAGGAAGTCTCAAACGCATGTCACATGCCATTCATTGTACGTGGCTTTGTGGCGTACACAACGTTCATCGCAGTTCCCGACAGGTGGAAACCTATCGGTGTTAAATCGGGATATCTGGGTGCATTTTCTACACGAAATTTTGCTCACCTCTTCCATTTTTTGCATGCTAATGCCTACCGCCTGGCGGGCTGTGACGGAACCAAAAACAACGAAATGCGTATATGCTCTCACACCTCACAGTCAACGTAGATATTGTAGCTTCAAATACTAAAAGTTCAGTGAAGCCATCTTTAACAGTTTCTGTTATGGACTGGCTAAGTTTGACGTCACCAGAGCCAGAGTCCCAAATGTACGTTTCCAAACAAACTTGCACACGGCGAAGCTCCTATGCTTCAGCATTGCAAACTGATCGCGAAAGTGTGACTTTAAGAAACAGAAAGATGATGTGTATCATACATCAATGCAAGGACTACATTGTGGAGAATACGTGGATATTTTACTCATTTTTCACGCTAAGAGGTTAGTGAAGAAATAACGTAAGAAAATCGTATAGTTTTCCAAGAAACACGTCAGCAATTTACTGTAGGAACATCGATACAGCAATACACCATAGGCATCAGTGTTTTGTTTCCTAACTGCTGTTACAGTAACAAACGATAACCTTCTACGATCAATTTTCACCATGCAATATATATTTATATATTTTTTAAAATATGGGCTAAATCCGCCAATGTTACGAGGGCTTAAATTTTTCGTGCGTTTCTTTAAAAAATACCCGATATTCTTACAATAATTTTTAATTAACATCTCATCTCTAAGAAATTAGTAAAATGTCTATTAATCACCAGAATTTGATTTTTACACTGATGTGCGATGAGCGTCACTATTTTGCTTGATAACTGCTGTCACTGTAACTAAAGTTATCCCTTTCCTACACATTTTCAATGCAAAAGGATAGGAGCAAGCAGGTTGAAAGTTTTGTTTTTGAAACATACATACATCGGCTGCTACTGATGTCACCGCTTAACCAGTCCATTAACGTTCAAAGAGTGTATACAATATTTTGGGACACTCTGTATGTATGTATGTATGGATATTGGAGGACGTGATAGAAACATCTGTTTCCCGTCGGTAAAGTCGGCGCCTATGATTAATCTGAATTTTGGTCCTTTTTCTTCCTCATCTCTTTCTCTCCCTCTTTTCCTTACTTCGTTTCTTCCTCTCTTACATTCTTCGCATCTTTTCTTTCTGCCTTCCCTGTTTCCTCGCTTCCTCTTTTCTTCAAAATCCAGTCCAAGTCATTAAATACAATTTCTCTCTCTTGCATTTCAAAACCCGAAGGTTTTTGGCCGCAGCTTTACATCTTCCATCTGTCTTTATCTCGGGCAACAGAAATTCACTGTTGACCGTCCTTACGAATTTCCATCAGGCTCATCTTAATAATTTCGTTTCATTTTATTTTTGGTCTTGCTGCATGTATCTTACAACCAGGTATCCCAACAAGGATCCTGTAAATTTTTCTATCCACGCACATGCCCAGCCCATCCGTGTCTTCTTAATTTAAATATTCTAGTAATATCATGGGATAGATATGGGTTATGCAGTTTAGTTTTATGTAACCTTCTCCATTTCCACTGTTGCCTAATTTATTTTAGGTCCAAATACATTGCTTAAGATTCATTTTTTAAAAAAGTACTCTTAAAAATTTTCTCTTTTAGTGTAAGGGACCACGTTTCACATCCATGCAAACTACAGGATTAATTCCTATTTAGGATTAATGAAGGTTTTCTGAACATATATGTCCTAGCACAAAATTATTTCCAAATTTTATAAAGTCTGTATAATCAAATATGTTGTTAAGACACATTGCAAGAAAAATTTATTAAAAAATTTTAGTAACTTTGTTAACTATTTTATCTAGATTTAAGGTTCTATTATAATACTGATTAATGTGTTTACTACTGATAGAACAGAAGACGCTACTCAATCGTTTCAAAGGCCTAATACTTCCATTAAAAATAGAGCCAATTGAAAACATCATTAAGATGTTATAACAATGAACTATTCAAGATTGTACCAAGATTGAACGTTTGATGAAAATTTGGTTAACCAGCCTTGAGAAAGTCGCATACTTGAAAAAGTTGGGAAATTAAAGGAGTGAGTAGCTGAACAAATAGTCACAACATATATGATAGTGATTCATATCGTATTGCTTAGGAAACCGACCGCGTTTTGTGGTCATCACTATGTCGCCAATCAATGTTACGATACAAGTACCATAAAATTATATACAATTTTTAATAACTTAATATGGTTTCGAAGGCAGCTAAATGCAATAGCAAGAAACAATAAAATTGCGTGGTAAATGTTTAGTGGAGATACAACGTTACAACTTGATATATCGGTCAGTTATTTATTTATCACCGTACATACAGTATCATAAATGCTACATAAAATAACCCCTGACATGTTAAGAGACTGTAACTTTTGAAGTTTTAAGATTTTCATCTTCTTCCCAGATGGTAACAACATGGCTCCCTGGGCGGCCGATCTCAAATCATCCGACTTCCAACTTCTTTGTCCGAATGGCGGTCGAGCCGAAATAGACGACTACCAGAGTTGCTACCTGGCTCAAATACCGCCCCACAAGGTAAGTTACGAAGAGTGCTTAGTCGATACTACTTTCAATCGATACCGATGAAGATGACGATACTAATATAATTACAGTTTAAAATAACGTAGGCTAGTTACCAGATCATACTAACTCATCACATCACATTCCTTTAATGACATTAAACGACTCCCAAATTATAATTATTACTTAATATGTTGCCTGTTAAAAGTAATTACAAATATCTTAATAAAACTAATATATAATTCATGTAACAATTATAAAGGTCAATTTGAATTACTTTCTTACAGAATGAAATTGATTTAGAATAAGTAATTTATGTACTGTATAAAAAATGGCGAATGTATTAGACTGTAGAACTTGTTCACATGCATTTCGTAGGTATTGTACATTCATCACTTCACTCTTATCTACCACACAAGGACGTATTTAGAGGAGGGGGTCAAGTTGGTCCGGATCCCCCCAAAATACTTACTTAGTGCAAAAATCAAATAATATATAATGAAAAATAATAAAATGACATAATAAATTGCGTTTAATCGATGGTTATTTATTTTCGCTAAACATATTGCAACGCAAGTATTATATTGGAATAATACGACTTTGAATGACAGGTGACAGTAACAAAGAAGATTTATGCAAGATTTATTACTACTTATAATAACATGCATAAAATATTACCAGGAACTTCTTTTCGTCAACTTGGACTAACATCATTTTCTGATATTAAATAAATATTCAATTCTTTATCTATTTGCGATTTATTTCCTTGCTAGGGTATTTGTTTTTTCCATTTATTTACAAATTTTGCAGACCTTAACTATACGTAAGCTAGATAATGAATAAGTGCTGTTATATCACTATCCTTATACCGTCTTTTTACCTATTCATGTAATAACAAATAATATTACATAATTGTAATATTTTAATTAATACTATTTTAATTCATTTAATATAATTTAATTATAATGATTTTGATTTAAATATTAACATTATGTTATTATTATTATTTTGAGAACATCATATCCACAAGACAAAAACTATGACGATATTTGTCAAGTAAATAGTTGAAAGCTAACATTCACTTTACTTGATGTAACATGATCTTTCCAGGTGGTGACGTCAAGCTCAAAATCGGAGACAGAAGTCGAAGAGATAAAGCTAGCTCTCCAGTCTGCAGCCGACCTGTTCACGAAGAAGCCCGAAGTGTTCAAGCTGTTTGGGAGATACGAGAACACAAAGGATCTTCTTTTCAAGGTAAAGGACAGCCCTCCATATTTTGTAGGTAAAGGATATGGAAATATGACCGGAATGGGATTTGCACTGCGCATAGAATTTCAGTATGTTTTTCTCTTAAATTGCACACTGAGTTGAGTTGAGTTGAACTGAATTGGTGTTTTAAGACCATTTATGCACGGTAAGGATAATCGGGACTGGACCTACAGCTTGAAGAGGGATCCGAACCACTATGTGCCTCCACCAGGTAAATTGCACACTAAATATGAATTTCCAATAGGGGAATTATGGAAGAAATATCTATCATTATTACTTTGTGTTCAAATGTTTCTGGGTTCGTTTTCTGGTGAGGGCCCTTTAGACTGCAGGGCCTGTCAGTGCACAAAGTAGACCAAAAGCAGGTTGTCAAAATTTAGTAAAATTCATTTTTTATGAGACTTCATTTGATGACGAAACCCATATTTGTGCCACAGAGGAATACACTGGAATCGGATGGAAAGTTTGCAAAACGATTTTATGTTTCACCTTCCCGTAGTTCTAACAATGATTCTAATGTGGTCATGCGCGAATCCACAGGGAAGGCGATCCCCCCCTCCCAACGGCCAGGTTTTTGGATATATTGTTAACCCTAATATCAGTGGTGACGATTTAGTTCCAAAACTGGGGGGAGCAAGCTACCAAAAACTATCCCTTCGTAGATAAGGTTTAGCACAGTGCGGATGAAAGAGAGGCAAAAAGTGGAAGGAGGCAAGTGCCCCTTTCGCCCCCCTAATCGCCGGTTCTGCCTAATATCTTTAAAGGCTCAAACGTTCTGTCTTTCATCAATAACTTTAATTAGTTCGAGAATAATTTTTAAAATTTCATTGAAGTCCACTTTATACTCAGAGAGGCTAATCGGAAATGGACTTAACTTTTATATTTGGACGGTGCACGGTGTGCCTAAATCCTAAACCCCTTTAGAGTATATGTGTTTGTCTTCTTTTTTAATTCACTTTACTACTCATATCTGATAGTTAAGTTTGCTGTGGCAATGGTAAACTTTTTATAATTTTCATAATTAAGAAAACATACAATAACGACAACATATTGAGTTCATAGACCCCTAATTTTTCAAAACAAGAAATATTCTAATCTCTATAACATGGAACTCTTCTTGGTTCCTGTTTACGATACGATATATTGTTTATATATAACAGCGCAAGTTTAGGTCAGAAATTACCTCGATGAGACATGCAGCACTCGATTGAAATTAGCCCCTCCCAACTGTAACTTCTTGTTCCGCCACTGAATATGGAGAAATTGGATTGAAAATGCTCTTCGAGTGTCGTGACTTCGATTTCCACACAAGACATAGACTTTTCACCTCTCTCTCTCTCTCTCTCTCTCTCTCTCTATTTCGTAGTTTAAATACAAGTTGTACGATAAAGCTATGTAGGTGAAAGATCGACGTTGAAAAATACATGTTTCGAAAACGATTTTCATACTGAAAGAATCAGTAACAGCCATATCTATCTTAATTTTGATACTGGATGATGTTTTCATTCCCAGGACTCCACGACCAGCTTCACGAGTCTTCCGTTCGAAGGGATGCTGCAGACGGGCTACAACAAGATGCTGGACAGGATCATCAGCTGTGGCGGCAGCCTCTAGGGAGACTGCAGGGGATCATGCCCACTTGTACGAGAATACAGTGACCATTAAAGACATAGACTAATAATTCAATGATTTATATGTAAACATTTTAAAACTAATTAGCTTTAGACATTTTCTAGATTTTAGCTTTTAATTTATTTTCATTGTTTTTCTTGACAAATATACGATATTTAACTTCCCACTGTTTAATCCTTAAATGACAATCACAAGTAGCAATGAAATGATCAATGAGACTCACAGTTTTGACTTCAACAGAATATGTTTGAAATAATTGTAACACAAATACTTATAAGTGCCCAATCAAATTACTTATTTAGAACAGCTGATACACTGATTGTTAAGCAGCAAAAGAAAAACCTGAAGATACATTTCCATTTACCCACTAACAATGTATTCAGTGACTTCTTAACTGTTTTCAACAAACTTCCGTTAAACACTGATTTCTACGAAACTTGTTAAAAGAGTAAATTCATGTTTCAGAACAAAGATAATATGAGTAAAGAATTGTCGGGAAATTTCACCGTAACTGATAATGCTATAGAAATACTTCTCAACGATCACAACCATTGGAAAAAATCTCTAATATTAAAAGAAGTATTTATATTATTTACACTCACAGCTTTATAGTTGCTTCAGAAAAGTATCCTAATGTAATATCTGAAAGAAATATAGGAAACATCTAAATTTAATTTTGTCTATGTGCTTAAAAGAGTTTTGTACTTAAGAAAATTTACATCTGCGTATTGTTTAGTTCCATTACAAACTTTAAATCCATCTCCAAATAATATATACCGCCAATGATTTCAGAGATGTCAGTATTTGATAGACCACAAAATGCACATTACATTTCAAGATTAAACTATCAATCGAGTCTTGATTAACTTATCTGAGCACATAGTGGACTTATTAGAAACTTTGATGGTTTGAAATTTGTGTAATTACAAAACTGTCATCAACTTTTAATTTTTATGATTGTTTTTTTTCTGCTTAATTAAATCCATTTCAGACCTTTGAATCTTTATTGGTCTTTGCCTTTGTCTATGTAGCCCAAGAATAGTTAACAAATTATATTTATTTACATTTATTTGTATTTCTACAATTCTTTTACATTACATTTCCTAGATATATAGCGTTGCATCAACTCTCTTACACGTAGATCAGGAGGATTATCCACTGCTTGAAACACAGAATTCGTAACTGCAAGTTTCTTTCAGAATTTTTCTAACTTGTAAACATTTCGGATCGAGGGAGGAGAATTATAGTCAGTCAATATGTAGGATTGTATTTATTTTAAATGTATAATGTGTTACAATATTTACAATATTATTGTAAATACATAAAAATATTCTACAATTTATTGAATCGTTCATTTCCTAACGTGCATGACTATCCTTAGTAGCCCATATTTAATTGCAAGCTGTACTGAAATTTTCTCTTGTCATTTATCGGCATTGATTTTCAAAATTTACATCAATTTGGATACCTATTCCTACTTATTCTACAAAGGACGTTCATCCATTGGAACCAATGTAAAATCTAATAACCATTATTGAAGTTTTACAATTAAAATATATGGAAAAATTTAATAAACACCGTCTATATGTGCAAGGATTTATTGTTTCAATGACGAAGCAAGATATTACACGTGATGTTTTCTTGCTATAATTAGTTATTATCCATATTAATATAATTTTTAGTCAATAATAATGACATGTCATTTTCTTGATGATATTTTGCGGAGGGGGGACCTTTTCTCCAGGGGATAACAACACTTTTTCCTGGAAGGGACAGGGTGCAACAAGCAACAACACTATCGAATGTAGGTCAAGATATGTATACTTTGAAATTGTGGCAATGTTTCATTTTGAATTATTTGAGAAGGAAAGAACATATTTTACTTTCGACGTAAAAAGCACAATGAATCAAATATAATTTTTACCTTTCGTTTTCCTCATAAGCCAAATGCCTTCCTTGTCCCCGGCTGAATAGTCATTGTCGGAACTAAGGATTATTGCTATTGATTCCAACGATGATATTTCGGAAGTGGGAAAGAAACCTGTGGCGAGCAAGGTTCAATTTCGCTCAGCGATCAAGTGAGCAGCGCTCACCGAGCAACGCCTATTTGGCCGTCAAGAAGCCGAGCGATCACGTTGCTCGCTGAGCGCTCAGATACTTGACGCGCCCATGTTAATAGCTCTAGTGCATAATGGTTCTGTTATTTGAGAAGAAAACTTTAAATAAAAAATGCAAATGCTCATCAATTCTCCTTCGTAAACGATCTCTATTCTTAAAATACAAGTGATAGAAATGCAGAAGTTTTTCGCTTTCTATGTTGAGAAATTATATTACCCAGCCACGCAAGAAATTTGGGCCTTTAGATGGGAATTCCTTCAGTATTTGGAATCATGTGATATGTAGCACACCCCAAGAGTATTCCTGAGATCATAAAGCTTGTATAGACCAAATACCATTTCTAAGGTGTTTCTTTCAATTTTAATGCATATTTTGATCTTTATGGTGCATATAAATCCGCCCCGCTACATACCACACAAGTATGAATGAAACTTCTGGTAGGTACTAATGAAGTTTCAGTCTCCTTTCTCGAAGTTTCGTCGGAGTAAAATTAATTTATAATATTGGACCTAATAATATCAATTGTTTGTTAAATATACAAAACAGCAAGAGGGTGAAGAATTTAATGTCCAGTAGTGTTGAGTACACAGTGTATTCGTCCGGAGCCTTCGAGAGCAAAAGAGAATACTCACAGCATCCAGATCTGAGCGATGCTCGCTGAGTGAGATTCTTGCTCGTTGAGCAGACAGATAACTTTACTTGACGCTGCGTGCTAATTGATCATAATATCAGTCCCTTTGAATAATCTATGATTTAGAATTTTAGAATTTAGAATTTCTTTAGTCATGGGCGAAGTTCAGCCTGTGGCTGCTCTACCACTTAACCCGCAAAATCTACTACAATAAAACAGACAAAATACAATTACTACTATAACATACGGATTCCATTACATTTTCACTTCTAAATATTTCAGTAATTAACACACTAAAAAGATAAAAAAAAAAAAACAATTTCTCTCATTCATACACATCAAAATGTTCATCTTGGGTTCGAATCTGCTCATTTTTTGTTTTGATTTGATTTCAACGTAAGCATGCTGAATCTAGTCATGTGTACTGATGATTTGTCCTTGCTCATGTAGAAGTACTTTTGTTACTGCCCTTTTAAAGCTGTTATATGTCGCACACGAGGTAACATCTGGTGGCAGCGCATTCCAACAATATGCAGAAGCAGCTTTGAAGGATGACAGGAATATGGATTTTGAGAATCTGTCCAGATTAAGTTTCTTAGAGTGTCGAGTCGTGTAGTTGTGTATGTCGTGTCTAAATTGGAGTCTGTCGTATAAGTATGTGGGTGTTTTTGTTTGCAGAATTTTGAATATTATGCAGGCCAGATGAAGTTTTCTGCGTCGTGTCATATTCAGCCAATTAACGTCATTTAAGTAAGGCAGTATGTGATCCCTTCGTTTCAAGCTAAATGCAAAACGTATACATGAATTCTGTACTTTTTGTGCAATTTTAGCATTCTTTTTTGTTAAATTAACACCGTAAACAACGTCACAGTAATCGAAAATTGGAAGAACTAGAGCTTGCATAAGGCGCAATTTAACATCAGTGGACAGTAAGTGCGATGATTTATAGAGTGATCTAAGTATACCGTAAGCTTTAGAACTCTGAGACGTTACGTGGTTTTGCCAGTCAAGTTTCTCATTAAATATCACACCTAAGTTCTTAACAGTTGTGCAGTGTGGGACCCTCTCATCATTAATATTAATTGATAACCCATTTATTTGAATTTTATTTAAGGCAGCGCTAGAACCAATTAACGTAAAGCAGCATTTAGAGGGGTTGATTACAAGACCATTACGTTTACACCATTTATAAATAGCATGATGGTCACGGTTCAGGAGACCAATTGCTGGTTTTGCATTTTTGGGGTCTACCGGCATCATCAGCTGCGTGTCGTCTGCATAACAATGAGGTACACTGTGTCGTACATTTAGGGGTAGGTCGACGGTGAAGAGGGAATATAGAAAATGGCCTAGAATACTTCCTTGCGCAACCCCTGAGGGTATCGTAAGGGGAGTCTATGTAGCTCCCGAGGGAAGCGTCACCGATTGCACTCGCCCAGTAAGGTAAGACCGGAACCATTTTATTGCTCCCGGCGAAAAACCGTAGTAACTCATTTTCGAAAGGAGTAGCTGATGAGATACAAGGTTAAACGCCTTGGACAAGTCAAGCAACACCAAGACTGCAGCCTTACTTTCGTTTAGTGTTTGTAAAATGTCGTCTGTTACTTTCATGAGCGCCGTTGCGGTGCTGTGGGAAGGTCGGAAACCAGACTCTACTGCAGGCAATATTTGATTTTTGGTAACAAAACTTTCTATCTGCTTGTACACTGCTTTCTCGATAACTTTTGATAAGACAGGTAATATACTAATTGGTCGTAAGTCGTTCATGTCGGTCACGTGTCGTTCCTTCGGTAAGGGCAGGATTCTAGCCTCCTTCCATGCAAGGGGAAAGGTGTTCTTATCTAACGAGAAATTTATGAACTGAGTAAGAGGTGAAAGAATGTGTGGAAGAATTAGCTTTATCATTTTTAGGTTTATGCCGTCTGTGCCACAGGAAGTGGAACGGATGTTGGACACGAGTTGTGCAATTTCTACTTCTTTGACGGGTCGAAAGAAGAAGGTGTCGCCGTTTTCAGTAAATGTAGTCGTAAGGAAGCGTTCGCACTCTTCGAGGATGAGATCGGTTTCTTGGTTAGAGGGACTGGCGCTGTCAATAAAGTGAGTGTTTAACAGATGCGGATCATTTAAAAAGTGTGGGACACTCGGCTCCACCTTTCCGTAAATACCACATTTCTTTATCTCTTTCCACATTAATTTCGAATCGTGGACGTTTCTATTGATGTGGAACGAGAGGTAGGCTTTCTTCTCCTGTCTTATAACCGACGTGGTGAAATTCCGCAGTTCTTTATAATAATCCCAATGTGACGGATTGTTCGTCAGTTTATATTTTCTGAGAGCATTATCTCTAAGTTTCATTAATAGTTTGGTATTGTCGGTTACCCACGGTACTTTTTTCTTGGCTATTCGTGCAGTACGTACAGGGGCATGCTTATCGAAAATAGTCTTAATACCATTATTAAGAAAGTTTACTTTTTTGTCAATACTCTCTAAGTGCTTAATATTGTCCCAGTGAAAATGTTTAGCGTCCGTTTCCAAACTCTCCATATCGAGCGATGAGTAGTTTCTGTACGAAATTATTTTGAAACGTTTGTCGGGTTTCTCAAGAAGGACCGTGATGTAAGTCAAACAATGGTCTGAATTGCTGATCGGCACCGTTACGTCAGCGGAGTGTACAATGGATGGATCATCTACAATGATGACGTCCACTAATGTTTTAGAGCTTCTTGTGATTCTAGTGGGTTTACGAATGACTTGCGTCATGCCGAAAGTATCTACTATTGACTTGAGGAAAACTGTTTCTGGTTTATTAGGTGATAAATAATCGCTATTCATGTCACCGGCTACAATTAAATTATCCACAGTAGGAAACACGTGCGCAATGTAATCTTCAAGAACTGACAACCTAGTATAGGGGATATTTGGGGGTCTATATGCGGCAATTATGCCAAGTGATTTGTTATTTACTTTCAATGACGCACATAGTATTTCTATGTCCTCGCCGGGAGCAACATTTTCGCAGTCAAGCATCTGGGCAGGAATGTCAGCACGACAGTAAACAACGATGCTACCGGCGCGTTTGTGGACTCGATCCTTTCGAAGTACCGTGTAGCCTTCGACGTGGAAACTGGAAGCGTCATCGTTGTCCTTCAACCAACTTTCTGTGACGATTACTATATCATATTCGCTTTCGAGAACAATGTGTCTGAACTCGTCTATTTTCCCCGAGATGGACCTCATGTTTACTGACGCGATTGTGAGGCACTGGAGGGGAGGGGTTCGGTTGGGAAGTGTCGGGGGCGACGGGCAGCCTGTGAAACCGTTACCTCTTTTCCTAGGGGTCCGAGGGAAGGGGCGAGTTCCAGATGCGCCGTGCGCGGGCAGGTTTACCAACTGCTTAGTTTGAGACATTGTTTACTAGTGAGTGAAAGAACAGAGCAGATACGTATAAGAAACAGCGTACTTACGTTGAGAGAAATCCTTGTGGGTGTCCAACTGAGCAGCTCGAGCATAATTACATATAATGAAAGATGAACACTACACACAACACACACACACACGCACATACACGAATACAAAAGGTTAATTTTCAATGGCTGTTTCTTTAACATGGCTAAAAAGATATGAAAAAGTTTCACATAGAACACTAAAAACACACTCATAGTTTCGTCTTCGGCGACGCTCACATTACGAACGCTTGCACGTGAGGGATTTCAATTCACGCTCACTTTCTATAAAATGTTTCCCTTCCGGCGTAACTACCACAATCTTTCCATCGATCGTGTAGCACTTGTTGTTGCCGAACGTTGCCTTGGCGTCTTGGAGAAGCCTTTGCCTCTTTGGAGTCAGCGACTCCGTTAGTAGGTATTGGCTCCCCTTGAAGTTCTTCTTCGCTCGCCACAAAGCATCGCGATGTTTATACGAGATGAATTTTATAATCAAAGGTCGATGACCTTGTCTGACGACGTCGGCCGCCGACCTTCTCTTCCTCGGTGCTCCCAGGCGATGGCATCTGCTCACGAAGTCAGAAGAAACTTCAACGCCAAGTTTTGTGGAGAATATCTGTAGAGCAACTTCCGTGGGGACCTCCTCCGGCGTTTCCGGTACTCCATGCAGCAGCAAGCACTCCCTCCGGCTGTATTGTTGCAGCTTATCTAATTCCTCTTCCTGGTGAGTCAATTGGGATTGAATAGTTTCCATGTCTTCCCGGAAGACGACCAGCTCGCCTCTGATGTCCTGCAATTCCCTCCGTAACTCCTCAAGTCCAGAAGGGGCATCAGCCACCCTTGCCCCGGGATCCAACTGCGCCTCGCTGCAAAGAGCCGCTTCCACCTTGTCCTCCACGGTCTTGAGTTTCGCCTCCAGCGCGCTGAATCGTTGGCCGAGGTGCTTGTTCGCCATGGCTCTTGTGGTAGCACTGTCTCCGCGTCGCTATTCACTCACAAGCACGAGAATTGAGAACTGAGAACTTTTTTGTAAAAAGTGGAATTTTAGTACGTTGTGGGATATGGAGCGAAATCTATAGCACTACAAGCCACGGGTTGACTACTTATACGTGCCGTAAGAACATTTGGTGGCGTGATAATGCTCTATGTTAATAAAAAGCGAACGTTATTTTCGGAGCCGACTTTACACGCGTCTAGTACTATCCGCCATGGGGTGTCTAAATATGATCAATGTGGCTGCATCGAGTGGACAAGATTTCGGTGTTTCAAAAGTTGTTAATTATGGAAATAGAATAGTTGATGTGAGAAAACCGTCAAAATTTTCATTTTCACACCCTCGCACAACTTTACAAAACTACGGTGTGTATGTATTTCAGGGTTGGCAAAATTTGTGTTTTCTTTTTAAAGAATCAAAATAAGTTTTCTTTTGATTTAAACATGTTTTAAATGTTTTAAACAAGAACCGAGAAACATGTCTTAAACAAATAAAACATTAAAACATAATTCCAAGAAGACTTATTTTCTAAGAATAATGATTAATAAAGAATATGTTAATCATCCAATGATGGATTGTGTGCCTATTATCAAGTAAACGCTTGATTAACTTCTTAAAATACACATTTATGTTAGTCTTAAATCTTGCATGTAGGCTGTTCAAGAAGCTTAAACTAATGCACAGTTGCCAGGCCCCACTGAGTCCACGTGGGAGCTAATATATATATTTTTTTAAGACATATTAATAATTTATCGTTAATGCAACTAAATATTGACATTAACAACAATGTGCACATTTTGCAGTGTGTTAAGTGAAGAATAAAACGGTTTCATCCATGCAGTATTCAATTTTAAAAACATTTTGAAAAACCTGTAAAAAAAACAGCCAGGTGTTTAAAAAGTGACCAACGGGTATTCATCACGATATGTTTCTTTGCTAATTCAATATACATTTTCAGCCTCTAAACAGATTTCTATGCAAAATCAACAGAATGACACGCATTGAATGAAAAGGCATAGTTACAAAACACGTAAATAACCACAAACAATCAAACATCAAGTATCAAAATGTGTTTTAAACAAGTCTGCAAAAAACATGTTTAAAACACTTTGTTTTAAACGTTTTAAATATTTGTGAAAACAACAAAACCATGTGTTTTAAACGTTTAAAAGAAGTGTTTAAATCACTTTTGTTTTAAACATGACAAGCCTGTTGTATTTAGATTAAACAGCACTTTGATTTTAATACAATTACAAAAACTGGAATATTACATTACCTTCTGTTACTTGAACTTCCTCTGTAATTACACTATATCGCAAGCCGTTAATCATAAATGTTTTCTTCACTGGCCGCCAACTCCCCACCCTCACCCAGTTTTCTCTTCTTACTTTTTCCTCCAGAGAACGAAATACAAAAAAGCTATATTCTGTGGCTCAAATCCGTGGCGAGCAACGTTCAAGTTCGCTCAGCGATCAAGTGAGCAGCGCTCGCCGAGCAACGCTTATTTGGCCGTCAAGCAGCCGAGCGATCACGTTGCTCGCCGAGCGCTAAGATCCTCGCTCCGCTCCTGAACTCGCGGAAGTTGTCAATAATGTTTTGAACAAATCATTTCAAATTTGGAAAATATTATCTCAAATGATGTTCCTCACACACGTACCCTAACACATTGAGTTCTGAAGTATTTTCTGTCTCTGACATTTTATGGGTGGCAAATACCTCTCTTTCACTTAACACCTGAAACCTTGGGGGGACGGGGTTGCTCCACTTGCCCCCGCCAAGTTACGCCTATGCTGATGCAGGTAAGGAGCAACGATGCCAAAATGGCTATATTAAAAAAAAACGTAAAATTAGCTAAGTCTCAAAATTTACTAACTTCACTTTCAGTTTCAATATTTACTTTCTTTAAGTTCGAAAATTCTTCTTTTACATTCTAGATTATTTTTTTAAGTGAACGTGACCTAACACAAAACAGCACGAAAATGTTTAACATGCAACGGATATAGTTCATTGTTGAAGCTCGTTACAGTAGCTATGGAACGACGTACGAAAACTGACGACCAGACACTCATAAGAATTATGTTGTTGTATTTACTAAACATTCGGATGCCCATTTAAAAGTGGAGAGATGCTGGCAGCTGCAAGATAGTATGTAAGTTTTCAAATTTTATTATTTTCAGTCACATTCCTGTAATTTCTGGGTAATAGCGACGATGCGAATTTATTGATGATGTGATTAAATTAAAGAAATGACGCTTGCAAAGACACCCAAGCCCATATCGAGATTAGAACACGGGAACTCCTGTGGCAAGATCGAAAGTCGGCTACTTAACACACTCGGTCACCGAACCGGCATGTTTATGTTATTAATGCTACATTGATTTTGCTTATTTTATGAGCTTTTCTGCCACTTTTGGCTACTCGCGAAGATGAAGACGATGTGACAGTCACAAAGAACACTCATTCCCAGGCCGGCATTCCAACCAGAAACCCTTATTATGTTCAAAGGTGTTCAGTTCGTCTGTAAGATAGATAAACCCTGTGGCCAACAGGTCTTAGAGTGCCAAAGCCTG
This sequence comes from Lepisma saccharinum, assembly GCF_977018435.1. Classification (NCBI taxonomy): domain Eukaryota; kingdom Metazoa; phylum Arthropoda; class Insecta; order Zygentoma; family Lepismatidae; genus Lepisma; species Lepisma saccharinum. The sequence continues at coordinate 62,056,304 of NC_139249.1, forward strand.
CCAACCAGATTTCAGTTAGATGGTGCCTAGTACTCATAGAATCCCATCACCGCTGCTGTATACAGCTTGATAGATTATATTGCAGAATGAATGCTAGTTATTCTCTTTATCTTCTATTTTATCTACTAGTTATATCCTGTGTGTTATATTATGTGCTAACAAAATATAACACACAGGATTTTCCTGAAGTTACTTGGATTCTTGCTGTAGCACGATTATGCCTGTTTCCATATTAAACACACTATAGTTGCTAACAAAGGCAGTCTTTTTTAAAAAATCACTTTACACGTTACGTTTTCACCCTATATATCGTGGATTCCTGCTATTCGGATGGAAACACAATCTGTAGGATCTCTCCTGATAAGGTTTTTCCTTACCGTTTGGTAGGAGACCTCGTGGAAGTTCCACCTAGGACAATGGGCCTGCCTTTGCGTTGGTGGCCCTATACTAGTACTTGCGATAGTACTATATGAGGTTTTCAGAGCTGGTACGAGTTCGTCTGCTCTGGAATATTGCTGGGTCGGGAAGGTCCTATGTTTGCTCAGCATCCACTGTTGTTATACTGAGGTGAACTTGGCCAGCTTGCCACAGTAATAACAGTAATCCATGAGATTTTTCCATGTCACTTCAGGAAATGTAGGTATGTAATGAAATAAGTCTTCGTAGCCAGTATGTAGGTATCACTGTCCAACAATGATTTTGTTAAAAGTAAAATTTCAACGGTTCTTTATGTTTTGCCACCTGCTGATTCCGAAAATGAAGTCAGAAATTGTCAATCACCCACCATTTTTTTGTAACAATAAAAATATAATTCTGCATTATTATTGCAGCATGCAGTCCATAATTAGCTGATTGGTAGGCAATATTTAAAATAGTTTTATTTCTTTGCTCCAACAATACACTAGTAACTTTATGCCATTAATGTCTGAATGAATGATAACAATTAAACTTGTTAAACAATCCGACTGAAAAATTTGACAATGATTAACTTTTCATCGCAATGCTGTGATTTAACTGTTATGTCTACTTCTCATTTCAATAACAAGTTGTCTGCAGGATAGAAGCTCTCCTGAGTGTTCTTCAGTTCCAGTGAGTGTTTCGAAGCAAAGACAGAATCATGTCAAGAAGTTGCGTAAACGACAGGAACCATTTTTGTTATATCTGTGGTGAGTTGACCTTAAAAGCAAATAGGAGAACATTTACTCCTCGCGTAAGAAAAGCTTATGAGTGTTACTTTGACAATAAGATAGACAAAAACAAGAAATTGGCCCCTGATATCTGTTGTGCGAACTGTGTAACGCTTTTGACTGGTTGGCTGAAATGATCTCGTCATATGCCTTTTGGAATTCCTATGATATGACGGGAACCTAAGGTTCATATAACAGACTGCTATTTTTGCTTCACAAATATATCTGCGATAAATTCGAAAGGCAAACAGTGAAATATCCATCATTAGAATCATCAACTCGACCGTTGCCTCATGGACTTGGAGTTACTATACATGCTCTACCAGATCACATAAGTATAACGGAAGAAAGTGAAAGTGTTCCTAACAAATGTAGCGAATTGCATAATGATCCTGATTTTGTGGGGAGTGTTGCAACAGCTGAACCTCACTTAATAACTCAAGAGGATCTTAACGATTTAGTTCGAAATCTAGAGTTACGTAATGGTAAAGCAGATCTGCTTGCATCGCGATTAAAAGGATGGCATTTGTTGGAGAGTGACACTAGTAACTTTTTTCCGGCAACGCCAAAAATACTTTGTAGATATGTATGCTGAAGATAAGGACCTTGTTTTCTGTTGTAACATCGATGGTCTATTAGAGTCACTAGGTGTTGTCCATAAAAGTGAAGAATGGCGTTTGTTTTTAGACTCTTCGAAAACAAGTTTGAAAGGAGTGCTAATGCACAATTGAAATAATTATCCAAGCATTCCCGTAGCATATTCCTGGGGCATGAAGGAATGTTATGAAAACATGAAACTGTTATTAACAAATATCCAGTACTATAAATACTCTTGGCAGATATGTGGATATTTTAAAGTTATTGCTATCTTCTTAGGATTGCAACTAAGTTACACCAAATTTTGCTGTTTCCTGTGTAAATGGGACAGCAGAGATAGAAAAAATCATTATGTTAAAAAGAACTGGCCGAAGAGAGAATCACTCATCGCAGGACAGGAGAATTTTGTTCATCCACCAATTGTAAGTTCAGACAAAATCTTACTGGCTTCTATCGACATAAAGCTTGATCTGATGAAGAATTTTGTAAAAGGAATGGACCGCGAGGGTAGTGGATTTATGTTCTTCAAAGAGAGGTTTTCGCGAATTACTGAGGCGAAACTAAAAGAGGGAATATTTGTTGGCCCTCAAATCAGGAAACTAATGAAAGATAATGATTTTGAAAAGAACCTAAATGAGCTGGAACTGGCTGCTTGGCAATCTTTCAAGGAAGTTCGCATAAATTTGCTCAGAAACAACAAGTCAGAAAATTACCGAAAACTTGTCAGTAATTTGATTCAGAACTATCATGCTCTGGGGTGTAATATGTCTCTGAAGATACACTTTTTAGACTCCCACCTCGTTTCTTCCCGCAATACCTCGGGACAATGAGCGACGAACATGGAGAACGTTTCCACCAGGAAATTGGTGAAATGGAAAGGGTCTACCAGGGAAAATGGACTTCAAATATGTTGGCAGATTATTGCTGGACACTAAAAAGAGATGTTCCTCAGGCAAAGTACAGACGAAAATCAAGTTCGAAGACATTCTAGATATGCCATTGTAAATAATATTGCATCGTATCACTATAAGGCTATATAAGATTTGTATGTACCTGATATTTTGTATGTACCCTGTTACTCAAATTTCATGGGTGATGGATAAATTCTGTAATTAGATTTGAAATCAGCACATCAAATTCAATTAGAATCACCCCCAACTTCTCTTTTAACAGACAAAAACTTCAATTTTGTTGGACAGTGTATTCAAATAGTAGGTATGTAATGTTAAACCACTAACGGTTCTTCCTTTAAAGTTTGGACATTGTGAGATAGAAGTTCATTATGGCACCGCAGAGGAATTGCAAGATTAATGATATACCATACATCGAAGTAGATTTGTGTTTCCTATTGAGAAGTGTAAAGAATGTGATAATGGACATGTACATACACACAACTTTGTCGGTTTGATACCTCCCACCCCCCGCTCCCCAACAAATTTCTGGTCAGCAGTGTCCCGGATTTTCACTTATGAAATATAGCAACATCCCCCCTTACGTGAACTACCCTTGACTTGTGTGATTGACTATTGCCACCAGAAGACCAACTTTATAATCCTAAAGGGTAAGCTGAATGCTAATAAACACGCACAGATAAAAACTAATTTAGCTAATAAACACCCACAGATAAAGGAAGCTAAATATCTAAGTGCAAAATTCCGAGAAATGCAACGATGACATGGATTACGTAACTTCGAAAGCTGAGCCTGTAATAAATAAATTGGTAGCAATAGGATCGAACACATTCAGACTCCCTATGTCTACGCGTACAAGGGGCGTAAGGGGTGGTTCTTCCACATAGTACAGTCAATTGCCAACCTCACTTCAACGTAGTACACTCTGGACTGCATTTTGCAGACTAACGAGCCTCTGGAGTTCGGCCCTATGACCAGTATAATACTGTGTGTTGTCCTGTGTTTTGTCCTTGTGTGTGCTGAGTGCCCCTTTGCAGCCTCAGCTTTTAACCAAAGTCAGAATGTTTTAATATTTTAGTTACACGCCATTACAGTTATTTTATTTATGGTAAGGGGCTGGATCCCGTATAATGTGACGTGTACAGAATAGCCTAAGTGCTGACACCCAAAATTTTAAATTCAAATTCATAATCTACAATGGGGTACTTTCTTTCGACGGACCAATCAGAGAAGACTACTTAAAATATACAACACATGTAACAAGAATAACATCATCACAAATGAAGACCAAATAACCAAACACGGAACCACCATATACTTGTGCAAGGAAGGCCAAGAAGAGAGAGATTGCAAAGTAATTGGCAGACATGCCCCTACGAGGGTCACTATTTATATTTTGAGCCTTGGCAACACTGATTGAAGTTAGGCGCGATTTGACGTTTGCACGGAATCGTCTGGCATTATTGACCATAACGTACTTCAAATGTTTTGTCAATAGCTTCATTTGTGTTGTTTATGTTGCCTTGGAGATTGCGCGACAACAATAAAATGGAATTAACTCGTGAACATTTTCGTGCGATGATTTTTTTACGATTTTCGACGTGGATTATCAAGACAAGAGTGCATCGATCAACTTACTTCCACATTTGGCGATGATGCCCCATCCTTTGCCACTGTGAACGCTGGTATAACGAATTTAATCGTGGCCGCCATTCGCTCACCGACGAGATTCGCGAAGGTCGTACAAAATCAGTTGTTGTTCAAGAAAACATTGATGCTGTGCATAACCTAATACTGCAAGATCGTCATGTGACATACTGTGAGATTGAGGCAACCGTAGGCATTAGTTCCACCAGCATATATAAAATATTACATGATCATTTAGCTGTGAGAAAGGTATGTTCTCGTTGGATCCCACACAATTTGACAAAAACTCAAAAAGACGCTCGCGTCAAATGGTGCAAACAAATGCTCAATAAATACAATCGTGGTGCTTCAAAAGACGTATATAAGATCGTAACAGGTGACGAATCATGGATATATGCATATGAGTCGGAACGTAAACAGCAGTCGACTGTATGGGTGTTTCAAGATGAACCCAATCCAACAAAAGTTGTTCGCGCTCGAAGCACATCGAAACAAATGGTCGCCTGCTTTTTCGGGAAAACTGGTCATGTGGCAACTGTGCCTTTAGAGGAACGTAGAACGGTCAACTCTGAATGGTACACAACAATTTGTTTGCCAGAGGTCTTCGGTCAAATACGGAAAACAAACAAACGCCGTCAGATCATTCTTCATCAAGACAATGCCAGCTGTCACACATCGTCTAACAACCGACTTTATGAACAGTCAAAAAATCGAATTGATGGGTCATCCGCCGTACAGTCCTGATTTGGCACCCAATGACTTCTTCTTGTTCCCGAATGTCAAGAATAAAATTGCGTGGACAACGATTTTCGTCTGCGGAAGGCGCCGTTGATGCGTTCAAAAATCATATTATGGAGGTGTCTCAAGAAGATTGGAAAAACTGCTTTGACAAATGGTTCGAACGAATGCAAAAGTGTATTGACCATGAAGGAGAATACTTCGAAAAACAATAAAGCAGTTTTCAATGCCAAATTCCTGTTTTTTCATTGTTAGGCTCAAAATATAAATAGTGACCCTCGTACCATTGCAGAATTAACTCCTAGATCATCCAGGAGTGGAAGGAAGAATGGACAAACAGCCTCCACGGCAGGAAACTATACCACTTCTCCCCATGTATAAGAAAGAGGCTGATAACGACAGATTGCTGTCGTTGACGTCTCCAACTACGAACGGACACTTGGACGTAACTTGGAACCTAATTTTGATTGGGGCAGAATCAGACTTGCGGTCTAATTTTGAGGCGGTAGAATTAAACCTGGGACTTAACTTTGGCGGAAGAGACTCAAAAAGTTTTCCATCCCATAAAAACAGCGTATAGGATTATTAACAAAATAAGTATTACGTTTGCGAAAAGGCCGAAAACGCATATCACTTTTCCTTACTTTGTTCCTCAGGTCTCCCATTGCCCCCTCAAAGTTACTCCTATGAACTAACACTTCACTTACGGTAAATTGTCTACCGGATTCACAGGTTCCAAATTCCTCAGCACACAAAATAACTTGATGTTTAAATGCTGCATCATACGAGTGATGCTCCTGTCTCTCCATTTTCAATGTCCGTTTGACGTGCACTTTGCAAAAGATGGCTCACTGACCACCTACTTACAGGAACACCAGCATATGAAAAAATCACAGAGCCCACTACTAAAAATAGACTGACTGTTTGTTGTGAAATGTTGATTGTTCTAACATAACAAAATTTAAAGGATACAAATTTTCGTCAAGGGTTATTTTCTTTATCAATACTTGTACTTCGGTAAAACAGCGAGGGGAAAACTTGATTACTGAAATTTTCAAATACTTCATTCTATGTTACACTAATACCATGGTATGTTTACCCACAGAGCTAGAATTCAGGCGCCAGACCCTTTTCCGCAGAAGCACTGGAGTATGCAGGGGTTGGAATTGTACCGGTGGGGGTGCTTTCAAGGGGGAGGGGGAAGCATACACAATACGATATTTCATATTTTAAAATTTTTTCTCTCTCAAAAATGGCAATGGGGGTATTTTAAGGAGGCTTTTCATTTGCCACTCTGGTTTTTCCCCGAGTTCTTAATTAAAAATGTTGATTTTCTCAAAATTTCGGAGAGGGCTGTAGCTCCCTCTGCACACGCCAGTGTTCAGGAGCCAGCTCTTTCTTATTTGCAAATATTTTCTAAGAAAACCATGAATCCAACTAAGATAAAGCTACACATTTTGAAATATGATCTTAAAACATTTAATTTATTAATTGGATTGGATTGAAAGTAATTAATTCTTGAAGTAGAGTGACCTTCCTCAAAAAGGCTCAACTGGTAACAACGTGAAAAACTATGTAATATTTCTAATACGAGTGCATGGCCGACTGTACCATATCGCCATATTCGGCAAGCATCAGTGAACAAAATATAATGGCATGTATATTATTATGATGTAATATTACAGGTGATACAGAAAACACACAAATATTAAAAAACACATACTGTTCTAGTTATTTTTTTAAAAAATCGAAGGTAATGGAAATTCCTTTAAGACAAATAGAAATACTTTAAAGAAATAGCACTGAATTTGAAAATTCAGGAAGCAGGTGAAAATTTCCAGGCTTCCTGTGTTTTTCTACCCCTGTCTATGCATACATACTCTGATCAATACGCCATCGAATCCAAGGTTCAACTAAATTTCCAAGATCAAAGACCCGAGAAAAAGGTGCGCCTGGAATTCGAAGAAATACGGTATTTAAATTGCATAATACATTTGCTGACGTGTGCCTGAATAAGTAGACCTAGTGGGCGGGTTCTGCAACCTCTTTTGGGTCTCAGGGGGCTCGCAGTGTTGCCAACCGCTTATTTGAAAAAATCACCAAGGTTTTTTGGTCTAACCTAGCCTAAAACAGCAAGGAGTTGGCAATTTTGCTTGAGAGTTCACAAACCGGAAGTGGGGCTCAGGGGGCTCGCAGTGTTGCCAGCTGCTTACTCGAAAAAATCACCAAGGTGTTTTTTTTTTGGGGGTTTAACCTAGCCTAAAGCAAGGAGCTGGCAATCTTGCTTGAGGCTTCTTAATGGTTTGCTCTTGTAAGGCATAAGCCTTATTTTCTCGCAGTGTTGCCAACACCTTACTCGAAAAAATCACCAAGGTTTTTGGTCTAACCTAACCTAAAGCAAGAAGCTGGCAACCTTGCTTGAGGCTTGTTTTACAGTGCATAAAGCAAGGTTGCCAACCTACTGGTATTTTTGCCATGGCTTTTTACAAAAAAAAGAGAGAGGAGAGAGAGAGGAGAGAGAGGGAAGAGTTAAACAGCCGACAGCCTACCTACAGCTTTCTTTGTCTAACCTAACCTAAAGCAAGAAGCTGGCAATTTTGCTTGAGGTTTGCTTTACAGTGCATAAAGCAATTTTTGCAAACCTACATATACTAAACAAGGAAAGCGGGCACTGCCGTAAAAGAGAGAGATGGATGGATGGGAACACTACACGGGTTCAACGTCATCAAATAAAAATCGCCTTAATGGTTTTCTTGTAAGGCATGATTTCTATTTTCTCGCAGTGTTACCAACTCCTACCTACACTTTTTTTTAGTTGGCAAGGGCTAGAGAGAGAGAAAAACTTATAGCTGGGAACGGTAATGAGCGAATGTGCCACATCGTAATTTTCCAACTCCCGGGGGCCAATGTTTGTATATCGCGATCTTTGTAAACCTCTCTCGGGGGAACGACGTGCCGCGCACACACACACACACACACGCACACACGCACGCACACACGCACACGCGCGCGCGGGCCAAAATTTTTGAATTTACGGCTGGAAAAATGTTTTTCTATGACATGTTTTCGTTCGAGGCAAATTCGTAGGTAGATATTGTTAAATAAATATTAATATTGTAAATATATATATATACTTATTGTATTTAGTTTTTCGGTATCGAAAAGCGACTGTCATATTGAATTTGAAAAAATATTATGCTTTTGCCTGTGGATATCTAGAAAAACGACAATTTCGTTCCCTCTCTCTGCATATGCTATCAACGTTGACACAACGACACGAATTCAACAAATACATAGTCAACCGCACATCTCTTTTTTTTCCTGACAATTTCGTTATCTGACTAGGACGGAAATGGGTTTTCCGGTGACAGGAAATATGTTACTCCGTTTCTATACAAATAACCAGAAATCACCATATACATTTCGTAACTATGCTTGGTGGTAGAGCTGGCGAAATGAAAACACGAAGTAACGTCCGCTCTCGTGGGTGCAGAGACGGGGTCAGGGACTATGAAATAAATAACCGGAAAATTCATTGTATTTTTTCTCTACCACCAAGCATAGTTGCGAAGTACATGTGACTGAAATGTAGGGGGGAGAATGTTCTAGAGAATTTGGTTCTTGGATTTCTATTGGTCCACGTTACGTTGACTAACATATCATTTTTGACGTTATTAGAAAACCGTATAAAACTTAAAGCGCTGGTGTATAAAGTTCTGTTTCATTTTCAACGTTAGTGAAGAGCATTTCCGCAGAATTTCTAAAAGTAAGTAACTTTGTTTCTTAGCTCGCATGAGTTGGTTTCGATTTATAAGTATGGCAATGCTTTTGCGGAAGAATATATACTCACGAAACATGCAAAAAGAGAGAGAATATGGAAGGTGTTTCATGTCTCTCTCTGCTTTTATATATTTGAAGCATGCATCTTGGTAGCTGGTATATCTTTTTTCTTCCGTGTGCCGTTGTTGGTAGGTAGGAAATATGTGTGCGGGGCATATTTCAAAAAAATAAATGTGTTAAATTGTTAGAGGAAGACATGAAAAATAGAGGAGAGTTGCGTGTTTTTGATATCTAGTGGAAGTACTGATTAATTGATTGAGTTGGCGTTTTTTTTGTTTAAGTCCACTTTATGCACAGTAAGGTTAATCGGAACTGGACCTACAGTTTCAAGAACCATTTGTACGGGTATCGAACCCTTGATTACAAGACAACGACGTTATCGTTACGTCATCGCAGAGGTTAGTGGAAGTACTGATTGATTTGATGTTTTAAGTCCACTTTATGTACAGTAAGGCTAATCGGGACTGGACCTATAGTTTCAAGAACCACTTATGTCCCCACCTGGTATCGAACTCTTCATTATAAGACAACGACGTTATCGCCACGTCATCGTAGAGGTTAGTGGAAGTACTGATTGATTTGATGTTTTAAGTCCACTTTATGTACAGTAAGGCTAATCGGGGCTGGACCTATAGTTTCAAGAACCGCTTGTACGGGTATCGAACCCTTGATTACAAGGCTATCGTTGTACTAACGCAGAGGCTAGTGGAAGTACTGATTGATTTGATGTTTTAAGTCTATTTTATGCACAGTAAAACTAATCGGGACTGGACCTACAGTTTCAAGAACCACTTGTACGGGTATCGAACCCTTGATTACAAGGCTATCGCTGTGCTAACGCAGAGGCTAGTGGAAGTACTGATTGATTTGATGTTTTAAGTCTATTTTATGCACAGTAAAACTAATCGGGACTGGACCTACAGTTTCAAGAACCACTTGTACGGGTATCGAACCCTTGAATACAAGCCTACCGCTGCGCCATCGCAAAGGCTAGTGGAAGTACATAGTTATTCGAATCTTATTTATTTAAAATATTTAGTTTTTTTTTATGCACGCTTATTGATTTTAAACCTAAAATTAAATAAAATCCGGCAATTATATCCAATTATACTTATGGCTACAACGAGCATTGAGATTTTTTTTTGCTACGTAAACAAAATGGCTGACATGCCAAATATGAACAGGCTATATAGATTTGAGAGAGAGATGGATAAAAAAAAGTTAATTAAAATTTAATTTCATGATTGCAACACGGAACTTAATGATTGATTTAGTTTATTTTATTTTACGTTTTGTACCTCTTGGCTAATTTGCGAAGATTGGGGATGAGTGATGAAATGGACATTCACAAACAACCAAGCCCGACCAGGATTCGAACCCAGGACCCTTGGCGTCGCAGCGCGATGTGCTAACCACTCGGCCACAGGGTCGGGCAAGTGTTGGTATATACATAGACCAAAGTTACATGGTTCTAGGCCCCATAGGAACCGAGAAAATCAATGTCTTGGAAAACGTCTTAAGACAAATATCTTAATCTTTAAGAAAGTCGACTTCCGGTATCTCAAGATGTTACTTCCGGTCTGTCAAGAAAATTTTCTTAAGACAAAAATCTTAAGACGTTTTCCAAGACATTGATTTTCTCGGCTCCTAATTGAGCTAGGATGATGATTTTAGGTTTGTTGGATAGGATTCGACGAGAACTATTCGACTAGCAAATACAATCGATTCCACCCCCTCAAGTTTCGGAAATACAGACAATTTTTTATTTTTTTGAGAAACTTGATTTGCAAGCTTAGTTTTTGCCCTAATTCGAAAATTTTAATAGCATTCGATACACAATTAGAAGTACTCTACAACTTATTGGAGGGATGATGACTACTGCCTACTATTTTCGAGTTATTTTGGATTAAAATTTCAAGATGTAATTTCTAAGATGTTTTGTAATTCATCAACTATGGGTTGTAGGAAAACGATTCTTGCTCTATCTGCTATCGCTCGACGAATACTATAAACATAAATAATGCTTATGGTTTGATTTTTAAAATGGCGAGCGGAAAATAACCATGTTTTCTGAAATTATGATTTATACTTCATATGCCAAGAGGGCTGAGGGTTAGAAAAAAAAGATTGTTTGGTAGAATTATGCACACATAATATTTTTGTGTTTTCTATACACAAGCTTAATTATTTTTTTCAATTATTTACAGGATTCATTAAGAAGCAAGAAGTAGCATAAATAGCACACTCCCACCAAACCCAACACCATTGTGAATTATTACACAGTATTTATTTTGTGGCACTCCACTATATATATATAATAACATACCCACAAATATTTTCAACAAGATGCGCTCCATGAAAAGTTGTCCTGTGTGCAAGAGAACCATATCAAGCAAACGTTTTGCAAGACATTGTCGCACCTGCGTGCCAGGCAAGCATTTGGCTGCCACCGAACCATGTCCCAGGTGCGGTATACATATTACCATTAATAATTTGAAGAGGCATATAACATCATGCAAAGTTGTCGTCGGAGCACCTGTTCCACAACCGTCGACCAGCTCGACCAAGAGGAAAGCGGAAGCCGACTCGCCACCATCCGCCAAACGCGTCAAGCCTGTGACAAAAACAAACCAGTCTGCTTTCCAGCAGTTGTTAGAGGATTTTGTCATCACTTCGGAGGGCTCATGCGACGTGCGTAGCTTTTTGGAGAACGTGCGAGCCGAAATTATTTCCATCCTCGGCGATGCACTGGCTACGCACTCCACCAAATTCTACGCATCGCTACGTTGCCAGTACAAGAAGCCGTCCGATGAAATTTACAGCTTCTGCCACAACACCAAGGCGAAGACGCTGCATCTGGCGGATGTCGACAACCTCGAGGCCATCTACAACCAGTTTGCCGAGGAGCTGCTGGTTAAACAAGAAGAACATCAAGCTAAAGGCTCGGGGGGTTCGCTGTGTGGCGAGCCTCACGAACTGTGCGTCAAACTTTGTAAGTTCTTGCCCCTCTCCGCCTCCAGCTACGTCCTCTTACCATCTTCCATCGCGAAAAAAAAGGCTGTCCTGAACATTCAGAACAGTGACGCCAAGTGCTTCGTATGGTGTGTTCTGGCAGCGTTGCACCCTGTCGACCGGAAAAACCAACCACACCGAGTTAACCACTACCTACCCTATGAGGCAGAGCTGGAAGTTGCGATGGCTGGGATCAACTACCCGGTGGCGCTTTCGGACATTCGAAAGTTTGAGGTTCGTGCGCGGTTGGCTATCAACGTTTATGGTCTCACTGACGAAAATGCGGTGTACCTCATCCGGGTGAGCGACGTAAAGGACGATGGTGCGCAGGAAATTCACCTTCTGCTCATCAAGGACGAGACCCATCACCACTACACCCTTATCCGTTCCATCTCTCGGTTGGTGTCGAGTCAAAAAAGCAAGCATCGTGATAGCATAGAAGTTTGTCGAAGGTGCTTGTCAACTTTTGATAATCGAGAACAGCAGGACTACAAGCGCATCAGAGGTCCCAACGTCGCTGCAGAGAAGCTTGCCAGCCACAAGTTCTACTGTAGTAACAACGAGCCGGGTGTGGCAGTCTTGCCCAAACCTGGCACTGTGGAGCGTTTCCACATGCACGGTGCCATGGTAGAACATCCCGCTATCATCATCGCGGATTTCGAGGCCTTCCTCAAACCCCTGTCCACTTGCGATCCCGATCCCGAAGTTTCCTCTACCACCCCTTACCAACTCCACGAGGCATCCAGTTTCGCATACGTTGTGGTGCGACGTGACCAGCATATCGCCCCCGAGCCCTACGTGTACCGTGGTCCCGACGCCGCCAAACACTTCCTCGAGAGGATGGTTGTCGAGGCCAACGAGATAGGGAAGGTACTGTTGGCCCCCAAGTCTATGCTCCCACTGTCTCCCGACGATCAGCGTAGACACGACGAGGCCATCGCTTGCCCTGTCTGCGTCAAGGAGTACACCGCCAACAACCGTAAAGTTCAACACCACGATCACTTTAACGGTAGCAACCTCATGGCCCGGGACCCGCGCTTCATCCCTGTGTTTTTTCACAACGGCTCGGGATACGACTTCCACCACCTCGTCAAGCATCTTGGGTACGACAACGAGGGAATCAACGTTCTCGCCCAAAACGAGGAGCGTTACATCAGTGTGAGCAAGTGGGTGCGAATCCCAGGATCACCCTCTACCGTCGAGCTTCGCTTCCTCGACTCCCTGAGGTTCCTCCCAGCAAGCCTCGATGCTCTCGCGGGGAAGCTTAGCGACGAGCAAATGCTCATCACCTCTGCGAATTTTCCGAACTTGGACGCCGGTCTCTTCAAGCGTAAGGGGGTCTACCCCTACGAATATATTACAGACCCTTCCAAGTTCGCAGAGACGTCGTTACCTCCTCGAGCAAACTTCTACAGCAAGCTGCGAGGCTCGAACATCACCGACGAGGAATATCACCACGCCCAGTCCATGTGGCGCGAGCTGGGCTGTCGAACTCTCGGGGACTACCACGACGCCTACCTCAGACTTGATGTGACGCTCCTCGCCGACGTGTTCCAGACGTTCCGTGCGACTGCGAAGACTATCTACCAGCTGGACCCCGCCTACTTCTACAGTCTCCCCGGACTGGCGTGGTCAGCCATGTTTCTGGTGACGAAGATCGAGCTGGAGCTTCTTTCGGACGTGGACATGGTGCTGTTTGTGGAACGTGCCGTGCGGGGTGGAATGGTCCAGGTGTCGCAGCGACACTCGCACGCCAACAATCACCACATGGCCACCGGTTACGACCCCTCACAACCGTCCAGCTACATCATGTACACGGACGTCAATAACCTCTACGGACACTCCATGATGCAGCCACTCCCCTTTAGAGGGTTCGAGTGGACTGACCCTTCCAACTTCGACGTCGAAAGCTTTGACGATTCGGAACATGGGTTCTTCGCCGAGGTGGACCTTGAGTTCTCCGAGAAGCTGCAGGATTTGTTCAGCGATCTTCCCCTGCACCCGAGTTCAAGTGTCCACCCGATTCCAACCAGAAGAAGCTCGTCATGGATTTCGAGTCCAAAGAGCGTTATGTCCTGCACTACCAAAACCTCCGGTGGTTGATGAAGCAAGGGGTTACCGTCCACGCAGTTCACCACATCCTCAAGTTCGAGCATTCTCCATGGTTGAAGCCATACATCGAGCTCAACACCGAACATCGCACAGTCGCCACTTCTGATTTCGCACGCGATTTCTTCAAGTTAATGAATAATGCGGTGTTTGGCAAAACTATGGAGAATGTACGGAATCGCATGGACATAAAATTGGTAACGAGGAAAGCACATTGTCGCAGGCTCGTAGCAAACCCATTATTTAAATCGAGGACCATTTATAATGAGCAGCTTGCTCTGGTGCATATGAGGAAGAGTGAGGTGAGGCTCGACAAGCCAATTTATGTTGGTGCCTCAGTATTAGACCTGAGCAAGCTGCACATGTTCGAGACGTACTACGACATATTACGTCCACATTATAGCCACAACATCTCGCTTCTCTACACGGACACGGACAGCTTGGTGTACCAAGTCCACTCAGCCGATGCATACGGGGATATAGTCACGGTACCATCTTTGGTCAACCTCTTCGACACCTCGGGCTATCCCCAGCCGAACCAGTACGGCATCCTGCCCCGAAACAAAAAAGTGCCTGGCAAACTCAAAGACGAGAAGGACGGTGATGTAATTCTCGAGTTTGCGGGTCTTCGCGCCAAGGCCTATGCCATCAAAGCCGAGGGCAGCGTTACCAAGAAGGCCAAGGGTGTCGGCAGACAGGTGGTTCGGGAGCATCTCGCATTCGAGGACTTTGTCGATTGCCTCAAGACCAGGTCGTCGGTTCTAAGAGAAGAACAGCGCATCCAGAGCGTCGACCATGTGTTGACCACAAACAAAGTTAGAAAAATTGCGCTGGATCCCAACGACGACAAGAGGTGCGTTCTCGAGTGTGGTATTCACACATTGCCGTGGGGGCACTATCGCTTAGCAGAAAGCAAAACCTGCAACATATGTCCATCTTCAACAGAAGATTCATAAAAACAAAACAAAAAAAAAAAAAAACACTTTGACTGTCATTACAAGAAACTTTGACTGTATTCTTAAATAACCAGCATGCCTATGAATTTGTTCGGTTTCAAAAAACAGATCATTATGGAAACCATACCAGATCATGAAGTCTTACCTTCCGTGTTACCTAAACTCAACGGTCTGTTGATCATTCACCTCAACAGCATTTGGACGAAACTGAATGACGATGTGGGCAAGATGTTTTATGTTTTTAATAACAATTTACATTTCTACGAAATTCCGATCGACGGGAAACTTCAAATCACCGTGAATCCGGAAAACGCAGGCGAAATCAAAATGTCTACCGGCAAGAACATTTTTCGAATCAAGCACGACAAGATGCTTTCTAACATTACGTACGATGTTTCTGCAGGAGATTATCTTTACGTGGAACTCCTCGGAGATTACGACAAACTTATTCCTCTCTTCGTAGAATTACGAATCGTCTATCCTATTATAAATAACCGTTAACCAAAAATGCCTAACGACATTTTCGGCAACACCAAGCGTGTAGACCACGCAGAAGAGATTCTCATGTTGGACATTCGAGTTAAGAAGTTGAGGACCGATTTGATCGCTTTGCAGGAAACCTTAAATAAAAGTTTAGAGTCGGAAATCGCTACGCTCCAAACGCAATGTCTCGACCCCATTCTGAAAATCGATTCCGAACTGAAAACGCTGATAAAAAATTATGTCGACGTACCTTCTTACGACAGCGTTCAAAATATACAGTTGAGCGTGGATTCGCTTCAAAATGATTTGGCCAAATTACAGCAATTTCAATCGAAAAATGAAGATTTGGAAAAATTGAAACTCGAAATCGAAGAACGAACTTCCGCAATAGAAAAGAATTTCTCTGAACTTCAAACCATCGTGAGCGATATAGACGCAGAACGCTTGCATGTCGTCGTTTCCAAATTACAAGAAGAATTCACCAGCACGTTGGAAGAAATTAAATCCAAGTTACAGACTTTGGAAGATACAATGACGAACCTACCATCGTCGGACGAACTGCAGGTCATCGGTAAAAGCGTCGCGAACATAAAAATTCAATTGGAGGCCTATCAAGATTTCGAACACATTCAAACCACCATCGCTACGCTTCAGGCGTCCTTGGAATTGATCAACGAAGAAATTAAAAATATTCACGCTGAAGCGAGAGCGTTGACGAGCATTCAAGACACGTTGAGCACGGTTCAGCAGAAGATCGAATATTTAGAAAATTTGAACGTCGAAACGAATCTCGCTCATTTTCATCACGTACTCGACAACATACAGGGTGACTTGGAATCATTACGGACGAGCGTGCCTTCGAGCGAAGATTTGGAAAAATTGAAAACGGCGGTGACGGCACTATCCGAATCGAGCGACATCAAAAGTTCATTGAGCGATCTCGAGAGTAAAGTGGCCAATCTTCCCACCTCCAAAGAATTGCACGCTTTGAAAAGAAACATATCTCGAATGCTGAAACGACTGGAAACGGAAACGGCGAACGTGGAAGAGATTCGGGACGAAATTAGTTCGCTGGTGTCGACGCTGCCCACTTCGCAGAGCGTCGCCGACCTTCACACGCAGTTTACAGAGATGCGAAGCATCGTGAACGATCTTACCGAGAAGAGCTCGAAATTGAATCAAGTCGAGAACCTTCAGAACATCGTCGTCAACATCAGAGATCAAGTCGGAGTGCTGGAATCCACGCAGGAATCGACGCTGACCTCTTTCGGTGCCAAGTTGCAAGAACTCAACGAAAACTACAAGCAGTTGAACGTGGAAGTGAAAATCAAACCGTCGTTTTCTGCCGTAGCGGATACCATAATCGAGCATTTGCTGCCCATCGAAAATAAACTCGGACAAGTTCACAGTAATCTGCTCGGCGTCGACACTAAATTCGCTAAACTGCATTCTCTGCAAGCCATCGAAATCAACAGCGTTCCCAATCAACAGAGAATCTCCACGTTCGTCGAAGGTAACAAACTGTACATGTTGCATCCTTATCATCCGTACTACAAGTTTCTCCTCGATGGCACGATTCAGATAAACGAATTTTCGTACTGGTCTCACGGCAGAAAAGCTAGCGTTCCCACCATGACTTTGATATCGAATCGTGGTGTCCAGAAAGCAGGAAACATTCCTCTGGCACGTTGGAACGAAACGCGCAACATATATGAAATACACGAAGACGAAGATCTCACCATTTTCGACGTGAGTGCCGGCGATAAGCTGATCATTCAAAACACGAGCGAGGTGCCACCTTCTTTGAATCCCATCACGCTTGTGCTTCTCTTCAAACGTAATCTCTAAAAAAAATGTCTAGGCAAGCCATCGTCGAAGAATTGCATAAACCTGCACGCCGCAACTACGAACGTTTGGCTGTGGTAACCAAGGGCATCGACGACCTCTGGCAAAGCGACCTCGTGGAGATGAGCAGTGGCAATTTGAAAAACGTTCATAAATTGAACAAGGGCAACAAGTACCTTCTCACCGTCATAGACACGTTTTCGAAATTCGCATGGGCTCTACCTTTGAAGGCGAAAACGGGAACATGCGTCACGGAAGCATTCAAATTAATTTTTCGCGAAAGCGGTGGCAGACGACCACGGTTTCTACAAACGGACAACGGTAAGGAATTTTACAACGCCGTATTCCAAAAGTTTATTCAAAAACACAAGATTCGACATTATTCGACCTTCAGTCACATCAAAGCCAGCATCGTGGAAAGATTCAATCGAACCTTGAAAACACACATGTGGAAACGATTCACGCTTCGGGGAAATTACAAATGGGTCGACATCCTGCCGGAACTCGTCGACACCTATAATCACACGGTACACAGAACAATAGGCATGAAGCCAGCCGACGTTACCAAGTCCGACGAGCAGCGTTTAATTTCTACAGTTTACTGTCCAAAGTACACTCCCACGACAAAAAAAGCTAAATACAAAATTGGAGACCAGGTGAGGATCAGCAAATTCAAACGCACCTTCGAGAAGGGATTCACAAAAAATTGGAGCACGGAACTCTTTACGGTGGTTCGAGTTCTACCCGGAAACCGACACACGTATATAATAAAAGATAGTAGCGCCGAGATTTCGAAAGGAAGATTTTACGAAGAGGAACTCTCTAAAACAAAACACCTCGACACGTACCTCATCGAGAAAGTATTGTGTAGGAAAGGTGACAAACTGTTTGTCAAATGGCTGGGACTTCCGGAAAAGAGTTGGATCGACGCGGACGAAGTGATCTTGTGAGTACGTGGAACGTGGTGAAGCGTCTACCGGATCCGGAAAGTCAAACGAGAAAAAAGAAGAACGGCAAGTTGCTTCCCGACAGCATCCGCTGTCTGATCGTAGGTCCTTCGGGGTGTGGGAAAACGACACTGCTCGTGGACAATTTTCTCCTCGCACCGAATTGGTTAGATTGGAAGAACAGGCACCTGTACGTGTTCTCGAAAAGTTTGGAGCAATCCAAATACCAGCAACTGATGAAACTGTACGATGGTCTGGACATTGCAACGTTCGCCTCGGAAATAAAACCACTCGACGATTGTCGTGAAAATTCAGTCGTTGTGTTCGACGACGCCATCCTGGAAAATCAAAATGAAATTCGCAACTTTTTCACGCAAGGTCGTCACAAAGGAATGGATTGTTTTTACCTAGCTCAAACGTTTTCCAAAATTCCAAAACAGTTAGTGCGCGACAACGCTAATTTCATATGTTTGTTTCGTCAAGATCACACCAACCTCAAGCACGCGTACGATGACTACGTAGGCGGAGACATGAACTACAATCAATTTTCGGAACGCTGCTGCTTTACTTGCTGGAACGGTGACGATTTCGGATTCGCGACGATCGACATGACGAGGAAACCCAACGACGGAAAATACAGAAACAAAATCAACGACTTTCTAAACGTTGCAACGTTGTGAGAAACGACGTATATAAATAACGTCATGACGAAACGAAAAATCGAAGACGAAAATCTCAAGCTTCGCGATTACCTCGCGAAACGCTTCAAAGGTTGGAAATCCGAGAATCGCGGATTCTACGAAGAGAAGAAACGTCAGGATCAACCCGTGATCGATGCCATCAGCAGTCTAGGTAAAGAAATTAAAAGTGTCACGGAACAAAATAAAAATTTGATTAATGAACTCGTACCGCTCGCAGCTAAAAGTTACGCCGTACCCACGCCTATTTCGAGCATTCCTTCGACGCCGTTCGAACTGAAGGATGTACCGGCACGACGTCGAGCCATAGGCAGCACGTCTTCGGATAAAATCGAGTTGGGACCTTTGGCACGAGACTACCTGAGCACGGGGAAATTCGACAAGGATGAAGTGTTCGGATTGTATCCCGGCATGGAAACCAGCGAAGGCGGCGGTGTGGTGTGGAAGATTGGGAAATCGAAGGTGACCTTCGATGGCAACGGCATTAAAGTTAATTTAGGCGACAAGGATAGTTGGAACAGGTATCCGGGTACGGTGGGACTGTGGGAACTCGTCGCCAAAAAGCAGCCGAAAGATTACACCGACGAAGATTACCAAAGTTACAAGGAAATTCTGATCATGACGGATGCCTTGTACCAGAACAACGACTCCTCGCAGAATAGGGTGAAATCGAGCAGCGGCGAGAAGTACAGGAATCTCATCAAACCGATTTGGAACCAGGTCAAAACAGGCAGCGGCGTCAAACGCTACAACACGTTACCCAAAGAATTCGTTTGGGTGGACGACGTGAGGAAGCTCGTGGACCGATTGTTGGTGATAGCCGGCGAGGAGAATGCAGGCAATCGTAATTTCTACAACGAGAAGGTTGGCATCGTGGACATGATCAGCACGAAACTTTCCAACTTCATCGTGAACGACGACAAGGGCATAGGTTACCTGATCAAAATCATCAACACGCTACCTCCGAAATTTTGGAACGTGGCCGAAGGAAAGGGACTTGTGAACGACATCATCAACAAGTTACCTTTCGAGATGCATCTACCTGGCTATCAGTACTGCGGACCGGGTACCAAACTCGAGAAAAGATTGGAGAGAGGAGACAAGGGTGTGAATCCGTTGGACGCGGCATGCAAAGATCACGACATCGCTTACAACACCACGCAGACGGATCTGGATGCACGTCACGAAGCAGACAGAAAATTAGAGCACGCAGCTTTCGAAAGGTTCGTGAGCAGAGACGCATCGTTGGGTGAACGGGTCGCCGCACTGGGTACCACCATCGCCATGAACACGAAACAAAAATTGGGGTGGGGTATATAAATAACATAGAGTAAAAAAAACAACATGTCTCGCATAACTGATTTGCCGCACGAACTACTATCTAAAATATTCAAAAAAGTAGTAAACGGAGATGTTAATAAACTTGTAATCATAGCAAGAACGACGCCGGCATTTCGAATTCCGTGTGAAATAGTTCTCAAGGACCGTCTTCGGGAGATCAGCGGCCTGAGGTGCGGCGATCTCAACATTCTGCTTTCGGCTGCAGGGGAGAAATTAAACGATAGGTTCGATGAATTGCACGAGGCAAGGCAGGGAAGAAGATGGTACACAGTAGATTGGTACAAGTCTATGCAGGAGACGGAAGATATCATTACGCACATCATCGCGTTTTCCGAAGCACGGACTTTCTTCCTCTGTTAAAAATAATAATATATATACGTGTCAAAAAAACTTGATATATAAATAAATAATCTTCGGTATATATAAATAACACACATCGTGAAAAAAACAATTAAATTTCTCTCTAACACTTTGAAATTTTTTTTGATATGACGACTGAAAAAATGAGTGATCTCCAAGCATTAAAACAAATGCTAAATTTGTCAGTCGAGTATGTAAAAATTCAGGAATTGGAAGTCGACAAACCTTACACGATAACTTCTGGTTCAATCGTTTCTACCCAGTATGGTCCCAAGTTACGCCTGTTGCTCAACGCACAATACAGTCTATTTTTACCAGATCGATACGCTAACATGTTATCTGACGAGAAGCTATCTATTTTAATCGAGAACAAAACTCGAATTGTGTACAAGGGGACAAAGGAACTTCTTGGCAAGAAAACAAAGCACGTAATAGAATTTGTGTAACGACTGCGAGGCCTTGAAAATATATAAATAACAAACCGTAAAAAAACTACACAAGAAAAAATCTCAGAATATATATATAAATAACATACCGTGAAAATAACACATAGAGCATCAACATGAAGCCCAAGGGTGTCGTGTACCAGATACCATACTCCAATCTAAAAAATCTAGGTGCCCTCGATGGGTTACTCACCAAGAAACAACGCGAGAAGAAACGTTCTTGCTTGTCGAAAGGACATGGAATGAAATTGCTGCTCAGCACACCTCAATTGAAAAGATTGCAGCGTTCGCGGAAACAGCAAAAGATCGGAGGTTTCATATTCAGCATCCCGGCCATCCTGGCAGCATTGGGGGCCGTTGGAAGTTTGGCCGGCGGAAGTGCCGCCATCGCGAAAACCGTCATCGACTCGAAGAAGAACAAGGCGGAATTGGAAGAACAGAAACGTCACAACCTGGCCATGGAGAAGAAAGGGAAGGGCGTGATGAAGAAGTTTAAAAAAAAGAAACAGAAGCACTCACCAACCGAGATATTGAATCTCTGATCGAACCGTTACAAAGCAAACACTTCAGAGGAGTTTTCATGTCCGACTCGTTACCTTCAAGCGTCAAAAGAAGAGAATGCGGAGTAGTCAACTTGGACGGTCATGAAAATCCAGGCACGCATTGGATATGTTACCACAAAAACGATGATAAAGCATTCGTTTTCGATTCTTTCGGAGGTGTTCCACCTACAAATTTAATTTATTATCTGAAAACGAAAAAAACCTCTATATACTACAACGACGAACGCATTCAAAATTTCGGAGACGTGAACTGCGGCCATCTCTGCCTCTCCGTGCTCGCGTTTCTCTCTAAAATAAATAACCCTACGATCGAGGATTTCCAGAAAGCATTGTGGAACCTCAAACAGCATCACTAGGATGGGCGTGTTCCATCTCACGAGCGAATCTTCGATCTTGAAACTCACGCTGCACGACGACATCGTCTATCCTAAATCCGTGGCTCTGCGTGCATTCTACAGCATGTACCTCATACCCAATGTTACGCAGCACAACAACAAAATTAGCGTCGGAAGCGAACACATCGTCGTCACGCCAGGACAATACAATCTTTCCACTTTGCAAGCTCAATTACCCAAAGGCACGTACCTTTCTCAAAATTCGGTCACGCACAGAGTGGAAATCCTATCCGCGACGGAGACCGTGGACCTGGGCACCATGGGAGAACTTTTAGGTTTCGAGAACGACACCAAACTCGAAGCTGGCATCAAGCACGTGGCAACTAACATTCCTAAATTCTTGGCCATAGAGACTCTGAACGTACACTGTAACGTGGCGGAAGGCATGATCACGAAATCTTCGGACGGATTGTTAGGAAGTCACAAGCAGACGGGAATCATAGCCACTTTCAAACCAAGTTCCGAGTTCATGGAACCGATCATCTACACGCCCTCTTCACCGATCTATTTTCCAGTATGTCGCAACCGCATAGACGACATAGAGTTGGTGGTGACGAACGAGAAAGGAGACGTGGTGGATTTCGCAGGTGCCACTACGACGGCCATCGTGGAGATCAACATATAATAAATAACCATACATGTAAAATGGAGCAAATCGAAAGTTACGAATTGCAATCTTTCCCTCCCAACCGTCGCACGTTCGCCAATCTGAACGAAGCGAACAGGGAGATCGAATACGACGTGGACGTAGGGGATGGGTTCGTTCATCCTCACAGAGCGGACCTCTACCTTCAATTCGACGTGGAGAAGAAGGAAAGCGGAGACGCGTTCCCCGCAGCAGCAAACTTGATACTCGTGGACAACTTCGTGCCTCACCTGTTCTCGCAGGTGGATGTGAGGAAACACAACACCGTCATCGACAGAATAGATTATCCAGGCATCACGTCGACGGCAGTGGGAACGTTGAAATTATCCAAAACGGACGCAGCGTACTATCAAGCGGGAGGATTCGAAGCCGGGACCAAAATATCGACGAAAAGTCACACGGTGCTCTTTCCCATGCGTCTGCTGCCTGGTTTCTTCTCGGACTACAAGGAGATCATGTGGAAGGGAGGACTGCGCGTTACGTTTCGAAGAGCGGCCAACGACAACGACGCACTGATGCGATACGCTACTTTGGGTCCGGACGCCATCACGCCGATAGCCAACACTTTACCCGAAGCAGCCAAGTGCGTCATCCGGAGCATGGAATTGAGAATGCCGGTGGTGGAATACGAAACGAACTACGCCCTCAAGTACAAAGCGGAGATCTTGAAAAGTCCGCAGGTGCCGATTCACTTTCACGGTTACCAGTGCGTGCAGAAGATGGCGTCGGGAAGTCACATGGAATTCGACGTGACAACGCAGTTCAACAACATACAGTTCGACATGCCAGATTTCGTCGTAGTGCTCTTTCAGACCGGGAGGGACAACAATCAGGAAAAGGATTCCAGCAAAATCGACGACTGCAAGATCAAGAACATTTATCTGAAGAATGGACGCAACGAAGTGTTCCCGCGCGAGAATTACAACCTCGACGTGACCAAAGACGATTACCTCAAACTTTACGAAGCTTACACAGCTTACAAACGCGTGACCGAGGGAAGCGTGGACATGTACTACACCCCCAGCGAATTCAAAATCCGCAGGCCGATGTTCGTCATCAACACATCTAAGAGAAAGAAGGTTGTGGTCAACGATCGAACCAACATCAAGGTCGTCTGCGAGTTCCACGATGCCTTGCCCGAGGATACCCTATGCAGTGTCATCCTGATTGCAGAGAAGTCCTTCGCCTACGACGTGAAGAACGAGAGGGTCACAGAGCAGTTTTAACAAGTTTTTAACATCTTTTCTTGCACAATAAGTAATTTTCTGCACTAGCACAATCAGTTACAATAGCACAATACGAATTTCACTAGTTCAGATCAGTTACAAATGTCAATTTCATTAGTTATCAGTTACAATATCTTTTTGCACTATAGCACGAGACAATCAGAAAATTTGCACAAAAAAATTTGTTGTTGTTTTTACACGTGAAAATTAACAATAAAATTTCTTTTTTATCGTTTCAGATGCTGTCGAAACATCAAAAACACATACACACACACTAGAAAAAAGCATGCAACTTTATTTGTAACACGCACATACATTCTCCATCTTCATCAAGAAAATATTATAATAAACATAATTATTTTTATCTATATCTCACAATAAAACTCTATATCCAAAAATATCACAACATCAAATAACACTAGAGTCGTTAGTACACGTTGCATGCATTACGGAGGTCCTCTGTAGGGTTTCATGAAAGTTTGGGGAAAAAAAAAAACACGTGAAACTCTACAGAGGTGTGGTAATCTATAACCGCAGCCATTAGAAAACTTTTACATTTTTGGTTGGGCACCACGCACCCTGGCGAGGTTATAGGGGCCAGGCATCCTAAAAACAACAATTATTATTTTGTTTGTTTGTTTGTGTTACAATACATATGCGCACGCGTGCGCGTGTGTGCGTGCGTGTGTGCGTGTGTGTGTGTGTGTGTGCGCGGCACGTCGTTCCCCCGAGAGAGGTTTACAAAGATCGCGATATACAAACATTGGCCCCCGGGAGTTGGAAAATTACGATGTGGCACATTCGCTCATTACCGTTCCCAGCTATAAGTTTTTCTCTCTCTCTAGCCCTTGCCAACTAAAAAAAAGTGTAGGTAGGAGTTGGTAACACTGCGAGAAAATAGAAATCATGCCTTACAAGAAAACCATTAAGGCGATTTTTATTTGATGACGTTGAACCCGTGTAGTGTTCCCATCCATCCATCTCTCTCTTTTACGGCAGTGCCCGCTTTCCTTGTTTAGTATATGTAGGTTTGCAAAAATTGCTTTATGCACTGTAAAGCAAACCTCAAGCAAAATTGCCAGCTTCTTGCTTTAGGTTAGGTTAGACAAAGAAAGCTGTAGGTAGGCTGTCGGCTGTTTAACTCTTCCCTCTCTCTCCTCTCTCTCTCCTCTCTCTTTTTTTTGTAAAAAGCCATGGCAAAAATACCAGTAGGTTGGCAACCTTGCTTTATGCACTGTAAAACAAGCCTCAAGCAAGGTTGCCAGCTTCTTGCTTTAGGTTAGGTTAGACCAAAAACCTTGGTGATTTTTTTCGAGTAAGGTGTTGGCAACACTGCGAGAAAATAAGGCTTATGCCTTACAAGAGCAAACCATTAAGAAGCCTCAAGCAAGATTGCCAGCTCCTTGCTTTAGGCTAGGTTAAACCCCCAAAAAAAAAACACCTTGGTGATTTTTTCGAGTAAGCAGCTGGCAACACTGCGAGCCCCCTGAGCCCCACTTCCGGTTTGTGAACTCTCAAGCAAAATTGCCAACTCCTTGCTGTTTTAGGCTAGGTTAGACCAAAAAACCTTGGTGATTTTTTCAAATAAGCGGTTGGCAACACTGCGAGCCCCCTGAGCCCCAAAAGAGGTTGCAGAACCCGCCCACTAGGTCTACTTGAATATTTTGTATCTATGCACTTTGAGATTTAAATTTTAAATAACGGATCGGGGCTTTACATTCTGATCTCGCCCAAGCCCCGGGATGCGTATTAACAAACCCTATAGTGCTGCAGAACCAGAAGTATATAACACTTTCTTATTGGCTGTGTTCACCGGATGTGTTTTTGTTCCGTGTCCATTCTTTCTTGCTTCTTCATTTACAGCAAAAGTATGGAAAAATAAGACTTGTGATTATATAGTAATGAAGTTTGTAAACAGATTGTCGAAATTATGTTAAGAAATATACGTTTATATAATAAAATATAATGTTTAGAATGCTATACGTTGGCTCAATAGTCATTGGTAGTTACAATGTTTGCACTGATGTGACTTTTAATATAAAAATCATTCACTTCAAGAAGAGTTCTGATTTCTGTCTTCTAAAACATTAATTTAAATAATTTTGCTAAAAAATGAACCTTATTGTAAATGGGTTTCTTATCTTGTTGGGATGAATATCTGAAATCTACACTGTTAATTTGAACCGTGCCATCTACCGTTAACTTGAAGGAACGCTGCATCAACTTCCTGAATGGCAGCCAATCAGTAGCCAAATATCGCTGGAGGTTCTGCAGTACTATAGGGTTTGTAAATACGCCCCCGGGATATGTTGCTACGCCAATGGATAACAATGTACAATAATATTCCGCCCTGGACCCCTTAAAAGAGCTAATCCGTAGAGCATAGTTGTCTCCTGCTAAAAGAACCATATAGCTATTGTTCACATAAAACAGTGCAATTGTAGGTTTGGTGAGGTACCCGACTCTGAAATTCGCCCCTCCCAGCAGTAATTTCTGGATGCGCCACTGATTCCCTAGTGATATGAATTGAAGTTTTGATAATGGAAGGAAAGGTTTCCCAGATGGGTTATTGGCAACGTTGTCGCCTTGTAATCATGGGGTCCGGTCAGGACTCGAAATGGACCGGAGCGGACCGGAACGGCCGCTGACACCTTGCCTTTCTGCTCGTCTGTCCCGTCCCGTCCCGTCTCGGTTCGTTTAATTTTTAGAAACATATTTCACTACATTTTGCTTTTCAGTGAACTAAATTTGTTTATATTCTTCATTGTGCATATTTTAGCATACTGTATGCACAGAAAGGCTAATGGGGACTGGACCTACAGTTTAAAGTGGGATTCGAACCACTATGTCCCTCCACCGGGTATTGAACCCCGGACCCCTTGATTACGCTTCCACTGCTCCATCGGGGAGGCCCTCGTGGAGATGAGTTTTTACCGTGAGGGGACCGACTTATGGCGTCTACGATGCCTTCATCTTTTGTACCATTTGGTTCTCTTTTTAAATTTAACACTGAAAATCAATATATCGGACACAATGGTAGGATGTACTTACTATGCAATGGATATTAGTGTTTCCATATCTATGCACCTTTATTGTACTGTATTATTCTACATTGTTGTTCCATCTTCTTCGACTAATCGTAACAACAAGTATAAATAATGATCCGATTTTTTTTTTAAATGGAGACACAAATCATTCTAAAACATAATGTTCTACGCATTGTGGGATTGACGGAAATAACGTTCCAGAATTAGATAAAGTGAAAAATTGGGTTTTTCGTTGCATAAGAAAGACAGTGCACGTGACTTACCTATGTGTTCAGGCAGAATTGAGATGGAACTACCCACGCTTTGATCCAGACGAAGGCATGTACAAGATCCAAGGCATAACAGGCACGTCACTTTTAGAGTGACAAGCACATGACGTGTACAAACAATCAAGTCAGGGGCGGATCTTAACCATACATTCCCAATTATATCGCAAACGGTTATTTTGCGACTACATGTTTACTCATTTTTTCTTCTTCTGTAATCCTGTACTTTTCACTGTTTCAGTTTGCCTTATCACTTCTGATACACCCTGTATATGTCATTTCAAATTTTCACTGCAAACACCAATGTTCCAAAACACGATCCGCCACTGATTGATTGATTTGGTGTTTTAAATCCACTTTATGCACAGTAAGGCTAATCAGGGCTGGACCTACAGTTTAAAGTGAGTAGTGTGATTTGTGGTACAACCAGTGCGAGAAATGATGAACCCCCCTCAGGCAGATTTGGCTACACTTAAAACTTGCTCAACATGCCCATATGAGCTTTTTGCTCAAGTGTGGTACTCCGTCTAATCCAAGATTTTTGTAAAAATGCCCTCGGGAAGTTCCTGTGAAATGATGAGCCCCCTCAGATTGATTTGTCCACACTTACAAAAGGCACTTCTGTCAGATTGTTGTCCATAATCCTGTCAAAAATATGCCCCTCTTGATATTTTTTTCCCACGCCTAAAACTAAGCCAAGATATACACACACACACACACCCCCCCCAGACCCACACATATTTACTTCTGGTTTAAGTTCAGTTGGACACCAGCCTCAACTCATATATCTAGTATTAAGATAATGTAATTCTTCTAGAATTGCTCTGTGACTCTCTCATTTCTTACATCATAAACATATGATTTTTCACCTATGAGAATAACACTACATATAGTGTCATCAGGGAGTGTATTGTGGAATTCACAGATAATTTTAATGTTTGTCCTGTCATTAACCACAACTTGTTTTCTTTTTTAAGTGTTGATGACAAACATGGGTCTCTGTGCTTTAAATTCATCTGGTGTGTAATACATGTCAGTATTGCCAGTAGTGACCCTTTTGTATGCTGTAAATGCTTCATATAATTTAAGGAAATCATTCTTGGACATGTCTAAATTATAATTTTCTCTAGGGAATACCTCATTTCTGCCATTTTTAAGATATATGTTCTTGATGTTGCAGTTATCAAATCTACTTGAATTTTTTTCCTGATTATTGTGTCTTCCAGTCTGAAACAGTACCACCACGAAATCCGGCATGTCGTATTGTATACTGGAGAATGAATTTGAAGCATCAAACTCATAATAAGTACCAGTGGCAGGCTTCTGTACACATTGATATGTATAAAATTGTAAAGGTACTTGTGGATTTTTTATTATATCTGCTTTGTATTTAAGAGCATAACTGGCTTCATATTCAACAACTGGAATTCTTAGCTCCATAGTCTGAATAATGCATTTGCCTTCATCAGGTAGGGTATTGGGCAGAGCTTCTCCTGTAGAGTTTAATGTGCTGTACCTCATCAAAGCATTATTATCATTGGCAGCTCTTCTAAATGTGATTCTTAAACCACCTTTCCACATAATATCTTTGTAATCCGAGAAGAATCCTGGCAACAGGCGCATGGGGAACAATACTGTGTGGCTCTTGGATAATATTCTATCACCAGCCTCAAATCCACCTATTTTGTAGTAAGAAGCCTCGGTTTTGGATAATTTTAGTGTGGCCAAAGCTGTGGAGGTAATGCCGGGATAATCTACTCTGTTTATAACAACACCATGTTTTCTGATCTCAATTTCAGAGAACAGATGTGGTACAAAATTGTCCACCAATCTTATATTTGAATTTGCCGGATAATCTGTTCCATCGAGCTTTACAACATCAAATTTGATGTATAGATCTGCTCTGTGGGGGTGTATAAAGCCATCCCCTACATCAAGATCAACCTCAATCTCTGTGTTGGGTTGATTTAAATTTGCAAATGTCCTCCTGTTTGGAGGGAATGATTGTAGCTCATAACTCTCAATATTTTCCATTTTTTTTGTATGTATTTTTATTTAAATATTAATCTCTATGATTGCAGTTGTTGTGGCTCCAGCAAAATCAACTAATTCTTCTCTTTCATTACTGACCATCAACTCAATGTTATCTATTCTATTATGGCACACAGGAAAATATAATGTTGGGGATGGAGTGTAGATGATGAGCTCCATAAATTCAGAGTTAGGTTTGAATGTTGCAATGATGCCAGTTTGTTTGTGAGTGCCTATGCCATTTGATTTGGTGATCATACCCTCGGCCACATTACAGTGAATATTCAGAGTCTCTATGGCTAAGAATTTAGGTATATTAATAGCAGTGTGTTTGATGGCTGGTTCAAGTTTTGTGTTGTTCTCAAAGCCTAACAGCTCTCCTATAGTACCCAGATCCACTGTTTCTGTAGCAGATACAATCTCTACTCTGTGAGTGACAGAATTTTGAGTTAAAACTATACCTCTGGGTAACTGAGCATTTAAAGTGGACAGATTATACTGCCCTGGAGGGATGACAATTTTTTGATCCCCAACTGCAATTGTGTTGTTGTGGTGTGTAATATTAGGGATCAAGTACATGCCATAAAATGCTCTGAGAGCTATTGTTTTGGGATACACTATGTCATCATGAAATCTGAGTTTCAATATTGAATTTTGGCTGGTGAGATGGAATACCCCCGTTGCTATGGCAGCTGATCCCCCAGCCAAGCTCCCAACAGCCCCAAGTGCTGGTAAGATGGCCGGGATAGTAAATATGAAACCCCCCACATGTGATTTTTTTCTAGATTGTTGTAATTTTTTTAATTGGGGGGTACTAAGCAACAATTTCATACCATGGCCCTTGGCAAGACAAGAAATTTTTTTCTTGCGCTGCTTTTTGGTTAAAAGACTATCAATAGTTTTAAGAGATTTAAGACCTGCAAAGGTATTTGATACATAACACCCTTGGCTTTCATTGTAGGTTTATTATATATATATATTCACAGCCCCCACCCCAGTTTTTGTTTGGTGTTCATAGCTATGGTGGTCCCCAATGCTGCTATTCTCTCACTCAAAGAAGTATCTTTGCTTACAAATCTACCAAATGCAGCCTCATCTAATTTTTTGTCTGCAACATGTCTCTTGTCAAGATCAGTATGTGTGTTGTATGCTATGTCATGGTCTCTGCAAGCAGCATCTAGGGGATTAACACCAGGATCACCTCTGTTTAATCTATGGTCCAATTTTGTACCTGGACCACAATACTGATAGCCTGGAATGTGTAGTTCAAATGGCAGCTTGTTTATAATGTCATTAACCAACCCCCGGCCCTCAGAAATATTGCAAAATTTAGGTGGTAGAGTATTAATAATTTTTATAAGATATCCAATCCCCTTAGTGTCATTCACTATAAAATTAGACAATTTTGTGCTTATCATGTCCATAATTCCAACCTTTTTATTGTAAAAATTGTGGTTGCCAGCATTTTCCTCCCCAGCTATCACCAATAACCTGTCTACAAGTTTCCTGACATCATCAACCCAGACAAATTCTATATTCAGGGTGTTGTATTGTTTGATTCCACTGCCTGTCTTAATTTGTGACCATATGGGTTTGATTAAATTGTTGTATTTTGCTCCACTGCTAGACTTGACTCTTTTTTGTGTGGGATCATTGATCTGGTACAGAGCATCTGATTTTATTAATATTTCTTTGTAGTGCTCATAATCTTGATCTGTATAGTTGCCAGGTCTCTTCCTAGTCATCAGTTCCCACAACCCAGGTGTGCCGGGATATTTAACAAAACCACCTTTTTCTCCAAGATGAGATTCTGAATATACAATGATATCATCTCCCATAAATGTTACTCTGAAATTGCCAATTCTATGTATGATGCTACCATCACGCTCTGTGTCAGCATATAAGCCAAAGACCTCATCTTTGTTGTCTTTAGATGTGCTTAAATATTTTTGAGCAAGAAGACTCAATTCAATAGGATCCAGAGTAGCTTCAATTCTTCGAGGAGCAACAGGACTAGGTGTATGAATACTGGAAAGTGGGGTGATTGGATAATCTAATATGTTCCTTGCAGCTACAGGTACAAGCTCTGTGATCAAATTTTGATTTTGCTCTGTAACAGTTTTGATATTTTTACCTAATTCACTAATAGCATCAATAATAGGCTGTTCTGTTTGTTTGTGTTGTTCATAAATTCCTCGGTTCTGTGATTTCCATCCCTTAAATCTTTTTACAAGATAATCTCTTAATTTAAGATCATCAATAATTGGCCTTTTCATGGTTATTTATATGTTTCAATGTCTAGAAAATTGTTGATTTTATTTCTGTATTTGCCACTATTGGGTTTTCTTGTCATATCAATTGTGACAAACCCATAACTGTTTTGATTCCAGCACCTACTGCAAAACTTGGAAAAATCATTGTAGCTCAAGTCAACAGCTACATATTCATCATGTATGTGTTTGAGGTTGGTATGATCTTGATGAAACACACATATAAAATTGCTGTTGTCTCGGATCAGCTGCTTCGGTATTTTAGAAAAAGTCTGTGCCAGGTAGAAGCAATCAATGTTTTTGTGTCGGCCCTGTGTAATGAAATTTCTAACCTTGTTTGGTTATCCAGTATAATGTCATCAAACACAACAACAGAATTATCGAGACATTCATGGAGTGGCTTAACATCTGATTCAAAAGTGGAAATATCCAGTCCATCATATAGCTTCATCAGCTGCTGATATTTTAATTGTTCCAAGCTCTTAGAGAAGACATACAAGTGCCTGGTTTTCCAGTCTAAACAGTTGGGTGCCAATAAAAAATTATCAATCATTAGTGTAGTTTTACCACAACTGATGGCCCAACAATAAGACATCTAATATTATCAGGCAACAATTTGCCATTTCTCTTAATCTGCTTTTCAGGTTCTGGCAGCCTTTTTATAACATCCCAGGTGCTCATATTATCACTTTTTCTGCATCGATCCAGCTGTGTTCTGGAAGTCCTAGCCATTTGACAAATAACTTGTTGCCTTTTCTGCGGATGATTTTTTCTATGAGATATGTGTCAGGCTGTTTAGTTTTGTTGAGTTCTTCTTCATAGAACCGGCCTTTGAGAATTTCTCCTCGGTGGTATTTTATTATATATGTGTTAAGGGTCTCAGGTTTAATTTGAACCACTGTAAATAATTCAGTGCTCCAGTTTCTTGTAAAGCCTCTTTTCAATAAGTGCTTATATTTGCTGATTCTTACTTGATCACCCACCTTGTATTTGGCCTTTCTTGTTGTTGGCTGGTATCTAGGATAATAAACAGTCCTGATCAATTTTTGCTCATCAGATGAAGTTACTTCAGAGGGTTTCATGTTGATTGTGGAATGGACCGAGTTGTTATATTTATGTAAAAGTTCTGGTAGGATTGTAAGCCATTTATAATTACCTTGAAGTGTAAAATGTTTATACATAAGATTTTTTAGGGTTTTGTTGAATCTTTCAACAATAGAGGCCTTGAGATCACTGTAACTCGAGTAATGTTGTATTGACTGGCTTTTAATAAATTGTTTGAACACAGAATTATAGAATTCTTTGCCATTATCTGTTTGCAAATAGCGCGGTGATCTTCCACTCTGATTGATGATTGTCCTGAAGGCTTCTGTAACACATTTTCCAGTCTTGGATTTGAGTGGCACAGCCCAGGCAAATTTTGAAAATGTGTCTATTACAGTAAGTAGATACTTGTAGCCCTTATTGATTTTGTCTAAGTTTTTCAGCTGTCCACTTGCCATCTCAATCAAGTCGCTCTGCCATAAATCATCTATGCTTTTTGTAACTACTGGCAGTCTCTTATAATTATGTCTGGCTTGTCTGTGTAATTCATCAACAATAATTTGTCTGGACATAATATGAAAACAAGAATATTGCAACTATGGGGTGTTCAGCAGCTGATACTACAGGATTTTCTAAATATAATTTGTCTCCTATTTGTATATGAAATTCTAGAGAGCCATCATCTTCAGCATAAGATGTTTCTAATGTATTGGGATCTGTAAAATCCTCTAACTCTACACTGGTGATTTTTGCTTTGTTGTCAGCATTTGTTATTGATAAGGTGGGGTAGTGGTGTGCCTGTGGTTGAAGCCAATATTTGATCTTGATTGGTCTCAGTGTGCCCCCAACAAAAAATTGGTAATAAAATTGTGCAGGGGACAGCATAAATATTTTGCCACCTGGTGTAAATGGTGAATCATATTCTTTGTTGGGGATGCTGTACAATTCAAGAATTACTGTATGTTTTGGATTCTCAATTATGCCGGTTATTTCTTTTTCTGCTGTAAGCAATCTGCTTGTTACAGATTCAAGGTGCTCATTGATGGTCCTAACATCATCATCTTGGCCTGGCTTGATTTTTATGTCCACAACAAGTTTTTTGTATTGTTGCACAATTTCTTGTAGCTGGGTGGCAAAAACAGACAGGGCATTTGCTTGATTGGATTCCATGGTCCCTAGCTGTTGCTTGATATTAGCTACAATTTGTTGCAAATTTTCAATAGCTGCCAATTTTGAATTTTGAGCAGTAAGATCATGGACCTGTCTTCTGATATCCTCAAACAGAGCATGCAGTTCATTAATATGTTGATTAGTTGGTAGAGTGGCCACTGTCTGAGTAAGTTGTTTGATCTCTGTCTGGATATTCTTGATATCTTCTGATTTCAATATGCGATTCACTGCTCTCTTAATATTTTTAAGTTCCAGTGATGTAGGCAGATTTGTTACAGTATTTTGCAAAGATTCAAGTGCCAATTTCACATTATTTAATTCAGAAGCATCAGCCACATTTTGCATAGCATTTTGGAGCAGGGTTATATCTGCCTGAGTGGATGTTGATTGTTGTAAAATTTCAAGTTTTGTTTGGGTATCATCGATCAAGTGATGAAAATGAGATAGCTCAGATTCAGTGTTGAGGTTTTCAAGCTTTGTGATCTGTTGCTGGACACTGACAAGTGTGTCTACAATACCAGGCAGGCGGGATTCTTGTACATTTGTCAAATCACTTTGCACTGCTGCTATTGTACCCTCAAGATGGGTTATGGTACTTTGAATTTTTCCAAAATCTTCATATGTTTCAAGTTGCAGCTTAATGTTGGCAACACTCCGAGTTATTGCACTCAAAGAATCAGAAGATGGCAAGTTGTTCATAAAATTTTCAAGTGTCTCAATTTTTTCTTTAACCTCGGCTATGGCATTGTTCAGAGGGTCCAGATTAGGTATCTCCAGTGATTGAATCTGTTCCTTTAGAGTGGAAATCACTAGATCAAAATCTTCTTGTGATTTTATGCTTTTGACAATTGTTTGGAGCTGTGTCTGGACATTATTTATCTGCTCTTCCAATTGTTGTTTCAATTGCTCAGAGTTGGTGGCCTGGGTCTTAAATTTGGCTTGAAGAGCTGCTACAGCTTCTTCTAAACTTTGAAAATTATCCAATGTTGCCAGGTCAGTATATTTCTGAAGCAGCACTTTGAGTTCTGAGTCAATTTTAAGAAGAGGGTCCATGCATTGTGATTGTAAATTTGTAATTTCTAGTTGAAGACTGGCATTGAGTGTGGTTTGTAAAGCTTGTAAATCACTTCTTAATTTCTTGACTCTGACATCAAGCATCAGAATCTCATCACTGTGATCTTCATGCCTTGTATGGCCAAATATATCATTAGGCATTATGTTTTAGTGGTTATTTATTATTGAATATCTGATTCTTAATTCTATAAAAAAAGGTATAAGCTTGTCATATGACCCAGGGACCTCAATATATAAGCAGTCACCAGCAGAAACAGTATATACAGTGCCAGAAATCATGTTTGAGTGCTTAATTCTATAAATATTTCTCCCTACTGAAATCTTGACATTACCCTCAGGGGTTGTAATAAATTGCAATTGACCGCCTACAGGTAATTGGTAATGATTTAAATTATTGTTAAATATGTACAATGTTTTACCTGTTTCATCATCAACATCTGTAAGTATGCTGTTCAGATGAATAATTAACAAAGCACTTAGTTTAGATATTATATCTGAAGAGGGTTGTGGTGTTGGCAGCTCCATAATAGCCTGTCTTTTGAACCCAAATAAGTTCATAGGCATGTTTATTTATTTCAAATCATGCTCTGTAATTGGGCATTGTTTTCCACTTTTCAAATCACAATGACCCCATGGTAAAGTATGTATGCCACATGATAAAATGCATCTCTTATCATCATGTGGGTCCAGAACCACTTTTCTTACAATATTGCTAGTCAACAAGTGATCCACACTCTGAATTCTGGATTCTGATGTTCTGATTGTGCTACATGATTTGAGGCAATTTTTGTAATCTTCAAATTCAAGCTCTTTGTCCACAGTCACTTTGCCAATGCCCTTGGCCTTTTTGGCAAGAGCGCCACTACATGTTTCAAAACTGTACATCTTGGCCCTTAACCCAGCAAATGCCACAATAACATCACCAAGTGTCTCATCTTTTAACTTGCCAGGCACCTTTTTGTTGTGGTGTTTAATTTTTGAATGTTCAGTGGTATCAAAATATTTAAACAATTCAGGCTGTGCTATATCTTGATAAACATCTTATGTTTGAATATCAAGAACAAAACTATCTGTGTCCATGTACATCAGTTTTACACGATCCTTATAAAAAGGCTTCAACACATCATAATAGAGCTTTAACATGTGTAATTTGGCCAATTCCAATATCACAGCCCCTACATAAATAGGCTTATCAAACTTAATCTTTGTTTTTTTCATGTTGAAAAGTGCCATATTCTCATCATAAATTCTTCTGTAATTGAAGTTGGGCTTTGCAATCAATTTTTTGCTCCGGCTGGGGTCAGTAATTATTTTAACATCAATATGTTTTCTGACATTTTCAATTGTTTTGCCATACACTGAATTGACCATCAATTTAGACAAAGGTTTATCAAATTGGCTCAATGCAGATGTTCGAAGCTCTGTGTCTGTATCAATATATGGCTTCAACCATCTTGAGTGCCTGAACCTCAAAACTTTTCCAACTTTGGTCACTTGAACACCATGATTCATCAGGAACTGGAGGTTTTTGTAATATATGACATAATCCTGTTTCGGCTCTAGAGTCATCATCAATTTTTTCTGTTTAGAGCCAGGTGAACACTTTACCTCAGGAATTGGGGGCAGATCAGAAAATGTGTTGTGTAAATCATCAGGAATTGTCAGATCAACCTCTAAGAACAGGCAATAGTTACTGTCATCAAAATCCTGAAGATCTTCAACATTAAAATCTTCAACCCACTCAAGCCCTGCATATGGCAGTTTTTTCATCATGACATAACCATAGAGGCTGTTGGCATCTACATACAGTATATAATTTGATGGCAGTGCTGGATCATAATCAGGAATATATTTGTTATTTGCTCTGGCATATCTCTGAGAACATTGCACCATGCCTCCTCTTATACATTGTTCCATAAACAGATACATATCTTGATCCTGGATCAGATCCAATTGCATTTTAGTGTTTAAAAACATTGCAGACCATGCTAGGCCCGGAGCACTGTAAAAATACATTGGATCCAGCTTAAAATTTTCCATGGAAGATTTTCTGAATGCCTGCAGTATATCAGCTAAGAGAGTGACATCAAGTTTTAAATAAGCCTTGTGATAATCACCAAATGTCTTGCATTTTAAATTGTTCCACATCAACTGGGCATGGTGATAATCATCATCAGTGATTCCAGATCCTCTGATTTTGCTGTAAAACTCTTGTTGTGGTGGCAGAGAACACTCATCAAATTTAGAAAAATCTGTAACATAATCATATGGATATACACCCTTCCGCCTAATTAATTTCAGCTCCTGATTTGGAAACAAAGCACATGTGATTTTGAATTGATCATCAGATAATTGAGTGGCCAGTGAAGCCAGGCTAGCAGACAGAATTCTGTATGAATCAAGAAATCTTAAGTGAATAGGAACACCATTAACTTTAATTATTTTGCTAATGACAATATATTTCTCATTATTTTCAGCTAAAATATTTAAATTCTGTTTGTCAAACCCCTCGTACCTGATCAAATTATGAAAATCATAATTGGATGCACCATGGCAAAATATGGGGACACATTTTGGTCTCTGGATCTTAATATTACAGCTATTACACAGGGCCATTAAGAATTTACCATCTGTATGAGAATGGTGTTTCACCTTGATATTTGTATCTGAAAATTCACAATCACATACCGGGCATTTTTCTGCATTGTTGAAATCTTCAATCTGATCCTCTGTTAAAGGCAACATGGGTTTTGATTTTAATAAGACATTAGATGCTATGTCATGGCACTCATTTTCTATTCTATCTGCAAATTCTTTGATGGCATCTGCTCCCATGTATAAATCTTCTTTACTAACAACCCCATCCTGTACAACCACATAATAAAAACTAGAAGGTTCATGTAGCTGGTATGATGTAATTGAAGATTCATCAGGATCTGGGCTACAGAATGCAAGAGGTTTGAGATTTGATTCGAAATCACAGACTATATATGCTGGGTGTTCCAACAAGGCTTCAAATTTTTTGAATTTGGCATTTTCACTTGGATTAGGCATCACCATATGAACAGGTTTATGGTTGCCACAGTATTTCAGATGCTCAATCAACTTGTTTTTAGCAATTTCTGAATTCTCTTCCCGAACCCCATTCACCATTTTTCTACCATCAAATACAGACAAACATCTTCTGCACAACTTGAATATTGTATTGGATTTGTCTAGTTGTGTTCTGACTAAAGCTTTAAGATTATGTATCAGAGTATAATGGCGTGTATCATCCCCTTCAATTAAGAGCAGATCAATCGGAACAGCAGAATCATCATCAAATGCACTGATTCTGAGAGGTGCTATCAAGCAATTGCCACGGCCAGTAGAACAAATAAATACATTAATAGATAATTGTTTACCATTGATATTCCTGGCCTTTTTTTTCAAATTTATCAATATTCTGAACAGACATTGGATATTCTAAACCCTCCATTGCCTCATCAAAATCATTTTCATGTTGTTTATAATAAGTTATTCTCTCAGGATTCCTTGAAACTGGATACAAAGCAGCTAAAATACACCACAAAAAGCATTTCTCATCATTATTTTTTATGTTAACCACGGCTGTTTTGTTTTTAATATCGGCAGGTAAAGGCAAATATGTAGATCCTTGTAATGGGCTGAATTCAGAAATATTAACATAGAACTTGTGTGAAGTTCCGCATAGGCTCCATCCTGATTCTTTTGCAGCAAATTCAGAGTGTTTAAAATTCAATTCAAACTGCTTATTATTTTGTCTGAATTTGCATTTGAATATACCGGTACAGTTTCTGTTATGTGGGGCTGTGTAAATTTTGTGCCATTTGGCTTCTTATATTGTGTAAACAATTTGAGGGACAGCTTATCAGAGCCATTTTGTGCATTTAGAATTGCCTGCACATCTGGATTTATACTGTTCAAAAAATTCTTAATGTCACATCTTGGCTCTGATACAAAACGGTGATACCTTAATTGGCCGTTAAAACTGCTATGGATGGGTTCATAGCGTGGCTGCTTTGCTGGTCCAGCATTAACAGGTGCTTCATGCTTCCTTTTCAGACCAGATGTAGATGGTTGTGGGGGCAATGTTGATGACTGTGCAGAACAAGTACCTTTATGTTTATATGTGAAATATTCCAGATTATATTTTCTATGGCATTTAGGGCATATTTTTGTGGGAGTTCTGCATTTGTCTGGATTACAATTCCTTTGATTCCTGGCCCAATTGGGGCTGGTTATATTCTTATTGCATTGATTACAATATTTTTGATTTGGCATTTTTGTTGTTGTTTATTATATAAGATTTCCTGGGGTCCAAATCAAAATTCTATGCTTAATAAAAAATATCAGTTGGGTTCAGCAGTGTGCTTTGTATATTTTGTGTGTGTGTGTGTGTGTGTGTGTGTGTGTTAATATTTTTGGCTTTGGTATTTATATAAAATTTCTTGGGGTTCAAATCAAAACTCTATACTTAATAAACCTATGACAGGTTGTCAAAAATTCTGTATATTAAATCAAATAGATTTGTAATTCAATTTATGCAAATCTGCATTATTTTTGTGTATAAAAATATGAGCAACACTGCAACAACACACCCTTACTCTTCAACAACTCTCACAATACTGGCTGATATGCAATGCAAAATCTCTTTATATAGCCTAAGCACATACCGCATTGAAAACATCTGAAACAATAAGCCAATCAGAATATAACACATCATCACATTATGTCATAACCAACCAATCAGAAAACAACACATGTCTAATAATTTGTTGCACAACATGATGCAATAGAAATAAACCAGAAATAGGTCACAAGTGGGCCGGAAGTGGACCGGAAGTAGGCAAACCGGAATTGGACCGGAAGTGAACCGGAAGTGGACCGGAAGTGGACCGGGAGTGAACCGGAAGTGGACCGGAAGTGGACCTGAAGTAGACCGGAAGTAAATATGTGTGGGTGTGGGTGGGTGTGGGTGAGGGGGGCTTAGTTTTAGGCGTGGGCAAAAAAAATATCAAGAGGGGCATATTTTTGACAGGATTATGGACAACAATCTGACAGAAGTGCCTTTTGTAAGTGTGGACAAATCAATCTGAGGGGGCTCATCATTTCACAGGAACTTCCCGAGGGCATTTTTACAAAAATCTTGGATTAGACAGGGTTCCACACTTGAGCAAAAAGCTCATATGGGCATGTTGAGCTTGTTTTAAGTGTAGCCAAATCTGCCTGAGAGGGGTTCATCATTTCTCGCACTGGTTATACCACAAATCACACTACTAAAGTGGGATCCGAACCACTTCTATCTCAACCGGGTATCGAACCCGGGACCCCTTGATTACAAGGCGACGACGCAACCACTGCGCCATCGGAGAGGCCACGATCCGCCACTGATTTTATACATTGCAAAATCAGTTCTTCTCTCTTCATGATCATTTAAAATTTAGAGAGAATTTGATCATATGAACCACTAGATCATGCACACAAAATTATTTACTTTTTCAAGATAATATATTAGTCTATATGAATCTCTTGACTGATGGGTAGAATAAAAAGTATCACTGTTGAAAATTAGGTATTATGAATTGAATAGGATATCATATTTATTGTACTACATTGTGCTACAAAAATAAGCATCACCTTATATTTAATAACAAAAATTAATATTAAATTGCAAGTAACAAGCATATCGTATCATAATCTACAGAGTGTGTAAATAAATTCAACTTACATTTTGTAACTAAGCTGTAAAAAAAGGCCCATTTACTCATATTCGACACGCTCAACCTCAACTGCATAAAGCAGGATCTACCATACAGAGGGACAGTGAAAGCAAGCTGTTATCAGAGTCCATTATTCTAGGAAATTAGTTACGAATTCAAAACCAGAAACTTACATCTTTTCCTTTTTATTTTAACAGTGCAAGAGTACTTTTATAGAATGGTAACAATCAACAAGTAAATATATTCCCTTTCTTTATATATCCTTAATCAGACAACTGTATGATATGCAACTTAAATTGACAAATAATTAGGGGTCAATGCGTGTATAGTGAATGCGGCCATACGACCGAGAATTCTAAGAATAGGTTCCTCAATACCCAAACTAATATTAATTTAATTAGAAGTTAGAAT
Organism: Lepisma saccharinum; assembly: GCF_977018435.1. Lineage (NCBI taxonomy): Eukaryota > Metazoa > Arthropoda > Insecta > Zygentoma > Lepismatidae > Lepisma > Lepisma saccharinum. The sequence goes on from NC_139249.1 coordinate 62,097,305, forward strand.
AACAAAAACCTAATATAGGACAAATAAATTTACAAATAAACTATAGAATTTAAAGGAACCACAATCTACGTAAATTCCCCATCAAATCGCCACACTTACCATACACGTTGTTAGTCAGAGCTACACAGCTCTTTCCCCCGTAACCGATGCGTCAAGACAAAACGTGCAACAATTTTATCCTTAGTTTTTCTCTCGCCACTTCTCGCCTTAGAATACCCTCTCTGAGAAATCTCCAAAAAAACAGATATTATGCTTGTTTTGCTTATCCAACCACTCTTTAATTCGCCGTGAAATAACTCCATTGTTTTATGCGAAGTACCATTTTAGGCCAGTCAACAAGGGGGTCCAATAAAAAAAAAATATCCGGGAAAGCTGGAACAAATTTTCTTTTCTTCGTAAAAGTGTTCTTAACAACATATTAATTTTACACCCCTCTACCACTCCTGCTTCGGCCGTCATCTTTCAAATATGACACCCAAAATCAGTTTCTTGCAAATATCTCGCTCAAAAAGTATATTACAGAAAAATAGATTATGACAAAAATTAATTTGCATAAAATTATCTAGCAAAAATTGTCTGTGCATTTTTCTGATTATAATCCATTGAAGAAGTCAAGACAAGATAGGACAAAGCCTATTTTCGTATTTGAAGTACAGACTTTAAAAGTTCAAACAGACCTACAAATTTGCGTTTACACACTAAATTTCTTCTGTCACTCGAACTTTGTAGTTGAACACATCGGAAACCCTAATTCTTTTGTTTCCTTTAAATGATTTCCATGACATTTCATGATAAAATTTTGCAAGTGTATGGTGAGAATGAATGTCAACGATGTCATATTTCATTGCACTCAACTTAATTTAGCTTAATACTAATTAAAGTTTTAACGTGGAGAGTGGGAAATTGTTATCGTATTGGTCATTCAGTACAGTTTAACTTATCGCTGCTTAATATCGATATTTACACTACAATAGAGATCCAGATTTAGATAATAAACGTTGTACAGAATCATTTTATTCTACAGTACACCAACATTAGCTTCACAGTTCTTATAAACTATGATATAACATCAATTTTCACGTTGATGAAAGCATATCAGATTTCAAGATTTCATTTCTACTAGTTAAGTAATTGCCAGTACACGTTTATCAGAAACATAAAAGTATGCTTGCATTTTAGTGAAGTTAACTTTGCAACGTCCCGCCCACAACACTCTAAACACTTCAGTTAGGAGGACGGCAAAAGTCTACCCATAAATGAACCAGTCGTTGAACACAGATTCTAGATATCTCAGGGCTTGCTGGGTAAAACGTGAACAACAGCTTTATATATATATATATATATATATATATATATATATATATATATATGTTTATTGTAAACTTATCGTAAGAAAGTCTGTTAGCACACCAGTCTTTAACCTTTATCACTTAAGTGCATTTACATTTACCATACACGTGCATTCACCACTTCTGGATTCAAAAGGGGGGAAGGGACCATTCAATTTATTCCTCGCAGTGAGGCGCCAGGGGGAGTATAGGGACCTAATTTTATTTAGGGCGCTGTTCGCTGCTGACGTCACGGGCTCCCCTGTAAGAGAAAGTAGTATGTGCGCGGTACCCCCAACCACAGCTAGGAACTGGCCATAGCCAGCCGGCACCTCCGACAAGCGGGCGCTGGGTAAAGGATTTAAGGATGCCGCGACACCCCCAGCGCTAGCTAGGAATCGGCAAGCCGACCGGTGTCTCCTGTACAAGGGCGGCAGGTTAGGAAGGAGGTCTAGGTGCTCCTAGACAAGCCAGGCAGGTAGAACCTGGCACCAGCCCGAGTAGTTAGGTTGCTGCTAGGCTCTTCTTCTTCTTTCTTCCTCCTTCCTTCCTTCTGGGATTGCTGCTAGGCTTCTGGCTGGATGGCCGGTTTTTTTCCAGGATGTTTGCCAGTTGACATCCGGGAGCCAACTGAACTCTGGCCTCGCTGCGCTGGGTTTTATATTCGCGGTGGCGCATGGGTGGTGAAAATTTTAACTACAAGTACGCGTTGCTAACTCATTTTTTTACATATTGCAAACTTCGTACTGAGAAATATCCACATTGAGAAATCACTAGTGGGAAAATCACTAGATGCACGTGACAATATAAACTAAAACTGTGTGCATTCAGATAATACAATTAATAATGAGCCTCGCAGGACTCTGCTATTCTAAACAACACGTTGAACAATGTAAATGACAATAACTGATAACATTAAAAAGAATATAGCGACCACGCAGGTTCTAATAATGAGTGAAGCTAGTAAACGTAGAGGTGGAACCGATAACGTTTTCAGAATACATTTAAACTAAAAGCGTACGCCTCGCAGGGACATTCCGCTTAACTCTTTCATCCGATTAAAAAGAATATAGCGACCACGCAAGGTCGAATAATAATTAAATGGCGACCAAGCAGGGTCGTTACAACTTTAAAGTTAGGCTAAATATGAAGTAGTATATTTATTATTTTGAACATTACTGATGAATTTTGCAGAACGAGTAGAAAATAATTTCGATACAAAACGTTATCAGGGAAACAGCACAGCCTGTAAAGAAAACCACGAAAGATCCCTCAACATTGTCTAAAGAGAGTACAGTAAGCCTTCTCTCTTTCTTGTTATTATATAACTGTGTCATTGACTTATACATCGCGAGAGTCTCTTCTTTAATTTTATTCACAATTCCACCTTGTTCCAACCTCCACAACAACTTGTCAAACATTCTTTTGTAAGGTGATTCCTTCTGCAAGCCAAATCCAATAATGTAACTCAATAAATGCTCCTTTATAATGTGAAAGTAATTAGTTTCATTCATACCCAATTTGTCGATTTTACTCACATATAAGTTATCAAGTGTCGAGCACATTGAAACATATTTACCTTTGCGAATATTCTCTAATGCCTGCTGATAGCTCTTCTCGAGGTGAAACTTACGGCCAAATACCCTAGCTCTTGGATCGTCTTGTTCTTCAAACCATGCTTTCAAATATTCACTTGAATCCCCCCACTCGAAGTTGCTCTCCAAGAGACCTTCTATTGTGTTCAGAGCTTTGATATGCAACGGGACGGTCAGGTTAGTAATAAGAGTGGTACAATACGCTGTGTTGATAATCATACACATCATCAACCACGTATGAACCATGTAACGTAATATTTGTTCACTGGGTTCATTTGGAGGACTTAAAAGTGTTAAAGACCTTATTGTGCTAATTACACTATATGTAATATCACAGTAGGGACTTGAAGTATTTCTTCCATATATTACATTGTAAAATCTAGCCACAAGACATTGAGCACTACTCCACGCGAAGACAGACAGAAGAAGAGCTCCCCACACAGAAAGATTCAAAGAAAAAAACATGCTTTGCCACTCTGGGTAAGGAATTGGTTTTCTAGTTAAGAAAGTTATGAAATGTCTTCCCCAGGGAACTGTCTGGTCTATTACAGCCACATTTTTGTGAGTGATCCACAGCGAACAAAATCCAACGTCTGCTCTCTTGTAGGCGATGTCCCCCACCACTCCTACGACCGTGCCATTGGGGAGAGGTCCTCCCCACTTCAAGCCATCGGCTGGTTCCCTAAGAGACCAGGAGTAGTTCAAGACTCTTGTTAACTCCTGAAATATCATCATTTCCACCCCACCACAGGAGCCGTCAACGGAACAACTGTCATCATAAACATCACCCTCTTTTAAGTTGACATACGGTGGACAATGAAAAGAACTCACACGTAAATGTCTTCTAAGATGGAGAAAAACATGATTCCGAAACCACAGCTCTTCAACTATCAGTGTTTGCTCTACATTCCACACAGATAATACTTTTGTATTTTCTTCATCGTACTTCACAACTTTGAAATATTTCACTTCTGACAACTTATTCTTGCCTATCCCTTCATGACCATAAATCAACACACAGCTGGTCAAATGTCCACACTCTAAACGGAAAGCAAAGTGATGTGCAATATCTTCCGTTGGAGCAAGGACCATAATCTTAGCATGCTTAATTTCATTATCCTTAATGCTCAGAAAGCTATCAATAGCTTCCCTGTTGTGTACCAGACAAATAGCTATTTCACAGTTCCTAATAAATTTCTCTCTTTGTTTATTAGTATTAACGGATGTTTCGATTCTTGTATATACCATAGGACAATTTGCAAAGCGGTTAAACACAGTGCTCAGGTGTTCCTCAAAATCACTGCTGCTGTAGGCAATATGAAGGCATTTTAGCACATTTTGTCCCTCATATGTTATCTTCATGGGATGAAATTCTGGAATTTCAAGATTCATGGCATTGTTCCTGCACATTAAAATTGTCGAAAATAAAATGCTCAAGTACGTGCAAGTTTCCTTTGCCATTTTCCTCTCACTAGCAGGAGTTGATACTAAAAAAAACAATGAAAGAACAATATATTACTTACAGAGTTTTCTGACATTTGATTCAAGTTACATTTAAATTTTTTTGAGCAGCATAGGGTTATTGAATGTTCATGAAAATAATCGCCGATTCCTATAGCTCTTGTCTGATCTTACGGCGTGCTGCCTACATGCTGGCAAGGGAAGTGGAGAGCGAGGATGAGAAACACAGCAGCCTGTAGAACGAGGTGCGGGCAGCACCTCCTCACGCGACTTCGTAGCTCTTAGCGCCACCGTTGTTGTCTGGTTGGTCTGCGGGATACTCCCCTCTCCCCACTTGCCAAGAGTATAGCTAAAGAAAAAATTCTAGTTATTTGCATAATGGGACACATTCACCTCTTTAGAACGATCCCCCATAGCAATAACTTATTCTGCCATATGTGTGGGTTTCATTCAAATTATGTTATGAAGAAAATGGCAGGAACAGTCCAATCTCCCACACGTTAATAAACAAATCACACTAGTGTACAATTCGCATTGATCTAGCCACGCCCTACTTTATTAAGGCCGGAATCCTGAAATGTGGCAACGCTGTCTCGCCGGCCTAAACATCCAGCTGCATAGCATGGGCGCGAATAGCAAAATTGATGTTGACTCTTAAAGAAACACGGGAATCTACGTAAAATGTTTCTCTTTTTTCAAATCGGGACAAAAGATTGACATTACGATGTAAGTGGACATTAACAATATAAATACAAATTTGCCGTAAAATAACTTGACATAATTAGAAAATACAATGCCAACTTTGCATTTCATACCCAATATTGAACTTTCCAATAATGTGTAGTTTTCCCCTATTTTATTTGCTAGCTTTTCGGAATGACATTCGAATCCTGTGACGTTCCTTTTGGGTGATCGACACTGGATTACGTCACCGTAATTGCCCAATGCCCTTGTGCGGTAGAGTTTTGGGACTCTCTTTTATGTTATGCTACACTGAGCATTCTCAGGACGTACGTACAGTGGGATCCATGAGTATTATCGTGAAAATTGTTCATCACCATGTTCGTGCACTTTATTTGACCCAATAAGAGCTTCAAGAATTAAAATAAAACTTAAAACAAGCTGTTGACAACTTCTGCACCAGTATACATAAAAATCCATCGCTTAAAAACAAATTGGATATAAGAGAACAATTAATGAAAATAGTCGTGGACAATTTGCACGGTAATACTCAGGGATCCCACTGTACGATTAGAAAAAGAAATAGCTTCTTGCCATTTTACAAGTTTAATAACACATTTTACCTTTAATCAACAATCACTACATAATAACACAACGATATTCACAAATACAATCACATTTCAATTAAGCTGCGGATTTTTCTTTATAACAGTGTTTTTCAAAAAATTAACATATCACGCAACTCAACTTACTTTTCGCCTTTTTACGCACTGTTGTCCTGGTAACGGAATCAATGAAAGATTGGACAGTTCTACAAATGTTTATGAAGCGGAAAAGTCTTCCGCTTCCGATGCCACTTTTAATTACACAAGTCCAGAAACTCTAAATTTGATAACTCAAACCACAATATTACAGAAAATAGATAAATCAAACAGATTTCTGTGAAATTAACAGAAAACAAATAAAACATTACACATGGCCAAAATAAACAAGACGTATCAATTTCTCCTCCCACACAAACAAACAAAATTGAGGTAATGTTCATGTACGAAATTTTCTTTGCTACGAAATTTAGTTGCTTTTGGTGTGAATCTTTGCAATAGTTCCTGTGTTCTCTCGGGTGAACAATTAATTCTTTCAGGTTGGAAAAAATTTCCCTTGCTATTAATATTTCCTTCCAAGGATCCAGTAAGTTAGCTGTGTTGTGCTTAACATCCTCCACTACATACGGGCCAACAAAGTATTCGAAGAACTTGGATATTTCTTTATCTTTAGCTGATCTTAACCTGTGGTTCCTTTTTAAAACCAGGTCTCCTTTTAGTGTGTACGAATGGGGATTGATCCTGTCTGTCTTCTCCCGTGACTCGCCCTTCTCTGAATCTCCAGCGTTAGGAAGTAAATATTGCTCTATTGTGTGTCAGATACAATTTTTCTGTGCGTGCATCCAGAGTGGCATTGCATCTTCGAAGGAAAGGATAACAAATTAATAAGTCAGCTTCTAAGCACTTGACCACATATACCAAGTCTTCAAATATAAAACCTCCAATTTCAAAATTTATTCGTCTACAACCAGCTATCCGCGATCTTTCTTTTCCAGCAAAATCTTTTAATATTACGTCTGGACACTTCTGCAATTTAGGACCAGGTAATCGCTCTTGTAATTGAAGCCAAATATTATAATACTTAAGGGTGCATTCGCTACCTGTGTCCAGAGTGCACTTTATTTGTAATCCTAATACTGTACAGTGGTGGAAAAAAGTTCTTCTCCATAAGACTTTAATGGCATTAAATAATGCCGGAAGGGTAGGCAACACACATTGCACCATTAGGTGATCGGGTGATTCTGTCTGTCTCAAGAGCAACTCGTCTTTCATGCAAAAGCCAACAGGCACAGGAAATGTAGGAAAGTCACGTGACTTGTCAGGTGGAATGTTGTTCGTCAGAAAATCGCCTTTTCTCAACCCAGGTCGCAGAACCGACAAGAGCTACCCGTTATATCTCCGAAAATGATTCCCCTAAAAACGTTGAACGAAACGCTAAAACAATTCTTGCCTTAATTACTGTATGTGCCGCAGTAGCACAGTCGTTAGGTCGTTTTATTACCATGCGAGAGATCTGGGTTCGATCCTCGACGGGGGATAATCGGGATTTTGTCCACCTGTTCAAGCTGCTTCGGTGCCCACCCAGCGTCGTATAAAGTCGGTACCTGGAGGAAACTCTGGGGAAGGGGGGGGGGGTATGGCGGCCAAGGGCGTGGTGCTGATCACATCATTCCCACTTCCGCCTGATGAAGAAAGCGTGGGGCCCTAACTCCACTAAATCCACACCCCCTATACGCCTTCATGGCTTGGTGCAAAGCACAAGGTAGGACTTTGCATTTTAATTTACTATATATCCCAATTTTGTCGTAACAAAACTTCCCAATCTCTACGTGGGCTTTCTTCCAAGTTCCGTAGGGATGTGAATAGGCTCCAATATTTCTTGAGACAATTCATACATGTTATATTTCCTTATAAGAACAACAGCCGATATATATTTTGTGTCTTTCTTTTGGCGGGGAGCTATAATCCAAACATGTGAGGTGGTCCTTTTCCCACTACTCACTCCATTCTCAGAAATAAATCGCAATTCCAAACACTGAAAATGCAGCACTTTCTACATCTTAGCATGCAAATATCTACATAGTAGCAAAGTAATGTGTGGAAAGAGAAAAATTAACGATTTGTAACGGCACTCTGGAAATCTTTTACAAGCAGTTTATTTTTTTCAATTTGAACTGACATTCATTACATTCATTAACGATTCCAATATTGACAAAATAATAGCTTAGGCGTTCTGCTACTTTCAATTCTTCATTATCGTAGTCACCGTAACTCTCTCTCTCTCTCTCTCTCTCTCTCTCTCTCTCTCTCACTCACTCATCCTTCCCGATGGCGCTGTAGTAGAGGAGTCGTATTGTAATCAAGGAGTCCCCTGTTCGATACCCGGTGGCGACACAGTGGTTAGGATCCCACTTTAAACTGTAGATGCAGTCTCGATTAGCCTTTGTGTGCATAAAGTGGACTTAAAATACCAAATGAAAATAAAAATCAAAATCACCGTAACTCTCTACAAAGCCAGAGGATCCATTTTTGAAACCTGTTGAGGCTTAGATGTAGCATTGCATTCGTATCATTACCCATCATCTTCGTCGTCGCGATTATCGCAAGAGGTAAAAATGCGACACAAAATACCCCAAACAGAAGCTTGGAATCAATCTGAATATTGGTTACGTTGGATACGTGGTAGAATATTTTAAATATCACTTCCTGTGATGTAATAAGGTTTTTGATTAAGGACCATTTGTATAATGCATATCGTTGATGCGAACAATAAGTAGTTTCACGTTCACCACACTCTTCGGTTGTTTAGATATCGTAAGGAAGAAGGGTCTCTAAATTCCCGCTTTCACATGTCAATGAAACTTTAAAATAAGTTCAGTGTAGGTCACAAAAGAGATTTACATATTGTTATGATATCTTTTAAACACCACGAAATCTAATTCCTATAGAATACGATACTACTCCTTACGTTCCTGTAAATGTTCACCATTAGTCTGGCGAAAGAAAGTAACTAAGATTTCCGTGTTTCCTTGAGGAAAGATAAGGCACCTGCTTGTAGTAAGCAAGCACCAACTGCTTCGATCAGTGACCTTCACTGCCAGAGTGACTCACAGCAGGACTGCGCTCGTTCCAGTGTGCGTATAAAGCAGGTATTTTATTTCGTTCGTTCCAATCCACAGTTATATCAAGCTAGCATTCTAATATTTTCGTAAAATATGTAGTAAACAAGTTGTATACATTGTGGTCTTCCAGAGTGTTGTTGCCTCCTGCTCTTTACACGCGGGATGTTGTAAACATTTCTGAACCCAAAGGTCGAGCACGAAGCAAAAGTTGTGTAATCATTGGAGGTAATAACAAGGTAATAGAAGTTGAAGGAAATGCTGGAATAAATTATATCAGAAATTGAGTAAAAACAGTTCTCATCACAAATAGGGCTATCGGATCACTCTTCAGCGGAAAGTAGGACAAAATGTATCAAAATGTTGAACACGATCGTATTTGCAGTAACTATAATAGGTTACTAGAACATCTTAGCATATAACGAGAATATGACACATCTTCAGCTGAAAAATTAATGTTGAAGTGAACGGTTGAGTTCAAAATTCCTCAACTGCTAATTAATAGCACAACTGTATGTGATTTCAACTTGTGTATGTAAGACAGAACGTTGTTCGTCGATGTGGAGCCAGGAAGAGAAAACAATCCATGAATTCGGGAAGGAAAAAATTCACAATTTCGTAAACAAAGTCTGGAAGTTCTTGTTTATTAATATGTAAAAAAAACTACTATACACTGGGAAAAAACAGAATTGTGTGCCTTATTTCTCCAATAACGAGAAAAATTACTTGTTACTTCGAACAAATTACCGACACGTATATCGATAAAACTTCACAAAGTAAGCATTTTTATACATATATCCGGACTTTTTCGGATCTAGAAAATCGTGAAGTAATTTCTGAGCTGGGATTGTAATTGTTTTTCCGAACATCCAGTAGCAACCATGCACACTCTTTGATTTAAACATACTTCTCCAAGGAACCACGTTATCTTAGACTTCCCTCAGTTTTTCTGTTTCTCCATCTAATTTGAAGTTACGTGATGCTCAAAATGCGTATAAGACATTTGAGATTTCTTTCAAATTCCTTCCGGAGTCCAGACACAACTATAAAATGTAGGACACGTCCGGAAATAAGATTGATTCTTATAAGTCTTTTTTTTTCTTATTTAGCGTCGTTTTTCTTTCACATCTTGCTAATCGCGACGACGAGGATGAGTGATATGATGAAATTGATGAAGGGGCACTCACAAAGAACACCCATACGCACGACGGGATTCGAACCCAGGACATCAGACATCGTAGCTCACTGTGCTAACCACTCCGTCACGGACGGAATTCTTATATCCCTAATCGTTCCTCAAGCATATTTCCTATCTTTAACTACACACGAAACATAATGAACAATCTAAATAAACAGGTGCCAGTTCACACTCTAACCGTAAAGAAACATATGCATGTGAAAATGCAAAATAATATTTATTTTTAGGTAGTTGTGACTTATTGTATATTAAAGAAATATATTAGTGATAAAATGACGGAAGTAGAGGAACATCTCCAATGAAACACTCATGCATTATGGATATTTTTATTTCTTGCCAAACAAGGTTCCGAGTTCGAGTTCCGACCAAAATGGATTCATTGTGTATGTTCATTCATGTCTTTAATGTAATCATAAATCGTCGTCATGAATAATTTAACTTCAGAGGAAGAAAACTGAGGTAATTACTAATAAATACAATAACAAAACAAATTTGATCTTAAATCCCTGGCTTTGCGCTACATATTCCATCACGGGGATCATAGGCGTGCGCCCATGGGGCCAGGGCGAGGGCAAATGCACCCCTAATCATGGACGTCTGCAGATTTTTTTTACGAAGAGACAAGCAAGGTATTTCTCAATGGGGCATATTACCCCGATAATAGTGTTGCATTATCGCATTCATGCATCCTCATTATAATAATTAATGTAAATTATTATGACTGAAATCAAATTATACATGTGAAAACGTACTTTTTGGTTGACATTCGTTTTCTAAGGGGAAGATGTGGCAATCCTTGCCTCCCTTTCAGACATCTATGCCCCTATATAATTATATTTTCACCTAGAAATTTAGGATAGATGAATCCTATCGCCGTTATTAAACGTCGTTATTAAACTATATTATACTCTTAAAGAAAATTAAGTATTTTCAAGCCGATGAAAGTTCAAGGCAACTAGTGTTGCCCCTGGACGAGACGGGACAGGCTTTTAAAAATTCGAGGCGAGACGAGATTGATCATGTGTCCCAAGACAAACGAATATTTTCGAGACGAGACAGCATTTCACAGCATTTCCACGAGACGAGACAGGCCAAAGTCTCGTCTCGTGGGCAACACTAAAGGCAACTACGGGGGAAGGGGGTGCAGTGGCGAAACCACAGCTCCCCACAACCTTGAACGGAAATCAATTTTAGGGGGCAAACATGGAAGTAAAGGAATGCAAGAGTAGCAGGACAAAAGGATACTCAAGATGGATTTTGTTTTCACGTCTTTCTTGCATTATTTCTTCCTGACTGCCAAGAGCACCTGCAAGGGGGGGGGGGGAGGGACAGAGCTGCAATTGTCCCCTTGATTTCAAATTTTATACAAATATAAATACCTTTTGTAAAATGTTCTTGCTCGCTTCGCTCGCAATCTCTGCTTTTCTTGCAGTCTAGTCAAGTTCAGAGCCGTAGCTAGGGGTCGGCGGGAGTTACCCTGGACGCCAACGATCTAAATGAAAAAAAATTTAAAAGAGAATAATATGGCTCTCCATGAATTTTTTACCATATTAAATCGACATTGTTTTCATTTTGCAAAAATTTGGATCTGAAAATTTATTGGTCGCTTTGCTCGCAATTTGTTTTCTGTAATGCATTTTATATTACCGAGGAGAGAAGTACTGCTGCTAAAAGGTTTTCTCTTAAGTGCATGAATAATTGTTTGGAGCAAAAGGAACGCGCAGATTTGAGAGACAATTTATATGATTTTTACTGTTGGTATATATGTATATATATATATATATATGTGTGTGTGTGTGTGTGTGTGTGTGTGGGTGTGGGTGTGTGTTGTGTATATATATATATATATATATATATATATATATATATATATATGTATGTATATATATGTATGTATTTATATGTGTGTGGGGCCGGGGGAGGGGTTTATATATAAACACACCCAACAATGCAATAAAATTGAAACAAGTGAGATGAAATTACGTTATTCTTTTCCGACCTGAAATATAATCAACGCTATCCCCCTCTAATCAGAGGGTCTGCGCACGCCTTTGACGGGGACTGACACTTTACGTAGGTGTAGACACGCTTCGTACAATTTGATGATATCGCGATTACGTAATGGATGTGCAGCCACTTAACTGAAGCCCCCAAAATTCACATTTTATTACTAAATTGTAAATTAGCATAATATCACAGTTTACCTATTCATAATATGCGCCGCTTTGGTGCACTTTGTGGATTGTGCATTAATCAACATCAGGTTAATCGCGGCAGGCAAAGTGGAGAGAAAATGACAATGAAGCACAACGAGGGGGCCCTTGGTTCCCGATTAATGAAACTTTGTCTACATGCAACTGAGTCGCTGCGTGAAATCGCTGAAAATGTCATTTATTAATTTCTTAATTTTGCTTATTTTATATTGCTTTTCTAGCACTTAGCGTCAACAAAGGCGATGAGGATGATTAATAAAGTTATGAAATGGATGATAGGACATGATGATCCATGTCTTACACAAAATTCTAAGTTGGGACTAATGAATATCGATTCGTCTTATCATTTGTCAAGTAGTTGTTTTTAACTCCAATCTTTTTTAAGGACTTCTGGGTTGACAGCATGTGTGTTGCGCGATGATGATTCGACGAAAACCACCATTTCAGTGAACTTTCTTGACAATGACTCTAATATCAGTAAAGAGAACATTTTCTTACGAATAGCTGTTGTTAAGAAACCAATTCCTGAAACTTTTTCTGGTGGTCTCACGGCACCCAGCTGTTATTTGTTATGGCTGGGCTTGGGGGTATGACTCACGCTGCTGGCAATACTTAATCATTTTACGAGAATCCAGGTCCGCCAGGCAAACCCAAGCGACAATTTTGTTATTTGGGTTGCATAGACAACAGGCTTTAAGATGTTACGATATCGTAGGTCTCGTGGCCCAAGAACTATTTTCCATGACTGTACCTCGACTAAAATTTCAGGTTTCTTCACATTATCCCTATCTTCTTCCATTATCGTGTTTCGGATTTTTAAATAATTTAGAGGAGTGGCTTTTATATTCAAGTACAATACTTCTAACTGATCTTCTGTTAGGAATGGATCTTCACTCTCGTCGCTTTCTTGTTCTTGCATGCCCTTCATTGCAAGCGTAAGAGCACCGCTTACAATGGGCGCTGGGCTAAACCCAGAACTTCATTGCAGTTAATTTCCCATGGCTGTAATGTGTAATGTGTAATGTGACGGTTGATATACATTATGTAAATATCGCTCCTAAACCCAGTGTATTAGTTTCTGAACACAACCCTGATATTGAAGCTACCACGAAACATATTGCATTGTTGAGCCATGCAAGGAAAACAAAGAAAGAAAGAAAATGTGAAACAATAAAAAAACGGTCAACCTCATGGTTGACCGTTTCTTTCAGGCAGTTACTAGTGTGTTTTCGGGGCGGATAATTGTGAGGAAGATATCTTCTGAGCGGAAAAAGCGGAAAGTGGATTCCGAGTGTAGAAACTTTCAGGAGAAATGGATATGTTCGTACTTTTTTTTGTGCAGCAGCATGAAAAAGCTTTGTGTCTTATCTGTAAAGAAACTGTCAAGAGACACTACGAAACGAAGCATAAAATCAAGTACGATGATTACGTCGGATCATCCCGCGAAGAAAAGATTTCAAAGTTACGCAACGAACTTGGAGGACTGAAGAAACTCTTCAACAAAGAAGGCAAGAGAATGAAGCAGCAGTGAGGGCAAGTTTTCGGGTGGCTCACATTTTGAGTAGAGGCGCCAAGCCATTTTCTGACGGCGAGACTTTAAAAAAGTGTGTGCTAGCTATTGTGGAAGAAATGTGCCCGGAAAACAAAAGTGTGGTCGAAACTGTCAGTTTTTCTCGCATGGCTGTTACGAGACGATTTGAAGATTTGGGAAGCAACCGTCTGTCACAACTGCAGAGCCCAGCTAAGACTTTTGAGGTGTTTTCGATTGCCGCTGACGAGTCTACAGATATCAGTGACACTGCCAAACTATAAGTGTTTATTCGGGGTGCAAAGAGTGCATTTCAAATTACCGAAGAACTTGGTGCAATGCAAAGCATGAATGGCACCACCACTGCTGAAGATTTGTCTCGAGACGTGTCTGCGCTAATTAACAAACTTGGACTTCCTTGGAATAAATTGGTAGGTGTGACAACAGACGGTGCACGAAGTACAGGTATGATGGGACGTCACAACGGACTGGTTGCCAAAATAAGTCAAAAGGTCCTTAAATGCGACGGTTCGCGACCTATCGAGCTGCATTGCATTATTCACCAGCAACATGTATGTGGCAAGGTTCTAAGCTTAAAGCACGTTATGCAGGTTATCATCGAAACTGTGAACTTTATCAAATCACACGCTAATACATGCCAATCACAGGACTGTCAAGCAGTTTCTGAGTGTCATTGAATCAGAACACTTATATGTCGTTGGTTAAGTCGAGGAAAGGTGTTGAAACGCTTTTTCAATTTGAGGCATGAAATTGATATTTTCATGACAGAAAAATCAAAAGAAGTGCCGGAGCTCAGCGACTCATCGCGGTTGTGGGATTTGGCGATTTTGTGTGACATCACGTCCCACTTGAATGAACTTAACGTAAAGCTGCAAGATAAAAGTAAAATGATCTCGAGCGTACAGTTATGGAAACAAGTTCTTCCCCATAAGGCTTAAATAGGAGCTAGTAATGCAGGAGGGTAGGCAACACAAAATGCACCCTTCGATGATCGGGTAATTTTGCCTTTCTAAACACCGAGAAACGTCTTCCACGCGAAGGCCAACATGACAGGAAGGCAAAGAGGGTCACGTGACTATTGGTGACGAGGGAGGAAGTATAAATATGGCCTCTGACAGAGGACAGGACAGAGAGTGTTTATGAACCAGATAGCAGAAGGGAGAGCGATCTTCTGTGTTCAGTGGCCTCCCATGAGAAAGAGCATCCCGAGGCGGCTCAGCCGCTTTGCAGTTCTGCCGTGGGGCTAAAGTTAGAGGAATGTAAGTAATGTAAATTAGAGAATTATTGGAAGAATCCGAGCCTTTTTTTGTTGAATTGTAAATAAATGTATAAAGCCCATTTCTGCGAGTTTTCAGCAATCACCCTGCAACATTAATTCAGTAAGTTCTTGCCTGTGAATGATTCTTTGGTTTCGAACGTTCTGGTGAGGAACGGGATTGGAACCCAGGACTAACGAGCCTATTTAGTTGTTTACTAAGAACGAGCTCGCTGTGTGTTTTCGTTTGAAGGCCGTATCCACTTCCAACAAGATGGCTCACCAACTCAGTACCTCACCGCAATCCGGAATATCCTCAATAACCGATTTCCAGGTCTATCAATGAAACCTCAAAAGTAAAAATCGAGATGTGTTAGATCAGGTGAACGAGGTAGCTATTGAATTGTTACTTCACTTGTATTTACCTCAGAGTTATCAATGTTTATTAATATTCTATGCTATAAGGCTTTTTTTTCTTTTTCTGTGCTATTCCATATGTGAAACACTTTTCTTAGGATAGAATTTTAATATTCTCACGCTTTCGATTGGTTCTTTTCTGTTGTTGTTATTTCAGTTGTGTTTTTAAGATAACTGAATGGTGGATACTCTAAGAGACATCACGAAAGTGTAACCACATTGTTTGTGGTGTAACATATATTTTTGTCAGTAATTAAATTCGCTATAGTTAGCTGAATTTTCAGTAAGAAGGATTTGTATTCCATAATTAGGTACTATACTATATGTACATGTGCATATATACACACACCATGTTGGTGAATATAGAGGACCTCAAATTAAGAGTTCAGTATGGGCTGTTATGGGATTTTCTGTCAGAAACAAAAGTCGTTAACATTCGAAGAGAAAATAATAAATATGCAAAAAGCAGAGGAAATGTAAGGTTTTGATGGTCTACACCTTCTTTTACAATTCAGACCATTCAAAAAAGGCGCTTTCCTTTCTTGTGTTAACCGCGATATGGGGAGTTAAAAATAACAGCCTTCCGCCGGTTGCCACTCGCTGCAAACACGTGTTGAGAAGAGGGAAGGGGATGGGGAATGGGCAGGAAACTGTTCGTGAATAGGCTTCCGCCTTGGGAACGGGTCAAGTGGTTTATTGTTTGTGTGCGCACTTTCTCAATTTTGGCTAATTCTTCTCTGTAAACAGTCATATTGTATACATTGGCTTATCTAGCGGGAAGACTCCGGTTCACTTGTTCTTCCCAAAGGATGACTAACTATTATAAAAAGTATTGATAGCATTATATTAAAAGAACATAAAATGATCGAGCAGTTCCTTTCCAGATAGTAAAGTTTGACGCAAATGCATAAATAGGGAATTGATTTATGAGATACTTAAGTACATTTAATCCGGGACTTGTTGCTTGCAAGGCAATAACGTTAACTGATGGACACAAAGCGAGAGAATTTTAGATTGAATGTTTGTCTCTTTATTTCTGTAATCATTGTTCACACAAAATACAATAGAACTTCCTTCATCTATTTCACGCCTCTAGTAGTTGATTAATTGAGTTTTAAATCCACTTTTATGCACAGATATGTTAATTGGGACTGGACCTACGGTTTTATGTGAGATACGAACCACTATGAATTTTCACAATTTAAGTGCTTTATTCTTGTGAATCTCGTAAAGATTAATACATAATAAGTCCACGCGATTGTACTATTTTTTACATAGTTGTTATTAATACCTTACTCATCTTTTTACGTGATACCATACTTTTCCTCAAGGCTAGTATATATGTTTCTCTATTTTATATACGTACACACTTATCGAGAAGAGTAGTAATTACAAAAGATATGTTATATTCTGTTTCATATCTCGCACCGTTTAGAGCTTTCTTATTTACAGAAATTATAATTGAAGCAACCCACCGAATAACGCTGCATGGCACTTTTGGGAATATGCTGAGTTACCAGTGAAATCATGCTGCGGCCCTGCTTCTACAGGCTACAAGCTGGCTAGTTATAAGGTCGGATGTTGCCCAAAGATAGATACTGTGTTTGCATAAGGTTTTATGTTTTTTCTACTGTAGTCCAGTAACATACAACAGGTTTTATCCGTTGTTCTCGCATTCACTGATATGTGCCACACAGCGTTATTCTGTGGGATGCTTCAATTTTAAAATTGTTGTAACGCAAAACAAAAAGGACGAAAATACGAGGGGAAAATGGCTGCTTAATGCAAAGAAAACATATATTAATATTAAGTTATCGGATATGGCATAGTGTATAATAATAAATATTATGGGCTTATCCACTTAATACATTTCTCTTTGTAATTTGGGTAGTTTCTCAGATTCCTACTCCCGCCGTTGAATTGCACATACTCGCAAGTCGCAACAAGAGGAAACGTAAAAGCGTAGTGTAATTTTTTTTTATTACAGACCCATGCCAGCTAGGGACGACAAAAATTACATCACGTTTAGTGCTCTTTGTTCATAAACATAATACAGGGTGTCCGGCTTAAAAGTATAATAAAAGAAAAATGAATAACTTGAGAAGTAATTGAGATATTTATTGGCTGTTTGCTTCTACAAGTATGTTAACTCAAAATGTTTTTTTACGTATGCTTGCGGCAGTTGGTACCGCGTGCGCATCCGCATAACTGCACGTAACTTCTTTGTTCACGTAAAAGCGCGCGTCAGTAGCCATGTGAACTCCACAGCAGAAGGCGTTCTGTGTGCCTTCTCTCGCGAAACTAAAGTCTGTTACACTGGTATAACGTCGTTTTCGGCTTGAATATGGACTGCGACCAACCGTCGATGTTCCCAGTTGCCATTCAATCAAGAAGTGGGACAAGCAGCTTCGGGAAACTGGAAGTTTGCTTTCGATGTCGGGCCGCCATGCCAAGCACGCAGTTCCAGAGGCTAGTGTTGAATTAATCCGAGCGTCCTTTCAGCAGAGCCCTGGTAAGTCAATCCGACAAGCAAGTAGGCAGTTACAGTTACCTCGTTCGACAGTACACGATGTCGTCCATAAAAGGTTGCGCCTAAGGGCGTACAAAATGCAGCTTCGTCACAAAATCAAGCCCGAGGACAGGCCACGACGGAAGAACTTCGCGGAGACAATTCTGGCAAAAATTGATGAAAACGTGGCATTCCTCGATTTCGTCTGTTTCTCGGACGAGGCTACATTTCACACTTCCGGCAAGGTACACACGCACATTTGCAGCATATGGGGAAGTGAACCCCCCACGTAGTGATGGAGTGGGAACGTGACTCTCCGAAAGTGACTGTGTGGTGTGGATTGTTGAAGGACAGGGTTATAGGCCCATTCTTCTTCGCGGAGCCTACAGTTAATGCAAGAACGTACATCGAGATGTTGGAGCTGTATGTTGTGCCACAACTTCCTCGTGAAGTGATCTTTCAACAAGATGGCGAACCATGCCATTTTGGGAACATTGTGAGGGATTTCTTGGATCATGAGTTCCCAGATCGCTGAATTGGGGAGGTAGTCCATGGATTGCTTGACCCCCCAGAAGCCCAGACATTACGCCACTTGATTTTTTTCTGTGGGGTTTTATCAAGAATCAAGTGTACCAGACACCAGTTCGTGATCTACACCATCGCATTCGTGCAGCTATCGCTAATGTTACGCCTGCAATGCTGCAAAACACTTGGAGAGAAGTGGAATACAGATTAGATGTCTGTCGCGCCACTAATGGTGCACACATCGACATGTGTTAGGTATGTAAAAAAACATTTTGAGTTAACATACTTGTAGAAGCAAGCCGCCAATAAATATCTCAATTACTTCTCAAGTTATTCATTTTTCTTTTATTACTTTTAAGCCGGACACCCTGTATGTTTAGCCCGTCTGAACTAACCCGCCGTTGCGCTTCAATATATTAACTCTTAGGTTCAGGAGAATGTATTTTTGGAAACTTATGATTTGCTACATAATCTTAAAGGTTTGCTAAACGCATTTTTGTTATCGATTTACATGAGAAA
Organism: Lepisma saccharinum; assembly: GCF_977018435.1. Taxonomy (NCBI): domain Eukaryota; kingdom Metazoa; phylum Arthropoda; class Insecta; order Zygentoma; family Lepismatidae; genus Lepisma; species Lepisma saccharinum. Next base: position 62,116,276 of record NC_139249.1, read on the forward strand.
TTCTTACTTTCGTTGAAAATAACGTTTTACTAGCCTATTGCGCTCAAATGTAAAGCTCCAAATGACGAACGAAATTATTTAGGGACACAAGAGCGGAAAAGTTTGGCAGTAAACAGCCCCATTGAACGGTACCCATTGACCATCACTAACTTTTGTTGCGGCGTGTACTACAGCAGATGCACAGTGCGCGTTGGAGCTCTCTTCTACTGCGCACCATGCGGCAACACTGTCGCCATAAGCCCCATACTGAACTCTTCAGTTGGGCTCACCAATAGTAGACCTCGGATTTTTAGGTTCTAAAAAGTGTGCTTTTAGGTTCATAAATTAGGCCCTCAAAATCCTGAAATAGGTTAGAAAAAACCTAAAAATGTTCCAAAAATTCTAAAATAGGTCCTAAAAATCTTAAGTTTTTTTAAAAAAGTGCTCCCCTGTGCTTAGCACCACGCCATGAAGGCGTATAGGGGAAGTGGGGGTAACGCCCCACACTTTCTTGATTCGGTCATGAGTGGGGGTCAGTGTTGCCACAATTTGTAAGCACAATTTCCCTTTCCAAGCGGTAAAATTTCCCTTTTTCGCCCATCTTTTCCCTTCATCTAAAGATTTATTATTATTAATAATAATAAATATTATCGTTGACCCATGTTCGTATGTATGTATAAAATGTTAATCAATTTAACTTTTAAATGCTACGACGCCAGGGGTACCGGGTTCAAATCCCGGCCTGGGCATGGCTGTTTGTTAGTGTCCATTCATAAATTTCATCATATCATTACTCATCCTCATCTTTGCAATTAGCCAAAAGTGTCAGAAAAGCGAAGTAAAATAAACCAAATCAATAAACAATAAAATCAATAACTTTTAAATGTATTTTTGGAAGATTTAGACTTTATTTCTAAACCAAGCTAATTTTTTTGTTTTGAGATGAAAGCTAAAACTATGTTATAGTTGGCAACTGAAGATTTTCATCAGTAAAAAGCAAAACACACAAACAGAAATTGGATTTAGGGAGGCCAATGCCCCTTGTCTTCATCACACCATCAGAAGAAAATTCAAAATATTCTACACAAAATGCTGTTCTAGTAAGGCGCACATATGAAGAGTTTGTGTGGAAAATCACATTTTTGCCTCCCCATAAAAATGTTAAGTTCGGCGCATGGATATACGCGTTTTATTAAAAAAAAAGATATACAGTACATACCTGAGCAAATGTTCTATTCTGGTAAATTTCACATATTAGGTGGAAACTTCTAAAACACAGCAAGTTTTTTATTAAAATTTAATCCATTGTTGGTCACTTCTTGCCACTCTGCACGGAATTTTTAACTTGTTTCCGCGGTGTTTTTTCATCTTCCGATAATTCTAAACGACGTTTTCTAATATATTCTGGAGTTGCAGATCGTCTCCTTTGCTTCCGTTGTTCGTCCAAGACGGGCACAGCCTTCCACCGAACACTCGCACACGACGAATAACCCACCCAGTATCCAATGAAGACTGCTGAAGTAAAGATAGGTTTGCGACAAAGATAACTTTATGGTTTGCACGTGTAGTGTTTGAGGCAAAATTCAGAGAACCGGCGAAAGCTTAAATAAACAATACCCTGGGACTCCCACTCCCATAAGGGTGAATGGCCAAAGACCTCCGGCCCCAAACAGTAGCCAGATGTGGGTCAACCCAAATTCCACCCTTCCTCTCAGAACAAAGTATACGAGAAAATAAAAAAAATAATAAGTTCTCATTTTCAAAACTGGAATCTGCTATAATGTTAATATAATTAATGTTTAGTCTGTCTTAAAATTTCCCTGCAAATTCGCAATTTTTAATCGAATTTCCCTTTTCCCTTTTCACTTAAAATTAGCTCCAAATTTCCCTTCAAAAATGGAAATTTCCCTTCATGTGGCAACACTGGTGGGGGTGATGTGATCAGCAGGGTAACCCCCCAGGGTTTCCCCCAGGTACCCATGTCATTCGACGCTGGGTGGGCGCTGGGGCCGCTTCCAACGTTAGAAAAGTTCCCGGGTTTGAACCGGCCGGGGATCGAACCCGGGACCTTGAGCATGGTAGTCAGACGCGTTATCGACTGAGCCACCGCGGCCACCCTAAAAATCTTAAGTTAGGCTCGAAAAATCCTGAAGTAGGTTAAAATAAACTGAAAATTCCTGAAAAATGCTGATTAGTTATAGTCACCCGCAATGAAAATGGGACACCTACATATATCGTGAAATACGCACTATCTTGCATAACGTTATGTCTGTTGCCTAACCCTACGGCGATGGCAGAACTTATCATTGGAAATTTGCTACTTAAATCCACTCTTCGCCGTATAGTTAGGCAAAAATATTATTTCATGTCTTCCACAGTCAAACCCCGCAATTTTGTCTGTGAGGATCATCTTATATGCCGAAAATAATCTTTCAACAAAAACATACAGGTAATCAGTGGTGCAGACTTCAACGCTGAAATGTTAGTTTGCAAAGCACTGAAGTGACGCCAAAGTGAGCACAGATCAGACTACTTTGGATTGTACAGGTAACAGTGCCACCAGACATTTTGCTTTCTTTAGAGCTTTGAAAAATCACCATGTACTTGGAGGAAGGGAAGTCTACAGAGAGTAAGTTGCAAACACGTTTATCATTGAATTTTTCGTGATCAAACAAAGCAAATGCCTCTGTGAGACATAAAAATCCTGTAAAACCTTTAAAAATATATAAAAACGTTTAAAAAGGCTTGATTTAAGCGCATAAACCTAAAATAGGTTCTAACAAGCAAAATAGTTTTTTAGGCACTATAAAACTTCATCAGTTACCCATTATCAACTAGCCATGAGATATAGCCACGTTTCTAATCTATTGCATTGTTGGCAATACGGGAAACTTAATCAAATAGCCATTCCACCTGAGGTGTACATGTTTTGTGACGGAATATTTTAACAGATCGAACATGGAGCAGTAGCAGTAATATATATCAGAATTTACATTACATTTTGCTAACCTTTAACTCGTTAACACCATACATGTGATCATCTTCTTTTTACAGAGTTTCAAGAAGCTACTTCCTTCGTTATCACAATAAAACCATGGAATATTCTTAATAAAACTGTCGACTCATGCGACTTGATGCGAAAATAATAACAGCTTTCTTCTCTCTCGTGTAAGAATTCGTTTGTTTTTACCGTAATAATCATCGCATGAAGCACGCAATTTCATCTACAGAAACATGCAATGACTCTTCCTATATTTATGATAGTATTGATATAGTGATTAGGTTAAATATCAGCCATAATTCAAAGAACACTTACGTGAATACCATCAACGTACATTGATCGTAGCTCAGATATTACATTGAACATGCTCTGTGGCGCCAATGTGGCAGACATCACAATTAGCTGAGCACCAACGGAAGGGCATAACCTATGCACACAATATGCATGAAAGTTTTAAATATTTGACAAATTAAATAAACGAAACAAGAACGGGGGATTAACGTGTACTGATTACGCCTTCTCACTCTCGTTTTCGTATAGTAAGGTAGGTGAACCAAAGGTGGCTATAGTTAAGCTTCAAGAACAATTTACAAACCTCTAATGAGAGAAAACTTTTTGAAATTAACAGAAATAACTCCTATAACCAATTAAAATAAAATTGCTTGTAACTTTTAAAAAAATAATACTCCCTCTGTCCCATAATTATAGTCCGGTATGCCAAAATGGTGACTTTTTATTTATGTTATTTTGGATACTTGACCTTTTCTTTTGGATAACGTTGTATGACTCATTCCCGTGTATAATTTTCTTCTTCTGTATACACCAATGTCACAGTTTGCCTATCGGACAAATATTACGAGACAACAAACAAAGTGTACCGGACAATAATTATGGGACAGAGGGAGTAATAATAATTACAAATACCGTTACATACGTGCTACCTTGGGAACAGGAGTCCCAAAGGTGGCCCACGGCTTATAGTTGCTTAGAAAATGTTGCTTGTGATCAAGAAAACATATTCATTCATTTTAATTCACGTTTCTACAATTTATTAGAGAAAATTCTTGGTGTCAAACTTTTGATTGTTGTCATGCATTACATACGGTATCGACAAATAGCCGACCTCCGTGGTGGAATGGTTAGCACAGCTCCAACATCCCCACGGCTCGCGGGTCAAATCAGCCATGAGTCACCTTAGGAACTCGTTTCTGCAACATGTTTTTAAACAAAAATAGGTATCGTTGCATTGATACACACACACACACACACACACACATACATACACACATACATACACACACACACACACACACACACACACACACACATATATAAACATATACAAAATAGATATTGATTTTATTAAGCATTTCACAAAATCATTATTTTCTTTTGCAGTGGAATGTCCCACACAACATTATCAGAATTATACAATTTTTGGGGTGAAAAAAAACAGCAGATATGTTTTTTAATAAAAATAGGTTACATATGAAAAATGTATATCTTAACTTAAATTTTATTTTCTTAGTTATGATGGATGACAACATGTATTTTCAATTTCAAGCCGATACATGCGTTATATTATGATCATTATGTGTTGAATTTTTAAAATATATACCATTTTTTGGGCAAAATATGACCTGAAGCTAAAATATGCTTATGAAAAGTTATGCATTTACTACACAGGACCAAAAAATCACTTAGACATGGGGAAACAGGACTAGCTATAAATGTGAGGTCATAAAATTCCGAATATTATTAAATCTGTTCTAGTGTACGATGGCTAAAATTGTCTACCAGTCTAACCTTGTAGAGTCAGTAACAATTGTATTCCTGGCATGTACATGTGTGTGTGTGTGTGTGTGTGTGTTTGTGTGTCTATAGACTCTGGTATGCGGTAGTCTCCTCCAGATGATAAGAAAATTCTTATTCTTTCATTAGCACTTAGTATTTTTTAAGGTGATATCAAAAAATTCTGGACCACGGAAACGTGTATTTAGAATATATTCCGAAACGTTTTCTTGCTATATGGTATATAAAGTGTTTTTTTTTTTTAATGGAACTTTCGCACTGCTCATTCATCGTTACTGATTCATAATTGCTACTTGTTGACAAGCATTAAACTTATTTGCCCAATTATAAGAGCTTTACGGGTTATTCTTTGGGGAGGCTGTGAGTGATGGAACACTTGAAACTTCATTGAGATTTACTTATGTTTCTACCTTCTAAGTGTTTAATCTTTCTCAAGTTATACGCACTTTATACTCTACTACACAAAATATCAACACTTACTTGTCCATGCTGCATCCTTGAACTGGACTTCAAAATAATTTGAAGCAGATCGTTGCCTTTCCCTTTTCTTCCATTCCACGCTGCCTAGAACTGAAGTTCCACTCTCTAATACGTAGGTTCCGCGACTTTAGATGCTTTGGTGAGCTTTTCACTCACCAGTGGCCCACCTCCCTCTCTGGGCCCTGAGAGCCTCATGAACCCTTTAAGGCACAACGTGCCTCTTTAGGCCCTCTTTAACCCTTTCAGGGCTCCTTAGGGCCCCTTTGAGGACCCCCTGGAACCCCCTTGAGACCAAATTTTAGGGGGAAACCCAACACTGCAGAGGAGATCCTGGCCAATGGAGGAGCCCAGGTCGGAGTGGGACGTGGGGTACCTCCATGCCATCCGCCCTCCTTCCCACCGAATCCCCCCTCCCCGTGGGAATGAGCCCCCCAGCGTTCCCAGACGCCGTAGTGATGGTGCAGCAGAAGAAGATCTAGGGATCAACCCTCCGTAGTGAGTGCCGATAGGGACGAGAGAGGCCCACGCACGCACACATGCACACACACACACACACACACACATACAAGTACAGAGACACAAAAAATAAATCCAAATGCTATGAGCTAAACTAAAGAAGGAATCGGGGGTTAACTACAATGGCTCTTGTCTACTACAGTGCGTCCATTTCGATCTGCAGCCGAGAGATCGGGAGAAACGTGGCGGGCGGCGCTGACGGAGATGCCGACATTTGAGGCCTGTAATGCCCGCTTATTTTTGTGGACATCTTGCAAAACGAGCACTAACCTGTGGTATAACACGCAAAAGTTCTTCTGTAATTCTTCCAAGTTCCACCCTTATATACACAAATAAATACGCTTTAGAAATTATATTAAGAGCCACAGATAATACTCTGTAAAATATTTTAATCATAGTTTTGACCAGTAACGTCCTGCTTAAGTTAGTAGTATCTGAATGCGCTAAGGACAATTAGTGCACAGGTGTTAATTAATTTGCATATAATTAAGAACTAATTTGCATAATTTGAATAAATTTGCATATCATTAGAATAATTTATATTTATGTATCTGCATATCATTAAGAACTAATTTGCATAATTTGAATAAATTTGCATATTATCAATAATTAATTTGCATAATTTGAATAAATTTGCATATTATTAGAATACTTTACATTTATGTATTTGCATGTTTATAACTTTTTATGAATATATAATTATTTATTTTATGAAAAATATGTATATAGAAGGTAATTAGAGGTACTAAACGCTATGCATATGGTTTTATATTCATTACTGCAAAGTATGTAACGTATGAAACTATAATAATTAATGTTTATAGTATTGAAAATAAGTTTTCTATGGTTTATGAACCGCTATGAACGGTGGTAATGGGTGTAGGTACAAGTCCAATTACGATTGGGGACGGTCCCGGTACTCGAACCCACGATATGTAATATTATTAATTAGTACTATGTAATAATTTCATCATGTTATGAAACACGATGGTGCAACACGCTAGACAGAATACTGTCTCCGAATTTTGACTCCGCTCTGATGCCAGACAGAGAGAATGAATTAATATTCAGCGCAGGTAGAGAAGAAAGGAATTTTGGGGAAGCGCGCTCAAGGTCAAATGACGTCACAACGTCAGGACAAAGAAGGAATCTGATTGACCAATCAGAGAACGCGTCGGTAGGTTTTCAGAACCGGTTTTTTCAAGGTTAACCAGTACGCAATAACAGGGGAAAGCTATGCAATACTGTAGGGCAGGGGAGGGATTCAACCAGACAACAAAGAATGTCTGAGAATGCGCAGCAAGGGTCAAATCTCTGAAGCTATGCGGTTTCCGCCGCCAATTAATATTCCGCTCAGGTTTGCCTTCAAGGCACAGGACGCTTTAGCGCAGGTTTTTTTTATTTGTACTATGAAGAAGGGAGAGCTATTAGGGACGGGGCCTACAGTTTTCACCATTTGCTTTTATCACGGGGTAACGAACCTAGGATCCTTTGATTATTGATTTAGGTAGTAAATGTATGTTACTGTGTGCTATTTAACATAATATTGAGTTTATTTTTTACCAAACTTTGATTTTATGTCAAACATTTTCACACCTTATCCTTATTTTTACAAAAATAACACTATTTGTACTATTCAGGCAACATTTTTTATTAAATTTTGGACTCGCAAAGATATTTTTACAACTTTTTAACTTATTATTTTACAATTTTATGTTAATTTTTTACCAAAATAACACTATTTGTACTATTCAGGCAACACTTTTATTAAATTTTGGACTCAAAGACATTTTTTCAACTTTTAACTTATTATTTTACAACTTTAAGTTAATTTTTTTACCAAAATAACACTATTTGTACTATTCAAGCAACATTTTTTATTAAATTTTGGACTCACAAAGACATTTTTTTCTACGTTTAACTTATTATTTTACAACTTTATATTAATTTTTTACCAAAATAACACTATTTATACTAATCAGGCAACATTTTTTATTAAATTTTGGACTCACAAAGACATTTTTTCAACTTTTAACTTATTATTTTACAACTTTAAGTTAATTTTTTTACCAAAATAACACTATTTGTACTATTCAAGCAACATTTTTTATTAAATTTTGGACTCACAAAGACATTTTTTTCTACGTTTAACTTATTATTTTACAACTTTATATTAATTTTTTACCAAAATAACACTATTTGTACTAATCAGGCAATATTTTTTATTAAATTTTGGACTCACAAAGACATTTTTTTCTACGTTTAACTTATTATTTTACAACTTTATATTAATTTTTTTACCAAAATAACACTATTTGTACTAATCAGGCAATATTTTTTATTAAATTTTGGACTCACAAAGACATTTTTTCAACTTTTAACTTATTATTTTACAACTTTATATTAATTTTTTACCAAAATAACACTATTTGTACTATTCAGGCAACATTTTTTATTAAAGTTTGTATTTACAAAGAGATTTTTTCAACTTTTAATTTATTATTTACAAGTTTATGCCTATTTTTTACTCAAATAACACAATTCTATCTGTTCAGGAAAGACTTTTAGTTACATTTTCGACACACAAAGTGTGTGTTCTCAACTTCTATCTGTTTATTTCACAAGTTTAGGCTTATTATTACCAAAATAATACAATTCAATCTGTTCAGGAAAGACTTTTAGTTATATTTTCGACACACAGAGTGTGTGATCCCAACTTCTATCTGTTTATTTCACAAGTTTAGGCTTATTATTACCAAAATAATACAATTCAATCTGTTCAGGAAAGACTTTTAGTCGCATTTTCGACACACAGAGTGTGTGATCTCAACTTCTATCTGTTTATTTCACAAGTTTAGGCTTATTATTACTCAAATAAGACAATTCTATCTGTTCAGGAAAGATTTTTAGTTACATTTTCGACACACAAAGTGTGTGTTCTCAACTTTTATTTGTTTATTTTACAAGTTTAGCCTAATATTTACTCAAATGACACTATTTATATTATTCAGGCACCATTTTTATTACATTTTGGACACACACACACACACACAGAGAGAGAGAGAGAGAGAGAGAGAGAGAGAGAGAGAGAGAGAGAGAGAGAGAGAGAGATATTTTTCCAAGTTTACAGGATTATTCTCCAAGTTTACTCAAATAACACAATTTAAATGTGTTGTGAATTAGATTTTGTACACACGACGTGTGTTTTGTCAACTTTAACCCTTTCATTTTTAAGTTTATTTTACCAAAGTAAGACGGCTTAGTCTATTCAAGAAAGTTTTCAATTATATTTTGGATGCAAAAGTATATTTTGTCAAGTTCTACCCTTTTATTTTACAAGTTTAGGCTTATTTTTACTCAAATAACACAATTTCATCTATTTAGGCAACATTTTGTTTCTTATATTTTACTCACAAAGACATTTTTTCAATTTTTAATGTATTATTTCACAACTTTATGTAATTTTTTATTCTAATAACACAATTTTAAATATTCAGGCAACATTTTTTATTGCGATTTGGATTTACAAAGAGATTTTTTAAATTTTTGTATTAAATTTTCTATTTATTATGTTTTGTATTTCACATTCACTAATTTTTAAAGTTTTACTTTTTATTTTTATCTAAAAACTAAAGAAAAAAGTATTTTAACTAAAAGTTATTTTATAGTTTTCGGTTTTCAGATTTCCACAATGCTATTTTTGGTTCTGTATTTCTATATTAGGATATTACAGTTCTAAGGTGTGTATAATATTTCAAAGTATTTTCAGGGTGTATTTGTTAATGCATTTGGATGATAACTATTAGGTTTTTGGACGAACTAATGTTAAGAATATTTCAACCAATCAGAAAACGCGTCGGTTTTATTTCAACCAATCAGAGAAGGCGTCAGTTTGCTTATGAGGTATAAAAACTGCGTAAAAGCAAGCAGAAGGTATTTTGAGAAGTATTTCTGAAGCATTGCGTCAGAGAAGACATCAAGTTGTGATTATTGTCTGAGATTTGAAGACAAAGAACTCAAAAGAAGCTATAATTAAGGTAAGTGAATTGTTACATATATGTATGGTGCTTTTAAATAATGCGTAAATGCAAATATTGAAACGAAGAAAACGTCAATGCAAACCAAAAAGAATATGCGTAATGTGAACAAGTACTACAACTATTTTTCTATTTTCAGGTGCTTCTAATTTTGTGTGTGTGACTGAAAGGGACCATTAGTAAAAGATGGCGTCTTCAACCTCCACAAACAAGGCTAACTACACTGCGGTGAGTACCTCGCAAGAGATTTTACCACTGGAATGTATATTTCTCCACTAGTTTTTGAAATAATATATAAATCCAGAAAACAAAGAAACGAAAAAAGTAAATACAGAAATGAATATGCGTAATATAAACAAGTACTACAACTATGTTTCTATTTTTCAGGTGTTCTTATTTGTGTACCTGTGAGTGGAAGGATCTATTACTGGAAATAACGCCAACAAAGTAACCAACAAGGACATGAGTCAAATAATTGCATCATGTCCATGTTTTTCCAATTATATCTATAAGGACTGTGTGTTGGAGACTTTGAAGAGGTATACACCTGGCAAGTATATTATATGCTGGGGATGTTATTCTAATCAAGGCAACCAATTAGCCCACGATTGTGTAGTTAACCATTTCTACGAGTGTGAGTGCGTATGCTGTAAAGATGAAGAATTACTCTCTGAACGTTATTTTATTTGCCAAGGAGAACGCTGTTTGAATAAATGCCAACGATGTTTTAAGTGGATGTGCGAGAGAATCCAGTATTATTTACAGGACTTGGATAACACAAAACATATTTTTGATTTTTATATTACTAACCATGAGGATGTTGCGGATGCTTTGACGGCACGCGAGGTACAGACAGAATACAAAGCTTTTTATAGTGTATTATGTGAAATTTCAAACAATATCGAACTAGTGAAAACTCTTATAGATCCTATACGCTCAGCAGAGCTTACTTATGGTAGCACAGGATTTTTGTGAGAGTTGAATAGAGACTGACTAATAACACCGAAAATGGTGCAATACATTATTGATGTACAAGGATTTATTTATAACAGAAAATTTATATTGCGTGAGATTTATGTGAGTTCTACAAATTTGGACACTGTGTATTATGCGCTTGTGAGTGTTCCCGATTATTTCAAAGAGAACAAAGAATCGCGCTGGGTTAAAGACAATCTCCATGCATTAATGTATGATATTCCTTGTGGATGTGAAATATACTATGTCCGGAGGGCAGTTAGGAACTTGAACTGTCAAGGTGGTACATTTTTCTGCAAAGGAAAATCCCAAATTATCAAAGATTTGTTTAATATTGATAACATTGTTGATTTACAAACTGTAAACTGTCCATCCCTTAAGAATTTGTATATGTTTCAAGGAGGATTGTGCAAGTATCATTCTGATACTTCTCCCCCAGCTGAACAAGGTTGCGCATTCAGAAATGTTCAAAGACTTGTATGTTGGTACAATAATAAAAATATTAATGTGTAATGTATTTAGTGCAAATAATAAAGATTTGTGAAAAAGAAATGTTTTCTATGTTGTTATTTAGTTTTAAAGCCTTTATTCAAGGTATTTTCAAGTATTACTGGTTTTTTGGCTGCATCAACACATGGGTTATTTCTATTTGGTTTATTATACGAGGCTACAATCACTATATGTCTATGAGGACTAAAATCCACTGATTGAACCTTAAAGCTTAGGTTTACTATGTATATTGATTAAACACAGGACAACACGAATCTTACAGAGGATTGTAGGTGGCATAGGCCCACACGCCAGAGCCTTATTAGCCTGCAAGAACAACTTGTATGTTGAATTGTGACTGTTTAGCAATAATATTTATAAAGTTTAAATCATTTTCATTAGATTACATATATATTTTGGATTCAAATAAAACACTCAAGTTAAGTTTTTTAAGTTTATTTTTATTTAATATACAAATATAGAATATATCAAATTTACATATATGAAAAGTACTCTACCAAAGAGCAAAAGTCACATAGGGATTACGATTTAGCCGATGCTGAAATTCTTCCATGAGGGATTTGTAGTAAGAGAGAAATTTTTGCCACTGTTTAAAGTTGAGGGTGACTCCACCAGAGATGCTGGTGATTTCCACTTTTATATTTTCTCCACTGCCCTCGAAGGTGAAGTAAGGTTCTCCTATAATGTCTATAGGTCTGAATCTGTCTTTTTGTGTGGGGAATCTGTTCTTGTAAGTGTCGAAGATCGCATCTGATTTGTAGACGCATGATGGGTACTCTTCTCTATTTAGGACAATGTAATTTTTTTCATGTTTCAAAATCAATTCAGTGTCTGCGAAAGTACCTCGAATAATGATATCCGTGTTGGCATCGAAGATGAATCTGGTTTCTGGTTTTATGTTGTTCATTTGGTGGGTGCCTCTGATAGACTGCATTTTGGTTTGGTATCAATAAAAAGTTTTAAAAATATGCAACTAGTGCTACAAAAGGAACGGAAATTATCGACAATTTCTGGATTATAACTAAAATTCAGTTTGCCTTTTACATATCCAATATTTACATACCAACACTAACTAGACTTCGATTTATATAAATGTAGCAGGAACTATATTTCTGAGAATCAAACTATATTAGGATTATATGTTAAACTTATACAAAACCAGATTATTCTATGTAAGTATTTTTATATTGACTGGATTATTTAACAGATCAAACAGAAAGAAGGCAAATTCCACTAAACGTAGGTGATTGCATGAAAATAACTAGGTCAAGGAGTGACCAACAGTGAGCTGAGGTTATATATAGAGGGTCGCTCTTCATAATTCTTACCTTCGCTGGATCGGCGAAGGAACGCACTTGTGGGCGGTAGAACCTGAATGGGCTCCACCAAGACATCGGAGACTCGAAGCAGATGTCTTGGTGGATGAACCCAAGTAGGGTCATAGGCGCTAGGGTCAATTTGGTTATTTCTTCTTGTATGAGGAACCAATTTGGCCAACTCCCCACATTAACTTACATTGCTTATAACTAATTAAATTTGAAGAAAAATTATAATCTCTTAGACTGTAAACATATTTTATATTTAGGCTGCACAAGATCCAATGATAAAATTAAAAAATGGTAACCACCCAGACAGGGACTCGAACCCTGGACAGATAGGTTAAAACACATCTGAGCACAAGGTATTCTTTTTTGAAAAGTTAGTTATGTTAAGAAATATCGTTTGAGAACTCTTTTGGTCTGGATCGACAGAGAAGGAGACAGCATTTCCAAAATTTTACAGACTGGATGTATTTTACCACCACTATAGAGGTCTTTACTATATGTAATTCGAAACGCTAGAGTTCAGTTAGCTTTCAAAATTGAAGTTACATAGTACAATATGTTGAAGTTTTTGTGTTTGGCACGCATAACAAGTTACACTATATCTAATTACGGACATATAATACTAAAACTTTGCTAGTAGTTGATGAGATGACAGTAAATTTGAGAGTTTTAGCATTATTTGTCCTGAAATGGATATAAGTGTAACTTGTTAAGTGTGCCAAACACAAAAACTTCAACATATTGTACTATGTAACTTCAATTTTGAAAGCTAACTGAACTCTAGCGTTTCGAATTACATATAGTAAAGACCTCTATAGTGGTGGTAAAATACATCCAGTCTGTAAAATTTTGGAAATGCTGTCTCCTTCTCTGTCGATCCAGACCAAAAGAGTTCTCAAACGATATTTCTTAACATAACTAACTTTTCAAAAAAGAATACCTTGTGCTCAGATGTGTTTTAACCTATCTGTCCAGGGTTCGAGTCCCTGTCTGGGTGGTTACCATTTTTTAATTTTATCATTGGATCTTGTGCAGCCTAAATATAAAATATGTTTACAGTCTAAGAGATTATAATTTTTCTTCAAATTTAATTAGTTATAAGCAATGTAAGTTAATGTGGGGAGTTGGCCAAATTGGTTCCTCATACAAGAAGAAATAACCAAATTGACCCTAGCGCCTATGACCCTACTTGGGTTCATCCACCAAGACATCTGCTTCGAGTCTCCGATGTCTTGGTGGAGCCCATTCAGGTTCTACCGCCCACAAGTGCGTTCCTTCGCCGATCCAGCGAAGGTAAGAATTATGAAGAGCGACCCTCTATATATAACCTCAGCTCACTGTTGGTCACTCCTTGACCTAGTTATTTTCATGCAATCACCTACGTTTAGTGGAATTTGCCTTCTTTCTGTTTGATCTGTTAAATAATCCAGTCAATATAAAAATACTTACATAGAATAATCTGGTTTTGTATAAGTTTAACATATAATCCTAATATAGTTTGATTCTCAGAAATATAGTTCCTGCTACATTTATATAAATCGAAGTCTAGTTAGTGTTGGTATGTAAATATTGGATATGTAAAAGGCAAACTGAATTTTAGTTATAATCCAGAAATTGTCGATAATTTCCGTTCCTTTTGTAGCACTAGTTGCATATTTTTAAAACTTTTTATTGATACCAAACCAAAATGCAGTCTATCAGAGGCACCCACCAAATGAACAACATAAAACCAGAAACCAGATTCATCTTCGATGCCAACACGGATATCATTATTCGAGGTACTTTCGCAGACACTGAATTGATTTTGAAACATGAAAAAAATTACATTGTCCTAAATAGAGAAGAGTACCCATCATGCGTCTACAAATCAGATGCGATCTTCGACACTTACAAGAACAGATTCCCCACACAAAAAGACAGATTCAGACCTATAGACATTATAGGAGAACCTTACTTCACCTTCGAGGGCAGTGGAGAAAATATAAAAGTGGAAATCACCAGCATCTCTGGTGGAGTCACCCTCAACTTTAAACAGTGGCAAAAATTTCTCTCTTACTACAAATCCCTCATGGAAGAATTTCAGCATCGGCTAAATCGTAATCCCTATGTGACTTTTGCTCTTTGGTAGAGTACTTTTCATATATGTAAATTTGATATATTCTATATTTGTATATTAAATAAAAATAAACTTAAAAAACTTAACTTGAGTGTTTTATTTGAATCCAAAATATATATGTAATCTAATGAAAATGATTTAAACTTTATAAATATTATTGCTAAACAGTCACAATTCAACATACAAGTTGTTCTTGCAGGCTAATAAGGCTCTGGCGTGTGGGCCTATGCCACCTACAATCCTCTGTAAGATTCGTGTTGTCCTGTGTTTAATCAATATACATAGTAAACCTAAGCTTTAAGGTTCAATCAGTGGATTTTAGTCCTCATAGACATATAGTGATTGTAGCCTCGTATAATAAACCAAATAGAAATAACCCATGTGTTGATGCAGCCAAAAAACCAGTAATACTTGAAAATACCTTGAATAAAGGCTTTAAAACTAAATAACAACATAGAAAACATTTCTTTTTCACAAATCTTTATTATTTGCACTAAATACATTACACATTAATATTTTTATTATTGTACCAACATACAAGTCTTTGAACATTTCTGAATGCGCAACCTTGTTCAGCTGGGGGAGAAGTATCAGAATGATACTTGCACAATCCTCCTTGAAACATATACAAATTCTTAAGGGATGGACAGTTTACAGTTTGTAAATCAACAATGTTATCAATATTAAACAAATCTTTGATAATTTGGGATTTTCCTTTGCAGAAAAATGTACCACCTTGACAGTTCAAGTTCCTAACTGCCCTCCGGACATAGTATATTTCACATCCACAAGGAATATCATACATTAATGCATGGAGATTGTCTTTAACCCAGCGCGATTCTTTGTTCTCTTTGAAATAATCGGGAACACTCACAAGCGCATAATACACAGTGTCCAAATTTGTAGAACTCACATAAATCTCACGCAATATAAATTTTCTGTTATAAATAAATCCTTGTACATCAATAATGTATTGCACCATTTTCGGTGTTATTAGTCAGTCTCTATTCAACTCTCACAAAAATCCTGTGCTACCATAAGTAAGCTCTGCTGAGCGTATAGGATCTATAAGAGTTTTCACTAGTTCGATATTGTTTGAAATTTCACATAATACACTATAAAAAGCTTTGTATTCTGTCTGTACCTCGTGTGCCGTCAAAGCATCCGCAACATCCTCATGGTTAGTAATATAAAAATCAAAAATATGTTTTGTGTTATCCAAGTCCTGTAAATAATACTGGATTCTCTCGCACATCCACTTAAAACATCGTTGGCATTTATTCAAACAGCGTTCTCCTTGGCAAATAAAATAACGTTCAGAGAGTAATTCTTCATCTTTACAGCATACGCACTCACACTCGTAGAAATGGTTAACTACACAATCGTGGGCTAATTGGTTGCCTTGATTAGAATAACATCCCCAGCATATAATATACTTGCCAGGTGTATACCTCTTCAAAGTCTCCAACACACAGTCCTTATAGATATAATTGGAAAAACATGGACATGATGCAATTATTTGACTCATGTCCTTGTTGGTTACTTTGTTGGCGTTATTTCCAGTAATAGATCCTTCCACTCACAGGTACACAAATAAGAACACCTGAAAAATAGAAACATAGTTGTAGTACTTGTTTATATTACGCATATTCATTTCTGTATTTACTT
Source organism: Lepisma saccharinum (assembly GCF_977018435.1). NCBI lineage: Eukaryota > Metazoa > Arthropoda > Insecta > Zygentoma > Lepismatidae > Lepisma > Lepisma saccharinum. Next base: position 62,132,695 of record NC_139249.1, read on the forward strand.
TTTTCGTTTCTTTGTTTTCTGGATTTATATATTATTTCAAAAACTAGTGGAGAAATATACATTCCAGTGGTAAAATCTCTTGCGAGGTACTCACCGCAGTGTAGTTAGCCTTGTTTGTGGAGGTTGAAGACGCCATCTTTTACTAATGGTCCCTTTCAGTCACACACACAAAATTAGAAGCACCTGAAAATAGAAAAATAGTTGTAGTACTTGTTCACATTACGCATATTCTTTTTGGTTTGCATTGACGTTTTCTTCGTTTCAATATTTGCATTTACGCATTATTTAAAAGCACCATACATATATGTAACAATTCACTTACCTTAATTATAGCTTCTTTTGAGTTCTTTGTCTTCAAATCTCAGACAATAATCACAACTTGATGTCTTCTCTGACGCAATGCTTCAGAAATACTTCTCAAAATACCTTCTGCTTGCTTTTACGCAGTTTTTATACCTCATAAGCAAACTGACGCCTTCTCTGATTGGTTGAAATAAAACCGACGCGTTTTCTGATTGGTTGAAATATTCTTAACATTAGTTCGTCCAAAAACCTAATAGTTATCATCCAAATGCATTAACAAATACACCCTGAAAATACTTTGAAATATTATACACACCTTAGAACTGTAATATCCTAATATAGAAATACAGAACCAAAAATAGCATTGTGGAAATCTGAAAACCGAAAACTATAAAATAACTTTTAGTTAAAATACTTTTTTCTTTAGTTTTTAGATAAAAATAAAAAGTAAAACTTTAAAAATTAGTGAATGTGAAATACAAAACATAATAAATAGAAAATTTAATACAAAAATTTAAAAAATCTCTTTGTAAATCCAAATCGCAATAAAAAATGTTGCCTGAATATTTAAAATTGTGTTATTAGAATAAAAAATTACATAAAGTTGTGAAATAATACATTAAAAATTGAAAAAATGTCTTTGTGAGTAAAATATAAGAAACAAAATGTTGCCTAAATAGATGAAATTGTGTTATTTGAGTAAAAATAAGCCTAAACTTGTAAAATAAAAGGGTAGAACTTGACAAAATATACTTTTGCATCCAAAATATAATTGAAAACTTTCTTGAATAGACTAAGCCGTCTTACTTTGGTAAAATAAACTTAAAAATGAAAGGGTTAAAGTTGACAAAACACACGTCGTGTGTACAAAATCTAATTCACAACACATTTAAATTGTGTTATTTGAGTAAACTTGGAGAATAATCCTGTAAACTTGGAAAAATATCTCTCTCTCTCTCTCTCTCTCTCTCTCTCTTTCTCTCTCTCTCTCTCTCTCTGTGTGTGTGTGTGTGTCCAAAATGTAATAAAAATGGTGCCTGAATAATATAAATAGTGTCATTTGAGTAAATATTAGGCTAAACTTGTAAAATAAACAAATAAAAGTTGAGAACACACACTTTGTGTGTCGAAAATGTAACTAAAAATCTTTCCTGAACAGATAGAATTGTCTTATTTGAGTAATAATAAGCCTAAACTTGTGAAATAAACAGATAGAAGTTGAGATCACACACTCTGTGTGTCGAAAATGCGACTAAAAGTCTTTCCTGAACAGATTGAATTGTATTATTTTGGTAATAATAAGCCTAAACTTGTGAAATAAACAGATAGAAGTTGGGATCACACACTCTGTGTGTCGAAAATATAACTAAAAGTCTTTCCTGAACAGATTGAATTGTATTATTTTGGTAATAATAAGCCTAAACTTGTGAAATAAACAGATAGAAGTTGAGAACACACACTTTGTGTGTCGAAAATGTAACTAAAAGTCTTTCCTGAACAGATAGAATTGTGTTATTTGAGTAAAAAATAGGCATAAACTTGTAAATAATAAATTAAAAGTTGAAAAAATCTCTTTGTAAATACAAACTTTAATAAAAAATGTTGCCTGAATAGTACAAATAGTGTTATTTTGGTAAAAAATTAATATAAAGTTGTAAAATAATAAGTTAAAAGTTGAAAAAATGTCTTTGTGAGTCCAAAATTTAATAAAAAATATTGCCTGATTAGTACAAATAGTGTTATTTTGGTAAAAAATTAATATAAAGTTGTAAAATAATAAGTTAAACGTAGAAAAAAATGTCTTTGTGAGTCCAAAATTTAATAAAAAATATTGCCTGATTAGTACAAATAGTGTTATTTTGGTAAAAAATTAATATAAAGTTGTAAAATAATAAGTTAAACGTAGAAAAAAATGTCTTTGTGAGTCCAAAATTTAATAAAAAATGTTGCTTGAATAGTACAAATAGTGTTATTTTGGTAAAAAAATTAACTTAAAGTTGTAAAATAATAAGTTAAAAGTTGAAAAAATGTCTTTGTGAGTCCAAAATTTAATAAAAAATGTTGCCTGATTAGTATAAATAGTGTTATTTTGGTAAAAAATTAATATAAAGTTGTAAAATAATAAGTTAAACGTAGAAAAAAATGTCTTTGTGAGTCCAAAATTTAATAAAAAATGTTGCTTGAATAGTACAAATAGTGTTATTTTGGTAAAAAAATTAACTTAAAGTTGTAAAATAATAAGTTAAAAGTTGAAAAAATGTCTTTGAGTCCAAAATTTAATAAAAGTGTTGCCTGAATAGTACAAATAGTGTTATTTTGGTAAAAAATTAACATAAAATTGTAAAATAATAAGTTAAAAAGTTGTAAAAATATCTTTGCGAGTCCAAAATTTAATAAAAAATGTTGCCTGAATAGTACAAATAGTGTTATTTTTGTAAAAATAAGGATAAGGTGTGAAAATGTTTGACATAAAATCAAAGTTTGGTAAAAAATAAACTCAATATTATGTTAAATAGCACACAGTAACATACATTTACTACCTAAATCAATAATCAAAGGATCCTAGGTTCGTTACCCCGTGATAAAAGCAAATGGTGAAAACTGTAGGCCCCGTCCCTAATAGCTCTCCCTTCTTCATAGTACAAATAAAAAAAACCTGCGCTAAAGCGTCCTGTGCCTTGAAGGCAAACCTGAGCGGAATATTAATTGGCGGCGGAAACCGCATAGCTTCAGAGATTTGACCCTTGCTGCGCATTCTCAGACATTCTTTGTTGTCTGGTTGAATCCCTCCCCTGCCCTACAGTATTGCATAGCTTTCCCCTGTTATTGCGTACTGGTTAACCTTGAAAAAACCGGTTCTGAAAACCTACCGACGCGTTCTCTGATTGGTCAATCAGATTCCTTCTTTGTCCTGACGTTGTGACGTCATTTGACCTTGAGCGCGCTTCCCCAAAATTCCTTTCTTCTCTACCTGCGCTGAATATTAATTCATTCTCTCTGTCTGGCATCAGAGCGGAGTCAAAATTCGGAGACAGTATTCTGTCTAGCGTGTTGCACCATCGTGTTTCATAACATGATGAAATTATTACATAGTACTAATTAATAATATTACATATCGTGGGTTCGAGTACCGGGACCGTCCCCAATCGTAATTGGACTTGTACCTACACCCATTACCACCGTTCATAGCGGTTCATAAACCATAGAAAACTTATTTTCAATACTATAAACATTAATTATTATAGTTTCATACGTTACATACTTTGCAGTAATGAATATAAAACCATATGCATAGCGTTTAGTACCTCTAATTACCTTCTATATACATATTTTTCATAAAATAAATAATTATATATTCATAAAAAGTTATAAACATGCAAATACATAAATGTAAAGTATTCTAATAATATGCAAATTTATTCAAATTATGCAAATTAATTATTGATAATATGCAAATTTATTCAAATTATGCAAATTAGTTCTTAATGATATGCAGATACATAAATATAAATTATTCTAATGATATGCAAATTTATTCAAATTATGCAAATTAGTTCTTAATTATATGCAAATTAATTAACACCTGTGCACTAATTGTCCTTAGCGCATTCAGATACTACTTAAGTTTATATCCTTGAAAGAGTTTTGTAAAATATTTTAATCATAGTTTTGACCAGTAACGTCCTGCTTAAGTTTATATCCTTGAAAGAGTTTTGTGTCGATGGGGATCGTTTGGAGGTTTCGAATGTGCAACACTGTATCAAGATTACGCTGCAGACGAACCGTTAAAAGCTAATGGTGTTCGTGAGCTTCCTTGCAATCCGAAATCTCCTAGCTCAAGTTTTTTGTTCCTTCGCGACTACAGAGCTGTGAATATAGTGGCAGGCAGATGTAAACCAAGAGCGTGTTAATTTCGTACTGTGCGTAAGAGTGTTATTCTTGGTTACTTGCCGTTACTTGTTTGTGTTATTGCAGTGTGTATGTGTGTTGTGTCAGTCAGACGATTGGAATGCCAGCCGCAAGGTTCACGTTAGAACAAAGAATTTTTATGTATGACACTTACGTGAAAACAGACTCGTGTCGAGACGTGTGTAGGCAATTTGTACAGAAATTCCCAGGCGTTTCACCTCCACATAGAGATACGGTTAGACGTCTTGTCCTTAAATTACGAGAAACTGGATCGTTAAATTTTAAAACACCTAAGCAAAAACGACGGATTCTAACCGAAGCAAAACTCGATGAAATTGGTGCAGAGTTAGAACGTTCTCCAAACAAACCTCTACGCCGTGTTTCACAGGAGATGGGCGTGTCAAAATCATCAGCACATACAGCCACTAAGCTACTAAAATTAAAACCGTACAGAGTTTCTATAGTGCAAGAATTACGGCCCCCTGACAACGTAAGTAGAGTAAATTTCTCTAATTGGGTTTTGCAGAATATTGTAGATGGTATTGTTGATCCACAGTTAATATTTTTTTCGGATGAGGCATGGTTTCACTTGCGTGGTCATGTTTGTTCACAGAACAATAGATACTGGAGCACTGAAAATCCCCGAATAATACACGAAGATCCGTTACACGATGCAAAAATTGGTGTGTGGTGTGCTGTAAGTGCCAAAAGAATAATAGGGCCTATATTTTTTGAAGACACAATAAATTCAGAGAGGTACCGCACACAAATACTCGCGCCGTTTTTTCAGTTGTTATCAGATAATGAGAGACAATATGGGTATTTTCAACAAGATTCGGCCACAGCCCATACCGCCGCTGATTCTTTGGACGCTATAAGGGAGGTGTTTGATGACAGAATAATTTCAAGAGGTTTATGGCCTTCACGTTCGCCAGATCTTACCATATGTGACTATTATTTGTGGGGAACCTTGAAAAATAAAGTCTACCGAAATAACCCTCATAGCATCGACGAACTAAAAGACAATATAAGGGCAGAACTAGGAAGAATTGCGGAAGAAGAACTTTTGCGTGTGAATCAAAATTTCATCAAACGATGCCAGGAATGTGTGAATGTAGGTGGACATCACTTTGAACAACTCTTATAACACAGGTTAGTGCTAGTTTTGCAATATTTATGTAAATGTCTGCATATGTCCATAAAAATATGCGGGCATTACAGGCCGCAAATGTCGGCACCTCCGTCAGCGCCGCCCGCCACGTTTCTCCCGATCTCTCGGCTGCAGATCGAAATGGACGCACGGTAGATACGGTGACACCAGCCGCCATACAGCAGCCGGATGTCACCCTTACTAACTATTGGGTCTCCACCCGCTCGAACGGCCGGAGATCGCACTTACTCACTAAACAGGCATAAACACCCATATGCTACCTCAGAAATAGCGGTCGCACAGAAACTCTCTGGTGTGTGGAGATTGTTTTACTGTAAGACCATGTTTAGGCCCAGCCTCTTCGCCATTCCCACTTCCCTCTTGTTGTCGGTGCTTATCTTGAACCAATATGAGGTTCTGAAGAGGATCAAAGCTGAGGCCATGGACGCCTGCAGGAGGGGAATCCCTAAGCATACTTTGGATTGACATTAGCACGGCGTCGACTAAATTAATGACACAGCACGGTAGTCAAGCATAACAGCTTATTTAATCCATTTCTGGTTGTTTTTCGAGTGAGAAGCTAGGATTTAATAGTCCGGATTATAAGCAATGTTTTAAATCATGATTACCATTTGTTCATAAAGTTAATATTTGCACAGAATGTAAATCTGTTGTGTACTCTGTTTTCATCTTTTACGTGGACATGTCCTACACATTGGCCTTATACCCGGCGTCCGAGATGATTTTTTAAAAAAAGAACATAAATATCCTACATTTTTAGCGTCACATAATTCGAATTAAGAAAAATACATGTTCCACTCAAACAAGGAGAAATCACAAGAAACATCATGCAAGTTGCAAGTCTATGGGCTGCACTTCCATACTCAATACTGAAATTTATTTTGATCCAAATATTTTCTGCTGGATCGAAGACTGAAGATATAATTCATGGAGCCACATTCTGTTGATGTCGCTTTTCGATGTTTTGGGATGGAATCAATCATGGATCTTTGAAGGTGTTTAACATTTCTATTCAATGTTTTCATTGTAAAGCGGGGGATAGCCTATACAGAAGAAAGTTATTGAACAAAAAATTACACCTAATGAAACTTCTTGAAACATTTACATTTCTGTGAAGGACAATATGTTTCATGTTATTTCAAGTTATGATAAATACAGAATATTTGTTTGACAATTCAGATCATAATGCAAATGTTGATAGATTATTTCAATTAATATCAGCACAATGGACTAATGAGAAAAATACATTTATTGTAGAGTTTGTAAATGGTTTGATATTGGTTCAGTATAACTTCAAAGAGTTTGACTATTCGGATTTGCATAAGTACGCGTATATTTTGACAAAAACGGAAAGTTTGACAACCGGTGTGTCCCATAAGAAGTAACACCGAAAGCATGTGTACTGAGAAGTGTAATGTTTGGTATTGATTACAAATTTGGAAATATTATATTTAAGAAATCACTACAAAATCACATTTTCTTTTTAAAACCAAAAGCTGTGTCAATTTTACATTACTTGTTAATGTGTTGTGTTAAAGTGTATTATTTAATGCGAACGATTTGTACATTTTGACATACAGTCCTAAATTTTGGGACAGCATGTCCTACTATTTCGTTATAGTGATCTGGTAAACTTACTTATTCGGGCAAGTAGTTACGTGTATTCTAATGCTCTGTTCTGTAACACTGTGTATTTTCACAACATTTTATAGATATATTTTCCTTCACTTTTGAGCCAGAGTCTCACGATGACATCGAAAAATAACAAATTGAAACAATAGAAATTGGTAGCCTGGTAATGATGATCGCGAGGTAAGTGCTATGTGTCGATAGGAGAGATGACATGTCACGACCTTCTTGATTGATTAACAAAATCCTAACGTAATCTATAACTTATGTAAATTAATCTGAACTTAATCTAAATATTCTTATTGTTGTGTGATAGGAAAACTATCTTTCTACTCCGATCTGGAATTCTCTTCTATCGTAGTTGCAAAAGTGTATTCTAAACATAACACCGGCCATGTATTTTTTCTGCTAAATCTCATATCTCTAAGTATCCTGTGTTGCATTGCGTATTCTACATCTATTCTCCCTATTGCAGTTTTCTTACAAATCTGTCCTGCCCTGCCAAATCTTGCTATTTCTTTTGTTGCATAGACTAATGTAGTATTACTTATCTATCACAGTTTCTCTATGAAACTGTTATGCTTAATTTTGATATCTCATTTGTCGCATAGACTAATGTAGTATTACTTATCTATAGCAGTTTCTCTATGAAACTGTTATGCTTAATTTTGATATCTTATTTGTTGCATAGACTAAGTAGTATTACTTTTCTGTCGTAGTTTCTCTATGAAAATGTCCTGCTTTGCTTTTATATCTCTTTTGTTGCATATAGTAACATAGTATTACTTATATATCGCAGTTTCTCTATGAAACTGTCCTGCTTAATTTTGATTTTTCTTTTGTTGCATAGACTAGCATAGTATTACTTATCTATTCCAGTTTCTCTATGAAACTGTCCTGCTGAATTCTGATATCTCTTTTCTTGCATAAACTAACATAGCATTACTTATCTATCGCAGTTTCTCTATGAAACTATACCTACAGCTACATTTTGATATCTCTTTTGTTGCATAGACCAATGTAGTAATATTTATCTATCCACTGTGACCTATCTTCCAATACATTGGTGTGGCATGCACACCATTGCTTTTCTCCTGTCTTGCTAAACCTACTTGAGGCTTACATTCTATGTTGTATTTTTCTTAGTGTCGTGTTGTTCCATCAAAATTATCTCTAACTCCACGACGCTTATACATTTTACGGTGTGACTTGAATGCCATTGTTTTCCCACATATTACTTGCTAGGTTATATAATTCATGTTTTCATTATTTACAAATTAGCTATAATGAAAGAAATAGTAGCTGATTCTTGTGTGTAAATCAGGGGCGTATATTCTACGTTATCTGGGAAGTCAGAATCTCAGGGACTAGAATTCATATACGAAGATTATAAAATCTGCATCAAATTCTTCAGATGAGTGTGCTTCGGGAGTTGGCAACTGACTTTTTAGGAGTTGGCAACATAGTACGTTTGCTTCGATGAATTCACATGGCCAGGTAATACATTGAAGGGAATCCGAGCATTGAAAGGGTGGCACACGACAGGTAAAATACCCTCTGGGCCATGAACATAACTGTTCAAAGGAACACTTGTAGATCAGTATAAAAAGAGGGCGTTGACCTCTACAAGCAACCAGTACTTTGTAGAATGATGTTGATTGACCTGCAAAGCTTTATGACTGCAGATGAAAATAAGAAAAGGAACAAAGGCCATGTTCCGAAATCTCATCGGGCCTCGGGCACCATCCAGAGTACACTAATTTGTTTTTAAATTTATTTATAGCAGATTCGTGTTTGTAGTGTTGAATTTGTTGTTTGTACTTATGTGAATGATATTATGTGCTGTGTTGTGAGTATTTAACAAGGTATTAGCAAAGACGCCATTTACCGAAGAAGTAGTATTATTGTCTACAACTGAGACGGCTGAAGGAAATTTCTGAGATTCGCATAAGAATAAGTCCGGTTGGTTGTTATACCTATCGGGTAAAGGATTGCTCTGAAAATGAAAGAGTGCTGACAAGTAACATTTTTTCAATACGTGACCTAAAATTTGCCCAAAACAAGAGAAGAAATAAGTTCCTGTTCAAATGAAGTATTCAAGACTAGAAGTTAACAAAAATATGTTCCAATTTATGTTCGTATGTAGGCCTACAAATATTTCACAATATAGTTCGCCAGTAGTTATGTACGAACATGAAATATTTGTACTTGAACACTGTTAGTCTTTCAATGATACACTCCCGTGATTTTTAAGTAATGTGACACCACAGCACGAGAAGGAACACTCCATTAGCAAATTATTGTTCATTTTAACATTATTGTATGGCGAGGTAACCCAAGTTCTCAACTCAGTGTACACCACTGGTATATGTCCTAACGTAACAGTGTAATGTGGCCAAAAATACGTGTTATTGAAAAAGGTTATTGCGAGGTGCACTTGAACATATGAGAATTTATCTAGATGAAACTTAGAGGCAGCCTAAGATGAATTCAGATTATTTAAAACACATTTTATGCTAAAAAGAAGCGTTTAGAATGTTAAAAACAGCTTATTGGAAAGTTTGCATAATGAAAACTGAGAGATAGATTTTGAAGTATTAAAATATCGAAGTGTTCAAGAAATGTATACATCTTTGGTGTGTAAGATTAGTAGCTGCAAGTATACAATGTGTTTTAAAGGATCAAACTGTTAGAAGTTCTGCTCTACAACATGAATATGTGTTTATAGACTTCATGTTTCACTGTGACATTAACAATAAGACCTTAATATTTGACATCTGAATTGCAATTACTTATGAATTATGCTCTCAGTTAAGTATTGAACAATTGAACATTCATTATTGAACATTTTCCATAGTTTTCCCGTTTATTATTTATCTATTTATTTATTTATCCAAATTACACCCCATTTGAAATTATCATAAAATTATACTATTTCCTCGATGAATAAAATAACATTAAATACAACTTTAAAAAACAAGCAAAAGAGAAATAATTTTTCTGCTGACTTTCACCACACGACATTAGGCATTTTGTTTTTCTTCAAGCTATTGAAAGCTTGGTATTCGGGAGTTGAACCTTTATCTGCTTTAGCACAAAGACAGCAATAAATTAACCTTGAAACTGACGATAGGGTTTTATGACTGGAAACTACTGCAGAAATGTACGAGATATTATCTTCGATTTAAAGAATGGATGTTCTTTGAAGAATAACATTGTGAGAAATTTGTTAAGATATTTATGTCAACAGCAAGTACAGAGTATGGAGCCAATGGTACTTACCAGTTTGTTGTGGTTGTTCCGCTTCTACTTTACAGCATTTTGATCTTTTTGTCCCTGGATGACTGAGTTGCCAAAATGGAACAATCTTGTCTAAACATTTCTTCAAGTTTGAAATTCTATTATTTCTTGCTTTATTTGTTTCGTTACAAAACTGATAACCATGCAGTAATTAAAGCCTACAAACTAGAGGCCCGCTAAATAATTCGATTGTTAAAGGATCGTCTTGATACAATCTGTAGATTTATCTGAACCAATATTGAAATGAGCTTTTAAATTCTTAATTTGTTTTGTCAACAGTGTTTCTTTGCACTCACAGCTATTGACCAGAGGCATACAGAGACATTTTTCGTTGGTGTCACATTTGGAATAATAAGCGAAATTGTGTACAGGTATGTAAAATAATGAAAAGGAATTCTCACCTACTGCTTTCACAGTCTTCCTCTTGGCAGATGCTGTTGCCTGAATCGTCGTCCTCTGTCCCATTGGCTCTTCGGAAGACGTGTTGGTGTTCAGTCTGTCGGTTTAACTTGATTATTATCAGGCAATCTGGGCTTGGTGGCGTCTTTCCACTTCCCAAAGTTCTATGTTGAGACACTTTTCTGAGAAAGAAAAATCTATTCTTTGTACTATTCATTTCTAACTGCAACTTGACACGCACCTTCTGCCTTTAGGGCTTTATGTTAGTCTGGTTATAACCCTTTTATCGGACTTCTCAAAGGTTTCTAAGGGTTAGTAGGACCAAGCCCTTGCGAGGTCTGTGGTGCAGGATTTATTTTTAATTATCACCTATGTAGGTTTGAAATGAAAGATCATTAAGATCTTTTACTCGAAGATTTATTTAAACTTCCGACGATATACAAACACTTTTCAAACAGACAATTCACCCGATACAACTTGCAGGCCTAAACCTATTAGTTGTACCGAAGTTTATAACCCTGGTCTTTTTGATGATGCAGGAGAACACCTTATTCAGAGTTGGGTTTGTGGAATTGCCAATTGGAGTACAAGTACACCAGCCAATCCGAAGATTGAAGCAAGATATTACCCAACGTCCCCTGAACCATCAGCTTTTCGGCAACCAGGAGAATGTCCCGTAGGCTTACAAAAGTCTAGCTCTTTTATATCATAATTTTGTTTACAATTCACCATGGTTACTACATAGTTGTTTTATATTTCCATAGTTTCAACATTTTTTTCCTGATTTAAGTTAAACAATTCATTACCTATTGTAACATTAACAATAACACATTTTAAAAGAAAAGATTGCAACATAGATTAATATAATACAGATTGAACAGTTTTGTGCTTGAAAAAGCATGTGTTGACAGGGGCGACACAAACTTTCCGTACAATAACTAACGGTGAAGAGAATGTGGAAAATGTAAGGTACCTTGGGGTAAAAACGCCACACGGGGTAATAACGGTTGTTATTTTATTGTTGTTTTGTTATTTTAGATATCAGTGATCTACAAAAATAAAATTTACATGCTGCATGTCCGAAAAGGTGATGGAAGCTATCGATAGTTTTGGCACAATTCTAACGACTGATATCTTCCCAAAAAAGAAAAAGAGATTGGAAGTGCATCTTCATCAACTTCTACTTGAAGCTACTCAAAATCAACAGAACCCAAAAGAAGAAAAACAGTTCATAATAAAAACTAAGAAATCTCGTCGAAGGAAACTGGTGGCGGCACCATCATCGTTGTGTCCCTACAGAATTTTGTTATTTCTTGTCCTAAACTTTACATTGGAGCACGATGGACTGGCTATGCAAATGTTCCTTTTATCGAATGTAAAAGTTTCTCGCATAAATCGATAGTAAAAATGTGTTTAGTAAACCTTCCTGATTATGTAGCAAGTCACAAGCTTCCGAAAATTACATTTTCGTGAACCTAAGAAATAATATATTAAAGTGCAACGGCAGGGTGGCCCGAACAGACCAAATATGGTATGTTTGTGCACAAAGAGTACTAAACTTGGCATTATTTGGGCCGTTCCTAGCTGCCGTGGGTTCCACATTACACAAATTTATATTTTACACTGGTCTTTATGTTTTCTCTTGTCGTGAGTATGTGTAATTCAACGGCGGGTGTAGGAATCGGAGAGACTCACCAAAACAATCCAGAAAAAAATATTATGTGAGTATGCGCATGATATTTATTATTATATGATTACACTATCCAATATTTTAATGTTAACGTATGCTTCCTTTCAAACAGTAGACATTTTCCCCTTGCACTTCCATTCTCTATTTTTGTTGTTACATTACTTTCAAAATTATAATTGTAGACTGAAAAGAAAAAACGAGCTAAGTGCCAAAATCTAAGTTCCGAGAAAAACAGAAAAAACATTGTCTGTATCACATTTTGTGATTTTTGCTTCCAAAAAAGCGTAAAAAAGTCAGAAGCACTTACATGGAAACACTCATGAACGCTTAATGTTACCTATGGAATATTATTCCTGTAATTACCTCTTTTGTCTGAACATTTTATGAAATGAGGTATGTGCCATCTCCTGTGCCATTAAAACTGGGCTAAGTGCCCTAACGTATCACATAATGAAAGGCAAAATGTACAAGTGCAGAGTTAGCAAACAACAGGTTATGGATAAGGAAATAGTTTTTTTTAATACATTTTATTCATAAAACATAAAAAACAAGTACTTCAGTCTGAAATAGTAGACCCTAAGGAAAAAGTAGTGTGTTCTTGAAAACTTTGTTACTGAAATAATTAATGTGAAGAAAAATGTAGGCTACAGTACTTTTCTGCAGGCTATATAAAAACATTAAGACTGTTCATACGTAAAAAGTGTTCTGCAAACCATGGCTACTGTGTCAGTTCAGTGTAAAAACGTTTGTTTTCTTCCTTTGGGTATGGAATATTTTCTTTCAGATCTTCCTTCTTTTCAGGCGTCAATCTTGATGTCATTCCCAGCCGTGGTAGTTCAAAGTTTTTGATAGTTTCATTCGTTACCCCTTTTTTAAACACTTTTGTTTTCACCCACTGTTCAACGTCACTGTTTTTTTTTGTGTATACAGTTCCTGGCTTTTCCTTGGTGACTTTGACCCAAACAACCTTAACAATTCCTAAAGTTGTCGTATTAAGGCAACTTGTAGCTGCTGCGCTGTAGTCATAAAATCGTCATCATCCATCAATGTTGTTAGAAATGTTTTTTTCTTTTTTTGTGGAAGCAGTAGAGAGAAGTCTGACAACATCCACGGGAACCTCACATTTCTCAACTCTTTTTCTTTTTTCTATGAGACCAAAGTCGCGGTCACAGCTTAAGGAGGAGTGGCCTGGGACAACATACTTATGTTGAACCTCATCAACAAAGTTCTTAGAAACCAAATATATCCACAGAAACAATAGCATCTTATTCTTATTTTGGCCACCACAGTTGTCATTCCATACTATCATTTTTTCTTGTTTGTTATTTTACTTTTAATGCCTCTGAATATGCAACTGGCGATTTCATTGCCTCCCCGGCCACTCAAACCCTTATGCAAACAAACATAAATCCCTGATTGTTGTCACCCATGTGCAAACCCAGATTAAAACAAGACAACTGTCGTAAGTAATACATTTGGCAGTGGGGTTATGTTGGTAAAGACAACACTTGCTGCAAGTCGACTGAAAATGTACAGGTATCACTTATGGAAGCTGCTGATTCTTCGTGATCTTGTTTCATCACTTCTCTGGCTCGCTCTGCATTCCTGTGGTGAATTTCGAGTGAGTTGCGGTGTAGTTCTTTGTTCCTCTGGTCAATTTGTATTTTGTTGTGTAACAAATCGCACGTATTACACGTGTGTTTTCTCGGTTTCGGAAATCTGAGATTTGGAAAGTGTTTTCTCACTGTGTCTATGCAACTTGTTATAGTTCAAATCACCTCTCACCTCCGCTTCTTCTTAAACTGGGAAACACTTCCTTCTCCCCTTTTACGGCGTTTTTTAGGTACATCCATTATTCAAGCTCCACAACACACGTTACACACTGACCTAAGGCCAAAACTCAGCACACAATAACCTCCAAGACGTCCAAGTAACCACAAAACCAGTCACATGGCACTTGGCACATAGCCCGTATTTTGATACACAGCAGGTGGCACTTAGACCAAGGTGCATTCTTGTGGCTAAAGTTTGAACTACCTGCAGACTGCATATCACATAGCCCGGTGTTTACCGCACTGGCATAGCCACATAGACCATATTTTAGCAATGAAATGGAAAAAGATTGTTGTGGCACTTAGCCCGGTTTTTATTTTCAGTCTACAATTCCTGTAAATATAAACGCCCTAGGGGTTGGTAGACGCGAAACAGAAGATAATATTGTTTTGTAATAACTACTCTTCTCGATAAATGTGCTACATATAAAGTAGAGCATCATATTTACTAGTAGAAGTGTCAATTATGACAACAAATAAGAAAATAAAAGTGCAATCGTGCGGAATTTTTATGAATTATTCCTTAGCAAATAAAAAAAAATATTGTGAAAGCTACAAGTAACGTAACCAAATACTGTGCACATTTGAAGTTTCCTTTTAGTTCAGATATCTTTTTCTATTGTTAACGATCATCTATTTTTATAATCATAGTATTACAGCACTGAAAAATTATCTATCGTATTTCGGCATATTTTCTGAGGTTAAGATCAAATTAAACTTGTAATTCATCCCCGTGTTAAATGGGAGAACAGTTGTCCGTCTGAAGTGAAAGCACAAACTATCGTGTCGCCACCTAGAATTACCTTTCGTTGAGCAACACAATTATCCACACATAAACACGATCATTTGGAATTTCTCGAATGCTCGGGATCCCGAAAAGTGGGAAACTTATTTCTCTAAGTCGGGCTCGAAACTTGATTCTTTCCGTATTTCAGTACTTATTTGTCCCGATTCGGAACACACCTTCTGGGTCAGATTCATTTTGTGTTCCTGTACACAAATTTATGATGAATACTACGAATTCTTAAGATTTAAATGGCCCAAAAATGTATATTTATATTATTAAAAATATATCTTCCTCACCTTTTTGTTCTTTTCATTGAATTTTGGTCTCTTCTATTACTTTCTTATGTCACATTTGCATTGGCTTTCTTTCTAAAATAAATCTATGGGAACATATAAGTATTATTGAGCTAAAATATTGTTGCAAACCAGCAATGTAATTTGCTTATATATTAAGTTACCTTGGCTTTATTTATTGTTAAATCCCAGGTTTTTGTGACGCCATATTTCATGTTTGCGTCTTTTTTGATGCTTTAGTTCATTTAGCTTTTGTGAACACGTTTATGCTGGTTTTATTAGTCTTGTAAATAGATGTGTTAACTATATTTTATCTTTTGCCGTATTTTGGCTAAAATATGGTTTTAAAAAGCATTTTGGTCGCAGTTAGATTGCTTCAAACGCATATCGAGAACTCAGATTTTGGTTGCCCCCTTCAATTGTGTAAAATATATTACGATGAAGCGAGGGGCAATTTTTTTTAAAAGAGCACAATTAAATGATCAAACTAACACTGTAGTCCCATTTTGTTTGGCAATAGGATCCCAAAAAGGAGGGGCTCTGTCCCTCGTAAGTCCCATTTGATCACTACCCTGGCATAGCGGTGATGCTCCTTCCGATCGAAAAGCATAAAATATTATTAAGAAAAAACTAGAGAAAAATTTACAGAATAGCTAGCTGCCTCGGAGACAATGTTTAGGTCAGCTTGGCTTCTATTTAGTAACATTTACAGTATATTGTATCTTGTATCACGTTTAGAAGTTATGAATCTAATGAATGATCTAATGAATTACGTCTAATGTTACGCTGGCGGCTATTTTGCATACAGATGATGCTTCAATACCTTCAGGACATAATAATGTATTGACTCACTTCAATAATTCTACACAGGAAATAAATTATTAGGATGCATAGCGGCATATGGTGTACAAGGAAAATAGAATGCTCGTTCGCACATATTCACACAAAAATGAAGGGGATGATAGTAGTAAGGAAGATGCTTAAAAGTACTATAAAGGAGCGAACTGATACATTGAACTGACATACTTCTCTCTAGTAACGATTCAAACTGCACAGATATATATATGTCACTTTTCCACATGATTGAATCAAAAGTTGTAGCCGATTCGGTGGCCAGGTGCGTTGAAGTGGACAACTATCGATCTCACCACTGAAGTTCCTGGGTTCGAGTCCTGCTGGGCATGGGTGTTCTTCGAAAATATCCCTTCATTGGTTTCATCTGATCATGATTATCCTCTTGGTCTTAATTATACAAAAGCGTACTAAACGAAGTACAAACACACAAAAAGATGTGTATCTCACCGTAGCATTAAATGAAAATAGCTACAGTTTGAGTTGTGCCACCTTTCTAAGTGATGTTCTATTATAGAACTTTTTTGATATTTTATCAATTGTGCAAGTAGCAAGTTTCTGTTATTCCTTATTATTGTATCTTGTTCGAAGTAATAATGATCATAAGACATTAAATTGCTTATTTTATATGATAAAATACGACATACTTGCGTCAGAATCAACACGCCTCTACCGAAACAAATGCTATCTATATACGTACATACTCCTTATCCTAGAAGTTAAACATTGAGGATTAATGATGCACGCTGTAAGTTTTTAGATTTAGAATGTTTATTGCGACTGCATACATCAGCATCTATTGAGGCTTCAATTGTTCCCATGGACTGTAGTACATTGCTGTTTTCTACACCTGCAGAGTTTCTATCTTGACCTTTAAATAAATAAATAAATAAATAAATAAATAAATAAATAAATAAATAAATAAATAAGAAACTTAGTAAGGAATGCAAGCTGAAAGAAGTACGTTCACTAGGGTTCGACTTCGAATAATTATGACTTAAAACCTTTATGATGTACTATAGCCTAAAACGTACCAAATATGATCCAATATCTCAATATATAAACTAACAATACTGCTAAGAATTCATTTTATTTAAATTTAAATTTAATTTTATTTTATTGAGCATTTCCCAAAGTCGTTATTATTTTTTTTTTGCAGTAGAATCTCCAACAAATACTTTGTTGACCTTATATAAATATTATCAGAATTGTAATATTTTTGGGGTGGAAAAAGAGAAACTGCAAGTTATTAATAAAAAAAAAATATATGTCAAAATGGCATACCTTAACTTTAGACTTCATTTTATAGGTTGTGCTCGAAGATTACATTTATTTTCAATTTGAAGCCTGTACAAGCATTATATCTGTTGAATGGTTTAAAATTAATGTTATGCTTATGCTTCTTATGCCACATTTTGGATAAAATATGACCTGAAGCTAAAATATGGTTTTAAAAACTAACGGATTTAATACTAAGGACCAAAAAATTACTTAGACATGGGGAAGCAGGACAAGCTAGAAATGTGATGTCATAAAAATCAGAACATTAGTAACGCTGTTTTAGGGGTCCATGGGGAAAATTATGTACAGTCGCAACCTTGTGTAGTCAGTAGCTATTGTATTCCGAACATGTCTGGCTAAGGACGACACAAGTGCCATCATGTTATGCTCTCTTTACACAGAACCATATACCACTTGCCTCGTACCCAGTTTAAAACTTGAGAATATATATGCATTCCACTGTACCAAAGAGACAGCATACGATGAGTCGATTTTTCAGTGATTCATCTCTTGTGTGCATGTTAAACTGAAAAACCATGCAACGTTTCTCTACAATGTGACTGATACATATGTCTGAATGATTGTCTGTAGAGTCTGGTATAGGGTGGTCTCCTCCATTTTTTTTTTTTTTTTCTTTTTAGAAATTCTTATTTCCTCGTTAACACTTAGTGTTTTAAGGTGATATCAAAAGTTCCTAGAGCACGGAAACGTGTATTTAAAATGTATTTTAAAAAGTTTTCTCAATGATAATGTTAATTTTTTCTTCTAAATGCAACTTTCGCGCTACTCATTCATTGTTACTTATTACATTACATTAAACTTATTTGCCCAACCTACATACGTATAAATCATAGTATTCATTGACAGTTTATTTTTTCGGTCGCTGGACCTAACTGCCTAGAATAAGAACCATTGCGCAAACAAATATCTTCCACTAACTAAACTTTGTCAAGAGAGAAAATATCACCACATTTTGAGAAATCGGTGTAGGACCTATGATCCACAAAGCGCAATAGTTATAAGAATCTACGTGAAGGTTAACATCTATTAAAGGAAAATTTAGAATATTAACATTTAAGCACTTATTGTTTTATGCTATACATATAGTAGCATTTCTCTGTCTCTCTCTCTCTCTTTATTTACGCGCGCGCGCGTGTGTGTGTGTGCGTGTTTGTTTCTGAGTGTGCTGGTACGTTTGTAATTTTAACGAAATGTCTTTAGTTTCTACCTTCTAAATGTTGTACCCTTTTCAAGTTATGTTTACTTTATACTTTACTACACAAAATATGAACACTTACTTCCATATGCTGCATCCTTGAACTGGACTTCAAAATAATTTGGCTCAGATCCTTGTCTTTCCCTTTTCTTTCCATTATCATGCTGGCTCGAACTGGAGTTCCACTATCTGATAGATTCCTCAACTTTAGATGCTTTGGTGAGTTTTTCACTCACCAGTAGCCCACCTCCCTCCCTGAGCCCTGAGAGCCTCATGAACCCTTTATGGCTCAACTTGACTCTTTAGGCTCTCTTTAACTCTTTTAGTAGGGCTCCTTAGGGCCCCTTTGAGGACCGCCTGGAACCCCCTTGAGACCCCATTTTCCCTCTAGGGGGAAACCAATACTGCAGAGGAGATCCTGGCCAATGAGTGAGCCCAGGTCGGAGGGGGACGTGGGGTACCTCCATGCCTTCCGCCCTCCTTCCCACCGAATCCCCCCTCCCCATGAGAATGAGCCCCCCAGCGTTCCCGGACGCCGTAGTTATGGTGCAGCAGAAGAAGATATAGGGATCAACCCTCCGTAGTGAGTGCCGGAAGGGACGAGAGAGGCCCACACACACACGCATGCACACACACACTCACACACATACAAACACACACAAAGAAAAATAAAGCTATAACTTAGTAAATAAGAACTAAGAGGGAATTAGAGGATGAACTACTATATGGTGAGTCCAGCCGCCATACAGCAGCCGGATATCACCCTTACTAACTATTCGGTCTCTAGCCGCTCGAACGGCCGGAGACCACCACTTAATCACTACGGTGACACCAGCCGCCATACAGCAGCCGGATGTCACCCTTACTAACTATTGGGTCTCTAGCCGCTCGAACGGCCGGAGACCACCCTTAGTCACGCCATTCCCACTTGCCTCTTGTTGTCGGTGCTTATCTTGAACCAAGATGAGGTTCTGAAGAGGATCAAAGCTGAGGCCATGGACGCCTGCAGGAGGGAAATCCCTAAGCAGACTTTGGACTGACGTTAGCATTATGTCGACGAAATTAATGGCAGAGCACGGTATCAAGCATATCAGCTTATATAACACATTTCTGGTTCTTTTACGAGTGAGAAGCTAGAATTTAATAGTTCTGATTATACGCAATGTTTTAAATCGTGATTACCCATTTTACATAAAGTTAATATTTGCACAGAATATAGAATTATTTTGTACTTTGTTGTAACATGAAATGGAAGATATTTAAGACATTCCAATTTAATTAAATAACACAAATATTATACTTTACATACTCTTAGAGTTACTTATTTTTCCCGTTCATGTCCTATATTTTAGCTTTATGACCGGCATCCAACAAGATTTTGAATAAAAAACTTGATACCGATGGAATCAATCACAGAGCTATGCAGGTATTTCCCATTCCGTTCCAATGTTTTCATTGGTTAGCAGGAAACATACAGAACAAAGTTATGGAAGTAAAAATCATTACAAATGAAACTTCTTGAATCATTTCAATTTATGTCAATGGCGTATGTTTCATATTATTTCAAATTATGCTAATTGCTGAATATTTGTTCGACAATCCAGGTCGTAATACAAATGTCGATAGATTATTTTCACTAATATCAGTACAATGGACTGATGAGAGAATTACATTTCTCCTAGAGTTTGTAAAAGATTTGATAATGATTCAGTATAAGTGCAAAAACATTTTGACCAAAGATAAAAGTTGACTGTTCAAAGTTCGCATATATGGACTAAACTTGAAAAGTTGAAAGAAAATGGCTCTTCAGAGGAGTACGACTGAAAACACATGTAGTAAGAAGTGTATTGTTTGGTATTAATTACAAGTTTGGAAATTTTGTATTTAATAAATAGCTACAAAATCATATTTCTTAAAGTTTAAAATGTGTCAATTTTATATTATTTGCTAACATGCTTTAGTAATTTGTATTATTTAATGCGAATGATATGTGTCCTACATTATGACAAAGTCCTTCAATTTGGGACAGCATGCCCTTTGAGTGATCTGGTAATCTTATTTATTCTGACAAGGATATGCTAATGCTCTGTGCTGTAACACTGTGTACTTTCAGAACATGATATTTATATCTTTTCGCTTCACTTCTGTTTCATTTGTCGCGGTTAATAAACAAACGGAGACCCCTCAGGCGTCCATCCCAGAGCCCCACGATAACATCGAAAAGTGGCAAATCGAGAAAAGAGAAATTGATAAACTGGTAATAATGATGATGATGTAAATCACAAACTTCTTGATTGATTTTAGTCCTAAAATAATTTATAACCTAATATAAACTTAATCTAAATATTCTTGTACATGTGCGACAAGAAAACTATTTCTGCTCATATCTGAAACTATTTTCTTTTGTAGTTGTAAAAGTATATTCTAAACCTAACATTAGCTGTGTGTTTTCCTGCTAAATCTTAATAATACTTATATATAAATACTATCCTAATTTTCATTCACGTTGTTGTGTTTATTCTTGATATCTCCTTTGTTTGATTTCATTATATAGTAATATTTATATATAAATCCTATCCTAATTTTCTTTCAGGTTGTAGTGCTTAATCTTGATATCTCCTTTGTTTGATTTCATTATATAGTAATAATTATATATAAATCCTATTCAAATTTTCTTTCAAGTTGTCGTGCTTAACCTTGATATCTCCTTTGTTTGATTTCATTATATAGTAATATTTATATATAAATCCTATCCTAATTTTCTTTCAGGTTGTAGTGCATAATCTTGATATCTCCTTTGTTTGATTTCATTATATAGTAATACTTATATATAAATCCTATCATAATTTTCTTTCAGGTTGTCGTTCGTGCATAATCTTGATATCTCCTTTGTTTGATTTCATTATATAGTAATACTTATATATAAATCCTATCCTAATTTTCTTTCAAGTTGTCGTCCTTAATCTTGATATCTCCTATGTTCGAT
Organism: Lepisma saccharinum; assembly: GCF_977018435.1. Classification (NCBI taxonomy): domain Eukaryota; kingdom Metazoa; phylum Arthropoda; class Insecta; order Zygentoma; family Lepismatidae; genus Lepisma; species Lepisma saccharinum. Next base: position 62,154,343 of record NC_139249.1, read on the forward strand.
TTCATGATATAGTAATAATTATATATAAATCTTATTCAAATTTTCTTTCAAGTTGCCGTACTTAACCTTGATATCTCCTTTGTTTGATTTCATTATATAGTAATATTTATATATAAATCCTATCCTAATTTTCTTTCAGGTTGTAGTGCTTAATCTTGATATCTCCTTTGTTTGATTTCATTATATAGTAATAATTATATATAAATCCTATTCAAATTTTCTTTCAAGTTGTCGTGCTTAACCTTGATATCTCCTTTGTTTGATTTCATTATATAGTAATATTTATATATAAATCCTATCCTAATTTTCTTTTAGGTTGTAGTGCTTAATCTTGATATCTCCTTTGTTTGATTTCATTATATAGTAATAATTATATATACATCCTATACTAATTTTCTTTCAAGTTGTCGTGCATAATCTTGATATCTCCTTTGTTTGATTTAATTATATAGTAATAATTATATATAATCCTATACTAATTTTCTTTCAGGTTGTCGTGCTTAATATTGATATCACCTTTGTTTGATTTCATTATATACAGGGAGTCCATAAAGTCCTGCAAAAAAGTAAAACTCTATAACTTGAAAACTATTAAGTTTATTAACAAAATATTTTGTGTGTACTTACAGCAAGGTTCAAAGTTTATTTCCTGCTTGTTAGGTTCATCGCCAAACCTCCAATTGTGCACCATTCACGTCCAAACACTGTTGCAGTCTTTTTGTGAAACCGAGAATTGCGTGCTCACGGTGCTCTCCTGGGATATTCAGAATCACATCTCTTATTTTTTCTTTTAGGTCATCCAGATTAGCTGGTTTCTGTGAATACACCTCGGTCTTTACATGTCCCCACAACCAATAATCGCAAGATGTTAAGTCTGGTGATCTTGCAGGCCAAGGTGTGGGCCCTCTTCGGCCAATCCATCTACCTTGAAATTGTTCGTTAAGAAACTGCCGAACTTCAAGGGCAAAATGCGGCGGCGCCCCATCTTGTTGCATGTGGATGTCATTGATGATGCCTAACCTATTAAGTTCTGGCACAAGGAATGTCTGTAGCATGTTCAGATAGTTGTTGCCATTTACCGTGTCTTCCTCGAAGAAAAATGGACCAATGATGTGGTCCATTGAAATCGCACACCACACATTCACTTTGGGACTACCCCGAGTTTGCACTTTATACCATGTCTTGATTCTTGAATTTGCTGGGGGTGGTTTTCCATATATTGTCTGGAACTTTCTCTGCACTGAAACTCAAGATTTTAACTCTGCAAACCACAGAACACACTGTGCCTTTTCCTGGATGGACGCCTTCTTAAGTTACATGATCACGTGGTTACCAGTGCAAGCGTCAGTGAGCAGTGTGGCCAGAACAAAACTTTAAACTTCCACCCTTCTCACCCAAAAAATGTGTATTGTTAAACGCAACAGCTAAAAAGTTATAGAGTTTTAGTTTTTTGCAGGACTTTATGGACTCCCTGTACGTAGTAATAATTATATATAAATCCTATACTAATTTTATTTCAGTTTGTCGTTCGTGCATAATCTTGATATCTCCCTCGTTTGATTTCATTATATAGTAATAATTATATATAAACCCTATCCTAATTTTCTATAAAGTTGTCGTGCTGAATGTTGATATATCCTTTGTTGAACGTTCCACTGTTGTAATAATTATCTATCCACTGTGGCCTATCCTCCAAGACATCTATGTATTTTTTGGTATGGCATACACACCATTGTCCTTCCTCCTATCTTCCTAACTTATGTGAGGCTTACATTCTATCTTTTATTTTTTTTCAATGTCATGTTGATTCATGAAGCATATCCCTAACTCTACAACGCTAGTACATTTTACCATGTGGTTCACACACCATTTTTATCTTATTTTTCTGTTCTAGATTCCATAACTCATGTTTTTATTATTTACACATTAGCTATAATGAAAGAAATAGTAGGTGATTCTTGTTACATCAGGGGTGGTTCCCTGTAAGGTGGCTAAACCCTATGTATACTAATTCGTCATGTTTCATAGGGCTAAGTACTAATAGTATTTGACTAGAACCATAAAATAGAATAAGGTATATTAGAAGAAGAAACTTAAGGTATTTGACAAATATATAACAAAGAGTCCAAATATTGAAAATTTGAACTGATGATGGAGAAGATCACGCCACAATTAAACATGGCTTCAGTAGAACAATAAACGTAAGGTATGGAACAATGCACAGAGAGTGTCATCTAGATGAAAACCCTAAGTTCAGAGAAAGAGGCAAGGAAGGAAAATATAGGCTGTCCGATCTCCTTTTCAGGGGTTTTAAAAAAGAAGGTGACCATACCCTCCGTGGCCGAGTGGTTAGCCTGTGGTCCAAGGTTCCAATTTTGGATAAAACACTGACATTTCATCAATTCACCATTCATTATTGTCTTCGTGATTATTCTAGAGAGGTATAAAGGGTAAGGCATGAACGGTTCTTCTACCGTAAACTGGGGTGACTTTGTGACAGAGAATGCGTTATTCGGATTCTGGTATCCCACGCTAATGACTTCTGTTCTGTTGCCGAATGAGTGAGTCGTTTGCGTGCCTGACTTGTGCAGCAATCTGTTCTTCCAGATGCTTTGCCGAAAACAGCAGACAGTTCCTTTTCGTTGTCTGCAGTATGACCGTGCGAACATTGTCTGGAAATCCTTGTTCGTGTACTCCCTCTGGAGCAAGGAGGGGGAAGGTACTGTGAGTTTTGTAGATACGGGAACAGTAGTGAATCGCTGTTGATGTGAAGTTTGTGGGACTTGGTGTGTGGATAGTACAGGTCATTTTGACAAATTTCGTACTTTGATGTACGTTCTGTCCAACACGAAGTGCGCTCCGATAAATCTACTTCAGTTTCTAAAGTCAGTTTCTGTTCTTGCAGAGGCTGAATAATGTCACACACGTACAAAAGGTGCATAGAACCCCGTATACATAAATTATTGTCAAGATTAAATGATGCCCTAACTGAAATGAGATCTAAACCAATAAGTCCTCGCGCTGTGGAAGAAAAGTACTGCGAGAACGTTACCCTCAGCGTATCAAGGAAGTGTAAAAGTGCGGCTTTGTTGTAATTGTAATGGAATGAACTGGCAACACTGGAAGTTGCCACAGAAGGCTAACATCTTTATTCAAGGGATGAAATATTGTCTAAAATAGATCACCCTACGAAAATTGGACTTCGAAATATATTTATGGTTTCTGAAATCTCAAATTAATGGTAGGATTTACCAACCACCGTGGTCGAGTCGTTAGCACAGCGTGCTACGACGCCGAGGCTCCCGAGTTCGATTCCCGGCCTGAGCTTTAGTGGTTGTAGGTGTCTTCATAAATTCCATCATATCATCACTCATGCTTACCGTCGCGATTAGACAAAATTGGCAGATAGGCGACAATCAATCAATTAATTGTTGGACTGAGTAAAAGTTTTGTGTGAGCATAACATGGGCATATACCAGCACTTGTAGCGGCCCAGTGGGTATTGTTCTCTTCTTCCTTGTCAAAATGTTCCAATATGTTACAGCTTGTGAAGTACAGCAACACATCATGAGTAGCTAACGACAATAAAATATCGTATCTGTGGCCGTATCTTATTTAGCTATACTTTGCAAATTGCACTGCCACAAAGTCACCCGAATCCATGGATTGATATTCTGACAACTATTGTTTCATTATTTCAATTCTCACTAAATGTCTTGCAAAATAATTATCAGCATTCAAAAGTTCAAGTTTGAAATTCCTATTGTAATTTCTTACCGAGACTCTGCAGTTTGATACTTTCTTGTGGTAAACAAAATATAATAATAAAAGTGTCACAAAATCACCAGAGCTTACGGAATTTCATCAATTCTCCTTTATCCTCATCGTCGTGACTAATCTCATTGGGTAAAAAGTAACGGAAATTTGCCAGAAGCAAGCACAAGGATGCAAGTAGGGAAGTGACAGTAAGCACCAGAATGGAAGAGGGTGGAAGCAGGTATAAGAACCCAAATAACATGGAGAATGAACAAAAGACTATTAATGTAAGATGCTCATATAGACGAGCTGGGTAAAACAACCAATACAAAAAGTTCGAGAATTCCTAGAGTCCTATTGGTAGATAAATAAAATTACCCTACTGTACAAGTGGGGGTAATGGACACATACATATATGAAAAAGTGTGTGGGGTCCAGTAACTCATGGTGAGACACGTTCATTAGCCAGTAACTGCTAGATGCCTACGTTTTAGGATAGAATTCTAATTAAGGCATAGATGTTGCGTTTGTCTCATCGTTTAATCATAATTTATTCACTATTCATCCTCATCGTAGTGATTAGATTAAAAACCAATGTAAAAACAAGAATGTACGTCACTTGCCACATCATTGGTATTTGGTATAGAACCCTCAACTGTATCTCTATATCTGTGTGCAATTCAGGGGCGTATATTCTACGTTATCTGGAAAGTCCAAAGCCCAGGGACTAAAAACCAGAAGAGAACATTAGAAAATCTGCATAAAATCCTTCAGATGATTCAGCTTTGGGAGTTGGCAACCTGATTTTCTAGAAGCTGGCAAGCTATTTCTTAGGAGTTTGTAAGGGAGACGTGCATTGAACGCATTCAGTCTTCTCGCACCCATTGTACGGTGTTGCCAACCCAGCATAGAATTTTTCCAGAAACGGGCAATTTTGGAGACAAAAATTTACAGCAAAGGGGGGAAGGATGGCATATGACGTAAAAATTTCCCTCTGGGACAAGAACATCAGTGTTCCAAGAAACACTCGTAGAATACTAGAAAAAGAGAGTATTGTCCTCTTCAAACAACTAGGATAGGTGCGTGATACCGGTGATGAAAAACTTTTGGATCCGTAGCTAGGACGAGAAGGTGGCTGACACGCAATGGTTTATGACTGCAGTTTAAAAATAACAAAAAGCAGAAAGACCATTGGCCGAAATCTCATCCGGTCTCGGGCGGCGTTCAGTGTCTGGAATATTTATATACATGTAGCAAGGTCTTGCGAGTAGTGTTGTGAGTGAAATAACTATATATCTGTGAATTGTATTATGTTCTGTGTTGTGAGCAGTGAACTAAAAATGGTTTACATGATTAACGGACTATTATTGACAAAGACACTATTTACTCGGAAGTTTATTGAAGAATTAGTATTAACATTTCCATCTACAATTTCGACGATTGAGGCAAGTTTCTCTGCTCTTAAGAAGAGTAAATCATTTCAGAACCGCATCTGGACAAGTCCGGTTGAGTTATTTCGTTATTACCAGGATAAGGATTGTTCTGGAGATAAAACAAAGTGGTGAGAAAGAACTTGTTGTGCATACGTGACCCTGAAATTGAAGTTCCTGTTGAAATGAAGTATTCAAGGTAAGAAGTTTATTCCTATGTTAAAATTTATGCTCGCCTATACTTGAAATCCTTTCCTTATTGTTATTCTCTTAATGATACTTTCTTAATTACTTGGGAGATGCGTGTATGTAATCACAATGTCACATCATTTCAAATTCAAAATAATGAACGTGATGGACCCCCTAACAGCAAATTACTGTCCATTTGAACATTATGGCATGTAGAGATTATCCCTGGTTTTCAACGCAGTGTACGCCACTGGTGTAAAGGTAAATGCGACAACCGAACAGTGTCATCTGGCACAAAATATCTGTGGTATTGGAAAAGTTCTTAATAGGTGTATTTGAACACATTGTGTGTGGATTTAAGATGGAACTTAGCGATAGCTTAGAATGATTGCACAAGCTTTGTTCAACACATTTATGGGTAAGGAATGTTTAGAATATTAACAATTTTTTGTGAAGTTTGCAAAATCAAAACTTAGAGATGAACATTAGGAGTATTGAACTATCATGGTGTTCAAGTAATGTACATAAAAAAGACAGAAAATGTTAGTTTGTTTTCAATGTGTAAGATTGGTGCTGCAATTACAATATTTGTTGCTAACAGAAGTATTTCAACGGTATATTCAAACTGTTAGAGGTTTTTCTCTGCAACATGAATATGTGTTCATAGAATTCATGTTTTCCTGTGACAATAAATATGTTTTCTTAACTCATTAGAGAATATTAGAAAAGTGATGTTATTGTTTTTTCTGATCCGAAATAAATAATAGTGAATACTAGAACTGAGAGAAGTTCTGTGTGTCATTAAAGCAACATACCGCTTTGAAACGGATACCCTTATCCCATACCAATACCTACACTGATGCTTGAAAATTGTAAAAATTGAAAATTGTTCAATATGTTGACTAATATTACTGGGTGAATAATCCACTTGAATTATAAGCAATAATTTATCAGATGCTTGCTTTAAAACGGCTTTAGAATTATATCAGAATATAATAATATTCTGTTTTGTAAGCAAAAAATACAGTATTTTCCACATAATATTGGTACAAAATCAATGAAAACTTCGAATTTTTCCCCCCGAACGATCGGAAGGACGGAACCTTGTCGGCTGTTATCAGTAAATAAAGTCCAACCGATACTTTCCGACACTGACACCGATACCCTAGTTAAATGCTCTAAACTGACCTTACAGCTCATAGTTTGAAATGCTTAGTGAAACTCTCTTTGAAGCCTGTGGTACGTTTTATTATTCATCCTCTTTGTTGCGATGCACCTAGAGTCGTACAAAAACGACGTAAAATAGTCCAAAGAGAATGTAATCCGAGAATGTTCCATACTTTTCGATAGCTGTTCTGATTGTGGCACCATGAGTCACTGGAAGAATACTGGAAAACAATCTGGAAAAAATGGAAAGGAGATCGAACTGCTTCCAGGCGACAGAAGACCGAGCGGTGTGGAGTGTAGAGGAGCGAGTCGTGCGAGTTTCCATGCAACCACTACATCCCCTACAACCCTTCTCCTACACGACTAAGGAGGGAAAAAGGACGGCCTCCCCCGCCTCTCACGAACACCGACAGAGGCGAGTAGTCACCCACGCCTCCTGTACGCCATCACACCACCCCGATACCGTGACCAGGATCCCCAAGGAGCCCATTCAGACAGGGCTCGTAAAAGGGTGGAGGTATGGAGTTTTCACCAACGACTGCTCTTTTAGCAACCCGCTGGTGCCTACGTCCCTTCTGGCCTGGGTTACATCCCCCACGGACCATTCACCCCTCCGCAGTGCTGGTTCTCCCCTCTGTACCCTCCCTTGCCCCACCCCTTTCCCTCTAAAGTTGAAGGAACTCTTAAAAATGGACCCCCAGTTTTTCCACTGGCCCAAGATAGGCCTTCCTTTTCGAGGTGAGGGTTAAGGCAAAGATCTGCCTTTTTTTGACAAATTATTAACTTACTGGAACCTGTAAAAGAAAGTATTTGTTTTAGTGTTACTTACCGGTGATCTAGAAAATAATTACAAATAATAACACCTAACTAACAATTTATTCACAAGAACAACATGTCAGTATAGAATAGACATTTTCCTTACAAAAACTATCATTGGAATATTTGATGTTTTAATCGTTACGGTTATGAAGAAAATACAATTTAAAGTTACGGGCTGACTCTCTACTTGAAAGCGGAAAAAAAATGTGTAATATAAATTTCCTTTGCATCGGTTTTATACTACTGAAGTTCTCAAATAGAGGGCACCTCCCAAATTGGAATCACAATCACGTCTACTTTTCTTTAGTAGTCTGCCCTCATTTTGCCATGTTTTCATCTCTTTCACGTTCTTTTTCTTAGAAATACTGGGACAAAGAAAGGGGAGGGGGTTATGATTCCCAGCACCACTCCCCCTTGAGCACCCCACTGAGTGGAAACTGTACCACGCTTCTTGAAACTTGTCACCATTCCCGCGCTAGCGATTACTCGACAGTTTCCCTGCCAATCACAAACTAGGGAAATGCCGTCTGCGAAGGGCGAATGGGGAGCACACGGTGTTGCCACTTACTACTGTATTACTAGCTCTTTTATGTCATTCAAGAAGTTAATTTTGCACAGTTATCGTGGTGGTGTTTAGTGTTCTGCACAAACATTTGTGCATTCTCTTGTAGCTTATTGGCGGCCTGGCTTCTCCCACCAGAGGGCAGTTGACAGTAGGTAGCGACAACACCGCGCGGTTTCTGCTATGGGGAACGTTCGGCGAGCTCAGAAATGGTGACATCTTACTCCAAACGTAGTGTAGGAGACATCCACCCACACCTTAATTTTACACATGTAGAACAACTTTTGTAAAATATTTGCTACTATTTGCGGGAATAGACACCCTGATGGCAAATGCATTTGAGTTCTTGACGCAGAGGCTGACCGCCTAACCTCCAACCCCAGACTGGTGTAGTGTGTGGTTTTGGGTTATATTTCATGTGTTATGCATTTCTAGGTGTACCCGTTCAATCAGTTTGCTTCATTGTTGCTTATTCCACATTTAGCCTGAAATCAATTATTCCATTTGTTGTTTACAGGATTCATTGTGATGATTTTTCTCTTCTATGTAAACTGTATTTGAACCATTTCACCCAATTTTTAAGCAGAAAGAACTTCCTCAATCATATTGTTGCATTTATCTTGTAACATTTACGCAAGAACTCCAGCCGATCTCCATGGTGGAGTGGTTAGCATAGTGCGCTACGATGCCAGGCGTCCTGGGTTCTGATCCCGGCCTGAGCATGGTTGTTCTTCGTGAGTCTCTTTTCATCATTTTCCTCACATCATCATTCATCGTCATCTACGCGATTAGCAAAAATGTTTCAGAAAAGCGAGGCAAAATAAATCAAATCACAGTACAAATTAAAAGTCCTGTTCCTTTGCAATCATATGGGATGAACATATGCTCACATATCAAGTAAAGAAAGCATTCCACAAAATCAATCAGTGACACACGCAGACTTCTTAAGGAAGACATGTGTTAATTTAATTTATTTTTGGAAAGTTTTATCAAAAGGGGGATTATAACTTCTATCGCCATGGGCACGCCACTGCACGCATAAATAATAAAGTTGATTACATAATGTAAAAATAATGTGAAATAATTCATGAGGCGTATGATTTTGCTTTCGGTAATATGAAAACCGTCCATTTTAAATTATCATACAATTAAACTATTACCTCTGTGAACAAAGTAACATTAAACACAACTTTAAAAAAAAATTGCAAAAGAGAAATAATTCTTCCGCTGACTTTCACATGACATTAGTTGTGTTGATGTTCTCGAAGCAATTGAAAGCTTGGTGCTCGGGAGTTGAAATTTCGTCATTTTTACTGCAAAATCAGCCAAACATTAACTTTGACATTGATGATAGGGTTTTAGGACTGGCTGAAAGCTAATGCGAAAACGTACGACTTGTAATCCTCGATTTAAAGTGAACAGAATGGCTACAGTTTCAAGAATAACATTGTGAGAAATTTGTAAATATATTTATGTCAACAACAAGTACAGAGTATGGAGCCAATGGTACTTACCAATTAGTTGTTATTGTTCCGCTTCTACTTTGCAACATTTTGATATTGTCGTCCCTGGATAACCGAGTTACCTCTGAAAGGTACAAGGTAAACATGAATAAACACAATGCTGAGATATACTAACTAACTAACTCTCTAGCCTTCTTAAACCCGAAGGTTCATGGCTGCAGCAACACAGGCCTTCCATCTGTCCCTATCTTGAGCAAGATCTATATACTCTTTTCCATCCCTACCGATTTCCTTTAGGTTCATCTGAACGTTGTCCCTCCATCTTCGTCTTGGCCTTCCTACAGGTCTCTTACCATCAGGTTTCCCAAGAAGAATCCTGTGAACTCCTCTTTCCTCTCCCATTCGTGCCACATGGCCTGCCTACCTAAGTCTTCTTGATTTAATTATTCTAATAATATCTGGACATGAATACAAATTATGTAGTACTAAATTATGTAACCTTCTCCATTCACCTGTCTCCTCATCCCTTTTAGGTCCAAAGATTTTCCTAAGGATCTTATTTTCAAATACTCTCAATTTATGTTCCTCTTTCAATGTAAGGGACCAAGGTTTAAACCCATATAATACTACAGGCAAAATTACCGTTTTGTATATTTTAACTTTTAGTTTCTTAGATATTAAACGAGAAGACAAAAGTTTATGAAGAGAGAAGTAACATGCATTTCCTGAATTAAGCCTACATTTTATTTCCTCTTTAATAAAATTTTCATTTGTTAATATTACTCCCAAGTATTTGAATTTGGAAACTGGTTCAAACGAGTTGTTATCAATAATTAGATTTTGATTATTACCTGAGATATACTTCATTATCAACTAAAGACAAGTTTCAACCTTGTTATCAAGATTGTCAAGAATGAAGCAATCAGTATGAACTTTTCTGGCATGGGTCAATCTACAAGTTATGTAATAATAAAAATAAGGAACCGGTCAAAAGTGCCCTCCTAAAGATTCTTTTCATTTGCTTCTCAACACACTTGTGAGACTTTACTGACTTCGAACGACAGAAAAATGGAACAATCTTGTCTAAAGCTTTCTTTAAGTTTGAAAGGTTTTGTTGCCTTAAATTTGTTTCATTGCAAAACTGATAACCATGAAGTAATGAACCCCTACAAATAGAGGCCCGCTAAGTAAATTGATATTTGAAAGGTCGTCATGGTACAATCTCTAGCTACTTCTGAACCCATATGATATGAACTTTTAATTCTTGCTTGAGCTACATTTGCTTTGTGGACAGAGTCCCTTTGCACCCCAAACTATTGACCAGAGGCACATAGAGACTTTTTTGTTTGGAATAATAAGCGAAATTAATTATATACAGGATGTAAAATTCTCACTTGCTGCTTTTACAGTCCTCCTCTTGTTAGATGCTGTTGCCTGGATCATCGTGATCACCGTCCTCTGCCCATGCTTCTCAGATGACGTGAAGGCGTTGGTGTTCAGTTTGTCTTGAACTTGGCTGTCATCAGGCAATGTGGGTTTGGTGGCGTCTTTCCACTTCCCAAAGGATCTTGAGACACTTTTCTGAGAAATACAAATGCGTTCTTTTGTACAATGAAATTCGTATTACAACTTTCCGTATAAAAACTAACGCTGAACAAATTGTGCGAAATGTGTCATTGTAATGTTCTGCGGCATTTGCGATTTGAAGCTTGTAATATACAGAGATAGACTTCCTACTAGTTCGCCTTTCTAATCGCTGAGGCTAGAAGGTCTTCTAATAAGAATTCTACCTCCGTGGAAAACGAGCTTAGATATCACTTACGCGGTTTCTAAATTTTGTAAAATGTAAACGTTGCGTTTGATTCGATATTCTCTTTCAACATTTGCTCGCTTATAACAATAATATTAACTTAGTTTAATCTTACATACGGAATTGTGCATGATGATTTAGACGATATCCTATGGTTTTAAATTCTTTCCATTCTAATAAAGTGTATGTTTCAGGTAAATGTTTCATGCAATTATAACAATAAGCACAGCTGTTTGTAAGGAATTTATCTTGTGTGATCTTTGAATGTTACATTAAAGAAGAGGATTTGAACATCAAACCTTTCCAATTATTTTTCAAGATCCGTAGAAAATAACTTTTGTGATTTTGTACAGCACTAATCAAGCTAGACAGCAAAGTTAAAACAGTTAAAACAATAAGCGACATTGTGAATCAGAAGAAGTAAAGGTAGCCTACTAGATATGCTATTATTACTTTTATGACAATGTATGGCATTTCTGTTACTGTACAAATCCATATTTTCACAATAAAATCAAAGTATTGATACACGAACAATGCAGGACATTCGCATATCTACTAATGATGAGCAATTTTATGTGCAATCTTGAATCGGGAATATTTCCTTCTCTTGTGTGATTATTAAGGATTGCAGGATCGAATGTTTTTGGGAGGGACTGGACGGTACGGGAATTTTTTTAAATTTCGTGTGGCAAATGTCCGAAATTTTCCAAAAGTGAAAATCTCAAACTCTGGACAATATTTTCTCATCAAGTAATCGTTTTTGCAATTCTGAAATAAAAATATGTTCAGTAAATCTTTCTGATTATGTAGCAAGTCATAAGCTTCCGAAAACCTAACATGCCTAGTGATTGTTATTCATTTCATGATCTCATACACAAATTTATAATGATACTATGAGTTCTTAAGTTCTGAGTGACAGAAAAATGTATGTTTTTATTATACAAATGTCCTCCTTACCTTTTCGCTCCTTTCATTCTATTCTTGTCTCTTATTAGTGTTGCATGTCACATTTACATTGACTTCTTTTTCTAAGACAAGCTCTATGGGAACATATAAGCATTATTGAGATAAAATATTGTTGCAAGCCATCAGTGCAATTTGCTCCTGACATTTATTATTAGAGCCCGAATTTTTGTGAGGTCATATTTCATTATCGCCTGTGTCTCGATGCTCTAGTTCATTCAGACAAGTTTGTAACTTTTGCTAATACGACTATTCTGCTTTTATTGGTGATGTAACACTACATGTGTTTACTATATTTTTCATTAGGTCATATTTTGGCTAAGGCATGGTTTTGAAAGCATATTTTAGGTCTCATTTAGAGTGTTTTAAATGGATACCGGTAATCCCAATTTTGTTAATACCAACCCCTATGAAAATTATATTAATATGAAGCGAAAGTAGAAAACAGGATTGATAAACAATGGCAACATTTGCTTAAAGGCCAGGTAAGCAAATCGTGGAAGGACCTAGATTTTAAAGAGAAATCCCGAACACTGCGCAATGTGCTAACACTGGAAAACCAATCCCCAGACTGTTTAACTTCAAGCCACTGCACCATTGCGGAGGCCAAAATAAAATAATTTCTCAGGAATGAAACAAATCACGCGAGTGAAAGGTTGTTCTTTCTTTTTGATCCCAAAACGAGGCTGCTCCATGAAACGAGTGTGTTGCTGGAAAAAGTTATAGTTTGAAAAAGACACACCAGAGCCCGTGGTGAATCAGTAAGGTTAAATTTAAAATTATCTCTCGTATTCTTTCAGAACATGTAGTATATTTTCACTTTTTTATTGAAAACATTAACTGATAAATAGAACTAAGTACCTGATTAGTGGTTAAAGTGATACTTCAATTTCTTATTAACCAACTTGTAGAGGGGTCTTTACATGGAGTGAATGGTTTTAAGCTAAAAGAAAACGATAATTTAGATGATATAATTATTAGCTCTGTATAGACTCAACTGACAGGGGACTTTAGAATATGCATGAATATATCTTAGTTATTTGGTAGCATTTATTATATTAAGGCTCGGTTGGTCAAAGTTCTTATTTTGGCACAAGCACAGTGGTATTGAACATTCAAAAATAATTAAATCTATTAAGAATTTCTGCTAGAGAACTCAGGAGGAACTTCACCGTTGTCTTGATATTGGAGATACTTTCCTTACACTGTATACTTATATTTTCTAAATTTAGACAACAGCGAATGTTCTAGCAGGAATTCTAAACCGATTTATTTTTTGCAGAATTTAGAATTTAGAATAAAAATCATTTTTTTCCAAGGCGTTGCGTATGGCATGACATTTTTTGTAGGACGTTCTTATGTACGAGGCACGTTCCGAAAGTAAGTTTCGTCATTTTCTTTCACAGGAAAGCTTTACAACAAACAGAAGAATACAATGTCATAACAAAATACAATCTTTTGGCTATTTTTCCACATAGTCGCCACCGACATCGATACATTTGTCGTACCGTTAAATCAATTTCAAGAAACCCTCCTTGTAAAAATCGGTGCCCAGTGATTTAAGGAAGTTATTTACAGCCTGTTACTCATCTTCGTTGCTTCCGAAGTGACGTGCCGATAGTGCTGACTTTAACGCAGGAAAAAGGTGGAAGTCTGATGGAGCAAGATCGGGGCTGTAGGCCGGGTGATCAATCTCTCCCATCCCAGACGATGAATGTGTTCTGCAGTTACCATTGCTGTGTGGGGCCTTGCATTGTCGTTCAAGAACAAAACCCCTCGATTCCTGAGCCCTGGTCTCTTGCATCGAATGGCGGACTTCAGTTTGCTTAGTGTGTGGTAATAGCGTGCCGCATTGACGGTCCCTGTAGTGAGGTAATCAAACAAAATGATTCTCTTCGCGTCCCAGAACACTGTAAGCATAATTTTCCCTGAGGACTGCGACACTTTGATTTTTCGGGACGGGTGAGCTGGGATGTTTCCATGTCATTGAGGCAGACTTCGTTTCTGGGGTAAAGTTGTGCACCCATGTCTCATAGGCTGTAATGATCCTGAACAGGAACTCGCGTTTCAGGGGTGAAGGTTCTCTGCACCCATCTTGCCGACACGTTCCGATATCCCAAAGAGTCGTGAATCATGTGGTGGGCTTCGGCACGTCCAACACCCAATGTGGATACGACTTCAGACACAGATACGCGCCTGTTGGCTAACACCATTTCCTATACTCTGTCGACGTTTGTTGCAGTCATGGACGTGGAGGGGCGTGCAGATCGGTCTTCATCTTTCACACTCTGCCTTCCTTCATTGAACATTGAACACCAGCGCCCAACCATCTGACGGGACATCGCGTTGTCTCCATAGCCGCTCTGTAGGCGTCGATGAATATCTGAAACACTGCTCCCACGCGCCCATTCATAGCGCACGGAAGCACGCACTTCCATCTGTGACCACGTTTCCAGCACATGTCTTTCTGCCATACTGGTTTGCACTCGAATGAGCTGGGGCACGTCGGTCTGCTGCTTATCTGTATTCTTCGGCACTCTGCGCATGCGCCATCGCTCCTCTGCTCTCGCTCCTCCCGTAGTGAATTCAGAAAAGATTGTCTTTTGTTATGGTACTGTGTTTTCTCACTTTGTAATACAGCTTCCCTGTGAAAAAAAAATGACGAAACTTACTTTCGTAATGTCCCTCGTATATACTTATATGGTGGCGCGCGGGAGCGGGAGATTTTTATAATGCCGTAATGCACAGTAATAATATATACGTATATAAACACACACACACACACACATAGTTCTGGACATAGAAAGGTACATGTATGCCATTTGCAAAAAGCAAAACATAACTCACGGTTTGAAAATAACGTCCTCTAGATGGCGTACCTCCCTGAAGTAACATTCCTGCATTCGGGAATGGACGTTTCTCATGACTTTCTGCAGTTTCTTCCGCAGTGATAGACCAAATCTCTTCACATATCGCAGCCTTTAGTTCCTGCAGTGAATGAGGACGAGTAGGAAACACACGATCCTTTAAATATCCCCATAAAAATAAATCACACACTGAAAAATCTGGCGATCTTGCAGGCCAGTTAGAATCGTCGTTCCTGGACATGATGAGCCATTTAGAGGACGTTACTTTCAAACCGTGAGTTATGTTTTGTTCTTTGCAAATGGCATACATGTACCTTTTTATGTCCTGAATTATGTAACAATATTTATATTATTACTGTGCATTACGGCAAGTGAAGTGTTACGAAGCCGAAGGTCTCAGGTTTGAACTCTGGTCAAACATGGATGTGCTTTCATCTATATCATTATATCATCATTGACCCTCATTGTGGCATTTAATCCAAGAGGTAGAAGAACGAGAGACGTAACAACCATATCAGAAAAATGTGTGTTGCGTTACACCAATTGCGATGAATGCTGTGTTATCACGATTTTTGCTGATACCTCAGTAACATAATAGAGTGCATTGACAATGAATACTTTTGAGGAAACGCACAGGAAAACGAGGAAACCTCTTGCAATGTTCTAAACAAATAAACGTGATTGTACACAATGTTTTGTCCTCAAAATATCGTACAATCACGGAAATTATATCATGCAATTGTCAGAGGCTTGTACAATTTCGAAAGATTAGAACACGTGCATATGTGTTAAGAAAGAGAATCAACTACGCAGTAATTCAGTCGTTGCCAGGATATCTATCCCGATCCTCTACTTATTTGCTCAGATTTCTTATTTCTTTTTTTAAACAAAAAGTGTTATGTATGATATTATGGTCCACATATAATACTTACTTCTAAAGAAGAAAACATATTCTCCTCCAGATCATCAATCCCTTTGAAAATTTGTGGACTGGCGGCTGATTACACTTTTCTAAAAATTTTCACTGTTTTCTGTACAGAAAAGAAAGAATTTGCTGTTTCTCACTGAAATTGACCTCCTGAGCACGAATATGCACTTGATTGTCTAAGATTGCCTCTTACTTTGAAGTTACGACATAATTCATGTTACCCATAAGCAATGCATTGGCTCTTATTTTCAAGGTAAGCATAATTCAAGTTAACAATTAATCATAAGCAATGTGGGCAGAACTTGATAAATATATTAAAGGGCGCCCACAAAAGGAGGCCGGGGGCACTCGCCCCTCCGAGATATCTTGGAAGAATTAATACAAATCAAAATTTGAAATTATGGCGTGGAAACATAGATGAGAGGTGCTGTGAAAGACAGATTAAGCGTCTGTGCAAATTAACTTAGTGCTGGTGATGCTAATTCTCATAATGGGGGAGACCATAACTCTATGATTCCTCCACTTTAAACACTGTCCCCCCCCCACACACAAACACACACAATCCTGCGAGCGGCCATGAAATGAATGGTTACTGAATCCTCTACAAGAACGTTTTTTTCTACTGTATATACCCTGTCCCTGCTAACTGTGGAGAAAGGCCGGGAATAGTGTCAGAGAAGCGAGGGAAATTGAGTGGCCAGAGCGAAGAAGTACACACTGCTGGGAAGGCAGACGCTTACCCCCACTCCACGCAAGTCCATTCCTTTCACATGTTCATTGGTGGAGCCGTCTCGCGTCACTACTTGCGCAGAGACTTGATTTCGTTAGCGTGCTCCACAGTTAGCTGGGACAGAGTATAATAGAGTATTTCTTTACTGAAATAGATCCCTTGAACAGTAAAAACCACTAACAGAAAAGCACTAAGAAAAAAGTAATTAAATAATACTATGAACGTAGAATTCCCACCCTGTCTTCTCGTAATACGTCAGAAGATTCTCCACGAGTTGTTCATAGTTTTCTGCTCTCATTTTCCCCAGAAAACTATGGCTCATTTGTCGAAATGCACTCCAAGAAATTCCACTCACCATCACTGAAGAATTTCTTTCATGTTCTCAGAAGTTTCCTTAATGTCAACTGCATAGACAACAGGAATTGAAGGTAGAACATTACCGTTGTGCAGCAAAACTGTTTTAAGGCAGAACTTGGAGACAGTTCCTCCAGTCCTCGGTCGTATGTGATGTATTCATCGATGCAAAGATGCCGTTGTCATGGCACACAGACAGGTCTCCGTTTGTTTCGAAAAATGAAAGACAGACGAAGATGGAGGGATAACGTTGTGATGGACCGAAAGGAAATCGGTAAGAATGGAAAAGATTGGATTGATCTTGCCCAGGTTAGGGACAGATGGAAGGCTTGTGTTGCTGCAGCCATAAATCTTCGGGTTTAAGAACGCTAAAGAGTCAGTTAGTTATCTTGTGAGGTACGCTAGCAGCCAAAGGTGGTGAAATACTTCCCTGAATATATGACATGTCGGAATGGAGCGCTGTTGTTGGGATGCAACGTTGACAAGCAGCCACCAGTGTTGCCACATTACTGTATATACTGCATATACAACATGTAACAATACTCTGGAAACACTTCACAACTGAATGCAAACTGGGGATCTGTTGAGGGGATCTGAAGCAGCAAAGGATGGCGGATATACTGGAATGGATACTTCGTTTACAAACCGAAACTAAGGCTAACACGTCTTTATTTCCACTGAACAACCAGCACAGGCCAAATCGTCATGATCATAGAAATGCGAAAGCAAAAATAATGCGGATGACATAAACTCACCTGAACGCCCAGAGTAATCCGCTCTCTCTCTCTCTCTCTCTCTCTCTCTCTCTCTCTCTCTCTCTCTCTATCTTACTCTCACTCTCTCTCACACACACACACACAAACACACCCACTTGCATACGTTCGTGCGTACACCACATACACATTTATGATAAAACACTCAAAATAGAAAACATTAATCATACATAATCTTAATAATATTAATATACACTGTGTTCCCCTGAAATGCTGCCAGGAATATTATCTCTGGTATTACCTATAATACGTTTGCCTATGGTATTGCATTTACAATCTGACTTCCTACTTCTTTTCTAGAACAATGAAGTGTCTTCGAAAGCACACTCCAGTGGCGTAGCGTTATTTTCTTATAACTACATATACAGGGGTTATTGTTAAAAGAACTGTGTGGGTGTGATCAAAAATACTACCGGGTGTTTCATAAATAACTGAGGGGTTACAAAAATTTATGGAAGTAATGTATTGAACTTTAATGAAACCAGTCCAGAACGAGCGAGGAACTCAGTCTTTTTTAACACTACCAATGTTCAATGTGTGTACCACGTGTGACACAGCACACACCCGACACGATAGTCTAGTTCTTGTCACACTCGCATGAACATAGGCCTGTCGATAGTGTCTATCGCTGCGATAATACTCTCCCTTAGTGCTGCGATATCACGCGGCATCGGTGAGACACCTGTCTTTCATGGAACCCAGTGGCGTCGCGTGAAGTAAATCGTTGGGTGTTCAGACCCAGTCTAGATTAAGATAAAATCCCCCCCCCCCCAGACCGAGATGGGCTACAAACACATAGAAAATCAAGAAAATCAATCGTTGATAGGAATCAAAGAGAAGAAAACGCTAAATGTGAGTGACGCTAATGAATTGAGCATACAAAAAAGTTAACAAATTGTAGAGTACAAGAAACAAATAATAAATAAAGGAAAACAAGAAATATGAATATAATAATAATGCATGTTTTATGAAGAATACGAGCCTGGTACCTTGTATTGTGCTGGCCACTCCGCCAGATTTAGCATAGTGGGGGGGCAACTGCCCCCTCGCTCCCTAATAACCGCCGCTCTTTCGATTTATCGTTTCCACTTAACACCCCCTGCCCGTCAACACCCTCAAAAACAAGGAAAAATTACTAAGGTAAACAGTTTGAATTATTGAAATGGCTTCTTCTCTTCTTATTTTGTGTAGGGAATTATTTTACCTATTACTAAGAATTAACCCCGCCACCAATTCCACTAATCATTTATTATTATTATTATTATTATTATTATTTTCAATTTCAATAGCTATTTGTAATATCATGATGTGAATTGCAATTTGCGATACTTAAAATTATTGTTTTAAAGTTTACCTGTAGGAGTTTATAACAATTATAATTTCTTTTCAATAAAAATATAATGGATATTTATCCATACTCGCTTACATGTGTACCAAGATAAATATTATTTTCTACTAGCAGTTTCTTCGTCTTCTTTCTCTTGACTCGTCTACATTATCTAAAGGTTTAAGCAACATATTTAAAATGTCGATGTAAGTGTAAGTTTGCTCATTTTGGTGATATAATATTTGAAAACAAAACCTTCGCCATGCAACTGCAAGGCTTCGTGTGCGCGACAACTTTTTACAATGGAGTTGTTGACGAAGTTTGCGGCTTTAATTTTTGGCGAAATGGATTGGAAAGATAATATATTAGGCAAAAGCATCGAAGATCTTAGGAATTAATATAATAAGACATGCAAACAGTGCTTGCATTATAATATCTTAACGACTGCTTACTTTTCCCCAATACAGAAGCTAAACGAAACGAAAAATAAAATACCTTGTACCTCGGCCGCTATTGGCATTCTCCCAACAGTTGCTGCCATCTGTTGAGTGTTCTTTCGGAAGGGCACGTGCTCCGATTCCCAGTTTCCTCCTTGCTTTTTTCGGCTTCTTCCGTCGAGCTAGATAGAACACGGAAAGAATACAGCAGAGGGAGTTCACTGCGCCAGAGGTGCCCCGGACGCGTATTTCACATATGCACATTGAAATAGAGATTTGGGGCGTGGCTTGTAATGGAGAAGTTTCTGATTGGCTGGTCATTTTTTTCTTTATTGAGTACTTCTATGGCGTGCCTAACAATTGACTACAGGCTTGAACTTGTTGAATGATGTAAACCACTTATATTTTCCTTTTCCATCTATTTTCTACTTTTTATACATTGCTTTAATCTTTTCTACATCTTTCTATTGTAGTTTACTTTCACTAAATTCATAGTTATCCTCCAGCGATTTATTTATATTCTTGCACCTTGTGCTGCCATCTACTTTTCTTTTTTGAAACTCCTCTCTTTTCATCTTGTGTTGTTGTTTCCAGTAAGTAATATCTGGTTTGTAACAACTTTGGCTAGAATGTACAATATAAAGTATACTTACTTCTTATGCACTCCTAGAGAGGTATCTCGAGTTACGAGACGGGGGTCGCGTGTTAAAATTGTATATTTATTTGTAGAAGTTGTAAAATAACGTTGTTAATTACCGCGATAATTATCCATAAAGAAACACGGGTACCATCTTCCATGTCAGAACAAATGACGTTCGAAATTCCTTGCGCCGTCTACAGCGTTGCCACACTGTTCAGAGCATTGGTCGTTGAAAGTGATAATTTAGGCGGGAGAGAAAATTATTAACGTGACATAGCCCCACGAACCATCACGGGGACGAGGTATGCCTACTAGGTTAGGTTAGGCCTGTTAGGTTAGGTTCCATTAGCACTCCTTTCGTTCAATTTAGCATATACGGACAACTACAGGTAAGTTTGGCAACAGTGCTTTATCGTTGATTTGAGGAAAGTATGGCGTCTCCTGTATTGAAGAAACGTTGTTGGTCAGTTACGTGCTACAAAAGTATAAATTTCTAATTGAATGTGATCATTGGTTCACAAATCATTCACGGATAACCATTTCAGGTAATGTTAGGTTAGCTTTAGATATGTTAGGCAAGCATAGTTATAATATTTCGTTTGTAAAAATACGCAAATACTCCACCGCTGATTTTAGGAAAAATGGCATGTTTTGTGAAACATTGTTCGTCATTTACGTGCTACAAAACTACGAATTCCGTATTCAAAGTGATTATTCGCCCAAAAACCATTCACGGAAGGTTCGGTTAGGTTAAGTTAGGTTAGGCAAGCATAGTTATAACATTTCGTTTGTAAAACTTATAAAATTTCGTTCGTAAAACTACGAATATAAACCTTCATAAAAATTTTAAAAAAAATATTTTTTTTTCAAATTTCCGACTTCGCCCCCGATTTTTAACAACAGATTCGTGATTAGGAGGTCAAAATTAGTTAGTAAACCGAAAATTAAAAAAAATGGAGACTTTCTCTATATTGTAAATTCGCTCCACAACTTTTTACAAAACAAATAGCCGCGCGCTTATAGCCTATAGTCGAAATTAAGGTTTTGGCGCTACTCAAGGTTTTGACAGATTTTTAAAGTAAGAATTAAAAATGCTCCTTGTTTGCATTTGACGAAAAGCGGAAAATGACCCAATATATTAAATAATCCTATAAGAATTTCCATCCAACGCAACATTTTAAAAAATATTGCCGCTTTTATTTCCAATAAGAAAGTCTACTCGCTTTTCGAGTATTGATTACTATCCGATTGCGTTGTATTTTTCCCACTAGATGGTTCTGCCTGTAGTCTGTGCTGTACAGAAAGTGTTCAGAAATCAGAAATCAGAAATTTTAAGTTTTCCCGGCCCCCAAAGGACACGCCGGGGTGAGTGGGGCTCAGCACAGGTCTGCAGCTACGCTCGTCTTGTAAGCGTCCCCCTAAGGTTCGGGGTTCTCTGAGTGAGTTCCCTTCCCCCTCGGGGCCCTCCATAGCATGCTTGTTAGGGAATACCTAAGAAAGCACACCTAGTTGTGTATTTATCAAACGGTGTCTGCCTGGTGTGGCACTTACCGGAAATGTAATTATAGGCGAAAGTGAAGGTGAAGATAGAAGAGAGGAAAGATACAAAGAGCTTTTTGCGTAATAGAGGAAAAAACCTGCCGCATGCATAAATTGGCAGTAAAAACCTCCTAGTTTAATTAATTCGCAACATTCGTGTGCGGGTATACTTTTAGATTAATTATTCCAGTAAAAACCTCCCGAAGAAGGGAGGAAAACCTGGGCGTGACAGTGACAGTGGCTTTATTTGGATGGTATTATTTGGTTAGGTGGTGGTTTTTGGGTACCAGATTGTTTACCTCAGCGGGTTTCCCCTGGTAAGGATGGGTTGGGGTAGGTTTTGGTAGTGGAAGTATCCTATTTAAGAGAGATTCTAATTGTTTCAAACTAATTGGGTATGTTAGTGGGGAGCTTTTTCTAACTACTTAACGTTGACTCGCCTGAAACTAAAGTATTATTAATTAATTGGTTTGGTTAGGTTGGTATGGTATACTTTGGGATGGGTTAATGTAAATATGAGATAGACGTCTTTGTCGGAGTTAGAGGAGTCTGGGTCGGGTCAGTCTGGGTATTCGTACCCCTTCGGTGGACAGTCAGGAGTGACTGGGTGGTCCGCAGAGCTATCCCGACCAAGGCCGGCCTCTCCCGGAGACCAGTTGGGGTCGCCTCCCCTTCCCCCGACACCTCGCCTCAGTAAAACATCGGAGAGAAAAGGGGACTTGCGCTCCTACCCGGGGGAACCACATTTCGTGCCCATGTGCCTGCCTATACTGCCTAGGACAATTTCCGAGTCGGTCAGTAATTATCTTCCAATTGGTTGACGCGACACACACATGGTCCCCGGTGCCCCCCCCCCAAAGAAGGCATGTAGGAGTGCGGTGCTGTTAGGGCTCACAGCTGGTTCACGGGCCGGCTGCTTTATTGCACGTGGGCAACCCCCCCAGGCCTCCCAGTGCTCACGACTAACGCCAGCCCGATCACCGCGTTCCTTCCAACTTCTCCGCTGAATCGGCCCATAGCCGCCCCTTGCTCAGCGTTCCCCGACTCTTCAGCGGGATGCGACCTCGAGGGCCGCGGACAGTGTAGTTTTTTGGGTTCTCAGAGAGAGAGCGGATTAGCTTCTGGGATCCCAACTCCAGTGAGCCGCTCCGGCTTACGTCCCCCCCCCAATCACCCGGGGTGCTTCTGAGTCAAGTATAGCTTTGCGCAGGACGACCAGGACTTCCTCGAACGGAGTCCTTTTCTGGAACAGGGGAGCTCCTCAGTTTAAACTTTGGAAAGGTATCAGGTGTTGGCTCGGCTTCCCCTCCCGGCCCCCGGAAGGGCCGACCGAGGCCGATCTCACTCCGCGCGGTACCCAGTCGGACCAAGCGGCCCTTCTAAGGGCCACCAACTCACCCCGTGCAGGCTTGGTATAACACCGCAAGGTATCCACCTGCACGTGTAGGCTTGGTATAACACCGCAAGGTATCCACCTACACGCCCCTCCTAGCTGCCCAGTCTGGCTAAGCGGCTCGTTGTCTGGGTGTGTCGTCTGCTTCGGTCTCGTATCCTGGGTTGTCTCTGGTCCGTCCTGGATCTCTCCCGACTGCCATCCAGCCCTTGCGATGCTCGCCGAAGACGAATCCACTGCTTACATCCCACGAGCCTGGTGAAGAGGGTTGAGATCGTTCCGCTTTGCCGTGAAGTCTGGTGCTCGTTCGGTCATGTTCCCTAGACAACGATCTTTGTTAAGACAGTTGCCGTGACTATTGCTTTTTCTAAGATGGCGCCGGTCGTTCTAAGAAGAACGCCCGGCGAGACCAGATGCTCTGAAAAGAACACCCAGTCAGACATTTCGTTCTTTCCTAAGATAGGGAGCATGTGCAGACCCGGCACGCGCAGCCACGAGCCCATCAGGTCCACAGAAAGTGTTCGCACAAGTCAATGAAATATATGCCAGTGTCCTATCCTATATCATTGAGGTAGTCTGCTAGCCAATAGGGAGCATTCATACATAAACCACGCCCCCAATCTCTATTTCAATGTGCACATGTGAAATACGCGCCCCGGACTCTCGCTGCCTAACCTGGTGAGCTTTTCTTGTCAACAGTCTGGGGAAATTGGGAAATTTTAAGCATTGTGAAGCGTTTATTAACGACAATAGCTGCTTTGTAAAATAAGTATATTCAAATGTAGCGTTCTATTCTGCAGAAAAGAAAACAAATTGAAAATTTTCGGTTGGAGGATCGTGTGCTCCGTGAACCCCCCATCAGGCGACGCCTCTGATGAAACCCCACTAAAAGAAGTCACACGGTCTAAGGTCCGGTGATATTGGGGATCAAAACAATGAACAGAACACTGTAAGTGATGTGGGTGATTTGAGTGTCGCCTAGCGGCAGGTATATGAACTAAGAGTTTGTTCCTCAATCGTTCTCGACTTGTTTCATTAACTTGATTTGATTTAGTTTATTTTACTTCGCGTTTTGTGCCTCTTGGCTAATTTGCGAAGATGGGGATGAGTGATGAAATGATGAAATTGATGAATGGACATTCACAAACAACCAAGCCCGACCGGGATTCGAACCCGGGACCCTTGGCGTCGTTGTTTCATTAACATAAGTTCAATAGTTTACTTGCAATCAATATTTGTAACACCTCAATTATTTATGAAACACCCGGTATAATGATTCTGTTAATAAAAATATAATTATGGTGCAGGCAACTATAACACTGGGGAACAAAAAAAAGATTTTATTTTGCGGCATAAAGTTTAATAACAGTTTCAGCACACAAAACAGCTGTGATTGCCAATTGTATGATTGGTTCAGTTGAATTGACTCCAGTTATAAAAATAAACACACCATGGAAAATGTAGGAGGTAAAATTACTCTACGCTTTTCTCTGTAATATCAAAATTTGATAATGGGCTGAAATTCCCATTAAGAAACTTATTTATTTACTTGTACATTGTTGCTAGGCAACTTATGAAGCATTGCTAGGCAATATATCGGACACTCAACAAAGCTTAAGGAAGAATACCAAAACATAAAAATGGTTTTAGAAAAAAAAATTGAATATGCTGAACATAAGTGGCTCGTGTGTGTGGATTTGAAGATGGTGATTTTTTTACTAGGACAGCAAAGTGGGTACACAAAGTATCCCTGTTTCCTATGTTTGTGGGATAGTCGTGCTAGAGAAAAGCATTGGACGATAAAAGTTTGGCCCCCAAGGGAAAATATTAGTGGGAAAAGCTAATATCATTCATCAACCGCTGATAGATAGGGACAAAATCATCCTTCTGCAACTGCATATTAAACTTGGGTTGATAAAACAGTTTGTCAAGGCCTTACATACAAGATTTTTTCTTCTTCAACAGAATCTAAGTCAGAACGCTTTGATAACAATGCATTTGAGTTATCCTGTAGCCTATTGTAAATGCACCGTAACGAGTATGGTATATTACGTTGCTTTTCTAGGCTAATCGCTACGGTGAATTAAAATGACCAGGACACACAAAGAAACAAACACCCATTCTCCTGGCAGGATTCGAACCCGGAACGTACGGTGAGGAAAACGTGAATCAATCTGTCAATAAGCTTGGTCACTGTGGAGGCTGATAAACTAGCTGATAAAATTGATGAGAGAAGCACACAAACTTCTTACTTCGTAGGGTTTCAGTAAAACCTATATCACAGAAACCGGCACAAGAAAAAGATTTAAAAGAAAAAAAGATTCGTTCTATTTAACAGACTAACATTGGAGAATTAGAATCCAGGAAGGAGTCAATCTCGAGATGTTGTGCATAACAAGATCGTGACAAGAGATGGTAGATAAACAGACTATGAATAAGCAGCCGAGAGATATTGATGTGTCCTACCCACGCCATAGCGAATTACCATATGAAGGGCCAGGGGGAAAAACGATGAATGTTCATTCGAGACAATTTGCCAGGAAATGAAAAACAAAGTATTTCTTTCCATAAGAACGTTAATATATGCCAAAATAATAATGCGTTTTTCAGGCACTTCTCATCGTTTCCCAACCAAGGCCGTTCTCATTCTTATAGTACAGCTTCTGAACTATCAGATGGCGTTGCGATCTCAAAATGGGCGAAAAATCGACATTCATCGTTTTTCCCCCTGGCCCTTCATATAATTTCACGCTATTTGCAATCCGAAGCTTGAGGATTCAAGCTTCTGCTTCAGGATTAAGATATTTTGTTATATTTTCATGGCCATCGAACGTGTAACAGGAGACAAATTCATTTCAGTATTTCTCCATCATATCCTTTCTCATTCTGTCTGTTTCTCTCCTTTTTTCAGCCTGTTTTTATCTCTCCCTCATTCTTCATCACTCTGTTTCTGTCTTTTTACCTTCTCACTCTGCCTGATAAGCTCTCTCTCTCTCTTGTTTCTGTATCTCTATTGTTCCATTCTTGTCTATGTTTCTTTCTTTCCCTGGTCTCTCCCCTTTTGTCTTTGTTTTTCTTTCCCTCTCATCTTGCGCTCTCTCTATCTCTCCTTTTGTCTTTGTTCTTTTCTTTCTCTCTCCCTGTCTATCTATAGATTAATTACAGTTTCTTTCTTTCTCCCTATGTCTATCTATCTCTCTTTTCTGTCTTTGTTGCTTTTTTTCCTCTCTCCCTTTCTCTATCTCTGATTCTTTAATATGTTTCTTTCTCTCTCTCTCTCTTTGTCTATCACTCCTTTTCGACTTTATTGCTTCCTTTCTCTCTCCCCTTCTCATCTCTCACTTCTTACTTTGTTCCTTTCTTTCTCTGTGTATCTATCTCTTCTTTTCGTCTTTGTTGCATTCACTCTCTCTCCCTTTGTCTCTTCATCTCTCACTTTTTACGTTGTTTCTTTCCCTCTCTGTGGGTCTCTCTATCTATCCCTTTTGTCTCCTTCTTTCTCCTTGTTCCCTCACTGTCTACCTCTATCTCAATCATTATTCTTCTTGTTTACTCTATCTTTTTCCTTCTCTTTAGATACCTGTCTCTATAGTTCTCTTTTCTTTCTTTACGTCTGTTCTTCCTCTCAGCGTCTGTACTTCTCTTTCTTTCTCGGCCTGTCTAGTTCTCTCCTATGTCTTGTCTATTTCTTTTCTCTTTCACACTCTTTCTTCCTCTTGTTCTATTTCCTAATTTCTTTCCATCTCACCATTCTCTCTCTCTCTCTCTCTCTCTCTCTCCCTCTCTCTCTCTCTCTCTCTGTCTGTATTTAATCCTGTTGACAACGAGTAGCCCAAAGCCAAACTTGCCTTATTGAAGAAACCTACAATTTCCTTATCGGGCAACCAATTATGATTTCATTCGCTGTGAATCCACTCAGCGAATGATATTGTCTGTAGTCACAATATCTCAGTCAGTTAAGCACCTGGACACGTTTTTACAGAAAGCAACACACTGATCACAAAAAAAAGCTATGGAACTACTATTGTGGGGTCACATGTGACCCCTTACCGTTATTTCACTGCAACAGTTGGCACTACCTGAGCAAGATAGTTTATAATATCTCAACTATGTCTGATATTTTTGAAAGATGCTTTAAACAATTCTGCTAAGAGTAGTTATGATTTTTGTGTGTGTGTGTATGTGTGTGTGTGTGTGTGTGTGTGTGTGTGTGTGTGTGTTTGTGTTTGTTTGTTTGTTTATATTGCGTAGTAGTTGTGGTGTGTGTATGTTTATATTGTGTTATAGTTGTGATGTGTTTGTGTGTGTCTTGTGTAGTAGTTATGCTGTCTGATGTGTTTGTGTTCGTCTTGTGTAGTAATTGTGCTGTCTAATATGTTTGTGTTTGTCTTGTGTAGTAGTTCCTCCATTCATATTGGGGGTTAGGCGTAGAGCTGACAACTCTGCACTGTAAAAAGACATGTCAAGAAACAGAAATATAAGGCCATGGATGTTCCCAAGGTAAAATATTCCGGAGGTAAAATAGTCCCCCGTTCGGATCTCCGGGTGGGGACTACTTTGGGAGGTCCCTGGACTAAGGATAAGATCTTCATTAGGAATAAGGATATTAAATTAGGCACCTGGAATGTTCTGAGCCTTTACCGGCCTGGGGCATTTCAGTGTACAGTTAATGAGATAGTGAAGTATAAATTAGATGTAGTAGCTGTCCAGGAAGTTAGGTGGCCAGGAGAAGGGAATTGTAAAACTAAAAATTATACTTTTTTCTATGGTGGTACTGAAAATCATAATTTTGGAACAGGCTTTTTCATAAATAATAGAATTATCTCGGCTCTTAAAACAGTAGAATTTATTAATGATAGGATATCGTATGCAGTTTTACAGGGTAGGTGGTGTAAAATTATTTTAATAAACATACATGCACCAACGGAAGATAAAGATGATAATAATAAAGATGATTTTTATACAGAGTTAGAACAGGTCTTTGATAAATTTTCTCAGTATGATATGAAAATTCTGTTAGGTGACTGTAATGCACAGATTGGCAAAGAAGAGACATTTAAACCCACGATTGGTAAAGAAAGTCTTCATGAATTAAGTAATGATAATGGTATAAGATTGATTACTTTTGCAACCTCAAAGAATTTAATTGTGAAAAGTACCACTTTTAAACATAAAGATATCCATAAATATACCTGGTCTTCTCCAGATGGTAAAACTCATAATCAGATAGATCATATTCTCATTGATAAGAGAAGGCATACTAGTATAATTGACGTTCGTACACATAGAGGTGCTGACTGTGCCAGTGACCATTATTTAGTAATTGCTAAATTAAGAGAAAGACTCTCAGTGATAAATCATAAGCAACAAAATCTAAAAGTTATAAAATTTGATACAGGAAAGTTTGTTGATGAAAGAATTAAGAAAGATTACCAAATTAAACTGTCAAATAGATTTGATGTTTTGCAGGATTTAAATGATGATGAAAATATAAATGAAACAGACGTAAATAAGAATTGGGAGCACATACGTAATGCAATAGAATCAGCAGCTAAAGAAAGTATAGGATACCATAAACCAAGAAAAAGTAAGCCGTGGTTTGATAATGAATGTCATAATCTAATAGAAATAAGAAATCAGGCTAGACTTAGATGGTTAAATAACTCGGATGATACAAATCTAAGCAATTATAATAGAATAAAGCGAGAAGTTAACCGCACGTTTAGAAGTAAAAAAAGAGATTACTTGAAAAGCAAAATTGACGAAATTGAAACAAACAGCAAAAATAAAAATATCAGAGATTTATATAAAGGTGTAAATGAATTTAGAAAGGGGTGGCAACCTAAAGTAAACTTGATAAAAGATAAAGACGGTGATTTTCTAGCTGACCCATGCGATATTCTAAATAGATGGAAGAACTACTTTAATGACCTTTTAAATGTCCATGTAGGAGATAAATCAGAAGTAAATGAAGTCCACACAGCAGAACCTTTAGTTCCAGAACCTAACTTGACGGAAGTTAAAGATGCTATTAAAAGGCTAAAGAATAACAAAGCACCTGGCATTGATTTAATACCAGCTGAGTTAATTAAATATGGTGGAAATTCATTAATATGTCAAATTCATAAATTAATTTGTTTAATATGGAATAAAGAAGAAATCCCTCAACAGTGGAAAGAATCCATAATTGTTCCTGTGTTTAAAAAAGGTGATAAAATGAACTGCAATAATTACCGTGGAATTTCTCTACTCTCAACAACATACAAAATATTGTCTAACATTATTTTAACAAGACTAACCCCATATGCTAATGAAATTATAGGTGATTATCAATGTGGATTTAAACGTAACAGATCAACTACAGATCAAATTTTTCACATCAGACAGACACTTGAAAAAAAGTGGGAATATAATCAAAATGTCCATCAGCTATTCATTGATTTCAAAAAAGCATATGATTCGGTCAAAAGAGATAAATTATATAATATATTAGTAGAGTTTGGAATACCTAAGAAGCTTGTTAGTATGATAAAAATATGCACCAGTGAAACAGAAAGTAAAATTCGTGTGGGTAATAATATGTCTAACAAATTTACAATTCATGATGGGTTAAAACAAGGAGATGCATTATCTCCATTGCTCTTTAATTTTGCCTTAGAATATGCTGTAAGGAAGGTAAAAGAAACTAAAGAAGGACTAAAATTAAATGGTGTGACTCAGTTGTTAGCATATGCAGATGATGTAGACTTACTGGGGGATGATGTGAATACAATTAAGAATAATGCTAAAATATTTTTCAAAACTGCTAAAGAGATAGGTTTGGAAGTTAACAAAGAGAAAACTAAATATATGCTTACAGGCCGAAACCAAGTGTTAGGTAATAATCAAAATCTAATTATTGATAACAACTCGTTTGAACCAGTTTCCAAATTCAAATACTTAGGAGTAATATTAACAAATGAAAATTATATTAAAGAAGAAATAAAAAGTAGGCTTAATTCAGGAAATGCATGTTACTTCTCTCTTCATAAACTTTTGTCTTCTCGTTTAATATCTAAGAAACTAAAGGTTAAAATATACAAAACAGTAATTTTGCCTGTAGTATTATATGGGTGTGAAACTTGGTCCCTTACATTGAAAGAGGAACATAAATTGAGAGTATTTGAAAATAAAATCCTTAGGAAAATCTTTGGACCTAAAAGGGATGAGGAGACAGGTGAGTGGAGAAGGTTACATAATTTAGAACTACATAATTTGTACTCATGTCCAGATATTATTAGAATAATTAAATCAAGAAGACTTAGGTGGGCAGGCCATGTGGCACGAATGGGAGAGGAAAGAGGAGTTTACAGGATTCTTGTTGGGAAACCAGATGGTAAGAGACCTGTAGGAAGGCCAAGACGAAGATGGAGGGACAACGTTGAGATGGACCTAAAGGAAATCGGTAGGGATGGAAAAGAGTATATAGAACTTGCTCAAGATAGGAACAGATGGAAGGCCTGTGTTGCTGCAGCCATGAACCTTCGGGTTTAAGAAGGCTAGAGAGTTAGTTAGTTAGTTTTTCTTACATACAAGTGGTGATTGTTTCAAATATATATGCCACACTTTTCCAGGACTAAGTATTGTAAAATTGAATGCAGGAATCTTTGACGGACCACCACACATTCGTACACTTATAAATGATGCCAATTTTACAACTTACATGTCTTACATCGAATCTGAGGCCTGGCTGAGCTTTGTGTCCGTCGTCAAAAACTTTTTGGGGAATCACAGAGCAGAAAAGTACCCCAATATAGTTGGAAATATGTTGAAAAATTTTGAAAAATTGGGAGCTAATATGAGTGTGAAGATACATTTTCTACATAGCCACATTGACAGATTCCCTGAGAACCTTGGTGATTTTAGTGAAGAACGGGGAAAAAGGTTCCATCAGGATATAAGGATAATGGAAGAAAGGTACCAGGGACGGTGGGATCGCCACATAATGGCCGACCACTGTTGGAGCTTACAGAGGGATTGTCCTAAAAAGCAATACAGCAGGAAATTGTATAGAAAACGTTTTACATAGTTTGTTACTTCATTGTGTACATATTTTCTTAATTATTATGATCATAGGCCTATATAAATTTATTTTTATAATAATGATTGTAATCACAAAAAGAAATATTAAATTGTTGTTGAAAGTTCATTTATATGTATGTCTTATGTTTCCGCCATTTTGGTTTAGTTGCATTTATTTCATAAATTAGAGCCAATTCAGGAAATATATTATTATATCATTATTCAGCAGCATGAAATTGCCCTAAATTAGCTCTCAAACACTGTGCCGCAATTTCACTGTTCCCCAGTGTAATTAATATTCATCATTATGCTGGAAAAGAAATCAAATTTAAACAACAAAGAGTTGCGTCCAGTTTTTGTAATTTAGCAGGTAGACTGTAAAATTTTAGCGGTAGAATGTAGCAAATTTTGCGCGAAGATATAGTTCATAAGAAAATTAAGAGGCCTTATGTTACAGTTTTAAATCATTATTTTGATTGGGAAAACAGTTCGTTTTATGGGTTCCTAAAATAGAAGATGAAGACAGTGGGTCAAACTTTAATTTTTCTTGTTGCTGCCGAACATGATTGGAAATATAATTAATAAAAACACAAGTAAGCGACATAATATTTTCTCAAAGTTTACTAATTAGAAAGCGAGCTTAATTTGATGCCCATATATGACACCAGAATGCTTAAGTCAGTATGCGAACTTTTCAATGGACGTGTCATGTGTGACCTTACAATATCAGATAAAAATATAACAAAAAATAATCTGCCAGACAAAACTAAATCTACAATTTGGAGTGTCAAAGTTTTGTTTCATTTTTGCGCAGATTTTTGTAGGGCATGAGG